>NC_134364.1:80802764-81472764 GCF_048569485.1 Anomaloglossus baeobatrachus | reverse complement strand
GCTGAGGGGGGGGGATCACAAGTCACAGCTGTGCTGAGGGGGGGGGATCACAAGTCACAGCTGTGCTGAGGGGGGGGGATCACAAGTCACAGCTGTGCTGAGGGGGGGGGATCACAAGTCACAGCTGTGCTGAGGGGGGGGGATCACAAGTCACAGCTGTGCTGAGGGGGGGGGGATCACAAGTCTCAGCTGTGCTGAGGGGGGGATCACAAGTCTCAGCTGTGCTGAGGGGGGGGGATCACAAGTCACAGCTGTGCTGAGGGGGGGAATCACAAGTCACAGCTGTGCTGAGGGGGGGGGATCACAAGTCACAGCTGTGCTGAGGGGGGGGGATCACAAGTCACAGCTGTGCTGAGGGGGGGGGATCACAAGTCTCAGCTGTGCTGAGGGGGGGATCACAAGTCACAGCTGTGCTGAGGCGGGGGGATCACAAGTCACAGCTGTGCTGAGGCGGGGGGGTCACAAGTCTCAGCTGTGCTGAGGGGGGGATCACAAGTCACAGCTGTGCTGAGGGGGGGGGATCACAAGTCACAGCTGTGCTGAGGGGGGGGATCACAAGTCACAGCTGTGCTGAGGGGGGGGGATCACAAGTCTCAGCTGTGCTGAGGGGGGGATCACAAGTCACAGCTGTGCTGAGGCGGGGGGATCACAAGTCACAGCTGTGCTGAGGCGGGGGGGTCACAAGTCACAGCTGTGCTGAGGGGGGGGGGGATCACAAGTCACAGCTATGCTGAGAGGGGGATCACAAGTCTCAGCTGTGACGAGTCGTACAGTTCTCATATAAGGACACGAGAGGAGCAGAGAACAAAAACGTAACAGCAGGGGCAGTCGTACGTGTATAAGCACTAGTGTCTGAGGACTGCACAGCCCGGGGAGGCAGAATTACATACCCAGAGCGGCGCTCCCCAGACCCCGACCTACTCCGCTTTCTCTTTCTCTCCCCTTCAATGTTCAAACTGCCACCAAAATTCAAACCCTAACATCCGGCTCCATGCCGGAAACACTTTAATCCACGAGTGGGCGGAGCTTGCGTGTCACGCCTCACTCTCACTGGACGGGTCCATTGTGTGATAGGGGAGCTATGGGACGTGTAATGCTGTGGGTAGTGTATATTATCATGAGGAATGGGTTCTTCATTATGTCATCTCTTTTTTAGAGATATATTAAACAAATCCCGTTGTCCATTTCTTATCTTTCAACATATTACTCAGCTTCGTACATTTTTTTTCTCTCTCATAGGTCTGGTCTACTGCGCATGCGTGAGTACGTGACACCGAGGAGTGGCCAGTGCTGCGCTCCTGTGAGAAGTGGTAGGACGTGTGAGACATGCGGGGTTGTGTTCTGGCCGCTAGATGGCGCTGGAATACGGAAAAGTGTAAGGACCGAATCTAAGCACACAGTAGGAGTCGCGTTGTAGTTTGTCTTGTTTCCATGTTGCGGTACTAACAGCCTTGTTTTGCATTTTCTTGGCAGAGAAGCCGCATCCAAAAAACTGCAACTTTCTTCGTTTAGACCTTGTGCGCACGCTGCTTTTTTTTTGCTGCTTTTTTGGGTGCAGTTTGTGGTCCTAAACTGCCTGTATGACCTTCCCCAGCAAAGTCTACGAGAAATCCAAAAAGCCTGTGCGCATGTTGCTTAGGCTGCTTTCACACTTGCGTTGGACGGCTTCCGTTGCTATCCGCAGCCTTGCGGAATTACGGTAACCGTTGCAGGAATATTCCTCATAGACTTCTATTAGCTACGGATAGCAATGGATGGTCTTGCGTTGCATCCACTGCACGACGCAGCGTCGTTATTTTGACGCTGTGTTGGGCGGAGGGAACGCTGCATGTAACGTTTTTTGAGCAGCGCAATCTGTAGGATTTCGCTGCACATGCTCTCTCTGGCTCCCTGCACACGTAACCAGGGTAAACATCGAGTTACTAAGCAATGCGCTTTCCCTAGTTACCCGATATTTACCCTGGATACGGGTGCAATGAGCCAGTGCTAAGCGGTGTATGCTGGTAACCAAGCAAAGTGCTTTGCCTAGTTGCCCGATATTTACCCTGGCTACGTGTGCAGGGAGCCCGACACTTTCCCGCTCGGCTCCGTCCGTTCCCGCACTTCACTCCACATGTACACACGCACACACACACTCACACTCGCCTGTCCCCAGCCTTGCATTCCTCGCTGTACTGATGTCCTCAGTGCCATGGTCCTGCTCGGCTCCACAAACCCTGCACTCCGCCCCCCCTAACACATTCTCGGCGGCCGAACGATCAGCTGATCACCCGGCGACCGGCTATTGAGAGCGATCAGCTGATCACCCGGCGACCGGCTATTGAGAGCGATCAGCTGATCGTTCACAATAGTCTGCTGCCGGTAAAACGAAAGAAGAAAAAAAAAAAATAAGGATTCCATTGTTTTGTACGATCCGTTGCATCTGCTGTGCCACTAAATGCAACACATCCGTTGCATCCGTTACATGACGCAATGCAACGGATGCCGTTCAACGCAAGTGTAGAATTAGCTTTATTTGTTGCCTGCAGTTTTGGTTGCAGAAAAAAGAAGCCGCATGTCACTTCTTTTCTACGGGTTTCCCTGCGTTTTGCCATTGGCAATTTTAAAAACGCACCCAAAAGCGGCAAAAACGCACTGAAACGCATGCGTTTTTGCTTCTTTTTTTTCAGCCAGAGGTGCGTTTTTGCCGCATTTTGGTGCGGTTTTCGCTGGGAAAACAAAATAGCAGTGTGTACACATAGCCTTAGGGTATGTGCGCACGTTGCTTTTTACCTGCTTTTTACCTGCTTTTTTGCTGCTTTTTCTTCTGCGCTGTTTAATGCCAAAATGGATGTGTTCTTCTATTCAAGCAAAGTCTATGGGAATTTGGGTTTCGTGTTCACACTATGTTGTTCAAAATGCTGCCTTTTTGTGGCAGAACTTTGGTCAAAAACTCAGCTTTGCAGTGCAAAACCCAAATGGCAAAAACAATTGACATGTTGCTTCTTTGAAAAGCTGAGTTTTTGACCAAAGTTCTGCCACAAAAAGGCAGCATTTTGAACAACATAGTGTGAACAAGAAACCCAAATTCCCATAGACTTGAATAGAAGAACACATCCATTTTGGCATTAAACAGCGCAGAAGAAAAAGCAGCAAAAAAGCAGGTAAAAAGCAGGTGAAAAGCAACGTGTGCACATACCCTTAAAGGGAACCAAACATCAGCATTATCCCATATAAGGTGCAGCCAGTGCAGTACTGGCACTATCAGGCACGTTGTGTACATACCATCAGGGGGCAGCTCGGGTGTGTAGGCTGTGAAATTCAACTCTATAAAGTTTGAAAATTCATGCAGTTTTTGACTGACGTGTGCACCTCGCTGCTAGTGTCCGGGCGGGTTATGCACGAGTATCCCCCCCCCCTCCGCCACCTGTTCGTCCCTACATCTGGCCGTATGTAAATTTCTAATCTTCAGTCACACGGCGTCGGAGTTAGCGCCTGCGCATAGCGCTTATCTCCGGCGCCATGTTTCTGAAGCCCACAGTATTATGGTGCATGAGAGGGCGGCGCATGTGCCATCGCTTCTTCAGATCTGTTGTGACCGCGGGAGTGCGTGCGGTCACAACAGGACTGGATCACAGCTGATCTTACCCTGATTAGCTGCAGCAGACGTCTGCTACGATATAGTCTGCTGCAGCTAATCGGTAAGATCAGCTGTTTTCCAGTCCTGTTGTGACTGGGCGCGCTCCCGCGGTCGCAACAGATCTGAAGAAGCGAGGGCGCATGCGCCGCCCTCTCATGCACCATAATACTGTGGGCTTCAGAATCAGAAACATGGCGCTGGAGATAAGTGCTATGCACAGGCGCTAAATCCGACGCCGTGTAACTGAAGATTAGAAATTTACATACGGCCAGAGGGAGGGAGGAACAGGTGGCGGGGAGGCGGGGAACACGTGCATAACACGCCCGGACATTAGGAGAGTGGTGCACACGTCAATCAAAAATTGCACGAATTTTCAAACTTTATAAAGTTGGATTTCACAGCCTAAACACCCGAGCTGCCCCCTGATGGTATGTACACAATGTGCATGATAGTGCCAGCATTGGCTGCACCTTATATAGGAAAATGCTGATGTTTGGTTCCCTTTAAAATATTTGTCTAACAATAAATTGAACAATTTCCTATTTTCCTAGGTTGGACTTGTACAGACACCGCGATACCTGATAGCCCTTTTTATTATTTTGTCTCAGAATGATGGGGATATGACGTTTATGACTTTTTATATCTTTTAAAGGAGTTGTCAGACATAAACTCAAAAAAAAGTTAAGCTAATCTGTGCTGTATTGTCATATAAAACACCCCTACATTATTATTTTTTGTTTTTTCTAACTTTTGTTCCTCTTGATTTTTCACTTTATTCTCGGTAGCACTTTGTTTACATTCAGCTCAATCAAACATGACATGTTTGGCTGCCGAACTCAGTCACAGCGGGCACCGCCCCCGGCCTCACTGTCCAGCCCCGCCCTCTGCACACTCATTCCCTGTCAGTATTCTGCCCCAGCACCTGACAGATAAATGAGTACTATGTAATGAAAATTATATATAGCCCCCAATGTGAGTCTATGGGATATATACACATATACTCACACACCTAGAGTTATATAATATCTAATATATAAAGCTGAGTGTATGTATGTGTGTGTGTGTGTGTGTGTATGTGACATGTCTCCATTAAACTGAATGGAGGTGGGAGCTAAAGGTCATTCATAGCAACTGTCAGTGGTTGCTATAGAAACAAAATGGTAATATGATGTCAGTGGTGAGACGGATAGAGAGAGAGAGAGACAGACCTGGAACGAGACAGACCTGGAACGAGACAGACCTGGAACGAGACAGACCTGGAACGAGACAGACCTGGAACGAGACAGACCTGGAACGAGACAGACCTGGAACGAGACAGACCTGGAACGAGACAGACCTGGAACGAGACAGACCTGGAACGAGACAGACCTGGAACGAGACAGACCTGGAACGAGACAGACCTGGAACGAGACAGACCTGGAACGAGACAGACCTGGAACGAGACTGACGGAACGAGACTGATACAGACACAGCCAGAGAAACTGATACAGACAGAGACAGACAGAAACTCGAAGAGAGACAGTAACTATCCCGGGCAACGCCCGGGTACTACCGCTAGTAATATATATAATCCCCCCCTCATGCACACTCTTCTCTCCCCCTGCGCTGTCTCCTCTGCCCCACAGCACTCCCCTGTCTCTCACTCATGAACTCTCGTCTCTGCCCCCCTCTGCACTGTCAGCTGTGCATACTCTTCTTTTACTATTATTATTATTATTTATTATTATAGCGCCATTTATTCCATGGCGCTTTACATGTGAAAGGGGTGTACATAATAGGGACAAGTACAATAATCATAAGCAATACAAGGCACAGACAGGTACAGGAGGAGAGAGGTCCCTGCCCGCGAGGGCTCACACTGGGCACTTTGTTCTCTACCCCCATCCCCCCCGGCTCTGTCAGCCGGGCACCCTGCTTTTTGCCCCCTACTGTCACCCGTGCACTTTGTTTTCTGCATGTCAACAATGTCCTGCCCCTGTTGACATGAAATGACCGGAAGTAGCAAAATCACAGCAGGAGGGAGAGGGGCTGACAGCAGGGCAGGTAAGTGGTCACTATCTGCATACCTGCCCCAATGTAGCCCAATAGTGATATAATAAAAAAAACAAAAGAAAAAAAAGCTGGATAACCCCTTTAACCTTTTGAGTTTTTTTTTTGTAAACCTTACACTGTATATTTTCATCCCCTGGGTGACTGTGAACCTGCGATCGTTTGTTCACTTTGCACTGTGTGCTTTAGTACCACATTATTGCCGTACGTCGTACACATAACGTTTTTTTATTATGCCTGGGCCCGACCTCTCGCCGAACGTCACAGGAGCTCCAAGATGGCGGCGATGTTGCCACCAACAAACTCTCACCACCATTGTAACCCATCGATACTCAATGATCATGTGACGCCATGGACTAGCCAGGTCATCCCAGTTAGTCCCATGCACCCCCCCCCCCCTCCCCCTTACTAAGGTGACAGCAGCCAAACTACAAAACCCTTGTCACCACCCTCTGGGTTTGATGTTCACACCAGGGGGGTGGAGCCATGCGGTTGGCCCCGCCCACCGACGAGTACACAGGCCCGGAGGCGGGAAAACAGTAGTCTTGTTAGTGTCTAGTTAGAGTCTAGTCTTGACAGAGGAGTGAAGGAAGTCAAGTTCAAGGGCAGACCTGTGCTCAGGCCTGCCAAAAGTCTACACCAGGTGTCTGGGTTGGAGCTCAGTCACCTCTGGCAAGGAGGCAGACGGTGGTGACCGTCTGCAGGAGCTGGGATTACAACCGTAGGGGCCGGGGCCGGGGACGGGCGGTGGCCCGCCGGTACCGAACCAGGGAACCGATTGGAAATCGGAGCACCAGGAGGGGTACTCAGACCCAGTACGAGGCCCGGAAACAACCGGGCCGAGTCAAATCAACTGATTGAGGACTGCACTTTAGGACCTTTCCCACATAAGACCCGACTGAAGACAACAGCCCAACCATAGGGGTAAAGCCACCGCTCAGGCATAGAGACCCGAGGGGCCAGCGTCTGCGGGCAAAGAGGGCTTTCCCGACACATAACAAGCCGGGGAGCGGACTACTGGTGCTCAGGCATAGAAGTCGTGATTTCTACACAAGAGAGGTGCAGGAGAAAGGCGGAAACCACCAACCTGTTAAGGGGAAACTGCAGCCGGCTGCGGGCACCGTTCACCATCTTGTTTGGTTTACCAGAGACTCCAGTGTGTTTATCATAGTGTGTACACCAGTGCCTTCGGGTCGCGCACCGCACCGCACCGGCACCCCAGCATGCATCCATCCCCGCGCCTCAGCACCTCCCTCGGGACCATCATCCCCCTACCCACGGAGGGGGTCAACACCAAGCTGCGCAACACCGTCCCCGGGAGCCTAGTCAATTGCAGCGGTGGTGTCCATCCATTCACCACAACCCATGGGTGGCGTCACGAACTTAAATACCCTACAAGCCACTGCGGCTCCGGCCGTGGACCTCCCCACCGAAGTCCCTACGTGTAGCGCCAACCCCCTTTCAGAGCAACGTGACCCCCGGGTTTGTGGAGAGCTCGAGCCACCCACCGACAAGTACGGATCCGAGCGGCTCGGCAGCCGGGGGGCGGTACAATTACTTCATGAGGAGTGGGCGATTGAGCCCAAAGATGGCTGGATGGCTCCACTAAAATGTGTCAGCGATTGATAGTGGCAGTTAAAGGGGTGGTCCACTACAGAGCAAAGTGGCCACATTGATGTAAAGCTGTGACAGAAGGCTTTTTCTAAATACCTTCTGTTGTCCATTCTGCCTGTGAGCGGCGCTATCGCTGTCTGCTCATTCCCATCATGGGACCCAGGCTGCAGTGACCTCTGATGTCTGGTGATATCACGTCAACTTCCAGAATTGGAAGTTTATCCGGGCATCAGCGAGGCGTGACCCAGTCTCCCTGAGTGACTGGGCTGTGGGCGGCGTTTCATTGCATGTCACAGCCTAGCACCACAGCCCAGCATCTCTCATGTTCTCTCCTTCAATGCTGAGCGCCGCAAGCAGGAGCGATGTTGGGCTATGACGAGCGGTGAAACTCCGCTCACAGCCCGGTCATTCACTGAGAATGGGGCCGGCCTCACTGATGTCGAGTCAACTCCCAAATCCAAAAGTTGACATGACATCACCAAACATAAGAGGTCACTGCAGCCTGCGTCACATGATGGGGATGAGCGGACTGCGATAGCACCTCTCAATGGCAGAATGAACAACAGAAGGTATTTAGAAAAAGCCTTCTGTCACAGCTTTACATCGATGCGGCCACTATACTTTGTAGTGGACCACCCTTTTAAGTGGTTAAACATTTGCAATCGCCGCTAGCACCAATGATTGCATTTAGAGCCAGCTGTCGGCTATATAACACAGCCGACACCTGCTTTATGTGGAACAAACTCTGTCCCTGATCCCACTCCAAACACTCGCACCCTCTACATTAGACCAAACAAAGATGACTTTATTACTTTGTACAAAATTCTTGGGCCGCGTGTGCCATTTTATAGAATCTGTTGCAACAAATACCATAACACAAAAAAAGGTGATTTAAAATTTTGCATTTGTTGAATTTTGCCTTTGTGTTTTCTTCCCATGGGTCCTGAGAGCCAGACCACCCCCTGCTTTCCTCCAGTGCATTCCTTATTGTCCCTCCAGATATTGCTGATAACCATGCGGGCACTATACAACGGGATACATCTGCCGCAATATTGTTGCAACTTTCTTCAAGTGTGGTGGAATTCCTGGACATTTATCTCTTTACATATCCAATTTAAGCTGCAAATTTTTTTTTATTTTTTTTTAGCAGTATGTGCTAAAAGGGAACCTGTCAGGTGCAAAAATGCTATTTACCTGCAGATATAGAGCTAATGCTGCTTGGCTGCATAACCAAAAGCCCAGCTACTGTGAGAAAATTAATTTATGTCCTCCTGGGAGTTGCTGGCTTTCAGCCATCAGGGCAGTGTAGGGAGCAGTTAGTCTCCACTCACTACACTATGAGCTGTAATCACTCCCTAGCACGCTAAATGACAACTGTAATCAATCCCTATCACTCTGACAGCTGGAATCACTCACTGCACTGACTAACAGCTGGAATCAGTCACTGGCACTCTTACAGCTGTATCACTCCCTGGCACTCGGATTGACAGCTGTAATTACTCTGACAGACAGCTTTACTCACTCATTGGCACTCTAACAGCTGTAATCAGTTCCTGGCACTCGGATCGACAACTGTAATCGCTTCCTGGCACTTGGACTGACAGCTGTAATCGCCCCCTGGCACTTGGACTGACAGCTGTAATCGCCCCCTGGCACTTTGATTCACAGCTCGCTCTGTAGCATGTATGTGTAGAGCAAGCTGTCAATCAAATTGCCGGTGAGTGATTACAGCAGCGCTCACATTATAGTGTGGCCAGAATAATGCAAACAAGATGTTTCAGGACATAAAATGCTGATAGGTCCTGAAACATCTTCCTCATTGAGAATTTTGTTCAAATCAAAGTTTATTAGAATAGCAGAAGAGAATCAAACAATTGCACAGCGCTCAAACTGAGGGTATATATCCCAGGCTAGCTGCTGAAAAATCACAGTTCCGTGTCTACACCTGCGCCACTGGCGACCAAAAGTAACAAGTGCATTTCGTATTTACAGTACAGACCAAACGTTTTGACACACCTTCTCATTCAAAGAGTTTTCTTTATTTTCATGAATCTGAAAACTGTAGATTCACATTGAAGGCATCAAAACTATGAATTAACACATGTGGAATGAAATACTTAAAAAGGTGTGAAACAACTGAAAATATGTCTTATATTCTAGGTTCTTCAAAGTAGCCACCTTTTGCTTTGATTACTGCTTTGCACACTCTTGGCATTCTCTTGATGAGCTTCAAGAGGTAGTCACCGGAAATGGTTTCACTGCACTGGTGTGCCCTGTCAGGTTTAATAAGTGGGATTTCTTGCCTTATAAATGGGGTTGGGACCATCAGTTGTGTTGTGCAGAAGTCTGGTGGATACACAGCCGATAGTCCTACTGAATAGACTGTTAGAATTTGTATTATGGCAAGAAAAAAGCAGCTAAGTAAAGAAAAACAAGTGGCCATCATTACTTTAGGAAATGAAGGTCAGTCATCCGAAAAATTGGGAAAACTTTAAAAGTGTCCCCAAGTGCAGTGGCAAAACCCATCAAACGCTACAAAGAAACTGGCTCACATGAGGACCGCCCCAGGAAAGGAAGACCAAGAGTCACCTCTGCTGCGGAGGATAGGTTTATCCGAGTCACCAGCCTCCGAAATCGCAAGTTAACAGCAGCTCAGACCAGGTCAATGCCACACAGAGTTCTAGCTGCAGACACATCTCTAGAACAAGTGTTAAGAGGAGACTTTGTGCGGCAGGCCTTCATGGTAAAATAGCTACTAGGAAACCACTGCTAAGGACAGACAACAAGCAGAAGAAACTTGTTTGGGCTAAAGAACACAAGGAATGGACATTAGATCAGTGGAAATCTGTGCTTTGGTCTGATGAGTCCAAATTTGAGATCTTTGGATCCAACCACCGTGGCTTTGTGCAACGCAGAAAAGGTGAACGGATGGACTCTACATGGCTGGTTCCCACCGTGAAGCATGGAGGAGGAGGTGTGATGGTGTTGGGGTGCTTTGCTGGTGACACTGTTGGGGATTTATTCAAAATTGAAGGCATACTGAACCAGCATGCCTACCAAAGCATCTTGCTGCGGCATGCTATTCCATCCGGTTTGCGTTTAGTTGGACCATCATTTATTTTTCAACAGGACAATGACGCCAAACACACCTCCAGGCTGTAAGGGCTATTTGACTAAGAAGGAGAGTGATGGGGTGCTACGCCAGATGACCTGGCCTCCAGTCACCAGACCTGAACCCAATCGAGATGGTTTGGGGTGAGCTGGACCGCAGAGTAAAGGCAAAAGGGCCAACAAGTGCTAAGCATCTCTGGGAACTCCTTCAAGACTGTTGGAAGACCATTTTCAGGGACTACCTCTTGAAGCTCATCAAGAGAATGCCAAGAGTCTGCAAAGCAGTAATGAAAGCAAAAGGTGGCTACTTTGAAGAACCTAGAATATAAGACATATTTTCAGTTGTTTCACACTTTTTTGTTAAGTATGTAATTCCACATGTGTTAATTCATAGTTTTGATGCCTTCAATGTGAATCTACAAATTTCATAGTCATGAAAATAAAGAAAACTCTTTGAATGAGAAGGTGTGTTCAAACTTTTGGTCTGTACTGTATGTGGAATAGGAAGAACAAGTTGAAAACTAAAGAGATAAAGAAGAAGAGGTGGTAGAAAGATTTAGAGACAGTACAAAAGAAACATGGGCGAGTAAGGTAAAAGGGGAACTGTACAAAGGGTTCCCTCGCCCTCCTACATCAAAACCACCTTTTCAAGGTTAGCCTTCCAACCTCATTGAAAATTTGGTGAGTTCCCCCACATGTAAAAGACATTGTGTGCACGTAAACTTACATGTTCATACATAGCTCTGTTGTTCCTCAGGTTTTCTAATAGGGTAGCCTGGTACTTTGCTCTATAAATGATATTTCTCTGGATCTCCTGCAACCACAATTCTTTGTGGTCTTTTACGCTGGAATCTTGTAATTCTCACGATTTTTCAGTATCACTTTTTTTCTTTTACCTTTCTAGGTCGGAAATTATTGGACAGATGTTACTATAAAACAGGTGAGTACTTTGGGGCGGTATTGGTCTCATCCAGTGACACAGGAGATCTCCCATTGTAAAAACCTGTTCTTCGACATAAGAGAAGAGACCACGGTCACTCACAGACTGCACTTGTTTTGCTATTTCAGAAACATTGAAGCAGATTTGCTAATCTTGTCTAATTTAGACAACAATTCCAGACCACTTAGACTGAACATTATGCCTTGGGAACCAACAAAAGATACCCAATATTAGGCTTGGGATCCTAGGCAAAGACACCCACCCTCAGGCTTCGGAACCTGCGATAATGATACCGCCCGCGGCTGGCCTTGCACGGCTATCGGCCATGGCTCCTAGGCGATGGGGCTGCCAATTCTCGAAAGACAGGGAATTGGTTGTGGTATAACCACCATGGACCAACGCAAGGGTTTGAATAGTGCAGTTACCATTCATTGCGTATTTATAAATAACACCATGTTCAGTGGCATTTTGCTTTTCTTAAACTGAGAGACTCCAAAAAAAAAAAAACAATGATCCTTGTAGAGAAAATTGTGCTCTTTCTAATGATATCAGAATTAATATATTTTAGGGGTACCCTTTTTGAGAAATTTGACCTAAAAATAGGTAAAATTGTTTGTTTTTTTTTTAAGTTTTTCATCATATGTGGGTGTGAATATTTCCACAAATACATATGCTTTGACCGTGATATTGCAGCAATGCAAAGTCATGTAGATGTTTGGTGTACAGGGCAAAGCACCAGTACCTATTGGTTTTTGGTCTTGAGTTATATATGGGCAAAGTTAGGCATAAATTTTATGCGACGCGTTTTACAAGCTACTTTGACACAAAATTGCGGCCGAAATATTGTTTTGTCATAGCCGGTAATAATTATATCGTGTTTAGCAGCAAAAGTTGAGCTAGTATGCCAAATTTCAGCATCATAGCCAGTATAGAACTCTAATGGCTATGTGCCAAAGTTTGCAAAATCCTCTTAGCTGAAGCCGCAGGCTTGGTGGGACCTCCAGTGAAAGGTCAACAGTGCCCAATGTATTTGAGATCTGGCCCTAAAAATTTACAGAACCTCTTTTCAAACATACATGTACATCCTTATAAATTTTCAACAAAATCGGAGAAGGTCGAGTGGGGACGATTTTTAAAACTGGTCCACTTGATGTGGAATGACCCAGTGTAATGGTGTCCCATCCATCAGTGACCGGCTCAGCAGTCAGATGACTAAATAGTTGGGACATCATAACTTTTGGTTTAGGTGGAGATAGACCACTGGCGAAGCTGGAAGAACCAGCAGGGCACTGGGATGGTAAATAATGCTTTTTTTTTTTCCTTTATTTTGAACCATTCTCTTAAAGGGTTATTCCCCTCTCCAATATCCCATCCCAACATATAGTAAGTATAAAAATAATATTAGCAAATACCTCCAATTACAAATACCAGAACACACTAATACGGTGGGTACACCTTAACCAATAGGTAGTGGACAGTGTAATAGAACACAATTTAATAATGAACAAATGCAATTAAAATATTAAAATAGTGCCGAGCAGTGCCTCTATACTTAGAGACACATAGGTGTCCAGAAAAGCAGTGCAAAGACAGACCAGGTAAAAAGACGCTATCGGAGCACACGGAAAGTACAATATAAATGTTGCAAAGTATAGGTGGATTCACTGTGGAAATGTAAATTAATGAAGTGTATTTGTCCTTCCTAGGTATAAGTGACTCCGTAATAGTCGTATAAAGTGCAAGAAGTAATAGGTACAGGTGTATATACATAGGCCCGGAGGATTATAAAATGCAAACAATGAGGTGCGGCTGTGCAATATGCACCATGTATGATGTGTTGTCCCGTGTGACCATGACAGTTCATTATGCAACCTATATTTAAAGGGGTATTCCCATTTACAAGATCCTATCTCCATATGTAGTAGGTGTAATAATATTAGCAAATATCTCCAATTAGGGCATGTTCAGGGCATTGCAAGACCTTAGGTATCAATGGTTATGACCACGCATATTGTCACAGTTAGTTAGTTGCTAGTGGTCATAGCCATGTGTACCTAAGGTCCTGCAATGCCCTGAACATGAGGGAAGTGACTTAGTGAATCAGAAGAACTATACTACATTTCTAATTGGAGATATTTGCTAACAATAATAATAATATTGTTATTACACCTATATAGTGGGATAGGATCTTGGAGATGGGAATACCCCTTTAATGACCCTTGCCCTCCTCCATGACACGTCCCCTGAAGAAGCTTGTGTGAAACATGCGTCGGGGTGGAGGGACACGGAACCACTTGCAGATATTTAGCGAGTCGCGACCTAAGTTAAAAAACGCTATCTTGATGGAGGCAGACACCGAAACACACGTCGGTGTGGGCATCAGCTCCCTGAATCACTGTTTTTCAAAGTTTTTGGTGAGTGTGTTATCTATCTGCCGTACTGTTTATCATTGGTTTGGTAGTCTATTGCACGTATATGTCACCATGGAGTATTCTCTGGGAGGGAGTCTATTCATCTATTATAGTGGTTATTTGTTCACTCCTACATACATAACTCTGTGTACTGCTCCACCTTTGCTTTTTAGCCCTAGCCTCCTTAGTAGGCCATGACCTATATGTGGCTCATTGATGACTATATCTGTATCCTGCGCTCCCCACTTTTGATATATGTGTATGTACGTGCCTTCGCTATACCTTTTGACATAATAAAATTCCTCTTTTTGCATTATGGACATATGATCGTGACTTGCTTGGCTTTTGTGATTTGTCCGATAGCCTTCATATTTTTTTTTTTTTGCATAATAAAAATTATATTTTGCTTCTGTATTTTGCAGAGACACGTACAGAAGCATAGTAATGAAAAATCTTCAATGTACTCATTTGCATGTTATATAATATATATATATATATATATATATATATATATATATATATATATAATATATATAAAAATATTAATTAGCTGTAGTACCTGGCGTTGCCCGGGATAGTAACTGTCTCTCTGTCTCTCTCCCAGTCTCTGTCTGTGTCTCGCTGTCTGTTTCTTTCCTTGTCTGTCTGTTCTGTCTCTGTCTGTCTTTTTCTGTCTTTCTCTATCCGTCTCATCACCGACATCTTTTTACCTCACACATAAGCTTGTTGTACTAACAGTTTTATTTTGTTCCTATAGCAACCACTGACAGTTGCTATTTATAGCCTGCAGCTCCCAGCGCCATTCAGTTTAATGGCTACAAGATTTTTGTAAAGTAACTGGAAAGCACGGGGTTACATTTTCCCGCCCAAACATAGTCTATGACATTCCCTGAGTCACATGGAGTGTCTGTGCAAAATTTCGTGATTGTACATGCGACGGTGCGGATTCCTTTAGCGGACACACACACACACACATACACACTGAGCATATATATATATATATATATATATATATATAACATTTCTATAACATGCAAATGAGTACATTGAAGATTTTTCATTACTATGCTTCTGTACGTGTCTATGGTACATGTAAAAAATGTATGCCACACGTACTGCAAACACGGGTATGTGAAGGAGGCCTAACTTACTACATGAATGGTTGTAACCATGGATACCTATGCTGCAATGCCCTGCACATGAGGTAAGAGGCGTGGCTATATCAGGAGAACTATACTACTTTTTTAATTGGAGGTATTTGCTAATATTATTATTACTACACCTACCACATATTTGGCTAGGATCTTGGAGATGGGAATAACCTTTTAACTTTGGTAAATTTTGAAAACTCTCAAAATACCCCTTTAATAGCATATTACGGTTTACAAAATTTGACTCCAGAAAGTCTACAAGAAAGAAAAATTCCTTGACTACATACAGGAGTTTTTGCTAGTGGCATAAATTTCATAGGAACCTCAAGATCGCTTCTTAACCAGACCTCAAAGAAGCACTCCCATAAAGATTTTTTACTAAATGTGTGTGTATGTGTATAAAGTGTAGTGCGTGTACTAATTTAATAATGTTCTCCAGGATCCAGCACCGTTTTCTTCCTCTCAGGTCAGTACAAGTACATACAGTGTGTCCAACCAATTCCTGTCCACCGCCATTAACTTGAGAACGGCGGCAGCTATAGGCATAGAAGTGGTGTCTAGGTATAGTAAAGTAGCCATGCGCTACGCAATGAAACCACCTATAGCGCCACCTGGTGGAAAACAACAGAGTTAGCATTTTTATCTCGAAAATTGAACGAGAAAGAGAAAAAAAGTGAATTACAAAGCTGTAGGGCATCATCAATTCAATACGAATCGACACCTTGCATACAGAAATGCTATGATTAGAACGTGTAAAACTCCCAAGGCTGCGGACGTGAAGCGATACCTCATGGAGACCTTCCTACAAGTCATTGGGTATGGTGGCTGTGTGGAGCGGCCTCCACGCTCACCTGACCTGACCCCATTGGACTTCTTTCTGTGAGGTCACATCAAACAGCAGGTGTATGCGACCCCTCCACCAACATTGCAGGACCTACGACGACGTATCACAGATGCTTGTGCAAACGTCACCTACCATATTGCACAACGTGCAGCAAGATACAGTATGCTGTGCAGAGTCCAGATGTGCATTGCAGCTGACGGGGGCCACTTTGAGCATCAAAGTTAAATGAGCGCCATATGCGTGACCAGCATTCAATGTTTTGAGGGATCATGGGTTTCATATCATAGCATTTCTGTATGCAAGGTGTCGATTCGTATTGAATTGATGATGATCTACAATTTTTTAATCCACTTTTTTTCCTCTCTCTCATTCCGCTTTCGAGATAAAAATACTAACTCCGTTGTTTTCCTCCAGGTGGCGCTATAGGTGGTTTCATTGCGTAGCACATGGCTAATTTACTATACCTAGACACCAGTTCTATGCCTATAGCTACCGCTGTCCACCGTTCTTAAGTTAATGGTGGTGGATACACTGTAGATACCAAAGGTATAGTTTTTTCTATTTACCTAGGTGGTGAAAAAAATTCAGAAATTTGTAAGAAAATAATTTTATGCTTGTGTCACCAATTTCCGAGACCTAAACCTTTTTTATTTTTCAGGATCTGGGGTTCAGTGATGGCTTATTTTTTGCGCCCTAAGGTGACATTTAAACTGATATCATTTTGGGGTAGAGGCGATATTTTGATCGCCTCTTATTGTATTTTATTGCAATGTTGCGGACACTAAAAAAACCTGTAATTCTCGCGTTTTGATTTTTGTTTATCATTACGCTGTTTACTGATCGGATTAATTTATTTTATATTTTGATAGATCAGACATTTATGAACTCACCAATACCAAATGTGTATTTTTTTTACTTTTTTTTTTATTTTTAATGGGGCAAAAGGGGGGTGATTTGAACATTTTGTTTTTTTTCATATTTTTTAATACTTTTTTTTCTCATTTTTTACTGTATTAATTAGTCCCCTTGGAGGACATGAAGCTGCAATTGTACGATTACTTGTGTTACACAGAACAGTGAATCGGCATTACTTTTTGTAGCTAAAATCATGACCTCCTATGAACGCCGGCATCACCAGGAGGAGTATAATGACAGCTATGGATCCACTAATGTCCCTCGTGTGTGTCTTAGCAATCCATTGGCACCTCACAATTTTATCATGTGCAAAAGGAATGATGCACCCCTCCGCTGCGCGGTGTCAGAGATTCACATCGGCATTTAACAGGGGTCAGCGTGTGATCCCACATCAAAGGCAGGGACACGAGCTTTCACATACATATACATCAAAGGTAGTGATGGAGTTAAGTAAATAAGATTTTGGGTGGGAAGAGTAATAATTCAACCTCAGTGACAACTATTTTTTTTTTTTTTGCTAACACCTCCTCATTCAGACATCCGTTTTTTTGGTTTGTTTAATTTTGCATACTATAAAATGATGTTTCGTTGATTATCAGTGTGCTGGAACAGATTTTTTTGTCCGTTTTTGGTCCATGTGTGTATTTTCACCATCAGTAAATGCATTTTTCTCCTTTGCATCCAGGCTTCTCTTAGGCTGCTTTCTCACTGGGTTCTGACCTGTGTTCAATGGTCCCATCGGTGTTTCCATATGGATCCCTCGCAAAACGGGTTTCGGACGCATGCGCCGACGGGGCCATTGACTATAATGATGCAAATGGAGTTACCATGTGCTCGGTCGTGCACCATTTTTGAGAGTATACGCTTTCTGGAGGTAGACACCTAGACGCAGTCTACTATGTCTGGGTGTCCATTGCCAGAAAGTGAATACTCCCAAAAATGGTGCACAACAGACGACACGGTAACTCCATCTACATCATCATAGTCATTGGGCCTGTTGGCGCTTTCGTCAAAAATCCATTTTGCGGGGATTTTAGACGGAAGCCTGATGGGACCAGTGAACGTAGGTAATAACGCAGTGTGAAAGCGACCTCAGAGAAGCCTGGATGCAGAGGAGAAAAATGCATTTACTAATGGTGAAAATACACACATGGACCAAAAATGGACTAAAATCCGATCCAGTACACTGATTATCAACGATCCTTTTTTTCTAGTATGCAGAATTAAACAAACCCAAAAATGGATGTCTGAATGAGGTCTTAGCAAAAAAATAAAAGTTTTTTATTGAGGTTGAATTATTATTGTTGCCACAAAAAATCTTTACTTAAGCCCATCACTACCTTTGATGTACATGTACGTCAAAGCTCGTCTCTCTGCCTTTGATGTGGGATCACACGCTGAGACCTGTTAAATGTCGCTGTTAGGCTATGTGCGCCCGTGTGCGTATTACATGCAATTACGCTGCGATCTGCACCGCAGCGTAACTGCATGCGTCCTGCGTCCCCAGCACAATCTATCAATCTATGGAGATTGTGCATGAGACGTGCGCACGTGGCGTATTAGAACGCAGCGATTCGGCTGCTGCCCGAAGCGTGCGTTCTAAGAAGTGACATGTCACTTCTTTTGTGCGTTCTACATGCTGTCTATAGGGAGAGGCAGCATGCAGAGCGCACGAATCTGCCGGCACCATGCGCTTCAGAACGGAGCTTTTTAGCTGCGCTCTGAAGCGGACCTTTTGTGTGCGGTGCAGAGCACACACGTGCGCACATAGCCTTAATCTCTGACAGCGGGATTTCACATGCGTGGTATGGGCGTGCGCCACTCCTCCTGCCTGTTATGTGATTGTGTGGCACCGATGAGCTGCAAAGACAGCCAAGGTTCTGCTAATGACCCTCGTGTCTGTCAGTACCATCCTCCCGGTAATGCCGGCGTTCATAGGAGGTTATGATTTTAGCTACCAAGAGCAATGCTGATTCACTGCTCTGTGTAACACAAGTAATCGGACAACAGTAAAAAACAGACAGCGCTGGCTGTAAACACTTATGGCATCAGTTTGATCTCCATTTTTTTATGGATCCATTGATTTGATTGTTCGAGCGTGAGTTGTGAATTGGATCAAAAAGAGGTATGCGTGTCTTGGGTTTTTTCTCCAGATGCTAACTACACCAAAAAACATGGACATGTTAACAGCCGCATAGACTATGATGGATACCTGATTTTTCCGATCAGATAGAACATGTAAGTGAAAAACAGACATCTGAATGAAGCCTAGGAGATACAATGTGATAGAGAAGGGGAGCCTTTAAGATGTTGCATGAAGAAGCATATGAAGTGACAGCAAAGTAAGTGACTTTATGTTCCTCATCTGAGCATCAGATGAAGTCTCCTCTCCAATGAAGGCTTGCAGCTATGTGAATTATTGCAGTTCTTTGGAAAAAAAAAAACACCATCTATGTTCCTGTTAGGTAATTTAACATTTTAACACCACTAGCTCCCCTTATTTTTAGGGTATTGTTTCCCTTTAAACGAATACACCTCCTCCTGAGACTATTTCACTCATGCTGAGTTTGGTAAATCAAGTAATACAAGTATCAGCTTGAAGTTTTTTTGCTGACTTGACATGTTCATCTTGCTAAAAAACAGCATGAGACATTCATTAATGCATTGCGATGCATTCAGTCCAACATTGTCCTATTCCAAGTATTGCATAGACCTGGAATTAATTATTTCCTAATTAGCTCACATTCAGGACCAGGGGCAAAAATATGCACATGTGGTAATTGGTACTGTGAGATGGGGCATGTCTGTTGAGCTGTAACCGTCCTCACTTCATTCAAAACAGATGGTATCTTTGTAATATTGCATTTGTCTCCCGCTAAGTGAAAATAGCAAATGAAATAAACAAAATAATTTTGTAACCTGCGATGGCAGCAAACAGAAATAACATCCTACCATTTAGTTTGCTGATTCAACTTTTTACATTAGCTGATAACGAAATACAGACAACATATTATCACGTTCTGCTCCTGCAGATCCTTGTTATTATTCCAGATGAAGAAAAGATGAAGACACTTTTTCACCTAGTATACACTAAAATGCCTCACCTAAATTTAGTTTGTGGAAACTCCACGACAAAGCAGAACCTGTCATGTTCCACGACTTGAGAATTGTTCACGGTTTTGCATTACTAGTTATTGTATTTCTGTTCCTAGGTAGAAGGTTTGACTTTCCTTGTATTTTGTCCCCGCTTTCTCCCTGTTGCTCTGTGATGTCAGTTTCCCCACCCTTCTTCTCCATGTAGTGTTTAGTACCAGCCATCTTATGTATATGGTGTATGCTTTCCGGAGAAGAATTACTCTTTGTACCTGATACAAGTAAAATATATCTTTGTACCTTGTTAGCCAGTAGAGATAAACAAAAATTGTTTAAAAGAACTGAGAGGTATCAACCACTTAGGACTCTCAGTTCTTTTAAACAATTTTGTTATCTTTGTACCTGCTACTTTTATCATCAATACAAGATTTCAGTTAAACATCCATCTTTTCCTGGAGTCTTCTTACAATGAGATTGTGGGCGAGTTAAGCTATCTGAGGGACCAATATGAACATGAGTACAAGTCAATACGAAGGGCCCAGGAAGAAGCAATCTGTTCAGGCACCATCACATTCTACATATCCGTGAGTCAGAATAGAATCCATTGTAGCTTCCCGACTTCAGTATGATGGACCGTACAGAATTCGTCTATAAGACCGACCTGCAGATGTAATAATAAGCATGGACAACAACGCTGCTCTGAAATCACAGATGCATGACATGGCATGTCCACTTGGGCCCCCATAGACTTACTTTAGAGATGATAAAATGCTGCTTTTTATTGTATATGTGTTTTTCGCAGCTATATGTGTTACGGTCACCGAGGGGCGGTGAGCGTCCGGGAGTGGACCCACTAGGCCGTACACCGGACTTCCCTGGAGGAGCTAACTTAGAGTTAACACTTATACAGGGATTGTCAAGCGCAGCCCCAGGGGGTCTAAGTGCACGGCTGGCAGGACCAGTGGAGGTCAGCTCTGACTGACTGGTGAGTCTCTGATGTCTGGTACGGATGTGCTCAGACGAGACAGCACAGAGGTGGTGACTCGGACTTGGCAACATGGAGGTGGTAACTCGGACGTGGAAGCACGGAGGTGGTAACTTGGTTGTGGCAGCAAGCAGGCTCTAAGAAGAGACACAGGTTAGCGGACAAGTAAGAGGTAGTAGGACACGATACACAGAACTAAACACAGTAGCGGGTATGGGACCTGAGAACTAGCAACGCACTAAGGATAGGCAATGTTGCTCAGGCCCCTCCCCTAAGGGGAGGCAGTCTTATATGCCTTCAGGGTGATAGCTGAGCTCAAGGATCCCTTCCAGGTAATGGGACGCCAGCCCTTTAAGAAAGGGGCATGGCTACGCACGCACCCTATGGTCACTCCCAAAAGGCCTGCCTGTGGCCTGGTAGGAGGAGGAAGCCGTAGCAGACCCCGGGGCAGGAACTGGGTGCATTGGATTGGTGGGCTGGTGAGGAGAATGGTACCCCAACTGCAGCCTGGGAGCAGGATCGTGCAGAGGTGCCACGTCGGAACAGGGACCAGGCACTACAATATGCATTACTCCATATTTTTTTGGATGGTTATTTCCATCTTTATAGATATATACTCT
The DNA here is from genome assembly GCF_048569485.1 of Anomaloglossus baeobatrachus. Taxonomy (NCBI): domain Eukaryota; kingdom Metazoa; phylum Chordata; class Amphibia; order Anura; family Aromobatidae; genus Anomaloglossus; species Anomaloglossus baeobatrachus. The sequence goes on along the minus strand of NC_134364.1, from coordinate 81,451,412 downwards.
CAGATAATGCTAATAAAAACAAAAACTTTTCCATTTTACTGCTTATTAAAATTTGCAGCCGTTCTTGAGATATTAACACTTTTTTCCTTTGTTTACAACTCTTTGCCTTGGAGACCGACCATCGCCGCTACTTAGCTTGAAAGCACAGCATTGAAGCTAACTAGGATTAGAAGGTGTTACTTGGGGTGAGCCCACACGGTGGCGGTGGATCCACTGAGCCCGCTGTTCCAGATGTAAACACGGGTGCCGGCACAGCAGTCAAAATAATGGTTTAGTAAAGTCCAGCAATTAATAAACAGATAACTGACAGAAACAGAAAATGGACAGGAACAGAATATAAAGGACAGAAACCTAAGAGGAAGCAGCAAGAATACAAGCAACTGTAACTGGGTTGCTGGAAGCTGCTGGCTGACAGATGACTTGCAGACAGGCGAAGTTGGGTAAAAGATGGCTGATGACAACTGGCAGAAAGGTGGCAAGTATAGTCGAGATCACAGGATGACTGATGACCGCAAACTGACAAACAGTAGAGATACTAATGGACGGACATAGGATGGCTGGAGACTATTGGCAGGTAAGTAACAGACAGAAAACTCACTGGAGTGATACAGACGTTCAACAACGGAACAGATGGTCCTAGACCCGGGCAGGTTGCAATCAGGAAACCAGACTTCAACGGAAGCCACAAAGCAGAGCAGCAACCAAAGTCCAGCTCAGTCCCACAGCACGCAGATAGGTTTTAGGATACGAACACACATATGGCTTTTCTGCCGTTTGTCGGATCCGGCGCGCTTCCGTACAGTCTATACAGTACAGTGGCTGCACTGCAACTTCCTGGTCACATGCTCCGGTCACCTGACAGCACGTGACCGGAGCTTGTCGCGCAGCCACTTTACTATACACAGTGTACGGGAGCGTGCCGCATCCGACAAACGACAGAGATGTGTGTTCTTAACCTTAAGGCTGCTTTACACGCGTCAATTTCTCGTGCGATCGCATGTGCGATCGCACCCACCGCCATCGTTTGTGTGGCATGGGCAATTTCTTGCCCGTGTCGCACAAAGTCATAAACCCCCGTCACACGTACTTACCTTCCAAATGACCTCTCTGTGGGCGGCAAACATCCACTTCCTGAAGGGAGAGGGACCTTCGGCGTGACAGCGACGTCACACAGCGGCCAGCCAATAGAAGCGGAGAGGCGGAGATGAGCAGGACGTAAACATCCCGCCCACCTCCTTCCTTCCGCATTGCCGGCGGGACGCAGGTAAGCTGCAGTTAATCATTCCCAGGGTGTCACACGGAGTGATGTGTGCTGCCTCGGGAACAATGAACAACCGGTGAGCAGAAGGACGTTCGATTTTTAGGAAATGAGCGACGTGTCAACGAGCAACGATAAGGTGAGTATTTTTGCTTGATCACAGACGCTCGTAGCTGTCACACACTACGATATGTCAAACGATGCCGGATGTGCGTCACTATCGACGTCACTAGGACGACATATCGTTAGATATAGCGTAGCGTGTAACATGCCCTTTAGTCTCCATCAGTCATTCAAAGTCAATTACAGGGTGCAGGTGGCCCTTCAGTATGAGGCCATTAAATAGGCCCAAGAAGCCTGGCGTGGAGTAGACCCAAACCTGGGGCAGGAGTGTAACAGGCGGTAACACCGTGCCCCAAAGATCCTGGTCAGCTGCAAAACAGTGCTTACATGCTCAGTAGAAGAGACCCTCTATGCACTGAGCTTGTTTTGCTGTCTAACAGTGGTGATCAGTTTCCAAGGCAATGAGCTGTAAACAAAACTGTTAATATCTGAAGAACAATTGTAAATTTTAATAAGCAGTAAACTGCAAAATTGGTTGTATTTGCAAGCACTGTACGACAATACCCATTAATGAAAATGGGAATTATGTGCTAGTGGTGTTAAACCAGATCGAAAACAATTCTTTCCAATTATGTTTTGAGCTGTGTAATTCCTACAGGTGTGATGGGGTTACTCACTCAGCTTGCTCCTTGAGATAATGACAGGACCACTTTTTGCTAAGATATCCAGCAGGTTTATTTAACAACACAAAAACAATTTCCAGGAGCATAACACAAGCCCTCTTCAGGCTTCAAGGAACATAAACATGGTTTTACAGTCTGTTTCACTTGCGGTACGCCCGCACAGGTTTGGATGGAACTTCTTCCTAGATGAATTCCTGTGGAGTTCTCAGCAGCCTCCACATGCTGCCCTGGTCAGGACAAGCAAATCCTCTCTCTGAGGTTCCTTCCAGAGGTTCACAACCTCCACACACTGACCATGTGTCAAACCAACCAAATATATATCTAAAATAAGAAAACGATAATTAGGTTACTGCTGGCAATATGTTCTGCTGAACTGCATGATACATTTAGCTGGCATTACACATGAATGTCAGCTGGACGCGATGAATTCTGCAGGGCCAACCAATCCTCTAGTGTGGTGATAACTCTAATCTCCCCTGATGGCACATGATAGAGAAAAGAAGGGTCAGGGCATGCTTAATATTACCATGCCTCATCCTTTTGATCTTCTCTGATATAAGCCACCTTAAGTGGTGCATGGTGAAGGCTTACCGTACTTCCCTGTTCCATTTGGAGAACATGCATGCTCGGCTGAGTTGAGTATGCGTATGGAAGGCAGTGTCAGGTAGAATAGGTATCAGCCAAATAATCCATGTAAACGGCAGAGACATAAAATTGCAAATAGATACCAGTTTATAATGAACACATAAAGAGAGAGAGGTCTAAGACGATGAGGAACGTCTAGAACAATCTTCCCCAACTCCAGTCCTAATGGCCGCCAACAGGTCACATTGTCTGGATTTCCTTAGCATTGTACAGGTGATACTTTAATAATTATTCCATCACCATTACCTGTACAATGCTAAGGAAATCCTGAAAACATGACCTATTGGGGGACCATGAGAACTGGAATTTTGGAACCACTGATCTAGAAGACATGGCAATAATACAACAGTAATAATTCGGACTGGACTGGATTGGAATTAAGAAATGGAGCTGGCTATAGGACAAAGTGTAAACGATTCTTTAGTAGCCAGTTATGGTGGTAGGATGAAAAAGCCGAGTACTGTGAGAGAAGGTTTGGAGGGGGTATCACAGATGGGGGCAGCAGTCGGTCCTTAGCAGAGTAGCTATGCACATTACATGTACTTTTGATGAAAAGAAAACTCATCGTAACATAACACCTCAACCTCCAAAGTGAAGCATAAATTTACATGTACTCTTAGCATTCAGTTGCCACATCTCTTATGGTGACAAAATGAGTCCTCATCTGAGTGACTGCCAGGATCTAATTAATAAAAGTAGTTGGATCTAAGCCAATGTTTCGATCACTTTAAACCTCCCTTGTGAGATTCCTTTTTATCAAGCTTACCATGAGGTCTTCTAAGGCCTTAACTCAAACCCATTCGTTTGCCTGATAAATTGATTTTCACTGCTGTTATTTCCATTCTCATTCAATCTGACATATTTTATTATTGCCAGTTATTTTCCTTATGTCACATTTTTTATGATAAGGGCACATGGGAACAGTGTTGAGATCCTCAGCTACCTGGTTACACCAAATATTGCTTATTTATGGAAATGCTCTGGTAACACCAGCAGTAATTCCTGGTACTATCAATTGTGCTCCATATATCACAACCGGTATATATCTAGGATATGGCATGTGTAACACATAATTCTCATGGTCATACTCTCTGCTATGCCAGTCTTTGGAGATTTATCTTAACCTCTTCACGACTTTGAACGTACTGGTAAATTGTAGCTCCGGCATCTCTCAAGGAATGACGACTAATTCACCGCCCTGGCTGGGTTGCCTCCACCCCTGCTGCTGTCCACATGTGCACCTGTTTCCTACCCCTCCTACGCCACACAGGTTCCCCAGGAATGTGCTTAGGGTGCGCGCACACACCTGCCCTCCTCTTAAATGGCCAGCACACCAATTCCCAGAAATGCCTTTCAACCTATGGCTGAAAGGCATGTTTTTAAGGCACCCTCCCACTAGGGGAGGTGCCAGCGCAACGCTCCTAGTTAGTTAGAATACAGTCTGCTAGCTAGTTGTCAGGTACCATGCTTCTGTCCTGGCACCTGTACCTGTGTCTGTCTTCCCATATGTATCTGTCTCTGCCGTGACTACCATACCTGCCTGCTTGTCTGTGTCAGCCATCCTGCCTGAACCCGAGTCCGTACCTGAGGTCGTCTCCTCTCCTGGGGGTCAGCTGCCACAGTCCCAGTCACTGCCCTGGGAGTGGTACCTGGCATTCGCCTCATGGCTGGCACTTAGTTATGCCCCTGCCACTATACTTATATGGGAGCCAGCATCCGGACAGATAAGGCTAGTTTCACACTTGCGTTGTGCGGCATCCGTTGCATTGCGTTGTGTGACGGATGTAACGGATGCGTTAAATATAGTGGCACAACTGATGCGACGGATACTGCAAAACAACGGAATCCGTTATAGCTATTTTTTTTCAACAATTACTCAACTGAGCATGCGCAGTTGTGTAAAAACGGATCCGTCACAGGAATATGTCAAATGACGGATTCCGCCGGATTCCGCCATTATAGGCTTCCATTCTAAAAATGACGGACGCCGACGAAATCCAGCACATTGCGTTTTTTTGACGCTCAGGGAAGCGCAGAAAAACGACACATGCAGTGTTCCCTCTGCCCGACGCTGCGTCAAAAGAACGACGCAGCATCGTCCAGCGGATGCAACGCAGACACTTGCGTTACGGTGCGTCGTCAATACAAGTCTATGGATAATAGCACAGTGCGTTAACGGACTGCACTATTCTCCATAGCGGCGGATTGTGCTGAACGCAAGTGTGAAAACAGCCTAACTGGGATCAATCCCGGGCCCAGAACTGGGGTGGTTTTTTTTTTTTAACTCTGTTAGACCTGCCAGTCCCGGTTATCTGCGAGTCTGCCCAACACTACTTGCAACATAGTAAAATGATACCTACCTTGTAGTAACATTCATGAGAAACGGAGCTTTGAAACCACATACATATAGGGGCAGAATGAAGATGCATGGCCACATCCTCAATGCACGGCCATGCTAATTTGCATGTGGCTTCAATACTTGATTTCTCAACAGTGGCACATCCGATTACTGCACAACAGGTCTCATTTTTATTGTTATTCTGGTACCTATAATGCATACTATTACATTAACTTGTAAAATTGTACTGACAGGTTCTCTTTAATTTACTTTTTTTAACTTTTTAAAATACAATTTAATATATACTGAATTTTTGGAATAGTAATCCAAGCTATGGAACACTATTTGCCTCCATTAATTCATGTTATTCTTAAACCTGCCACTGAGTGTCACCACAATCTAGATAAATGAAACCTGTCACCTATAGAATGACCAAAGTCAGCTCCTTTCAACCATTTGCACTAAAAAAAAAATAAATTCTAAAAGGTTTGTGTACAGATATTAGTGGATTATAATCAGATTTGTTATTGCAGATAAAGATGTCTGGTATTGTCTTGCATATCACGTAATCTAACCCTGACAATGGAGGTATTCTAGCAGCATGCAGGAATTTGTATACTGCGTTTGTTTTCAGTACATAAAGTGTTAATGTTATATGTGCTCAGAGAAAATGTGTTTTCTTTTTTCTCGTTTTTTTTTCTCCGAAAAATAGATTACATGTAAATACTTAAACTGTTCAATATAAAATACAAGAAACATTACAAATATGTAGTAACTCTGGCATTAGGATGAGTATTCGCACGTATCTGCTTCTCAGGCTGTGGGGTAGGACCATAAGGTGCAAAGAAATTGTGCATGTGATGTCCAACATTGACCACAGGATTTACTGCTGCTTTTGTGAACATGGTCTGCAAGCATTTGACATGTACTTCTTGTGACAAGCATTTATAGCATTACTGTCAATTATGCAACAAAGGTCATACAATTCTAATGCCGTAAAGCCATACACCCATCTATGCATTTTTGAAATTAATTAATCAGACTCATTGTACAATTGTTTTTGGACCTCATTCCACACTGCTATCTCAAGTTTATATATAAAATATGATTAGCACCAATCGCTGTGGACTCCTGGTCTAAAATGATTGTTTTTGGACCTCATTCTTCACTGTTATCTCAAATCTACAGTACAGACCAAAAGTCTGGACACACCTTCTCATTCAAAGAATTTTCTTTATTTTCAGGACTCTGAAAATTGGAGATTCATATTGAAGGCATCAAAACTATGAATTAACACATGTGGAATGAAATACTTAACAAAAAGTGTGAAACAACTGAAAATATGTCTTATATTCTAGGTTCTTCAAAGTAGCCACCGTTTGCTTTGATTACTGCTTTGCACACTCTTGGCATTCTCTTGATGAGCTTCAAGAGGTAGTCACCGGAAATGGTTTTCACTTCACAGGTGTGCCTTGTCAGGTTTAATAAGTGGGATTTCTTGCCTTATAAATGGGGTTGGGACCATCAGTTGTGTTGTGCAGAAGTCTGGTGGATGCACAGCTGATAGTCCTACTGAATAGACTGTTAGCTGCTTTTTTCTTGCCATAATACAAATTCTAAGTAAAGAAAAACGAGTGGCCATCATTACTTTAAGAAATAAACGTCAGTCAGTCCGAAAAATTGGGAAAACTTTGAAAGTGTCCCCAAGTGCAGTGGCAAAAACCATGAAACGCTACAAAGAAACTGGCTCACATGAGGACCGCTCCAGGAAAGGAAGACCAAGAGTTACCTCTGCTGCGAAGGATAAGTTTATCCGAGTCACCAGCCTCAGAAATCGCAGGTTAACAGCAGCTCAGATTAGAGACCAGGTCAATGCTACACAGAGTTCTAGCAGCAGACACATCTCTAGAACAACTGTTAAGAGGAGACTTTGTGCAGCAGGCCTTCATGGTAAAATAGCTATTATGAAACCACTGCTAAGGACAAGCAACAAGCAGAAGAGACTTGTTTGGGCTAAAGAACACAAGGAATGGACATTAGACCAGTGGAAAACTGTGCTTTGGTCTGATGAGTCCAAATTTGAGATCTTTGGATCCAACCACCGTGTCTTTGTGCGACGCAGAAAAGGTGAACGAATGGACTCTAAATGCCTGGTTCCCACCGTGAAGAATGGAAGAGGTGTGATGATGTGGGGGTGCTTTTCTGGTAACACTGTTGGGGATTTATTCAAATTTGAAGGCATACTGAACCAGCATGGCTACCGCAGCATCTTGCAGCGGCGTGCTATTCCATCCGTTTTTTGTTTAGTTGGACCATCATTTTATTTTTCAACAGGACAATGACCCCAAACACCTCCAGGCTGTGTAAGGGCTATTTGACTAAGAAGGAGAGTGATGGGGTGCTACGCCAGATGACCTTGCCTCCACAGTCACCAGATCTAAACCTAATCGAGATGGTTTGGGGTGAGCTGGACTGCAGAGTGAAGGCAAAAGGGCCAACAAGTGCTAAGCATCTCTGGGAACTCCTTCAAGACTGTTGGAAGACCATTTCCGGTGACTACCTCTTAAAGCTCATCAAGAGAATGCCAAGAGTGTGCAAAGCAGTAATCAAAGCAAAAGGTGGCTACTTTGAAGAACCTAGAATATAAGACATATTTTCAGTTGTTTCACACTTTTTGTTAAGTATTTCATTCCACATGTGTTAATTCATAGTTTTGATGCCTTCAATGTGAATCTACAAATTTCAGAGTCATGAAAATAAAGAAAAAATCTTTGAATGAGAAGGTGTGTCCAAACTTTTGGTGTGTACTGTATATGTAAAATATGATTAGCACCAAGAACTGTGGAGTCTAAAATATATTGTATTTGGACCTCATTCCTCACTATTATGTTAAATCATCTATATGTAAAATATGATTAGCACTAATCGCTGTGGAGACCTGGTCTAAAAATTATTGTATTTGGACCTCATTCCTCACGGTTATCTCAAATCTGTATGTATAAGATGATTAGCACCAAGAGTTGTGGAGTCCTAGTCTAAAAATTGTTTACAGGTCGCATTGTTTCATGACAAAACCACAGGAGGTTGCTCCCTATCCTATAGGAACAGGAAACATGCAAGAGGTTAAAAGCCCCTCCCACCCCATCCACACCAGTGTTTTTCCTCTCCCTACACAGGATAGCATGCAAGAAAGAAGATCCTACTTATGGGCCCAGGGGAGTGGTGGTGATGAGTGCTGCCTGCTCTCTGGTGAAGCAGGTCCGTGGCTGAAACCAGGGGACCGGTCCCTCAGCCAGGCTGGTCTGAGCGGGAGCTCCCAGCATATGCCGCTTCCACCAACTCTGGGGCTCTTGGTACCTTGCTCCAGCGTGCCAGCCATTTATCGGTGTGTGCACCGCTAGTGTGTTCCCCGGGCATGCGCAGGAGCGCTCCAGTTCAGAGAGCTTCAGGGTCACGCGGTGCACTTCCGGTTCAGTGCAGGAGCTGGCGGCAGCACATTCTCAGGACGGCATAGGAGCGAGGAGAGCGGGACCACGTGGAACTGGTACAGTATAAAGGGGGGGGGGCAGGGGCCCTGCTTGTCGGTTAACCATGGAGGGATCAGGGAAGTCTGTATATATATATTATATTATATTTTTTTATTTTTTTTTTCCTTCAGGAAAGGGACTCCTCCAGACCCTTCTGCAGATAAGAAGAAAGATTTGGCTAAGAAAGCTGTGGCTAAATCCCAGAGATGTCCCAATTGCAATTGCAAATTGGCGGACTCTTACTCAAAACGTCTTTGTGCCGCATGCATCTCATCTCTGCTTAATGAGTGACAGGCTTCCCTCCTGTCTAATATGCGCAGTATCATTACAGAGGAGGTCCAGGCATCTGTGGCATCGCTGTCTGCTACATCTCAGACCCAGGGGAAGCGGAAGAGACCCAGAAGGGAGATAGACCCATCTTCAGATGAGGCGATTTCCGCCGCTCTGACATCCTTTGCTTCAGAATCGGATAAGGATCCCAGGTCATCACCTACAAGGCTCGGAAAGAAATCCTACCGATTTGACTCCATGGATATGGATGCTCTCCTGAGTTTAGTCCACCGGACCATGCAGATTGACGAGGAGGGCCCAACTTCTGTCCAGGATCAGATGTATGCAGGTCTACGGTTCAAGCGTTCTCGAGTTTTCCCCATGAATGATCACTTGAAAGACATGATCATGGAATAATGGGAAAAGGTGGAAAAATAAGCTTTCGTTTCTCTTGAATTTAGGAATCGCCTACCCTTCAAGGTAGAAGATGTGAAATTCTGGGACACTGTTCCAGTGATTGATGCTCCCATAGTGAAGGTTCTCAGTAAGACATCTATTCCATTCGAAGACTCCTCATGGCTCAAGGATGCGATGGACCGAAAAGCTGATGGTCTTTTGAAAAAGGCCTGGGAAGCCTCAGCCATTTCCATGAAAACCAACATGGCAGCTACATCAGTGGCTAGGTCCATGACCCTGTGGCTTAATGACTTGGAGGACCATATCAGAGGGGGTACTCCTCGGGATACCATTCTGAAATCCTTACCCCTTTTGTAGATGGCCATGGCATTTCTTGCTGATGCCCATCAGAGACTGTTAGACAGAGCGTTATTTTTGGCTGAAAATCTAACACTGCTAGACGTGCAATATGGTTGAGGCCTTGGTCAGGGGATTTAGCATCCAAGAATAAGTTATGCTCTATTCTCTTCTCAGGGTTCAGTCTTTGGTCCTGTTCTCGATGAGATTTTGGACAAGGGCTCTGATAAAAAGAAATGTTTTCCAGAGGAAGACCATAAATCCTAGCCCTTTTAGTGCTCTTTTCCTCAGTGTAGACAGACCTTTAGGGGAAAAAGAAACTCCCAGGGATGGGGTTATAAGGGCAGAGATAAGAACCCCCCCATCCTCCTTTAAATCCCGTTTCAAACGTTCATGACGGTGGGCAGGTGGGGGGGTCGGCTTTCCCAGTTTTTGGAGGGTTGGCGATCGGTCACCAAAAACCAGTGGCTCCTTTCCACAATCTCAGAAGGATACTGTATAGAGTTTTCCCGTTTCCCTCCTTAGCGGTTTTGTGTCACTCAGGGCTCTCCCTCGTCTCTCAGCCGTCTCTGGGCAGATGTGACCATGCTCTTGAAGATAGGAGCAGTCGTTCCAGTCCCTATATAACAACAGTTTTGGGGTCACTACTCTTCCCTGTTCTCTGTAAAGAAACCATCAGGGCAGTTCCGCACGAACATCAATCTCAAACCCTTAAATCAGTGGGTTCCCTACAGGAAGTTTCGAATGGAATCCATTCGCTCAGCCATTTCCCTTATAAAACAGGGAGCAGTGATGTGTATGCTGGACTTGCAGGATGCGTATTACCATCTTCCAATTCACCTGTTCAGTCAGCAGTTTCTCCGATTTTTCTCTTCAGAAGGACTCTATCACTCTCCAATACCAGTTCAGGTGCCTTCCATTTGGCCTTTCTTCAGCCCCTCGAATATTCACAAAAGTTGTGACAGACATGGTGGCTCACATTCGCCTTCAGGGCATAGTGGTTGTTCCATATTTAAACAACTTCATCCTGATTGCAAAATTGGTTCTGGAAATGGGAAATCGTCTTCAAATCACCAGGGGTGTCCTTCAAAAGTTGGGCGGGATCCTGAACGATGAAAAGTCCTGTTTGCAGCCTGAAACATCCAGACTGTTCCTGGGAGTTATGTTGGTTTCCGTCAGGCAGACGTCGTTTTTACCCGAGGACAAAATGGTGGCCATCTCCCAGGAAGTGCGTGTGTTTTCAGAGAAGAGACTGGTCTCAATTCACCAGGCAGTGAGAGTGCTGGGGCTGATGACATCCTGTATAGGAATTGTACGTTGGAGTCAGTTTCACTCACAACCGCTGCAGAAAGACGTACTTGTCATCTCGGCAAGATACAATCTCGCTCAAACAAAGATTCAGGCTGGACCTATCCTATCTCCAGGGGACTTGGCCTCCAGTGATCCAGTCGAAGTCATCCAACTTCCGGGAACTAAGGGCAGTGCGAGAAGCTCTCCAACTCAGCAGGACGACGCTACAGGGTCAGCATATCAAAATATATTCAGACATCACGGCTATCTCTTTTCTCCGTCACCAGGGCGGATCCCGACATCCGAGTTTACAGACACTGGCAGAAGACATCTTCCTTCTCCTGGAAGCTACAGTATCTTCAATTTCCGCGCTTCATCTCCGAGGATTGGACAACAAGGAGGTCGATTACCTCAGTCGTCGGCAGATGAGAGCATCAGAGTGGGGCCTGAATGCAACCATGTTTTCCAGACTAGATCACAGATGGGGTCATGCCTAGACCTGTTTGCAAGCAAAGAAAATGCCAAGGTACGGCCGTTCTTCTCCCTCAGTCTAGCGGATGATCCAGTGGCAGTGGACGCCCTGTCTCAATTCTGGGGAACAGGTCTGCTCTATACTTTTCCACCAGTCCCGCTGATTGCAAAAATTCTGCTGAAGATTTGAGACGATCGGGCAAGAGCCATAGTGATAGTGCCTTTCTGGCCAAAATGCAGCTGGTTCTCCCTGCTTCGCCAGCTGTCAGAAGAGGATCCGATAATTCTCCCACTCCGGGAGGATCTACTCTCTCAAGGTCCTCTGAGGCATCAGAATCTACAACAACTACAGCTCTCTGCCTGCATCCTGAGTGGGAGATCTTAGCCTTAAAGGTCTCTCAGATCAGGTGATTACTACTATGCTGGCAAGTAGGAAACAGGTCACTAAAGCTATATACCATAAGATCTGGAAAGTTTTTTTTCTGTAGTTTCATGGGTACCGGCCATACGGAGCAGACAGAGCCCAATAGCCCCAGCATACTAGACTTTCTCCAAGCAGGTTTTAATAAAGGTTTGAAACCGAGTACTTTGCAAGTTCAGGTGGGAGCTCTCAGCGAGTTCCTCAACACACAGTTGGCTGCCCATCCTTGGATAATGAAATTCATGAAAGCAGTTCAGCGACTACGACCCACTTTGAGAAGTACATTTCCTCCTTGGGATCTGAATCTGGTCCTGAACTTTCTATGTTGCCAGCCTTATTCCGTAAACTCGGATCTGGATATCAAACAACTTTCCCTGAAAACAATCTTTTTGGTGGCAATCCCTTCCGCTAAGCGAATAGGGGAACTACAGGCTTTCTCCATTGAAGACCAATGCCTTCAAGTGAGAGAAGATTGCGTGGTCCTGAGGCTGGATCCTTCTTTTTCTCCAAAGGTCGTTTCTGCCTCTACACTCAGTCAAGAGATTCTGGTGTTGTCTTTCTTGAGCTGTGCTGTGTGTACATGTCATCTGTGTAAGGGTGTGTGTGTATATGGCTGTACACTGTGTATACGTGTCGTCTGTGTACATGTGTGTACATAGCTGTACGCTGTGTGTATGTATCGTCTGTGTACATGTATGTGTGTGTATATGACTGTACACTGTGTGTGTATGTGGCTGTACGCTGTGTGTATGGGTCATCTGTGTATGTGTGTGTGTGTATATGGCTGTACGCTGTGTATGTGTCGTCTGTGTACATGTGTGTGTACATGGATATATGCTGTTTGTATGTGTCATCTGTGTACGTGTGTGTGTGTTTATGGCTGTACGCTGTGTGTACGTGTCGTGTGTGTGTGTGTGTATATGGCTGGACGCTGTGTGTGTGTTTGCTGTACGCTGTGTGTATGGGTCATCTGTGTATGTTTGTGTGTATATTCTCTCTCTGTCTCTCTCTCCCACCCCCCCCTTTACCCCGGAGAAAACACGGGTCTTTTAAGTAAAAATATTTTCTATATTTACCTGTCTCCAGCGATGCTGTCTTCAGCTCTGCTGCCTCCTGCTCCTGACCGCCACTCATTATACTCACTGAATATTCACTGCACTGAGGAGCTGGAAGCCGGAGCAATGCTGGGGACTTCACTGCCGGGGACCGCATCGGTGGGGACAGATGAGTATCCAAGTGCGTGCGTGCGTGTGTGTGTGTGTGTGTGTGTGAAGACATATGTGTGTCTGAAGACGTGTGTCTGTGTTCAGTCTATACATGCATTGCGTGTGTGGGAGGAGCGGTAATGTTACCGCTACTTGCGCCATGTCTGTCAGTGCCGCCCGCCATGTCTCGTCACTCACCGCAATTTGGGTTCCACCTGCTTTGTTGTCCCTGGTTACCATGGCTTTGAAGTGGGCGCGAACTGCAGCTGCGCAACTGACTGCCGCAGTGCATGCTGGAATAGGGTTACAGAAATTCGCAATTATGTATGTAAATGATTAGCACCAAGCGGTGTGAAGTTATGGTCTAATAAGGAAAAGATGTAACTTTTCGTAGATGACTGTTGTTGAGCCAACAAATGCAGAAAGCTTGTTCTTATATCAGTTAGCCCAGCTATGTTCAGTACAGGAGTATTGCAGTGTATTGCTCCAACAATCAAGTGATTGCATATTTATGTTCCCTAGTTCAATAAATGATAAAAACAAAAAAGTTTAATAAAGTATTAAAAAAAAGTTATAGTGGATTTCCACAATCAAGTTTATGTCCACCAACGCTCATTACCCTCTACAGACAACTAAAACCGATGGCACTCACCTACCCTAGATCTACTCCCACCTGCAGCCAAACTTGTACAGTTTTTTTTTTTGTTTTTTTTATTATTATTATTATTATTATTATTATTATTATTATTGATGATATTTTAATGGTGAAAAAATCAGAAGTTTGCCCCCCAAAATTTGGAAGCTGGTGTCACCATTTTTCAAGACCCGTAATGATTTTACTTTACGGTTGATAAAGCCCTGTGATGGCTTTTTCTTTGCGGCGAGAGACAATGTTTTTATTGATACCATTTTGGGGTAGATATGATGTTTTGATCGCTTGTTACACATTTTTTTGTGGTATTGCAGCAACCAAAAAACTTAATTTTGCCATTATTTAATTGTTTCCAGTGTTTACCGATCATGTTAGTTTTTTTTCTATTTTGATAGATCAGACTTTTCTGAAAGGGATACCACATTTATATTTTTTCTTTTTTTATCATCTTTATTTTTAATGGGGCAAAAGGGGGGTGATTCAAACTTGTCTTTTTAATTTTTTTTTTTTAACTTTTCACTGTTTTTAATATTTTTAATAGTCCCCTTAGGTTACTATAACCTGCTATCACCTGATTGTTTGTGTTATATTCAGCAGGGCCACAGCATTGCTGCTTATAGTAAAAATCACAGTCTCCTTTGAAGCCCGGCCACACACAGGTTTCAAAGGACTGCTGTTCAGCAAACCCCCTGCTGTCATAGCAGCCCATCGGCAACCTGCGAACACATCACGGGTTTGCTGTTTGACAGCAGAATTTAACAGGTTAACAATCATTATTTAAAGGGAATCTGTCAGCAGGTTTTTGCTACCTCATATGAGAACAGCTTCAGGTAGGTAGAGATCCTGAATCCAACTGTGTGTTACTTAGATTACTGGGTGCAGCTGTTCTGACACAATATGTATTTTTATATTTAGCCATGTAACACAGCTGAATGAGCTGTTCTTGCCTACACCAGTATCCCTATAGAGATTGTACATTGACAGTAAGGTGTCAATCACAGAAGGAAGTGTGTCAGACTGCCAGCTAGACCTAGCAATGGTAAACTCCAAGTGGTATAGCCTTTAGCTTAAGTAAACAGCATGGAGCCTGATAAGAGAGGCATAATTGATTGTTGATATTTGTTTTTTTAACCCTTACAGCATGCTGGCTTCAGCTTAGGCTTTTTTCTTCACATGTCAGTATTTTTACATCAGTGTTTCATCAGTATTTGGATGCCAAAACCAGGAGTGGAGCTAACAGAGAAGAACAATAATTGAAAGACTGATACCTGTTCCGTGTTTTGGAGACGCTCCTGGTTTTGGCATCCAAGTACTGATGCAAATGTTGACAAAAAGCTCATCCTATCCGTTTTGGGGCCTATTTAGGGCCCATCACTAGGGATACCTAGGGTTAGGTTTCGTACCTATCCGCCGAGCTGGATACCTATCTAGGGTGGTGAGGGACTCCAGGGACCAGCAGTTGGTTCGGTCAATGGTTACCATCTTCCCTAACCCTAGACTCAGGTTTTCCCTTTCACCGTGCACTTGTTACTTCCCCGCACCTAGTGTGACAATATGCTCCCAATATAAACTAAACCTCACCTTGCAAATAACAAGCTGAAATCATTGGGAAAAATAAAAAAAAAGTTGGGTCTTAGACAGTGATGACAAAAAAAAGTTTTTTACAATGTTCTGAATTATTTAAAACTAGTCAAACAAACAGAAAACTATATGAGTTTGTTATTACTTTAAACATACTGGCCTGCAGGTTGCTACCTCAGAATTGCATATATATATTTTTTCACCAGTTTCTTACCTCACTTTGAATTTGTTTTGTTGCACTATGAGAAAAGGGAACGGTGTCATTCAAAACTACAATTCAAAATAAGAAAACCTCAGACAACAGCCGAAACACAGATCTCCAGAATCCTGTTACCTTGTAACAGTCCCATAGAGTGTGTTTCAGGGTGCCCATACCCCCACAGTCTTGCCAGCATTTCTGAGAGGCATTAAGGTACATGATGGCGATTCTGTTCTTTGGACTTCAAACCTTCTCACCAATGACTCGAGTATTAACGTGTAAAATTTAAAATTCTGGTTATAGCTATCAAGTTTCATAAATAATTTAAGGCTTGTTTCACACAAGTGTAATATGGATGCAAAGAAATCAACCCATAGATGTCCATAAATTATGTTATAAGTAATAATGAGAAATGACACAGGGAAAAAGTATTGAACACCCTAATATTTATTAAATACTTTGTACAAAAGCCTTTGTTGCTGATGACAAGTTCAAGACGCGCCTTCTATGGAGAAGCTAGTCGCCTCCATTGATCAGGTGTGATTTTTTTTTTTTTCTTTCCCAATCTTCCACACAAACACTCTTCAAATCCTAAAGGTACCGTGGGCTCCTTCTATGAGCTTTAAGGGCACTTTACACGCTGCGATCTCGCTAGCGAGCGTATCCACCCCCGTCGTTTGTGCGTCATGGGCAAATCGCTGCCCGTGGCACACAACATTACTCGGACCTGTCACACTACTTACCTGCCTAGCGACGTCACTGTGACCGGGGAACCGCCTCCTTTCTAAGGGGGCAGTTCGTTCGGCGTCACAGCGACGTCACTAAGCGGCCGCCCGATAGAAGCGGAGGGGTGGAGATTAGCGGGACGAACATCCCGCCCACCTCCTTCCTTCCTCATTGTGGGCGGCCGCAGGTAAGGTGAGGTTCCTCGTTCCTGCGGTGTCACACATTGCGATGTGTGCTGCCGCAGGAACGACAAACAACCTGCGTCCTGCAACAGCAACGATATTTGGGAAATGGACAGGGTGTCAACAATCAACGATAAGGTGAGTATTTTTGATCGTTAGCGGTCGCTCGTACATGTCACGCTCAACGACGTCGCTAACGAGAACGGATGTGCGTCACGAATTCCGTGACCCCAACGACATTTCATTAGCGATGTCGTTGCATGTAAAGCGGCCTTTAGTTCCTTCCATAATCTTCTATTGGATTCAGCTCCGGTGATCGGAATGGCCATTCTAGCAGCTTTATTTTCTTTCTTGGAAACCAATTGAGAGTTTCCTTGGCTGTGTGTTTGGGATCGTCTTGCAAAAATGTCCACTCTCTTTTCATCTTCATCATCCTTGTGGATTGCAGCAGATTTTTATCAAGATTCTCAGTACATTTGTCCATTCATCTTTCCTTCAATTACATGAAGTTTGCCAGTACGGTATGCTGAAAAACATCCCCACACTATGATGTTCCCACCTCCAAACTTCACTGTTGGTGTTTTTTGGGTGATATGCTGTGTCTTTTAGCCACCAAACATGGTGTACATTAGTTGTCACTAAAGGTGAGCGAACCTGCCGTTCGGTTTTCAAACTAAACACCCGGATTCGTGGTTCAGATGCTTTAAGTGCGACCAAAACTTGCGCTAGCAAAGCTATGCTCAGATTTGCTTGGTGCTCAGCCCTGTGCAAGCTGTTTGCAGTGTTTGAACGGTACACACTGGGGGTAACAACAGGATGATCACATGTAGTGTGCAACAAAAAAAAAAGTTTAAAAAAGCCTGCCTACCCTCCCCTGGAAGTGATCTGCTTATGGTTGGCTGTATGTGGGTGGAGACTCAAACTGCCAATCAGTAACTTGATCCGGGGTTCGGGTCAAGCTTGAGCCTATGGAACTAGACTCGTTTGCTGCCAACAAACGGAGCCTCGACGGAACAGCTCATCTCTAGTTGTCATGCAATGTTTGGTTCCAGCCTCATTAGGTGTCATAGCGGCATCGGGCTCTGTTCACACTGCGGAGCCCGACAGGCAACCTGATGTCTCCTAGTTGTTCAGCCAGAGCTCGACGTCGGCTGTTTCATGTGAACTATTCCTCAGTGCTGCAGGAGTTAATTCCTGCTGACCTGGGGAACTCTGCTAGGAGCGCAGGTTGCTAATTACCAATCACCGCAGTCTCCTTCCTATATAAGATTCTGGATCCTGCTACTCAGTGATGATAATAGCTCCAGCTTGTACAGTGATTCTGGTCTTATTGTGGTCCAATCTGTTGGTGATCTGTGGTGTGCTTCTTGTGCGGTGTGGCAGTTTCCCAGTTGTTCGTTTCGAATTGTTGCTCCTTTTTGTTTGATTGCCATGTGTACGAGTTTTGGAGTTTACTTATAGTCCAGGCTCACCCTTTGGGTGGAGGAGTGGAGGGGAGTTACACCAGTCATAGCTTATGTGTCACAATGTAAATGTGCAGAGTCACTGGGGTTATGAATTGAATCCCACAATGTGGTTGAAAGATGTGGTGTCACTGCTGACTAGAGATGAGCCACCCCCCTATTGTTCGAGTTCGGTTCGTCGAATGGTGGCTCAGTTCGGCGAACATTCGACGAACACCTTCGAACCCCATTGAAAACAATGGGAGGCAAACACAAACAAACACGTTATACATATACACATACAGTTAATAAACATTGCCATTACACTTACAGGTCCACGCGACGCGTCCTGCACTCTGTCTCCTGCCGGTTTTCCTTCCGATCATCGCTGCACCCTCCCGGTAACCAGCACTGATAATAGGACCTTCCGTGACGTCGTCATAGCATGTGACCAGTCACGTGTGTATTATCTCATTGGCTACAGACTCATCACATGGCTAGACGTCATGCTAGGTCCTGTCAGTGCATCTCTCCGGTACGCGGTGCTCGTTTGAGCATCTCCGTGTACCGGCGAGATGCTTGGGCACATGCTTGGCTTCCCGTTCCTGCATATGGGCGTTCTTTACAGAGTCATCCCACATGCAAGGACTGGATGCCACAGTCGGTGAATAACGGAGATCACCGTTGCTATAGTAACCCACCTGTCATTACTATTTCAACGGTGGCAGCGGTGACATCACTACTTACAACCCGCAGCCTCTGCTCACTCACTGAGTGATTAGACTGCACGGGAGCAGCAGCATCTTCCTCCCATGCAGTACTGTCTGATGTAGCAGAGCTGCATGGGTTGAAGGAGAAAGAGGACCAGGATCGTGAAGGGGGTGAGAGGGAGTAATAAACATGGCGTCTCTAAGTGTGTCTGTGAATTTATTTCTATTAAAGTATTTTTTCTCTCTGTGGTGTCTTTTTTTTTTTTATTTTTAACCCTTTATTGGAGATTCTTAATGGCCGGGTCAAACTTGCCTGACATTAAGAATCTCTGGCTTAATACTAGCTGGTAAAACAAAGCTAGTATTAACCCATTATTACCCAGCAAGCCACCCGGCATCAGGGCAGCTGAAAGAGTTGAATACAGCGCCAGATGATGGCGCTTTTATGAAAGCGCCATTTTCTGGGGCGGCTGCAGACTGCAATTCGCAGCAGAGGGGCCCAGAAAGCTCGGGCCAACCTATGCTGCAGATTCCAATCCCCAGCTGCCTAGTTGTACTTGGCTGGACACAAAAATGGGGCGAAGCCCATGTTGTTTTTTTTTATTTTTAATTATTTCATGAAATTCATGAAATAATTAAAAAAAGGGCTTCCTATATTTTTAGTTCCCAGCCGGGTACAAATAGGCAGCTGGGGCTTGGGGGCAGCCGTACCTGCCTGCTGTACCTGGCTAGCATACAAAAATATGGCGACGCCCACATCATTTTTTTGGTGGACAAAAAACTCCTGCATACAGTCCTGGATGGAGTATGCTGAGCCTTGTAGTTCTGTAGCTGCTGTCTGCTCTCCTTCATACACTAGTGAATGGAGCATGCTGAGCCTTGTAGTTCTGCTCCCCCTGCCTCTCCCTCTAGCATACAGTCCTGGATGGAAGATGCTGAGCCTTGTAGTTCTGCCGCTGCTGTCTACTCTCCTTCATACAGACATACAGCAGACAGCAGCTGCAGAACTACAAGGCTCAGCATACTCCATCCAGGACTGTATGCATGAGTTTTTTGCCCCCCCCCCCCAAAAAATTATGTGGGCTTCGCCATGTTTTTGTATGCTAGCCAGGTACAGCAGGCAGCTACGGGCTTCTCCCAACCCCCTGCTGCCTATTTGTACCTGGCTAGGAACCAAAAATGTAGGGAAGCCCTTTTTTTTTTTTTTTTTTTTTTTTTTTTTTTTTTTAATTTTTCATGAATTTCATGAAATAATTAAAAAAAAAAAAATGACGTGGGCTTCGCCCAATTTTTCTGTCCAGCCAGGTACAACTAGGCAGCTGGGGATTGGAATCCGCAGCGCAGGGTGCCCAAGCTTTCTGGTTATCCCTGCTGCGAGTTGCAGTCTGCAGCCACCCCAGAAAATGGCGCTTTTATAGAAGCACCATCTTCTGGCGCTGTATCCAACTCTTCCAGCTGCCCTAGTGACGGGTTGCTCGCTGGGTAATAATGGGGTTAGGGCTAGCTGTATATTATCAACTAAGCCCGAATTTCATGGTGTCATGCCAATATTAGACATGGCCACCATGAATTTCTAGTACAGATAAAAAAAAAACACAACACACAGAAAAATATTTTTATTAGAAATAAAACACAACACAATTAGTGACTCCATCTTTATTGAAATAAAGAACCCCCCTCCGCAGTAATCCTGGGTCAAGGGTCCCGCGCCGTCCAATCTGGAAGCAATATCATCTGATCGGTTTGCTGGAAGGCAAAGCGATCAGATGATGTGTCAGGTTCAAGGGCCTGAATCACATGACACAGCAGCTGATTGTATAAACGGCTTTTATACAATCAGCTGATGCATCAGTGCAAAAAAAAAAAACTACACACTTCTGTGCAGACTCCTGTCCGACAGCAGCAGCTGATAATTTAGCCGGCCGGTTGGTAAAAAGCCGGCCTCACCGCTCGATTAGATAGTGTCAGCTGATGCCGTCAAGTGACCGCATCAGCTGATCATCGCCAGGTCTGAGAGAGAGAAAAGAGACAGAAAATAGAGAAAAGAGGAGAGAGAGAAGAAAGAGAAAAGGAGAGAACAAGAGAAAAAAGGAGAGAAAAAGAGAGAGAGGAGAGAGCAATGCAGCCTCATTCCGTGAACTGCTTCGTTTTTAGAGGTGTGTCCCGCGGCTCACAGCTGATGTCCGGCTCCTCCCCTCAGTGCATAATTAAATTAAATCATCATAATAAATAATAATTATAATTTAAAATTAAAATAAATTAAATTCTTTACCAGGACGGCCGGGCCTCGAACTCATGAACTAATTCTCCTTAGGCAGTAGCTCTATCCATTGAGCCACTGCCTTTAATGATAAGCATAGGAAAATTTGGTAATCTTGACCTCTGTATTTCACTTGAAAATCCAGAAGTAGATTATTCAGCTATAAGGATGGAGAGAGGGATGGATGGCGGGATGTAGGGATGGATGAGTGAATGGCGGAATGGATGGATGGAGGAAGGGATGGAGGGATGGATGGATGGATAGAGGGATGGATAGAGGGATGGATGGATAGAGGGATGGATGGATAAAGGGATGGAGGGATGGAGGGATGAAGGGAGGAATGGATGGATGGAAGGATGGCGGGATGAAGGGAGGGATGGAGAGATGGAGGGAGGGATGAAGGGAAGAAGGGAAGAAAGGATAAATGGATGGAGAGATGGATGGAGGGAGGGATGAATGGATGGAGGGAAGGAGGGATGAATGAAAGGAGGGAAGGATGGATGGATGGATGGGAGGGCAAACACCGGCACTACCGCATTCATCACTGCACACACGCAGGCACTACAACCCCCATCATCACTGCACACACGCAGGTATTACCTCAGTGACGTCGCCGCTGACAGCGCGGCTCACTTAAGCTGCTGCGTGGATCTGACACAGAGCGCTTGTGTTCTACGGCGCTCCCTGTCAGCTTCATGTAGCAGAGCTGGATGCGTCGCAGGACCTCTATGGATTACGTCGGACCTGGTGGGGTATTTGGGGATGTTAATAAAATGGTGAAAGAGGGTGTTTTTTTGTCTTTTACTCCAAATAAAGGATTTTTCGTTGTGTGTGTTTATTTACTTTCACTTACAAGTTAATCATGGAAGGTATCTCGGGGAGACGTCTGCCATGATTAACTCCTTATTACCCCGATTGCCACCGCACCAGGGCAATTCGGGATGAGCCGGGTAGAGTCCCGGGACTGTCACATCTAATGGATGCGGCAATTCCGGGCGGCTGCTGGGTGATATTGTTAGGGTGGTGGGCTCCCCATAACGTGGCGCTCCCCACCCTGACAATATCAGCCTCCAGCCATGTGGCTTTATCCTGGCTGGTATCAAAATTAGGGGGAACCGAAGTTTTTTTAATTTTTTTTATTTATTTATTTTACTGCACGATATAGACCTGCCCGGCGGCGGCTGTGATTGGTTGCAGTGAGACAGCTGTCACTCATCGTGGGGGCGTGTCTGACTGCAACCAATCATGGGCGCCGGTGGGCGGGGAAAGTAGGGAATACCAGATTGAATAATGAGCGGCAGCCATTTTCAAAGGAGGAAAAGCCTCCGGAGCTTTGTGACAGCTGTGCAGCGCCGCGCCCGTGATCGGTGAGTAGGAAAGAGAGAGGGATTATGCTGGGGACGCAGGACGCATGCAGATACACAACGTGCCCACTTAGCCTTACTGTGAAAAGCTACGCTTTTGGTGATCGAACCGTTATCGAACGGTGACTCGAACTGCTGAACTTGAATCAAATCGTTTGAGTTTGTCGAACGACTCGAACACCGCCCAAAATCACTCAAATTTGAAATTGGCGAACCGTTCTAATCGAACATCGCTCAACTCTACTGGTGACAGATAGTCCCGTGGTGTCCGGCTATAGAACATCAGTGTTTGGCTGTGCAAACTGCTCCCTGACCTTCTATAATTTCTGCTTGGTTTTCATCCCTTTCCCTTTAGGACCCTGTGGTGTTCTTCAGCCTATCAGCTGCTTTTCATCAGTACTTCCCTTGTTCCTTTATTTACCTTCACTTCCTATTTCTTGGTGCTGGTGATATTTCATGTGTCTTTATCAAGTCTTCAAGTGCTAGCAGTCAGTTTGCATACATCTTGAGAAACTTGATGTTTTTTTTAATTCCTGTCCCTAAGTCAACTTGAGATAATTTGTTTGTTGTTTTCCCTTGTGTGTTATCCTTGTGTGTCTTTTAGCACCTTGTGGGGTTGACGAAGAGCTCATCCTATACGCTCCCTACCTTGGGGCCAAATCAGGGTCAGCCTAGGGTCAGGTATACAGCTCAGCACATAGCTGTGGAACCTATCTAGGGTGGTGAGGAAACCCAGGGCCCAGAGGTAGGCTTGGTCAGGGGTCACCATCTCCACCTTTCCTTTCGCTTGGTACTTTCTCATACCTAGCGTGACATGTTGACTGTAGTAGGACCTGTTAATGGTGGAATGTGAGACTATGAATCCTCTTCAGAATGGGTATTAGGGAAGCGGAGGCTAATGGCGCTGTTACGTCTCAGAGACCCCTAGACTTCATATCTCTCCACCACAGTATAGGGGTTGCAATTCATCACTCCAGTGATTCTGCACATTTCTATTGTGACTAGTGATGGGCAGACCTGCACTGTAAAAGTCCGTATCTGCTTGATTTTGAAGTTGCCCTGGTGTTGTGTCTGGGATTCCGGGTGTTTGATCTGCATCCGGCACTCGAGAAATAAAAACAAAAAAAAATGATGGAAAAATAGAATGAGAATGAAGCGAGCGCTTCATATTTACCAAGGCTCTGTCACAGCTGTAAACTGCTCCTGCACGGCTGTACGCTGCTCCTGTGGCCTCCCTGGCCCGCTCATCATTGCTCATCCATATGCACTGCTTTCCCCTCCCACCTGTCGGTCTGGCCTCTGTGATTGGTTGCAGTCAGACGTGCCTCCCAGTCTTTGTGACAACGTCTGCCTACAACCAGTCATCACTCATCGCGGCTCATTCATTCTCTGTCTGCACTCACAGTGGGCAGTCATGCTCTATGGCCGCTCGCTGTGACTGAGATGTAGCAGACCTGGAATCACCGTGGGACCTCGTATGGATTACATCGGACCTGCTGGGGTGTTTAGAGGATTAATAAAGTGGTGGAAGTTGGTGTTTTTTGTATTTTGTTCCAATTAAAAGATTTTTTTGGTGTCTGAATTTATTTACTTTCACTTACAGATTAATGATGAGGAGGGGGTCACATAAATGCCTGTCATCACTAATCCAGGGCTTAGTAGCAGCTGTGGGCTGTTATTAACCCCTTATTACCCCGATTACCACCACACCAGCACAACGGGAAGATCTGGGTAAAGCGCAAGGCTTGTCACATCTAATGGGTGCATTAATCCTGGGCGGCTGCAGGTTGCTGTTTTTAGGCTGGGGCGGGCGGCCAATAACCATGGCCCTCCCCAGTCTGAGAATACCAGCCCCCAGCTGTTGTGCTTTAACTTGGCTAAATTTCAAAATTAAGGGGGACTGCGTTGTTGTTTTTTAATTATTTATTTAAATAATTAAAAAAAAATCTGCATGCGGTTTCTCTTATTTTGATACACAGCCAAGATAAGCGCAGGGCTGGGGCTGCAGCCTGTGGCCGTGGGCTTTCTGTGCTAATATAATACTAGAAGGTGGCCCGATTCTAACGCATCGGGTATTCTAGAATTTGTGTAGTTAATGTATGTTTTTTGTTATATATATCGATGTAGTTGTGTGTAGTTGTCAAGTGTTTGTGTAGGGCGCTGTAAATGTTCTGGGTGTTGTCTGGGTGTGGGGGGGGAGACAGCGATGTTGTTTGTGTGTTGCGTTGTATGTAGAGTGCTGTGTGTCTGCAGTGTTGTGTGTGTGTGTTGCACGGTTTGTGTGGGTGTGTGTTTTGGGGGGAGGTATGTTTTGTGCAGTGTGTGTGTTGCAGGAGTAGTCCTGGAGAAAGAGAAGTATAATAAGAGGAGTCGTCCTGGGGGGAGAGGAGTATAATAGGAGGAGTAGTCCTGGGGTGAGAGGAGTATAATAGGAGGAGTAGTCCTGGGGAGAGAGGAGGATAATAGGAGGAGTAGTCCTGGGGGAGAGGAGTATAATAGGAGGAGTAGTCCTGGGGGGAAAGGAGTATAATAGGAGGAGTAGTCCTGGGGGAGAGGAGTATAATAGGAGGAGTAGTCCTGGGGGAGAGGAGTATAAAAGGAGGAGTAGTTCTGTAGAGAGAGGAGTATAATAGGAGGAGTAGTTACCCGATGTGTACTATGATTACCAGCCTACGCCGACTCTGGCACACATGTGCTGGGAGCCGGGGTAAGCTAGTTACATCGGGTAACTAAGGAAAGCGGTTTCTATAGTTACCCGATGTGTACTATAGTTACCACCCTACGCCGGCTCTGGCACACGTGTGCTGGGAGCCAAGGTAAGCTAATGATTTCACACATCCGGCGCGCTCCCGTACACTGTGTACAGTACACTGGCAGCGCCGCAACTTCCTGGTCACATGACAACACGTGATCGGAGGTTGTTGCGCGGCCACTGTGTTGTACACAGTGCACGGGATCGCGCCGGATCTGACAAAGTGGAGAAAAGGTAAGTATTAAAAGCGACAGTGCTGACGTGTGCCGGGGCAAGCTAGTTACATTGGGTAACTAAGGAAAGCGGTTTCTATAGTTACCCGATGTGTAGTATAGTTACCAGCCTACGCCGGCTCTGGCACACGTGTGCCGGAGCCGGGGTAAGCTAGTGGTTTAACACATTCGGTCTTTTTTACACTTTGTCCTTCCGGTGTGGACTTTCGGGGCTGCAGCAGTTACCTGGGAATCGGGGCTCTGTGTGGGTTCTAGGAATGCGTGGGGGGGGCGGGGCCAGGGCGAGCATCCAATCCGTACGGGGGGCGGGGCCAGGGCGAGGTGAGCGGCCAATCCGTGCGGGGGGGTGGGGTGGCAGGGCAAGGTAAGCGGCCAATCCGTGCGGGGGGGCGAGGCCAGGCCAAGGTGAGCGGCCAATCCGTGCGGGGGGCAGGGCCAGGCCGAGCTAAGTGGCCAATCCGACGGTTGTCACTGTAATGACACTGTCACCGTGACACAATTTTGGAGCAAGACAGACAGACAGACAGAATAAGGCAATTATATATATAGATGGGGGCACCCTATGCCAATTTATTTATTCATTTATTTATTTTTATTGTACGAATAGAGTCACACTGACTCACACAAGTGTATTCGGCCCCATGTAAAACAATGCTGCAGCTCACATCTGTGAGTTTTTCCTCAGCCCTAATTGGACTGAGGAAAAAAATCACAACATGCTGCGATTGTCTGCGAATCTCCTATCACTCACATCCAAACAAGTCTATGGGTGTGAGAGAAACATCGGACTGCACTCAGATATTATCCAAGTGCAGTGCGATATACGCACAGGCTGACAATGGAGAAGATGGGTGAATCCCTCCCTCTCCTCTGTAGCTGTGATCTGATCACAGAATCGTGTCGCAGTCACATGATCCTCAGACTACGCTCTCAGTAGAGCCTGAGCTGAGGGTCATTAGCATATCACATCCAATGCTCTTGCATCCGATGCCATACACCAGTGTGACCCCGGCCTACGATATAGACGAGCATAACACCTGTGAATGGAAGCAGTCAGCAGACACGCTGACACTCAGTGTGGGGTGCTGCTGACTGCAACCAATCACAGGCATAGATGGGCAGGGAAAGCAATGCATATTCAATGAAGGTTAAGTAGCTGTTCCGGAAGTGAATGCATGACCTGGAAGTAGCTTGCCGCCATGACAGATCTTTGGTAAGTACATCTTGCGTGCTCCTATCTCCTCATCCCTTCTACCAACATTTTTAATCTCCGGTTTCTGATGCCCATAGACTTATACAGGGAACAAATTCCGGATTGGCACAAGGTTTTAAAAAAAAAGAGATTACAGGGACCCGCTGGTGCCGGTTATCTGCGAGTCCGTCCATCTCTAATTGTGACACATAAGCTATGACCTAGCATTGCTATTTTCCATATGACACATACTCGCAAATTCACATTATTACAAGATTAAAAAAAACCTTGATAAAGATTGATTGTAAGCTGAAACTGTGTAATTAATGTATGAATTGAATTTACATTAAAAGTGGACAACATTCATTTTTCAAGCAAAAGTTAAGTGTGCCTAAACCTTAGAACTATGCTATATCTACTTCAGAGCACCTTCCCAGCAGTGTTAGAAGACCTATTTCCATATTTATAGCATTATGAAATATGTGTATTCTATCAGTCAAAGAGTTCCATTTTGATCTCATCTGACCAGACCATATTCTCCCAGTGTTTAACAGATTTGTCTAAATGTAGTTGAGCAAACTTTAAACGTTCTTGATCATGCTTTTTCTTCAGTAATGGAGTCTAGCATGGTGAACGTGCATACAGGCCACGGAGGTTGAGTGCATTAATTATTATTATTTTCTTAGAATCAGCAGGTACAATTATTTCAAAGTCTTTCTGTAGCTCTCACCAGGTGGTTCTTGGCTCTTGGACAACTCTTCTGATACTTATTTTCACTCCTGTGTCTGAAATCTTGTGGGGAGCACCTGGTTGTGGCCGGTGTATGGTGATATTTTTATAATGCAGTTTGGAATATTTGATGCCTTAGTGCACACTGGTGCTGGCTCTTTGTTGTTTGTTTGTTTGTTTGTTTGTTTGTTTGTATGGTGATATGATGTTATTTCCACTTCCGGATTATGGCCCCAAAAGTGCTCACTGGAACCTTTAGCAGTTTAGAAATTCTTCTGAAACCAATGCCATCAGTATGTTTTGGTTGCAAAGGTCTTGACATATTTCTTGTGTAGCATCTTGGTGATGAGACACCTTTTTATAGGACTTCAGTTGAACCAGCTGTTATTATTTTTTGCAACGTGGCAGGATTGCTTTCTAATTACTGATAGATTTCAGCTGCTGTCATAACTTTCCATGGATCTTTGAACCTCTTTTTCATGTGTTCAATACTTTTTCCCTGTGTCATTTTTCATTAGCACACATTTATGGAGATTTATGGTTTGATTTCTTTGCCTGTGTGGATTGGATGGGTTGTTACCAACATCTGGTGAGAAATTAATGTCAATATCACCTTTACAAATATATTACTTATAAAATTGGTGATGTGCATTACTTTTTTCACCTGCTGTATGTTGTGTGTGCTTATGGAAAGTTGATTTCATAAAAAATGGAACCACAACCATCACACTGACAAATATAATGAAGCACAGTATAGTTTGCAATTAAACAGTACAATTCACTAAGCGGGTTTGGTACTGATGATTTACCTAGAACATGTGGTTCTTTACATTGGTTTGGAACCACAGAAAATATAATAAGGCTTTTCACGTGCTGAGGTGTTCTTATGGGTTTGAAGGTGGTAGGAAAAGATTTGGCATACACTGGCAGCAATTTCCCTAAGCTGCATGAGCTCATAAAATCCCAGCTGCGGAATATAAAAGGCAGCCGATGAGCAGGCTGGCGATTCCTCTCCTGGGGAACGATGGATATTGAAAATTCTTCCTAACTAAGGAGAGCAGCCTTAATTTGCCTATACAGCAAAGGAGGAGAGATTCTCCAGGCTCTCACACTTGTTCACAGCTCCCTCCGGGCTTGATAATCACTTTCTGATATTCTTATTTTTATTCTTATTTCCATATGAGGAGTGACACCTGAAAACGAGGAGTGCTAACGAAGCAGGGCCCCCTTGCCTACCAACGAGAGACCTTTGTACTCCTCTTTCTGTGGGGTGGGGGTGGAAATTCAGTTCCCTGTATATGTAAGCAGTCGACTCACGAGGGACCGGTGCACCTGAGCTCACGATCAGAATGATTACACAGTAACTAATAGCTTCATTAATGAGCAATTCACATGGGATGTTCTGAAACAAAAAACACCATATGAAAACAGTGTTATGTTTGTCTGGAAAATTAACAATGGGCTTTCTGTTGTTGCAGAAGATGCTGAATCAGTAGAAATACTCACGTATTTGTATAAAACAGCTCCAAAGTAGGAAATAAACAACTGATGTCAGAATCAGTAGGGATAGGTTATGAGCAGTTAAAGGGGTTGTCCAGACTGAGGACAAAAGTCTGCATTTACTCTGTTATGTGCAGAATGTCATGATTCCCCTATGTTGCCGGTGCATACAGTCAAATATGTGACCGATATATGCAATATCCATACCTGCAGTTATATGGTTGTGGAGCTGAGAGGTTACTTTCAGGGGCACTTTACACACTATGACATCGCAAGCTGATGCTTGTGATGTTGAGCGCGATAGACCCCGCCCCCGTCGCAGCAGCAATATCATGGTGATAGCTGCCGTAGCGAACATTATCACTACGCCAGCTTCACATGCACTCACCTGTCCTGCGACGTCGCTCTGGCCGGCAACCCGCCTCCTTATTAAAGGGGCGAGTCGTGCGGCGTCATAGTAACGTCACACGGCAGGCGGCCAATAGAAGCGGAGGGGCGGAGATGAGCGGGACGTAAACATCCCGCCCACCACCTTCCTTCCGCATAGCCGGCGTGAGCTGCAGGACGCAGGTAGGAGATGTTCCTCGCTCCTGCGGCTTCACACACAGCGATGTGTGCTGCCGCTGGAATGAGGAACAACATCGTAACATCGGTCATTTCCAAATTATGGAAATGACCGAGGCTACACCGATGATATGATTACGACGATTTTGCGCTCGTTAATCGTATCAAAAAGGCTTTACACACTACGATATCGCCTGCGATGCCAGATGTGCGTCACTTTCAATTTAACCCCACTGACATTGCACCTGCAATGTCGTAGTGTGCAAAGTGCCCCTCAGAATACAGCGGACCACGAACGAGGAACGAGACTAGACTAGGACTGTATGCAAACTCTTTATAACCTGTAAGGATGCAACCGGCAATGTGGCAGATGGCCGGTATGTGTCACAGACGTGGAAATCCTCTGCGATCTGAACCTGGAATGTTTCTCTGGAACTTGTAGTTCCATGAGGATTGTTGTACACATTCAGGGCTGGGTTCATGGGATGGTCAGAAGTGATGGGCGGGACTGACCATCCACATACCTACCATACGTAGGTGTGTCTCATCAGATTTAATGGAGTTGTCGTTTGTCACATGAGCTCCGTGTGCTGGTGGGAGCCATCTTGGTTGGAGCACATGTGCAGGAGATCCTGTGCATACAGAGCTAGTGAGGGCTCTGAAATGTCAGGGAGCTGCAGAATCCACTGAGGCTTTGAGGAATTGGAACGTGTACAAGGGCCGGGATGGTGAGCCCAGTGTGAGAGTCTCCCTGGACTGGATGGAGGCAGACTGACAGCCTGCAAACCTACTTGCAGGTAACACCTCAGAAAGGGGGACTATACTGGCTGATGCCAGAGAATGAACTGTATGAACAATCGGCAGTTTAAACAGACAGTGAGACGACGTCCTGCGGGAGAGTGGCTGTGGCCCATTACACTACGTGGTTAATGAGGATGTGAATAAATCACCGAGATTGTTTAAGTGACAAAGTGCTTGTGTGTGTCTTGATCCCGCTGCCAGACGTGTGCCCAAAGATGTTCAGAGCCCAGGTCGTCACAAACCCGATAAGGAAAATGGGAAGTGGAGCTCAGTATGGAAAGTAAATATCAACACCTACAAATGTACAAACACCCGGTTACTAAACCAGGATCAGTGTGCTGGTCTAGGGACCAATTCCAAAAGGTCAGGAACTACCGGAACACAATTTACCTAGCTGGGAACTCCAGGAAGAAACTAGAGAATGTCAATCATGGGGTGCAATAAGGCCCTGTCTCTGACCAGCACACCAATTAACAATCTTAACTAAATCTCTACCTGCCTGCCTTCCTCTCATACATTTGTACAAACAGGGAAGCACCCCGAGGTTAAAAACCAGCTAGAAGCAATACAACAGTGGTTAAACTTCAGTTCTGCAGCGGTGACTGCTGCATAATATACCCATTTTGGTGCCCAAGTGCACACTTGCCCTACACAAACAGAAAAATACCTGCAGGGCCTGAGCTCAGGACTTACTGTACCAACAGCTAGATCCGGGAAGGTGTCTGATACAAACGGAAATCCGGGCAGCTTTCATGTCCACAGCAGTTCTCCACGGCACCGGCAGTCACTGGGCATATTACCTCAGGGCAGAAGTCAGGTCTGGTAGGAAGGCTTCAGGTACGGATCACCTCAGGGCAGAAGCCAGGTCCAGTAGGAAGGCCTCAGGTACAAATCACCAGGACAAGTCCTCCGCTCACAGTTCTCTCTCTGGCAGCCATTTATAAACACTGATACACAGCTGTGTGGCCTCTGCTCGCACAGCAATCAGCAGGCTGCCTCTCACACTCTAGGTCTGCTCGCACAGCAATTGGTAGGCTGCCTCTCACACTCTAGGTCTGCTCGCACAGCAATTGGCAGGCTGTCTCTAACACTCTAGCTATCCAGTTCAGAGCAGGGAAAAGGCAGCCACTACACCTCAGGATCTCCTTGCTCTCTCTCCTCTCTCTTATATCTCTCCCTGGATCCTTCACCCAGACTGCAGAGCCATCCCTCTGGTGGACCAGAGGAGACAAGACAGTTACGCAGACACCCATCTGGTGGGCGGGAGGAGACACTGCAGCTGCGTCATCAGCATTCTCACATGCTGACTAGACATGTCTGGCTATTCACTTTGATCTCCAAATGCATCTACCCAGAACGTGGCCCCAAGTATGAAAATCACAAGAGGTAACATAACCACCGCCTCGCATTGGTAATACCGTGAAATCCTGACACAGTGCCCACCTTGTGCTGTCACAATTCTGCAGTCACATAGCTGTTGTGAATACTGTCTGGTGGAGCTCCGCTCTTGGACTCCGTCCTGTGGTCGTTGATGTTAGTGGGTTGGATTCTGTTCCTCAGTTCTACACACCTGGTTGGCAGCTCAAACCTTGATTTTGGATATAGGCGTGTGCTGGCTGTTTGTCTTTGCCAGTTGTCTCAAATTCCTGAGATAATAGGAATCTGTCTCTTGTCCTCCTGGCTTCCCCGCTATCAAGCTAAGATAAAGGCCACATCTCAATAGGCCACATCTCAATAAGGGTACTTTCACACTTGCGTTTATTTCCTTCTGTTACAATCCGCCCTTTTGGAAAACAGCGGAATCCGTTAACGGATTCCGCTGTTTCCCATAGACTTGTATGGGTGACGGATTGTACCAAAAGGACCTGCGTTGCTTCCGCTGGGCGACGCTCCGTTGCTTCCGCCCAGCGGGAGGAACGCAGCATGTAACGTTGTTTTGAGCAGCGGAATCCTCTGGATTTCACTGCGCATGCTCTTTTTTTTTTTTTTTTTCTTTTTTAAATCAAACTTTATTTTGGCTCGCGGTGGCCGAACGTTCAGCTGAGCGCCCGGCCGTCGGCAAGCGACAGCGCTCAGCTGAGCGACCGCCCGCCAGCATGCCCGGCCGCCGGCAAGTGACAGCGCTCAGCTGAGCGCCCGCCCGCCGGCATGCCCGGGCGCCGGCAAGTGACAGCGCTCAGCTGAGCGCCCGCCCGCTGGCATGCCCGGCTGCCGGCAAGTGACAGTGCTCAGCTGAGCGCCCATCCGCCGGCATGCCCGGGCGCCGGCAAGTGACAGCGCTCAGCTGAGCGCCCGCCCGCTGGCATGCCCGGCCGCCGGCATGCCCGGCCGCCGGCAAGTGACAGTGTTCAGCTGAGCGCCCGCCCGCCGGCATGCCCGGGTGCCGGCAAGTGACAGCGCTCAGCTGATCACCCGGTGGTCGGATGCAGGGAGCGATCAGCTGATCACCCGGCGGCCGGCAAGTGACAGCGCTCAGCTGATCACCCGGCGGCCGGCTACTGGGAGCGATCAGCTGATCACCCGGTGGCCGGCTGCAGGGAGCGATCAGCTGATCGTTCACAATAGTCTGCCGCTGGTAAAACTGTAAAAAAAATAAAAAAATAAAAATAAAAACGAATTGGGTTGTTTTGCAGCATCCGTTGCATCCGTTGTGCCACTATATGCAACACATCCGTTGCATCCGTTACACAACGCAATGCAACGGATACCGTTCAACGCAAGTGTGAAACTAGCCTAAGCGACATCACTAGTGACATCGCTGCTGAGTCACGTTTTTTGTGACGCAACAGTGATCTTGCTAGCGATGTCGCTGTGTGTGACATCCAGCAACAACCTGGCCCCTGCTGTAAAGTCGCCGGTCGTTGTTGAATGTCCTGGACCATTTTTTGGTCATTGCTCTCCTGCTGTGAAGCACACATCACTGTGTTTGACAGCGAGAGAGCAACAATCTGAATGTGCAGGGAGCATGGAGCCGGCTTCTGCGGACGCTGGTAACCAAGGTACACATCGGGTAACCAAGCAAAGCGCTTTGCTTACCTGATATTTACCTTGGTTACCAGCGTCCGCAGCTTCTAGAAGCCGGCTCCCTGCTCCCTGCACACGTAGCCAAGGTACACATCGGGTAACTATAAGCAAAGCGCTTTGCTTAGTAACCCGATGTGTACTATGGTTACCAAGCACAGCGTCATTACACGGGTCACTGGTGGCTGGTGGCTGATCTCTGATCGCTGTGGAGATCTGCCTGATTGACAGCTCACCAGCGATCATGTAGCGACGCTCCAGCGATCCCTGCCAGGTGGGATCGCTGGAGCGTCGCTAAGTGTGATGGTACCTTAAGTTCCAGGTTTTGCTTCATACTTTTGTGTGTTTATTTGTTTATGGCTTCTGTGAATTATCTCTGAAGGTTTTTTGTATTGTATCCTCTTTTGTTTGTGCCTTCAGATAAGGAAGATTTATCTTCCTAGTCAGTCTATGCTATTTATCTTAGCAAGGGTTAGTCGGCAGGGTAATTGCTATTTTTTTCCACAGTTTCACCAGAGTCTTGTATGGATTGTGAACGTGCGAGTGTTAGATTACTCTTCCTTTTTGCACATTCTGTGTAGGAAGTTTTGATAGGGTTTTTCATGCCGACCGCAAGAGTTCCCTATCCTGTCTTTTGTATTTAGTATAGTGTGGCCTCTTTTTGCTCCATCTTGCTCTTACTGTGTATGTCTTTTTCATCTTTTCTCACAGTCCGTACATGTGGGAGGCTGCCTATTTTCTTTGGGGAAATCTGCTCAGAGCCAAGACAGTTTCTTTTCACTTTCTGCCTTGTAGGTTATGTAGTCCTCCGGCTTGGTTTGAGGCATCTAGGGTGTTAGGCATGCTGCCCGGCTTCTTCTAGTGTGGTGTTAAGTTCAGGGCTTGCGGTCGGTTAAGTTCAGGGCTTGATACTTTTATTACCTACGACTCTGGTGGATTGTATTCATGGTAGTCATTGAACATCGGCTCATAACACATAGCGTATCCCAAGCCTGAATAATCCATTTGAGGAGCTTTTACATATATTATAATAAGATTTGACTTTCAGTCAAATGCGTTTGTTCCAAACTCCTTCCAAGTATAAAGAGGTATCAAATAATAAAATCATCATTTGCCTTAGATCCCATCCCTTTTTGACCTATGTCATTTGGATGTGCTGCTGATATGAATGAAAACTGCATTAGATGAGCAATTGTATGAATGCTGATGTTACAACTGAACCCTAACACTCTCACGGGGATGGACAAACCAAGTAAGATGTTAAAACAGAAATCCACAGGTGCTGAAACAAGCTAGTACTTGCCCTAGACCTGACCCTGATCTGTCCCTGTCTGACAGTGGAGGTTGGCACCCTAAGATCACATAATGTCACCCCCACTTGCCAATAGCTGACCCTGAGTGTCCCTAACTGCTCCCTAAGCTATAAACCAAATGTAATACAAAAACAACAATAAAGATAAATGAAGTGCACACAGGCAGAGGAGGAGACGCAGGGCTAAGAACAAGCAAACACAGTCATACTGGAATGATGGAATACAAGAAACCAAAAAGAATAACAAAATACGTGGAAACCCTCCCAAATCTTAATAAAAAAATAGGAGATAACTGGGAAGGGATTCACATAGACAAACTGCAGGGAATAGCAATAGCAATTTGTCACCAAGGAAACATTAACCGAGGAGCTGGGAGTCCAGACAATCGTCCATCCAGAAATAATATTATTATTTATTGTTAGAACACCATTTATTCCATGGGGCTTTACAAGTGAAAAGGGTATACATAAAAAATAAGTACAATAATCATGACCAATACAATGCACAGACTGGTACAGGAAGAGAGAGGACCCTGCCCACGAGGGCTTACAGCCTACAAATATAGCCAGTAGTGAGACTTGTGAGTAGTAAGTATAAATAGCCCCTCTTAAAATGTGATTGGGCAAAACAAAGAGTGCACACACTTAAAAGACCATCAATTGACTTACATGTAGCCAATTGGTAGACGTTTGCCAACTGTAAGTCGCAAAATACAAGCCCACCCTTATGCTACATTTACACACACAGATTTCAAAACAGCACAACGCTCAAAAATTTCTTTCATGTTAATAATAATTTTTATTTATATAGCGCCAACATGTTTCGCAGCACTTTACATTTCAAATGGGACATATACAGACAATAAAGACATTACAGAATAACACAATTGTGAGGGCCCTGCTCACAAGCTTACAATCAATGAGGACATAGGGGAGGCACAAAGGTATATGGTAAAAAATGCTCGTATGGTATGGCCCTGCCATCAATATAATAAATAGGGAATTTAATGGATAGCGAAAATGAAAGAACTGTCAAGTTCGGTGGAGGAAGCCTATTGATATGGGAATGTTTCACAGCCAAAGGCGTTGGATACTTGACCAGGATCAATGGTGGTCTCAATGCTGAGCTTCATGTGAGATTCTTTCAAGACAAATTACTTCATATACTTGAGTACTATGGGTATTTAAAGTTTAAAACACTGTTACTCTTTTGCTCGTCAATGTATATTTTTATCTCTCATCGCATAAGACCCTATTGCACCCATCATTTCACAGAGTTTCTCCCTCATAGATACATGTTTGAAAGATGGCTTAAACACAGCGGTGAATGAGATGTATACCTGCATGAAGAAAAGAGAGATGACTGTTAGATTCATGCCATATGTAACTGCAAGGCACTTATAAAAATCTGACACTTCAATAAATTCTGCAGAAGTGCAGTCTAAACAGACTCCTGATCATGCAACAAATGACCAACTGCTGACATATTTTGGCTTGCCCAAAAGATCATCGTTCTCAGCAGTGCAACATCATATGTAAACCGGACCATGTCCTGTGGTCTGATGAGTCCAAAATAATCCAAGTAAGCAAGAAAAATGGACCGCACTCAGTCGCTGTGCTGGGGTCAGCGGCTGAGTGCGGTCCGTTTTTCTTGCTTACTTGGATTAATTAGGACTTCCTCTATTTTATGGATGGGCACCCCGCAGCCGTGAGACACCTTCTGCTGGAGCTGCACTCCTCGCACATGTGAAACATCGCAAGGTAACAGAAGTGGTTCAGTGGTGCAGGACTTTCCTTTCTTGCGCAGTGAGTCCAAAATAAACTTATTTGGTTTAGATGGTGTCAGGCGTGTGTGGTGGCAAACAGGTGAGGACAAACAGGTGCCCTGCCTAAAGTCAAGCATGGTGGTGGGAGTGTCATGGTTTGGGTCTACATGAGTGCTGCCAGCTGTGGGTCTACAGGTCATTGAGGGAACCATGAATGCCAACATGTACTGTAACGTACTGAAGCAAAGCATGATCCCCTCCCTTCATATTCCAACATTATAAAGACCACAAACACACCTCCAAGATAACCACTCCCTTGCTAAAGAAACTGAGGGTAGAGGTGCTGGACTGGCCAAGAGTCTCCAGACCTAAACCCTATTGAGCATCTGATGGGCATCCTTAAATGTAAGGTAGAGGAGCCCAAGGTCTCTAACATCAACCAGCTCATGGAGGATTTAAGAGGATCCAGTGGCTCCTGTGAAGCTCTAGTAAACTCCATGCCCAGGAGAGATAAGGCAGTGCTTGAAAATAATAGTGGTCACACAAAATATTGACACTTTATACACAATTTGGCCATTTTCTTGTAGGGGTGTACTTACTTTTGTTGCCAGCAGATTAGACATTAATGGCTGTGTGTTGAGTAATTTAGAGGGCACCAAATTTACGCTGTAAGGTCAGTGTCACATTTGCGAATGACTTGTGCGAGAATCGAGTTGCATCACCCAACAAGGCATGCCACTCTCTGGACAGGAGTGTGCAGCTGCATAGGAATACATGTGGCAGGTGATGCCACTCAATTCTCAAGCAAGCCACTCGAAAGTGTGACAGCGGCCTTATTCAAGCTGTACACTGACTACTTTACATTGTATCAAAGTGTCAGATCTTCAATGTCATCCCATGAGAAGATTTAATAATAAAAAGTGTACAATAATGTGAGAGGTGTACTGACTTTTTACTGTATGCAGAAGAAAAGGATCCTTTGGCTGACTGCAGAGACTGAGTCATTTAGGGTATGTGCGCACGCTGAGTTTTTGGTGCCGAAATCTGCACCAAAATCTGCACCTTGTGGCAGGAAAACACACCAAAAAATGCATGCATTTTTTGGTGCAATTTTTTGGTGTGTTTTTGTGCCATGCATATTTTTAGTGAAATCAAGGGCTGCAAAATGCAGGAAAAAAACGCAGTAACAATTCACATGCTGCTTCTTTTTTTCTGCACCATAAACTGCAAGGAAAAAAGAAGCACCGTGCACACAGCACTTCAGAATTCTCATAGACTTTGCTGGCATAAGGTTAGACTTGCAGTTTTGGGCCACAAACTGCACCAAAAAATGCATCAAAAACGCACTCTGTGCGCAAGGCCTTAAAAAGCTTTTACATTGCAGTTGTGACATTGACAACTCTATCAGGTTAGCAATATTTCACCCACCCCCGACCTTACACACCATAATACCCCATGGGCACTTGCCTCCCTTTTTCTTGTCTTTTTTATCATTTTGGTTTTGGCATTGTAGCAAGCATTTTTTTGTTATATACTGTGTAGTAATTGGGAAGTGGCTTCCAAACAGGTCCATTGTGTGCACATACCATCTGACTGGTCAGTTGATTTGGACCAGGGACCCGGCGATAGAGGGTGCAGAGGAGGAGGGGACCCATAGGCCTTCCTAACGTATAAAAAGGCAAGTTGTGTAACTAGTAGGTAGACGTCTGGGCATATACCGGTAGCTTTGCCTCTGACATGTATTTTAATTTTGTTGTTATGAAACCTATTCATCCTACAGCCTAACAATCAGTTGTGAAGACCACCCTCTGCCCCGAAAGTTTAAATTCTCGCCATGTCTATAATTTCTGTGACTAGTAGTGCAATTGTTCTACCAAAAAATTTGAGAATGAATGTTATTTTCAGGGCAGTGTGCGGTGTTCTGTTCAGAAAGGAATGTCACTAAAGAACATTCTTACAATTCGCTGATCTGAAGAAACCTCCGCGTAAGGTCTCATGCACACGGATCATGACTGTGCTGCCTGCCATGTGTTATGTGTCCACACTTTAACCCTGTTTGCTACTGATTTTGCAAGAAAAAACAAATTATGGCATGTTCTTTAGCTTGCCATAATCTTAGTTTTCCCTGTTAATACCCCAAGTACGCACTATATGGTGGCAGAGGGTGCCTATAAATCCATAATGCAGACCCAGAGCCGTGATCCATAGACACTCATAGTGCTTCTATACAGGATAGACATCCACATGTACAGTCCTCTCTGGAATCTTGTTACTATATTAAATTGATTTGGGAGTACACTCTAAGGTGCAACAACTGATGTCACGTCTCCCATCATCTGGACGTCTCGTCTTAGGGGTACTTTGCACGTTGCGACATCGCTAGCATCGGTAAGCGATGCCGAGCGCGATAGTACCCACCCCAGTCGCACATGCAATATCTTGTGATAGCTGCCGTAGCGAACATTATCACTAAGGCAGCTTCAGACGCACTTACCTGCCCTGCGACGTCGCTCTGGCCGGCGACCCGCCTCCTTCCTAAGGGGGCGGCTCGTGCGGCGTCACAGCGACGTCACACGGCAGGCGGCCAATAGAAGCAGAGGGGCGGAGATGAGCGGGACGTAAACATCCCGCCCACCTTCTTCCTTCCGCATAGCCGGTGGAGGCAGGTAAGGAGATGTTCCTCGCTCCTGCAGCTTCACACACAGCTATGTGTGCTGCCGCAGGAACGAGGAATAACATCGTAGCTCCTATTGGTGCGACATTATGAAAATGACCGACGCTACACTGATCACTGATTTTCGACGCTTTTGCGGTCGTTTATCAGCGCATCTAGGCTTTACACGATGCAAAGTCGTTACCGGCGCCGGATGTGCATCACTTTCAATTTGACCCCGACGATATTGCAGTAGCGATGTTGCATCGTACAAAGTACCCCTTAGACCAGTGTTTCTCAACTCCAGTCCTCAAGACCCACCAACAGATCATGTTTTCAGGTTTTCCTCAATGTTAGACAGGGAATAATTCCATCACCTGTGCAACATTAAGGAAATCCTGAAAACCTGATTGAGGAAAACCTGAAAACATGATCTGTTGGTGGGTCTTGAGGACTGGAGTTGAGAAACACTGCCTTAGACCCACGTTGGGCGGCAAGTGATTTGGGGGTACAATCTAAGGTGTGTACAACCCCTAATTGTCTATAGTAAAATTATGAATTAAATATCTGCAAAGTATTCACAGAGATCAAAGAACTTTGATCAAAAGAGGAACCTCAAACATCTTATAGTTAAAGCTCTTAGATGAAAAGCAAGAGTGCATATTCTATATTCTTTATATATATATATATATAATGTCATCATTTTCTAATAAGCTGACTCAAAATATATCACAGAAAAGTCCCAGAATGTCTTACAATAAGTCTTATGATGTGTGAGTGCAGATATGGGTGCAGTACAAAGTGCAAGTGCTATTTTGAGTACTGTTATTTTGAATATCTTCTTATCCATAACAAAATTAACCATTACATTTTTCCAATTCCCATGTTATGCTTTATTTAGAGAATTATTTTTCTTTTTTACATGACACCAATTTAATAACATTGTTTTTTTCTATTTCACAGTTAAAACTGCCAGGGAAAGATTATTATTGATTCTTATATTTATAATGATACACTAGCGGACACACTCAGAAAAAGGCCCCAATGCAAAAACACTGTATAGGCACTTTTCAATTCAATAGCTCGTCAAAATGCATTGAATTCCCCTTACCTCTTGGGCCCCTGTGTGATTACACCAATGATATGTCTGCCTCTGTAATGCTATAAAATAACACTATCACGTTTACAAATATTATCAAATTTCTTGCTGGATCCACTCCTGGTCCATAGGAAGAGCTTTCTATGTTAATCAATCTTTCCTTCTGGTCGTGAATACCGTGCTGGCCAACAGTATTGTCACCCCTGCAATTCTCTCAGATAATGCTCAGTTTCTTCTTGAAAATGATTGCAATCACAAATTCTTTGGTATTATTATCTTCATTTATTTTGCTTGCAATGAAAAAACACAAAAGAGAATGAAACAAAAATCAAATCCTTGATCATTTCACACAAAACTCCAAAAATGAGCCAGACAAAAGTATTGGCATCCTTAGCCTAAGGGCCACTTTACACGCTACGACATCGCTAGCAATATCGAGCGTGATAGCACCCGCCCCCGTCGTTGTAACGATATGTGGGGATCGCTGCCGTAGCGAACATTATCGCTACGGCAGCGTCACACGCACATACCTGTGCAGCGACGTTGCTGTGACCGGCGAACTGCCTCCTTTCTAATGGGGCGGTTCGTTCAGCGTCACAGCGACGTCACAGTAGCATCACTGAACCACCGCCCAATAGAAAAGGAGGGGAGGAGATGAGCGGCCGGAACATGCCGCCCACATCCTTCCTTCCTCCTTTTCTGGTGGATGCAGGTAAGGAGATGTTTGTTGTTCCAGCGGCGTCACACACAGCGATGTGTGCTACCGCAGGAACGACAAACAACATCGTTACTGCAGCAGCAACTATAATTGGGAAGGGACCCCCATGTCACCGATGAGCGATTTTGAACGTTTTTGCGATGATTCAAAATCTCTCATAGGTGTCAAACGCAACAACATCGCTAAAGCGGCCGGATGTGCGTCACAAATTCCGTGACCCCAGCGAGATCGCTTTAACGATCTCGTAGCGTGTAAAGCCACCTTAATACTTGGTTGCACAACCTTTAGCCAAAATAACTGCGAACAACCGCTTCCGGTAACCATCAATGAGTTTCTTACAATGCTCTGCTGGAATTTTAGACTATTCTTCTTTGGCAAACTGCTCCAGGTCCCTGAGATTTGAAGGGTGCCTTCTCCAAACTGCCATTTTGAGATTTCTCCACAGGTATTCTATGGGATTCAGGTCTGGACTCATTGCTGACCACTTTAGTAGTCTCCAGTGCTTTCTATCAAACCATTTTCTAGTGCTTTTTGAAGTGTGTTTTGGGTCATTGACCTGCTGGAAGACCCATGACCTCTGAGGGAGACCCAGCTTTCTCACACTGGGCCCTACATTATGCTGCAAAATTTGTTGGTAGACTTCATAATGCCATGCACACGGTCAAGCAGTCCAGTGCCAGAGGCAGCAAAGCAACCCGAAAACATCAGGGAACCTCCTCCATGTTTGGCTGTAGAGACCGTGTTCTTTTCTTTGAATGCCTCTTTTTTTCCCTGTAAACTCTATGTTGATGGCTTTTCCCAAAAAGCTCTACTTTTGTCTCATCTGACCAGAGAACATTCTTCCAAAACATTTTAGGCTTTCTCAGGTAAGTTTTGGCAAACTCCAGCCTGGCTTTTTTATGTCTCGTGGTAAGAAGTGGGGTCTTCCTGGGTATCCTACCATACAGTCCCTTTTCATTCAGACACCGACATATAGTACGGGTTGACACTGGTGTACCCTCGGACTGCAGGGCAGCTTGAACTTGTTTGGATGTTAGTCGAGGTTCTTTATCCACCATCCGCACAATCTTGTGTTGAAATCTCTCATCAATTTTTCTTTTCCTTCCACATCTAGGGAGGTTAGCCACAGTGCCATGGGCTTTACACTTCTTGATGACACTGCGCACCGTAGACACAGAAACTTTCAGGTCTTTGGAGATGGACTTGTAACCTTGAGATTGCTCATGCTTCCTCACAATTTGGATTCTCAAGTCCTCAGACAGTTCTTTAGTCTTCTTTCTTTTCTCCATGCTCAATGTGGTACACACAAGGACACAGGACAGAGGTTGAGTCAACTTTTATCCATGTCACCTGGCTGCAAGTGTGATTTAGTTATTGGCAACAGCTGTTAGGTGCCACAGGTAAGTTACAGGTGCTGTTAATTACACAAATTAGAGAAGCAGCACATGATTTTTCTGCCAATACTTTTGTCCACCCCCTTTTTTATGTTTGGTGTGGAATTATATCCAATTTGGCTTTATGACAATTTTTTTTTTTTCATTGAAGACAAATTAAATGAAGATAATAATACCAAAGAATTTGTGATTGCAATCATCTTCAAGAAGAAACTGAGTATTATCTGACACAATTCCAGGGGTGCCAATACTTTTGGCCAGCACTGTATATTGCAGTAAGGGTATATTCACACAGGTTAGATACGCAGCACATTTTCTATCCACCAAAATTTAGTACATTTCGACCACACACTGCAGAGAAAACCAGCAATATAAATTAAGCACTGCAGATCTGGTACCCAAAGCACTTCACTTTATACTGCGGATATTCACTATGGATTTCACCCTGAAATCTGATGTAAAGGCCATGTATGCATGTTGCAGATTTGGTGCAGAAATTTTCTGCATCAAATCTGTACTTTCTGGTAGAAAAACTCACCAAAAACTCCCCTGATTTTGGTGCGTTTTTGTTATGTTTTTCTTAAAGACGTCAATGGGTGTAAGGGCTAAAAAAAATGCACCAAAAATGTACCAACATTTGACATGCTGCAGATTATTTTCTGCACCACATCTGCAAAGAACAAAATAACCAACTTGTGCACAGCACTTCAGAATTCTCATTGACTTTGATGGCATAAAGATATACATGCAGATTTGTTACACAATCTGCATCAAGTCTGCATCAAAAACACATAAAAAATGTAATCAACATCAATTCTACACTGAATTTTTCAGATAAATCTGAATAATTTAGTGGAGTTTGCTGCTGCTGATTTCCTGCAAAATATTCACAGTGGGAATTCTTCAGCAAATACATCCCTTGTCACAGATGTGTCAGAGCCTGTCAAGACCAACTGACAATCCAGTGGCAGTGAGTGCTAGAGAATCCCAGAGATTGGCAGCACATGTTATCGAACAGTCTCCTGTTTCTGCAGCTGCGGACTCTATGACCCTGGGAAATTGTTAGCTTTTCCTCTCAGTTGCCAGCCTTTCACTTCCTTTATTAGCCTCACCCTGGGGTGGTTTGGGTGCGGTTTATAGTTTGTTCCTTGCTGAGTTCTGGAGAG
Source organism: Anomaloglossus baeobatrachus (assembly GCF_048569485.1). NCBI lineage: Eukaryota > Metazoa > Chordata > Amphibia > Anura > Aromobatidae > Anomaloglossus > Anomaloglossus baeobatrachus. The sequence goes on along the minus strand of NC_134364.1, from coordinate 81,408,472 downwards.
GTTGTCTTCTGCTACGCCAGATTCCTGTAGTTGCTGTAGCTCAGATAATATATTGGAATTTGCTGTTTTTCCTCTGGTGTTGCAGCATACCTTGGGGAGGTTTTTCTTTGGCGGTAGATTTCACAGACTGAGGCTGATATTAGATAACTTTGTCACTGCTCAGCAAATAAATATCTATTGTGAAGCCTGAAGATGTGTGACATTTTACAATGAGAAGCTTTAGTTTTGGAACTTCTCTTTTAAATCTGATTTTTTTTACATTTTATTATTTTTGTTTCCTGTTAACGATCAAATCTGACACTTGCAGTAAATAAATATATTCACTCAGTTTTAATGCTAAAAAACACACACATTGATGTGTCAGCTTACCTTATTTTCCCCAAATAATCCAGTCGCATACCTCTGCACAGGGAAATGGTAAATTTCAGGCTCACTGCTAGTAATTGCTGCATAAGGGTAAAAAAGTACTGAATATATCTATATGCAACCGCAGCACTCAAATGAAGTAAGGGAAGACAACATTTTTGGCTGCAAGTGAATTTATTTTGACAGACTGTAAAAAGTGGACCTCGACTAGAGCAACACCAATGTTTCGGCTTTTACGCCTTTTTCAAGGTAATTGCCTATAAAGTTTGAAATATAGTGTAAGTATATACAGGTTGAAAAACACATAATGACATATACAAACATGTACAAAATTATATACAAAAGAAACATTACACGTACGTCATGTACAAAAACAAGACTGCACGGGCCACATAGGATGACCGTATCAGAGAGGTAGAAGCAAGGATCCTAACATTTTGCAGAAAGCAGTCTATTAACGCATAAGAGATATTAAAGTTAATAGCAATGTACCAATAGGGGGAATAGCAGATATGTAACATCCATAGTTAATGAAAAGCTGCACGCAAAATTTCATATGGCAGACAAGGGTAAAATTCCATGTTGGATACTGGATATACAGTTAGGTCCAGAAATATTTGGACAGTGACACAAGTTTTGTTATTTTAGCTGTTTACAAAAACATGTTCAGAAATACAATTATATATATAATATGGGCTGAAAGTGCACACTCCCAGCTGCAATATGAGAGTTTTCACATCCAAATCGGAGAAAGGGTTTAGGAATCATAGCTCTGTAATGCATAGCCTCCTCTTTTTAAAGGGACCAAAAGTAATTGGACAAGGGACTCTAAGGGCTGCAATTAACTCTGAAGGCGTCTCCCTCGTTAACCTGTAATCAATGAAGTAGTTAAAAGGTCTGGGGTTGATTACAGGTGTGTGGTTTTGCATTTGGACGCTGTTGCTGTGACCAGACAACATGCGGTCTAATGAACTCTCAATTGAGGTGAAGCAGAACATCCTGAGGCTGAAAAAAAAGAAAAAATCCATCAGAGAGATAGCAGACATGCTTGGAGTAGCAAAATCAACAGTCGGGTACATTCTGAGAAACAAGGAATTGACTGGTGAGCTTGGGAACTCAAAAAGGCCTGGGCATCCACAGATGACAACAGTGGTGGATGATCGCCGCATACTTTCTTTGGTGAAGAAGAACCCGTTCACAACATCAACTGAAGTCCAGAACACTCTCAGTGAAGTAGGTGTATCTGTCTCTAAGTCAACAGTAAAGAGAAGACTCCATGAAAGTAAATACAAAGGGTTCACATCTAGATGCAAACCATTCATCAATTCCAAAAATAGACAGGCCAGAGTTAAATTTGCTGAAAAACACCTCATGAAGCCAGCTCAGTTCTGGAAAAGTATTCTATGGACAGATGAGACAAAGATCAACCTGTACCAGAATGATGGGAAGAAAAAAGTTTGGAGAAGAAAGGGAACGGCACATGATCCAAGGCACACCACATCCTCTGTAAAACATGGTGGAGGCAACGTGATGGCATGGGCATGCATGGCTTTCAATGGCACTGGGTCACTTGTGTTTATTGATGACATAACAGCAGACAAGAGTAGCCGGATGAATTCTGAAGTGTACCGGGATATACTTTCAGCCCAGATTCAGCCAAATGCCGCAAAGTTGATCGGACGGCGCTTCATAGTACAGATGGACAATGACCCCAAGCATACAGCCAAAGCTACCCAGGAGTTCATGAGTGCAAAAAAGTGGAACATTCTGCAATGGCCAAGTCAGTCACCAGATCTTAACCAAATTGAGCATGCATTTCACTTGCTCAAATCCAGACTTAAGACGGAAAGACCCACAAACAAGCAAGACCTGAAGGCTGCGGCTGTAAAGGCCTGGCAAAGCATTAAGAAGGAGGAAACCCAGCGTTTGGTGATGTCCATGGGTTCCAGACTGAAGGCAGTGATTGCCTCCAAAGGATTCGCAACAAAATATTGAAAATAAAAATATTTTGTTTGGGTTTGGTTTCTTTGTCCAATTACTTTTGACCTCCTAAAATGTGGACACACACACCCCCTGAAGAAGAAAAGGCGAAACACGTGTTGGGGTCGCAGGACGTGGTATTCAGGTCTTCTAATAGGTAACGGACATTAGTTATCTCTATGGTGGGTCAGTGGGTTCACTGCTCTTATTGTAAACTGGGTGGCGTATTGGTGCAACCCTGATAGCATTACAATTCGTTTGCATATCCACAAAACTTGGGAATGTACTAAATAGATTAAGAAACCCATAGTGGTACAGAGTATTGTTATATGGTATCTGCACCTAATTATCACTTACCACATGAGATGTAACTATGTCTATTGTTTACTAAGTAACCCTGCAATTGGAAAAAGGGAAGTTTGAATTTTCATTAGAGCCTTATATATGTTCTCTTCAAGTATAGGGCATCATGAATCCTTAAATCCATTTGTTAATGCGGGCTTATGAATTTTGACCTGTTTTGACCAGTCCATGGGTATTATACAGTGGAGTTTTGTATATATGTATTTTTTAATAGAGAAAATATTTCAATAAAGAAAAAGTATTTTATTCTTGACTTTCTTGAGCTTTTCTAAAAATCTGTATATCTATAACAGATTTTTGTGTGTTTGAAGTTTTAAGACGGAAAGACCCACAAACAAGCAAGACCTGAAGGCTGCGGCTGTAAAGGCCTGGCAAAGCATTAAGAAGGAGGAAACCCAGCGTTTGGTGATGTCCATGGGTTCCAGACTTAAGGCAGTGATTGCCTCCAAAGGATTCGCAACAAAATATTGAAAATAAAAATATTTTGTTTGGGTTTGGTTTATTTGTCCAATTACTTTTGACCTCCTAAAATGTGGAGTGTTTGTAAAGAAATGTGTACAATTCCTACAATTTCTATCAGATATTTTTGTTCAAACCTTCAAATTAAACGTTACAATCTGCACTTGAATTCTGTTGTAGAGGTTTCATTTCAAATCCAATGTGGTGGCATGCAGAGCCCAACTTGCGAAAATGGTGTCACTGTCCAAATATTTCTGGACCTAACTGTAAATATATGGGAGGGGTAATCAGGTGTCCTGTGTTGTAATATGGTGGGAACCATAGTGCCCCTAGTTGTGGACTTGGCATATGTCCAAAGGGGAGTTATTATTATTATTATTATTATTATTATTATTTATTTATAGAGCACCATTAATTCCATGGTGCTGTACATGAGAAGGGGGTTACATACAAAATACGTATACAAGTTACAGTAGACAGACTAGTACAGAGGGAAGAGGGCCCTACCCTTGCGGGCTTACATTCTATAGGATTATGGAGAGGAGACAATAGGTGGGGTGTAGGTCAGGCGGCAGCTCTGCACGGTGGTCGGGCGGCAGCTCCGCACGGTGGTCGGGCGGCAGCTCCGCACGGTGGTCGGGCGGCAGCTCCGCACGGTGGTCGGGCGGCAGCTCCGCACGGTGGTCGGGCGGCAGCTCCGCACGGTGGTCGGGCGGCAGCTCCGCACGGTGGTCGGGCGGCAGCGAGTTCATTGTAGATTGTAGGCATATGGGAATAGTTATGAGTATACACAGGTGGTAGAAAGAGGTGACACAAGCTACTGGAAAGAGACAGAGTGATTATACATACCGCAGTGGTGATGTGACAATGGGACGATATGGAGCTGTGAGAGAGCGTCTGTAATAAAAACAAAGAACATTTAAAAGATAGTGGGGATCATATAGGAGTGCGCCAGAGGAGGTGGCACTATACTGGTACCTGCAGGAATTGCCCAGAGAATGCAATATGTGCGGTGGGCACGGCAGCAGCGGCGGTATCTGGGATGATGGTGAGCGCTATCTTATAGGAAGTGAAGCGTTGCACATCACTTCCGGTATCGCGCGGTGGAACGCACCAGTGGAACGCATGCGTGTGACGTGTATGATCACATGACAGGGCAGTGGGCGGTGGTCTGGATAATACTCAGGGATGTTGTGGCACAGCGATAACCCAGCATAGATAAGAAGCATATAGGGGATGGGGAGGCCTGATAAACTACATTACATGTAAATAACCACCTACAGAACGTGCCTAGATATATATTTACCTGCTGCAGGATGTGCCAATGGAAAAGATAAGTGCAGTGATAGTGCAATTAGTAAGGTCAATGTTGGGGATCTGGAAGCGAAAAGGGTGATTAGTAGAAGGATCAAAGAGAGACAATATCATAAAGCTACACCATACTGTTGAAAATATAAGAAAATGAATAAAATACAGTTGAATAGTATTACAATTATCCAAAAGACATTCAATACGATGCACTGGTGGACGTTAAGAGAAGCCCTCAGGGGTGATGGTGCCCCCAGTATGGGTGGAAGATGCAAACTTACTGGCATTCAATGTTAATATTAAATTTGAACCTCATACTTCCAGTTGAGGCCAAAGGGCTCCAAGTTTTGGAGGGTATAAATCCAAAAGAATTTGCATTCACACAATAGCTTAATACGATTACCCCTCCGTTGAGGCTAGCCCACGTGCTCCAGAACTTGAAACCTCAGTTGAGGTATTGTATGACCGGCAGATATGAAGTGTGATGGGATAGGAAGGGCAGTCTGTTGACAGCGGATGGTGAATTTGTGTTTGCTGAAGCGGTCTCGGATATGCTGGGTTGTTTCCCCAACATATCTGAAACCGCACAGGAATTTGATAAGATAAATAACATAGGGGTACTTCTCACATAGCGAGATCGCTGCTGAGTCACAGGTTTTGGGACGTACCAGTGACCTCATCAGGGATCTCCCTGTGTGTGACACTAAGCAGCAACCTGGCCCCTGCTGTGAAATCGCTGATCGTTACACACTGTCCTGGGTCATTTTTTGCTCGTTGGTCTCCCGCTGTGCAGCACACAATGGCGTGTTTGATGGCGGGAGACCAACGAGCACCGACTCTGTGTAAGCAGCGTACGCTGGTAACCAGGGTAAATATCGGGTAACTAAGCAAAGTGTTTTGCTTAGTAACCCGATGTGTACCCTAGCTACGAATACAGGGAGCCAGCGCTGGCAGCCTGTAAGCGGTGTATGCTGGTAACCAGGGTAAATATCGGGTAGCCAAGCAAAGCGCTTTTAGTTACCCGATATTTACCCTGGTTACCAAGCGCAGCATTGTTTAATGAGTCTCTGGTGGCTAGTCGCTGGTCGTTGGGAAGATCTGACTGTTTGACAGCTCACTAGCAACCCTGTAGCGACGTAGCAACTATCCTGACCCGGTTGTATCGTGGTCTGAATCGCTGGTATTTAGTGAGACGGTACCCCTAGTTTGAGTCACACGTGAAGTTACCTGGGATTGGAAATCTGCCAGTGCGTGGATGTGTAAAGTGATTGCCCTTGATAATATGTGAACACTGTAGACAATGTAAACAGGGGAACGTATCTTTGCGGTGGGTGAAAAGAAAGGTCTGCCTAATGGGTGACTTGAAAGGACCAATGTCTGCCCTGACTAGCGAGTCCCTAAGATTTCATGGACATTTGTAGCAAATGAGCGGCCAAGATTCAAACTCCGGGATAGAGGTGTATGCCTGATGTAAAAGGGGCCAATGCATTATTGATGAGAGCGGTGAACGGGTGATAAGTGTTGGCAAACGGGATTTTATTGGTATTATGTGAATTCGAAGGGGTTGAAGGAGTAGTAGGTCTGACATAAGGAGGATATCCCCTCGTGGTAAATTTCTGTTCCATTTATCTTTGCCAAGTGTCCTTCGTCATGGGGTTTGAAACAATTCTATCCACGCGGCAGTGCTGAGAATGAGGTACAGATTTTTTAATGTCTGGAATGACAACTAGAGTGAAGGAGGAGGCTTTTCCTGTTGGTCGGTTTGGTATAAATGTCCGTTAATAGAGTGCGGTTGGGATTGATGATGACAATTGTGTTGAGAAAATTAATGAAACTGTCACTGTGATGGAGAGTGAATGGAATATTTTCTGTAACAGTATTAATATCTGAAAAGAAAGATTCTAATGATGAAACATCACAGATCCAAATGAAAAAAACGTCATCAATAAAACGTTTCCATGACAACACATGCTGCTCAAACCGGGGGTGGGTGTAGATGAATTGATGCTCGAAGTGGTCCATCAAGATATTTGCGCAGGGGGATGCGACGTTAGACCCCATCATGGTCCCCCTACGCTGGAGAACGAATTGATCTTCAAACAGAAATTCTGGGTGAGGAACAACTCGAACATGTCCAGAAAAAATTCCTTTTTGGAGGGTGAGAGATCGGTATGAGTCTGTATAAAGCTGTCCACTGCTTGGATGCCTTCCTGATGGTTGATACTAGTATAAAGACTAGAGACATCTAGAGTAACTAATAGACTGTTCTCGGGGACCCTAGTGATGGATTTCAGTATGGATGAAAATGGTTAGTATCTTTGAGGTGTGATGGTATTTTAGAGATGTGTGGAGTCAAGATTTTTTCAAGAGTGATGGATAATGGCGAAAGCAGTGAATCAGTGGAAGCAACAATCGGGCGGCTGGGAGGAAATGACAGGTTTTTGTGTATTTTAGGAAGGGTATAGAATACAGGAGTGATAGGGTGATTATTGATGAGAAATTCACTGAGTTTGTTGTCAATGATGGCTCTTTGTTGGTAGGCTTTGACTTTATCCCGTATGAAAGTAGAGATAGTGGGAGTCGGATAACGGGTTAATGCTCTATATGTGGTTGTGTCCCCTAAAGGGTACTTTACACACTGCAATCTTGCTAGCGAGATCGCTAGCGAGCGTACCTACCCCCGTCGGTTGTGCGACACGAGCAAAACGCTGCCCGTGCCGTACAACATCGCTTACACCCGTCACACAGACTTACCTTCCCTGCAACGTCGCTCTGGCTGGCAAACCACCTCCTTTCTAAGGGGGGGTTCATGCAGCATCACAGCGACGTCACACGGCAGCCGTCCAATAGAAGCGGAGGGGCGGAGATGAGCGGGACGTAACATCCCGCCCACCTCCTTACTTCCACATTGCCGGTGGACGCAGGTAAGGAGATGTTTGTCGTTCCTGCGGTGTTACACATAGCGATGTGTGGTGCCGCAGGAACGACGAACAACATTGAACCTGCAGCAGCAACGATATTATGGAAAGGAGCGATGTGTCAATGATCACCGAGTTTGGTCGTTTTTGCAATCATTGATTGTCGCTCCTTGGTGTCACACGCTGCGATGTCGCTACCGGCGCCGGATGTGCGTCACTAACAACGTGACCCCGACGATATATCGATAGCGATGTCACAGCGCGTAAAGCACCCTTTACTGTTGGTGAATCTCATTGGTGTAGTAGCTCTTATCAAAGACCACTATTGCACCACCCTTATCGGCCAGTTTGATGATGATATTTTTATATTTCTTCAGGGAGATAAGTGCCCTACGTTCGCCGAGCGTCACTCTCCTTCTTAATCAAATAGCCCTTACACAACCTGGAGGTGTGTTTGGGGTCATTGTCCTGTTGAAAAATAAATGATGGTCCAACTAAACGCAAACCGGATGGAAGAGCATGCTGCTGCAAGATGCTGTGGTAGCCATGCTGGTTCAGTATGCCTTCAATTTTGAATAAATCCCCAACAGTGTCACCAGCAAAGCACCCCCACACCATCACACCACCTCCTCCATGTTTCACAGTGGGAACCAGGCATGTAGAGTCCATCCGTTCACCTTTTCTGCGTCGCACAAAGACAAGATCTCAAATTTGGACTCATCAGACCAAAGCACAGACTTCCACTGGTCTAATGTCCATTCCATGTGTTCTTTAGCCCAAACAAGTCTCTTCTGCTTGCTGCCTGTCCTTAGCAGCTATTTTACCATGAAGGCCTGCTGCACAAAGTCTCCTCTTAACAGTTGTTCTAGAGATGTGTCTGCTGCTAGAACTCTGTGTGGCATTGACCTGGACTCTAATCTGAGCTGCTGTTAACCTGCGATTTCTGAGGCTGGTGACTCGGATAAACGTATCCTCCGCAGCAGAGGTGACTCTTGGTCTTCCTTTCCTGGGGTGGTCCTCAGTGAGCCAGTTTATTTGTAGTGTTTGATGGTTTTTGCCACTGCACTTGGGGACACTTTCAAAGTTTTCCCAATTTTTCGGGCTGACTGACCTTCATTTCTTAAAGTAATGATGGCCACTTGTTTTTCTTTACTTGGCTGCTTTTTTCTTGCCATAATACAAATTCTAACAGTCTATTCAGTAGGACTATCAGCTGTGTATCCACCAGATTTCTGCACAACACAACTAATGGTCCCAACCCCATTTATAAGGCAAGAAATCCCACTTATTAAACCTGACAGGGCACACCTGTGAAGTGAAAACCATTTCGGGTGAATACCTCTTGAAGCTCATCAAGAGAATGCCAAGAATGTGCAAAGCAGTAATCAAAGCAACTTTGAAGAACCTAGAATATAAGACATATTTTCAGTTGTTTCTCACTTTTTGTTAAGTATTTCATTCCACATGTGTTAATTCATAGTTTTGATGCCTTCAATTGTGAATCTACAATTTTCAGAGTCATGAAAATAAAGAAAACTCTTTGAATGAGAAGATGTGTCCAAACTTTTGGTCTGTACTGTATGTATGAGGAAAAATGACCACACACAGACGTGTCTCTGTCCGGGAGAAGCTCAATGCTCTTCTAACCCGTATATTGTAAAACAATCACAGTTATACAATTCTACATTTGACTTTGAAACGGGGACAAGGAGTAAGAGATAAAGCCCCAGCTTCACATCCCAGCTGGTGAGAACCAACATGTTATGAATACAATCAGTGTGTTATGGATACTTCTTTGTTCATTGTGTATTTTAGCTTATCCATCTTGGTTAACACATTCCTGAGTGCACATCTTAAAATCATATGGCGTCTAAGCGATTGTCATATAGACATACAGATAATTATGCAATGACATCTATGCTTTAATTATATACACACACAGATTATCTTATTATATCTGGAAAAACGGCCTACAGCAAAGGCCTTACCCTCACAGTTGGACAAGTCGCCATGAGGCAGCTTGTCCTGTAGTTATAATCTCCTGCTGAGAAAACACAAAACACAGACCAGTAAATGACACATTGCTGTAATCAGGGCCTTTTTGCATATGTAATTCCGCCCGCATCCTTGCACTCCACTCGGCAATGATGCTGATGCACTCACGTCTGCGGGCGCCTAGTGGCTTCTGCCATGTCTCTCTTTGCTCCCAGGCCATGCGCACTCCACACAGGTGTCCTGAGAACATGAGTGTGTGCACTCCCTGTCTCTGAAAGAGGCAGCGCACACACGCTGTTTGTGTGTGGTTTGTGTATAATGGCTGAAGGACGCTAGGTACTTAAGGCACCCTCTCCCTTATGAAGGTACTTGAGCAACATGTCTTGTCAGTTAGTCTGTACATTACCTATTTGTCAGGTCCCTTGAACTTGTTCCAGTCCTTCAAACCTGTAACCATGTACCAGTCTGTACCAACATTGTTTGAAATTTTGCATTTCAAACTCCATACCTCACCATCCACTACAGCTTTGTGCGTGAGACTACTTTCATTTTATAGACAATCATCTTGGCTATCTCATACATAAATTTGACTTGCATCAATTCAACGTATGGTTAGTTCTACAGATTCTTGTCATGTCACTGCATTGTTACTGTTTTGCTCCTGGTGATGGAAAAATCTTATTCTTCCTGTATGCTACAAATCACAGCCTGTTCTCACATTCCCTAATAGCTCAGTGTGTTATTATGTTGACTCCCAAGTGAAAGTTCACTGGTTCGAATGAAGGCGCAGTCATGAAGAAGATTTCCCAAGAAAAGAGAACCAACATCATCAGCTCATCGATAGCGGTCTCTCAGCCAAGAAACTTACCCCTATCCTATGCATTTGGCCATTATGGAAGTTCCTCATACAGATATATAATATAACTTGTATTAATTTATACTGTTTTTGTCACTTAATATAAAATATATGGCTTAAGGTCGCTTTACATGCTGCGATCTTGCTAGTGAGATCACTAGCGAGTGTACCCACCCCCGTCGGTTGTGCGTCACGGGAAAATTGCTGCCCGTGGCGCACAACATCGCTTAGACCTGTCACACTACTTAACTGCCTAGCGACGTCGCTGTGACCGGCGAACCGCCTCCTTTCTAAGGGGTCGGTTCGTTCTGCATCACAGCGACGTCACTAAGCGGCCGCCCAATCGAAGCGGAGGGGTGGAGATGAGCGGGACGAACATCCCGCCCACCTCCTTTCTTCCTCATTGCCGGCGGCCGCAGGTAAGGTGAGGTTCCTCGTTCCTGCGGTGTCACACATAGCGATGTGTGCTGACGCAGGAATGACGAACAACCTGCGTCCTGCAAAAGCAACGATATTTGGGAACTGGACAGCATGTCACCGATCAACGATAAGGCGAGTATCGTTCGTTAGCGGTCGCTCGTACGTGCCACACGCAACGACGTCGCTAACGAGGCTGGGTGTGCGTCACAAATTCCGTGACCCCAACGACATCTCATTAGCGATGTAGTTGTGTGTAAAGCGGCCTTTAGCCCAATTTATGAATGTGTGGCATGTAGATGGGAAAAGTGCCCTTTCCAGGGGCTCACCCTGATTTTAAAGTCCTTGTTACTAAATCCTGTAGAATCCCTTTAAAAGCCACAAGCTCAGAATTCACTAATAACAAGGGATATGCAGAATAGGGAAAGAGCAATTTTGTGAAGAAAAGACGATCGCCTGTCCCTCCTGATTGCTGTGCAGACACCAGAGTGTGGTCACTTGGGATATTGCCTCTGCTCCTGCACAGCTGCTTCTGTTACAGGCAAACAAGAGCATCTGCTTTCACGGGAGGAAACAGGTAGAAACGGAACCAAGGATTATCTTTCTGTCTCCCTGCACAAACAAGAACAGCAAAATATCAGTAACATACAGTGCCTACAAGTAGTATTCAACCCCCTGCAGATTTAGCAGGTTTACACATTCGGAATTAACTTGGCATTGTGACATTTGGACTGTAGATCAGCCTGGAAGTGTGAAATGCACTGCAGCAAAAAAGAATTTCTTTTTATTTTTTTTTTTTAAATTGTGAAAAGTTTATTCAGAGGGTCATTTATTATTCAACCCCTCAAACCACAAGAATTCTGTTTGGTTCCCGTAAAGTATTAAGAAGTATTTCAGGCACAAAGAACAATGAGCTTCACATGTTTGGATTAATTATCTCTTTTTCCAGCCTTTTCTGACTAATTAAGACCCCCCCCAAACTTGTGAACAGCACTCATACTTGGTCAACATGGGAAAGACCAAGGAGCATTCCAAGGCGATCAGAGACAAGATCGTGGAGGGTCACAAGGCTGGCAAGGGGCACAAAACCCTTTCCAAGGAGTTGGCCCTACCTGTCTCCACTGTTGGGAGCATCATCTGGAAGTGGAAGGCTTATGGAACTACTGTTAGCCTTCCACGGCCTGGACAGCCTTTGAAAGTTTCCACCCGTGCCGAGGCCAGGCTTGTCCGAAGAGTCAAGGCTAACCCAAGGACAACAAGGAAGGAGCTCCGGGAAGATCTCATGGCAGTGGGGACATTGGTTTCAGTCAATACCATAAGTAACGTACTCCACCGCAATGGTCTCCGTTCCAGACGAGCCCGTAAGGTACCTTTACTTTCAAAGCGTCATGTCAAGGCTCGTCTACAGTTTGCTCATGATCACTTGGAGGACTCTGAGACAGACTGGTTCAAGGTTCTCTGGTATGATGAGACCAAGATCGAGATCTTTGGTGCCAACCACACACGTGACATTTGGAGACTGGATGGCACTGCATACGACCCCAAGAATACCATCCCTACAGTCAAGCATGGTGGTGGCAGCATCATGCTGTGGGGCTGTTTCTCAGCCAAGGGGCCTGGCCATCTGGTCCGCATCTATGGGAAGATGGATAGCACGGCCTACCTGGAGATTTTGGACAAGAACCTCCGCTCCTCCATCAAGGATCTTAAGATGGGTCGTCATTTCATCTTCCAACAAGACAACAACCCAAAGCACACAGCCAAGAAAACCAAGGCCTGGTTCAAGAGGGAAAAAATCAAGGTGTTGCAGTAGCCTTGTCAGTCTCCTGACCTTAACCCAATTGAAAACTTGTGGAAGGAGCTCAAGATTAAAGTACACATGAGACACCCAAAGAACCTAGATAACCTGGAGAAGATCTGCATGGAGGAGTGGGCCAAGATAACTCCAGAGACCTGTGCCGGCCTGATCAGGTCTTATAAAAGACGATTATTAGCTGTAATTGCAAACAAGGGTTATTCCACAAAATATTAAACCTAGGGGTTGAATAATAATTGACCCACACTTTTATGTTGAAAATTTATTAAAATTTAACTGAACAACATAACTTGTTGGTTTGTAAGATTTATGCATCTGTTAATAAATCCTGCTCTTGTTTGAAGTTTGCAGGCTCTAACTTATTTGCATCTTATCAAACCTGCTAAATCTGCAGGGGGTTGAATACTAATTGTAGGCACTGTAGATACAGGACTTACTGATGAAGCAAATAAAATTATTATATAAGATAGCAATACTCACATATATTTTACAAGGCCAGTCAAGATATTAGCTAAGATATAAACTATTGTGTGCAGCTAATAACTACAATATATATATAGCATATACAATTAAACCAATTAATGTGTTTTCACTCACAGATCTTTTACATTAATACCTTTTCTTGGGACAACTTGGTGACCACCAGTATTACCTTCATTATATAGCTTCAAGATAGAAATCAGAGGTTTTCCAGTCCTCGGATGAGTCTGTAGTCCCTCTATGTGACTGAGTGCAGATATCTGAATCCTTATGGGCAGTCACTGCACTGCAAGTATGCAGTTTGCATACATGCAAGCACATGCCAACTAGACGTGCTCGGTCTCATTCAATACAAGCGTATTAAGTGAGGCCGTTGAAGTCTAATTGGAATATGGCCAGAAGTATGAAAATCACATACTTGCCATCACATGACTGCCCGGTCTTGCCAGCAACGCTGGGGAACACTGAAATGTGTGGTGCTCACGCTGTAAGGATTTAGAAGGCTGCAGACACACAGAATGACTGCAGAATTTCACTAGAAGACTAGACAACCCCTTTAAGGCTCATCATGTTATGTGGATTACTAAGCGGAAGATCACCATGTAGTGAGATCTGGGAATCAGTCACAGTATCCGCATGGACCACGCCCTGGCCAGGGCTGCATACAGGGATGTGACGACCGCGATCACAGAGATTGCCACTTTGACTGGACACGGGGGTGCAGGGGGAACACTTGCATTAAGGTACTGTCACACTAAGCGACGCTCCAGTGATCCCATCAGCAACCTGACCTGGTAGGGATCGCTGGAACTTCGCTACACGGGTTGCTCGTGAGCTGTCACACAGGCAGATCTCACCAGCAACCAGTGACCAGCCCCCAGCCAGCAGCGACGCGTGGAAGCGATGCTGCGCTTGATAACTAAGGTAAATATCTGGTAACCAACCCGATATTTACCTTGGTTACCAGCGCACACCGCTTAGCGCTGGCTCTCTGCACTCCTAGCCAGAGTACACGTTGGGTTAATTACCCGATGTGTAGTCTGGCTATGTGTGCAGGGAGCCGGCACTGACAGTGTGAGAGCGGCGGACGCTGGCAACGAAGGTAAATATCGGGTAACCAAGGAAAGGGCTTCTTGGTTACCCGATATTTATATTGCTTACCAGCGTCCGCAGAAGCCGGCTCCTGCTCACTGCACATTCAGTTGTTGCTGTCTCGCTGTCACACACACCGATGTGTGCTTCACAGCGGGAGAGCAACAACTAAAAAATGGTCCAGGACATTCAGCAACAACCAGGGACCTCACTGCAGGGGCCAGGTTGTTGCTGCATGTCACACACAGCAACATCGCTAGCAAGTCGTGCCTCAGCAGCGATGTTGCTAGCGGTGTTGCTTAGTGCGACGTGGCCTTTAGCCCCCGATTCAGATGGATGTTTGTCCAGTGGTACGCATCCAGCTGAAATGCATCGCAGCACAGAGACCTGTCGGGTCCCTGCGCTGCGATGTGCCAGCCGCTACTTAAGGCCATGAATAATCATTGCTCTTCACACATAAAATCCTCGGAATGGGGAGCAGAGAATATGCTGACAGCTGCCAGTGCTGTAAGTGGCCGTGCATAACACTGATGTCATGCTCTGCGCCATTTACATGCTGGTCAGTTTCTGGCATGCCAGTGTCGCTGGATGACACCTTTGGATTCCAGGGTAGGTGAGTATAATCGTTTTTTTTTTGTTTTGCTTTTTTTTACTGGGTGTGGTGTGGTGGGGGCTATATATCAGGATGGAAGGCTATATACCAGGATGGAGGGATGTATACCAGGATGAGGGGCTATATAACATGATGGGGGCTATATACAAGGATGAGGATGCTATATACCAGGATGGAGGGTTATATACAGGATGAGGGGGCTATTTACCAGGATGAGGGGCTATATACCAGGATGGAGGGCTACATACCAGGATCAGGGGGTTATATACCAGGATGGGGGACATATTTACCAGGAAGCGGCCCTGGATGGGGGACATTAGACAGCAACACAATGATGAGTGCACACCAGGTCCCCTTAGCCCGCATGATACAACTAATGGCCCTGTATTTGCCATCTTGATCCTCATGTAAATCTCAGCCACAGGCTTAAAGCTCTACAGGCTGCGATATCGGTAATGATTTATCGTCAGGGTCACGTCGGTAGTGACGCACATCCGGCGCCGGTAGCGACATCGCAGCATGTAACACAAATGAGTGACGATCAACGAGCACAAAAACGTGAAAAATTGTTGCTCGTTGACACGTCGCTCATTTCCTTAATATCGCGGCTGCGACAGGTACAATGTTGTTCGTCGTTCCTGCGGCACCACATATCGCTATGTGTGACATCGCAAGAACGACGAACATCTCCTTACCTGCCTCCACCGGCAATGTGGAAGGAAGGAGGTGGGTGGCATGTTATGTCCCACTCATCTCCGCCCCTCCGCTTCTATTGGCCGGCCGCTCAGTGACACTGCAGTGACGTCGCTATGACGCAGAACGAACCTCCCCCTTGAAGGAGATATTGTTCGGCGGTCACAGCGACGTCGCTGACAAGGTATGTGCGTGTGACGCTGCCGTAGCGATAATGTTCGCTATGGCAGTGATCACCACATATCGTGCAACCGACAGGGGTGGGTACTATCGGTCGCGACATCGCTAGCAAACGCTAGCGATGTTGCAACGTGTAAAGCACCCTTAACTCTACAGGAGAATTGCAATTTTGGTTATATTCTGCAATACAGAAGAAAGTGCATAATGTAGTATGAACAATTACACAATCGCAGGTTTAATCAAGTCCCATAAGGGAACTACAAAATAAAAAAATGTTAAAAAATATAAACCAAATTGTAAACAATACAGTATAAACATTCCAATCACCCTCCCGCTCCTCCAATAAAAATAAAGAAATAAAAATATGTATAAAAATAAACATATTTGGTATCACATTTCCAAATAATCCATTCTAAATAAAGCATAAAATTATTGAAACCAAGTTTTTGTAGTACTTTTTATTTGTTTATTTTTTATTATTTTGGGTGGACTATGTTGGACTGGCATGGGATACATGTCTTTATTAAAAAGTTCACAGAAAGACAATGTCAGGATTGTTTTTTTGTTTTTTTTTAAAAAGTATTTTTTTAACACCTTATTATAGCAGTAGTAATGTATCTGACAGACAACGTTCTATTCCTGTCAATGGGACTTGTTATCTTCCAGTGTTGTGTAGCGCCCAAGGGTTGTTCTGAAAAGCTGAGTTACCCTCAGAATTTCACCATTCAATGTGACTGGCCTTCTCTGGGATGACTCCAGGCTGGTGTTATTAGGGTGTGATGGGGCCAATATCCATGGATCTTCCCATCCTGATAGTGTCATTTTTATCTTGGTCCATTATGTAAAATGTATGTTTTCTAACTATTTATGCTGAATCGAGTAGTATACATTGGGGAGCAAAATTAGAAAACAATGTACCTTACTTTTTTCAGAAATAATATAATCTACATTGATCACCATTTGAATAATCAAAATATTCCGTATAATGTGTGACGCCCTGGACTAGCCAGGTAGTCACATACATACCAACATACACCCCCCCCACCCTAGACAGTAACAACAGTCAACCAAAAACCCTTGTTGCCTCCCTCCAGGGTCTGATGTCTACACCAAGTGGGGCGGAGCCAGGCGGGAAAGCAGTAGATGAGTTCAGGAGGTGAAAGTGAGAGGTCAGAAACTGCAAGTGTCTGGGTCGGAGCCCAGGCACTGACAGCAAGGTTGGCAGACGGTGGTGGCCGTCTGCAGGAGTTAGCGGAACTTTGCAGAGCCGTAGGACCGGGACTGGGGGGTGGCCCACCGGTACCGAACCGGGGAGCGGAGTGAAGCTAAGCACACAGGCAGGGCCATCGGATCCCAACCAGGCTTGGAGCCGCCGATAATAGTCAAATCCGAGTGTGACAGGAACCCCAGGGGTTTCCCAACAACCAAGACCCGACAGAAGGCAAAAGTCCACACCGTGAGGATATACAGCAACCTCCACAGGCTAGAGATCCAAGGGCCAGCGCCTGCGGGCAAAACGGGCTCCTACGACACCTATACGCCGGGGAGCGGACTACCGGTGGGCAACCACAGGAGTCAGAACATTCTAAAAGGTGCAGGGAAAGACAGCCACCATCAGCCGTCCAGGGAGAGCACAACAACACTGCAGCCGGCTGCGGGACCCGTCCATCCGGCCATTTTGTTTACCAGAGACTCTGTCATTGATTGTCTGAGTGAGTACACCAGTGCCGTCCGCGCCGCGCTGTCCCTGCAAACCCGCACCCCAGCCATCCAGCCTCCCCGTTACATCACCAACCCCCTACCCACGGAGGGGACAACATCCTAGCTGCTCTCTACCATCTCTCCCGGGATCCCCGTCACCAGCAGCGGTGGTGCCATCATCACCACGTCCCGTGGGTGGCGTCACGAACTCTCTCAAACCAACCATCCCCTTTCACTCACGGGTGAGGAGCGCTGCTCAAGTCCCCGGGTCCGGCCCACCGCTCGAGCCACCGAGCAGCAGAAGCCCCGGACCTGAGCGTGGCGAGCGCGTTCCCTCCGCCCGCGACAACTGCCACTGTAATAAATTCATACAGGTCAAAAACCCTCCAATGAGAACCCTCAAAGATTTAAATAAAAGGGATAGTGACAGATTTATAATATAAAATATACATTTTTATTAATGTTTAACATTAAAAATATCATGTACAGAATAAATATAAATCATAAATGCTGGACCAGATCAATTTCCCAAATGTTAGCCACGGATTATCAGGTTTTATAAAGTGCCTAGTGCAGTGACCAAATTCTAGTAGTAATAATAATAATAATAATAATATAATATTTATTCATTTATATAGCGCTGCTAATTCCACAGCGCTTTAGATACAATTACAACACTGTCCCAATTGGGGCTCACAATCTAGGTTCCCTATGAGTATGTTTTTGGAGTGTGGGAGGAAACCGGAGTACCCGGAGGAAACCCACAGTAAAAGTTGTATATAACCTAGATATTTATATCGGTAAACGTAATCCCCAGGCTTAAAATATGCCATAAAGGTATAAATAAATCCAAAGTGTATGAATCATTATCGGGGCACTATACCTTAAGATGGTCACGAGTCCTGTATACCGCTGAATACCAAGTGAAATTGTCTCTACATTAGAGACAGCAGAAGCATGGGAGTGCGCACTCAAGAAAGGAACACTCACTACCTAAAAACCTTCACAATTCAAGGAGATCTGCATTATCAGAGACCTTCTGAACAAGGCTCCTCAAGCCGAAACATAGAAATTGGTTGTATCAAAATTTATGATTTCTCCTATAAATAAAAAAATGTTTTCACCTGCAAAGCAAAAATTGTTCAATGTATTTCCATAAACTATGCATAAGGGCCCTCACCCGTACACTTGCACCTGAAGTTAAATCACGATACTATGCATGCCTCTCTTCCCTCTGTCATGACAGTGACAGGGGTCATCAGATGATCCTCGGCTGTCATGACAACTCATTGGCCGATGGCAGCGGGTAATGACGCCTCCCAGCTGGTGCACCCTAAATAATGCTATCAGAGATTGACAGTGGAATTTAACTAGTTAACAGGCGCTGGTGGATTCGGGGACTGCAGCAGAGTTAGTGGTCCCCAGCAGAATGGTTAATTACGCCAGCTATACAAGTGAGAGACACAGCAGACGTCAGGGCCAGGTTTGAAAGAACCCAGGAATTAAACAGACACACAGCAATAAGGAGGCCTCATAACTCACAGATGTGGAAATCCCAACTGCCACCTGACCACCCGGACTGTACTCTGGAGATAACGCTGCTAACATCAGTAAAGGTACAGAAAGAAAGACCCGGTGTGTGTGTGTGACAGTTATTGCTATCCAAGGTCCTGCTCTCACTACAGACTGTGTTTGCCTGAACATAGGGAGCCACATCTCAGTGGCCTTGATGAGACTGATATTGTGGCGCTCCTGAGTATATCAGGGTGCCACAGGGAACTACATCCTTTCACCTAGGGTGCAGGACCTACCCCCCCCCCCCCCCCCCATGGTTTCAGGTTCCCAGAAATCGGTGTCACTACCATCAGCATAACAAATCCCAATCAACACCTCACATCATAACCTGTCAGACACACCAGTGGGTTGGTCTAGCTGGAAAAGGGACACCCACCTAGGGGTCAGGCAGACTGGTGGGAGGGAAATAGAATCGACTGGCAGCCCTCAAAGAGTGAGGAGCTGGAGAGTGAGCTTCTGGGGAGCTAGACCGAGATTGGGTCGCGACGGCGCAGACAGTGGTCCGGGACCAGAGGAGTCGAGAAGCGATGGCAGTGACATTGGAAAAGGGTGCGACGGACATAGTCTAGGAGGACTGTCGGCATCAGAAAACTCAAAAGAACTGACCGGCACCTAGCACAACGGGGTACAGGACTCTAGGTCAGGAACCGATTCAACATCCTGTTAAGTAACCTGGGAGGGAGAGTATCTTCACGAACTTCCCTAAAAGCTCAGAGATTGAAGGCATCAGCACACCGTGGGGGATAGGGTTTTCCAGTAAAGCAGCCCACTGAAATCCCAAGTGGCAGCCATCAAGAGCACAGCTACATTACATATAGTGAGCAAGGCCTCAACAGGTTCAAGCCAAGGGACCACAAACAGACAACTAAATTGTGCACGGAGGTGGGCTCCGGATTACCAAGTGAAACCAGTAGGAGCGGATACCTGGACGGGCTCCCCGCAGTGACTGTGGTACACAAAGGATTTGGTTTACCTTCAGTTTGAGCGTCTACTTTATAATCCTCATCCAGCACCACGACTACCCACAGTGAGTACCCTGGTCCCATGCACTCTTCGCTCCCAAATAACTGCCAAACACCCTGAGCCCGGAGCTTTCCCTACCTGTGGAGGGACTAACATCAGGCTGCTTAACTCCATCTGCCTCGATACTCCTAACAGCAGCGGCGGTACTCCCATTACCGCAATCCACAGGTGGCGTCATGAACTTCTTCCCTGTAAATACCCCCTTTTTAGGGATCAAAGTGCCCTCCAACCCGGGTCCGGGCTTCTCGAGCCACCACGATCCCGGATCCTAGCAGCACGACCAACACCGGGGCGGTACAATATCAAGACTTGTGTGGTAAGCTGTCTCCCTCTGTGTGAAATCTCGATCTATTTCAAAGGTCCCGGGGTCCTGCTTCACCTGTGGGGAGCAATAATACCTCAGCTGCGCCATCACCACCTGCCCCGGGAAACATGCAGTGCAGCGGCGACCCACATAGCCGCAAAACCACAGGTGGCGTCACAAACTTTATTCCATTGTAAATATAATCATCATTCCCCTTTCTTAAAAGTCACTGTCAGGGTCACGGAGTCGGGCCCCGTCACTGCTGACATCCCCACACTAGTCCGGCCTAGTTCTGAGTATTGCCTAAGACCCTGGGTGGGCGTGTCATACACAGCACTGTCTTCCTTTTTGTTGCAGACTTTATCCTGTCTAACTTCTATATTACAGGATGGTGGACCCCGTCACGGCCGGTAGGTGATGTCCTAGTCAATGCAGTTACTACTCTGCTCCTCCCAGTGTAATATCGTCTTGTGAGCTGCCCCGTACAACACATCCAGCTCTTCTATATCCTGTTGTTGCTGGAGAGTCTCCATCCAGCTGTAGTAAGGTGTGGCCAGACTCTGCAGGTGTGAGATGTTGCTGCTTTGGCCTTTCCCCTGCCAGTAATAGGATGGAGGGTTTTGTCATGCCGGTGGCTCGTGTGATGGGTAAGCGCCACCTTACTCCCTGGAGTCACTGGTCTGCTCCTCCCACTGTCAGATCATCTTGTGGTCTGCCCCTTGCAATACATCCATGTCTGCAACATCCTCCTGTCTCCACCTGGATGTAGTAAGGCGTGGCCAGACTCTACAGAAGTTCACTAAAATGGATGCACAAGTAGACTCCAAAAGAGCCTAAAAAAATGTAGAAACGTGGCACTCAAAAGGTGGCATAGTGACTTTATTGTAGATAAATTGTAAAACCAGCTTAAGCACAGATGTTTCAGTCTTATAAGACCTTCATCAGTGTGCGTTACCAGGGTGCTAAAGTGAGTATGGTAGCATAGAGAGCGGCGCTGTGGGGTATGCACATTTCACTCCACAACTGCAACAAGCAATTAGCACCACTACACACAACTTTCACCAGAGAAAGTCTTGGAAACCAAACCTCACAGACTAACATAAAATAAACTACAGCTGGCATAGGTAGAAGGATTCCAACAGTATAAATAGGTGGGGTGCAGATGTGATAGGCCTGCCCACAACATGTGATTAAAGAAGCAAACAGATTAGCAGAAATTAACTTTTGCTAGCCTGCTTATGAATCAGCACATAGCAGCTCGACGCCCGAGTCTGCCTGTGTTGATCCCAGACACAAGAGAAACTATCGTGCGGAGTGTCAGAATCTGCAATCTGAACAGAATCCAATGTCACTGTAGGAGCCCAGGAACAGGGGCCCCCAAATGTTTGATATGTCACGGTTGCTGTTCTAGCACGAGGGTGCTGGGGCTGTGTTCCCTGGGTGGTCTTCGAGGCTGATGTTCCCTGCTATCGGGGAAAGCCATGCATATGAAATGAGCGGCCCAGGGAGGCCACAGGAGCAGTGTACAGCAGTACGGGAGCAGCGTACAGCCGGGCTGGAGCCTCGGTAGGTATGAAGTGCTTGCTTCATTCTTATTTTCTTTATTTTTCTTTTCTTTTTTTATTTTCTTGAGTGTCGGATCCGGATCAAACACCTGGAATCCCGGACAACCCGGTCAACTTTGCAACCCTGTGGATCCGGACTTTTTCAATCCGGGTCCGCCCAGCCCTGTTCACAAGAGATCCATTGCTTGTATTTTCTAAGGAATAACATGTAACAATTTATTACATTGTATACATACTGTATGTATATAAGTGTGTTAATCACTATGTTTGTTTAGTATTTATTCTTCTACTTTCTTTTCTATATTATTATGTGAACACAATACTTTCTAGAGGACTGAGCAGTAGAGTCATCAGCCATGGCTAAGCTGCACACACATCAAATAGCCGGCTGCTTACTCTCTTCTGAAGGACCCGGTTGCACAGTAACTCCTGCGGAGCTTGACCATCCGTAATTCTCTTCCAACATTCATTGCAATCTGTTGTCACCCGTTAGCCTTCGATAAGATTACCTGAATGAGCGTTTGATTACATACATGTATATGACATAAGCAGCTTTTATAAGCTGAAGGCTTAGTGGGTTCTTTAAGCGCAGAGGAGCTCAGAGCTCTTCTTCCCAAGAGGTTCTGCAATAGTCAATGTATATTGTTGTTTTCAAAATCACTGCTATTCTTTCAACACTTTGACCAGCAAGATGTCCAGCGTGCCACTGTTTGATATACGGGCAAGTTAGAATCATTTTTCCCAAGCCAAAAACCTGCTAGTTAGCCCCTGCTTAGTGCTGATCAGTGCTCAGAACTCCCCTTCAATGTTCCTTTGTGATGGAAGCTCAGAGGTGCAAGGAATAAGAGGCTTATATAAAAAGCCCCAGCATCTAATCAGCAGTATTGAGGTTGTAATAGGCAGCTCGCCGTGCGCTGCTTTCAGTGGAGAAGGGGAAAATTGAGAGAGAACACAGACATCTGAGAATAAGTGAAACAACTCTGAATTGGAGATTTGGGGGTTGGAAAGGGATCCTGCAGCTTGGAAATTGAACTTGCTATTTCTGCAGATACGAATGCATTGTCCCAGATGCTTTAAAAGTTGTGAGAGATAGAACATTAAAAAATATATATCGAATAAGAAAGGCCGGCATGCCGAGCAAGAGTGGAAATGGAAAAAAGCGAAGTGAAAGCAGCGGGAAAACCTTTACTTTGCTTTTCAGAAAATAAAAATCCGTTTTGCTGTTTTTATCTTTTGTTGCGTTGGGACACTGTTGGTGTATATCTCCCTGTGCAGGGCAGAACAATGCTGACAACGCACAACTACCATGTCTGACAAAGTCAGAGTCACCGGCACTTATGGAGCAAATCTTACACTAATCTATTATAGAAGTAGTAAGTGAAAACACATTGCTAATGACTTGGCATGTGACCATTATTATGCTGAGCAGCCTGACAACAAAAGGGGGTAAAGTTTTAGAAGTCCACTACTGTTGACTCACCTAAACAAGGTACATAGTTTATCAGTAGCTATTTGGGGTCCCTTTGTAATCTTGGTTGATTTTTAGTGTGCGTTGTTAATTAATATTATTTCTTACGTTCATATGTACCATCACCATATGTGGCACTCTTGGGCTTCAGACGCCACAGGGTATTACACCACTTTCACTTTTCAGGGATAATATCTATCCCGGGTCAGGAGGGGGTTAACCTGCTGGTGCCTTCACAAAACACACACACACAACAACAGGTGCTTACTCACAGGGGGTTGGACTAGGGCAGACAGAGGAGCCAGCCATCACAAAGCATGGGACTTCCCCAGTCGCTAGGACAACCACTGGGGCGGGTACCACATGGGGTAGAAGTAAGCGCAACCATCACACTTTAGACAGAACCTTCCTGGGCACAGTTTGGGATAACACCTAGCACTGACAACTGGAATAAGTGTTCCTCTCTCTTCGTAGGCCCGTGGCTTAGAGCAGGAGGCTCGGCCCTGGTTCCAGATAGCAACCGAGGGACACTTCACTAACAGACTTTTCATGGGCACCGGCGGTGACCACCAACAGATCCTGGATCTGCTGGAGCCTATCGTGACAGTGGACGGTACTCTGGGGCAGCGCTTGAACAACCTGTGAGTAAAAAAACTTGGAACCGCAGCCCCTGCCACTGTCTCTCCTTTAACCGGCGCCGACGCTCAGCGCTCAGCGCTGAGGCGCCAACAGGGACTACCACCACCCCAGTCATCCTCCCTGGGGTAATCCCGCTCCGCCTGTGTGGAGCGACACCATCCCGGCTGCACCCCAACATCTGCCCTGGCGAGAGACCCTGCAGTGGCGGCCCATCCCTGTCCGCATACCACAGGTGGCGTCACGATCAACCTAAAAAGACTTTCCTAACAATCACTACCACCCCCATCCTCCATTCCTGCCTCCCGTCCACCGCCATCCTTTCCTTCCTGTACGCCTTGGGGCGACAGAACCGGGCCAAGCCACCCCGTGACGACACAGAGGATCTGCACCCCGGGTCCGGATACGAGTAGGTTAAAACACCTGCCCCTTGGGGTGCTACACATATGTGGCAAGAATTGCTGTGGTTAAAAAAATCTATTCCCTTCATCTAAATGGGGTTTCTTCTGCAACATGTGCATTCATTTCTGAAAATTCAATCTGCATTGACTAAAATGGGTATGTAGTAAACAAACAAAAAAAAAATGTTCTTTTGATTGTTTTGTCAGGTTTGACATATTACACTACTCACAAAATGTTAGGGATTTTTGGCTTTCAGATGAAATTTCAGGGTGATCCTAAAATGCATTCTAATGTTTTCAGGTGAACTTAATCTTACCTTCTCCAAACTTTTTGTAATGCTCACAGGTGCAAATGGGGAGTGATCAACTGGGTTGCAGTACATAGTACACCTGAGGGACATAACTTTGGCTCACACCGTGTATTCACCAGAACCTCTGATGGTAAGGGTGGATTTGGCTGCGAGTAGCAACCAGGTGCTTCTCAGTCCTATGACAGCTGTCCCCAGGGGTACAGACACTAAAGGGGGCTTTACACATTGCGATATCGTTAATGTTTTATCGTCGGGGTCACGCCGTTAGTGACGCACATCCGGCGTCATTAACGATATCGTAGTGTGTGACACTTTTGTGCGACCTCAAACAATCACAAAAGCGGCCAAAATCGTTAGCCGTGGAGAGGTCATCCTAAAACAAAAAATCGTTTAACACTCATTCGCGATGTTGTTCCTCGTTCCTGCGGCAGCACACATCGCTATGTGTGACGCCGCAGGAGCGATGAACATCTCCTTACCTGCGTCCACCGGTTATGTGGACAGAAGAAGGTGGGCGGGATGTTTACGTCCCGCTCATCTCCGCCCCTCTGCTTCTATTGGACGCCTGCCGTGTGACGTCGCTGTGACGCCGCATGACCCGCCCCCTTAGAAAGGAGGCGGGTCACCAGCCAGAGCGACGTCGCAGAGCAGGTAAGTCTGTGTGACAGGGGTGCGTGTTTTTGTGCGCGACGGGCAGCGATATGCCCGTGTCACACAAAAGATGGGGGCGGGTATGCACGCTAGCGATATCGGCAATGATATCGTAGCGTGTAAAGCCCACTTAACAGTCTCAGATATAACAGTTGCAGCCATGACGGCTGATGTGGCAGGCACGGCCAAAATGGATAGATGCAGCAGCGGACATGGCAGGTACAGCTGGTAAGGATTGGTGCAGTATTGGGATCAGCAAATAAAGCTGGTATGGATAGGTGCAGCAGCCGATACGGCAGATACAGCTGGTATGAGTAGATGCAGCAGCAGATATGTCAAATATAGCTGGTATGGGTAGGAGCCGCAGAGGTACGTCAGTTACTGGAACAAAGATAAGTAATAATGATACAGCACACAGCAATACAGCAGCAGTGGCACAAGGAACCTCACAACTAGCAACAGATCTCTAAAGGATAGACCACGTTTCCCAGGCACCTCATATAAGGGGAGGGTGCCTTAAATACCTAGTGTCTCGCAGCCATAGGAATTTCTGGATTAGGGCGGACAGTCATGTGGTTTCTGACAGTAGAAGATTACAGCGTTTGCCTGCACAAAATGCTCCCTGACTTTCTTTTGTTCCTGCTGTTAGTATTCATTGTACTAGGTAGCTTTCCTGCTGGATTTTCATATATTCCCCTTTAGG
Organism: Anomaloglossus baeobatrachus; assembly: GCF_048569485.1. Classification (NCBI taxonomy): domain Eukaryota; kingdom Metazoa; phylum Chordata; class Amphibia; order Anura; family Aromobatidae; genus Anomaloglossus; species Anomaloglossus baeobatrachus. The sequence continues at coordinate 81,382,598 of NC_134364.1, read as the reverse complement.
ACCCAGGGGAGCTAAACTTCTGTCTAGCTGCTGTTTATTAGTATTCCCCTTGTGCTTAAATACTCCCATTTTCCCAGGACTTGTACTGGGGATATTATTTAGTTCATTCAAGCTCTGGTTGCAAGCAGGTGGCTTGTACTCATCTGTGGTATCGTTGCTGAAACTTTGCCTAAGTCATCTGTGGATAAGTAATTCAGACACTTTTCCCCCATGTCTCCTCCTTGTGTATTCCTTTAGAGTTTAATGGGGTTGACGAAGAGCTCATCCCACCTGTTCCCTATTTGGGGTCCAGCACTAGGGATACCTAGCGTCAGGTATCTGGTGTGGTGGTGGGCACAGGGCCTGCAGTAGTCGTAGTCGTGGTAGCAGGGGTTGACAGTTCACAGCACAGCCAGTCATTAACCCCTCGCCTCCCAGTCACCGCACCACACGCAGGAGAACTCCGTAACCGTTCATGCGACATTGCTTTCTCGCACACAATTTAGCAGCAGTCCATAATCCAGGCACCTTGGTTCCATCTGACACCTCTAGGCCTCTCATTACTCCACTACATGTCACAGTGGCACCGGCTGGTTCATTAAGTCCGTTTAGCCACTTCACCCCACCCACAGGGGATGCTAACACGTAAGAAGGACTGCAAACATCAGGGCTCTCCCATCCGTGCCCAGGCCATCCAGCCATACCCTACTCCTTGAGGGGGCACTGACCTTCAGTAAGCCGAGAAATTCATTGAGTATTACAAGCCAGGTAATACAGACACCAGACCCCCAACCGTCAGACTAAACTCCTCATCCCGGAGACGCAGTTCAACAATCCAGATGGATCCCGCGTGTCATGGCAGTAGGGGTGACTCTTAGGGTCAGAATCTACAAATTGGGGTTCTTATCAGCAAATCTCAGGGACTCTCCTCTCCCCTTCCCATTGTCTCTCCCTTATATATCCTCTACTCTCCTACCCCTGCTGCCCACCCAGGCACTAGGACGACAGTGCTGCTACATTGCCACCTAGTGGCGATTCTACACAAGGCATTTACACTTTACCATCGGTATACAGACCTTCAGTGTGCTGGACACGAATGCAGGGGTGGGCCTAACCCTAAAACCCCCTACACCAGCTCAGCGCATAGGTGTGGAACCTACCTAGGGTGGTCAGGGACCAGCAGTAGGTTTGGTCAGGGGTCACCATCTGCCCCTTTCCTAGAAGCAGGGGTCCCCTTCTCTTACTTTTCACTGCTCACTTGGTGCTTCTCTGTACATTACACACAGAGTGAAATAGGAATGTATGCGGATGCAGTATGAGGAACGATAGGGGAATGTATTCAGAAACAGTATGATGAGTGAGGGGGGAATGTATGTGGACACAATATGAGGACACAGTTTATGGACACAGTATGCGGAGCCCACAATAGCAGACACAGTATGAGGAGTGAGGGGGAATGTATGTATACACAGTATGAGGAGTGAGGGGGGAACATATGCGGACATAGTATGAGGAGAGAGGGGGAATGTTTGTGGACACAGTATTGTTACGTCACCGCCGGACTCTGCTCCAGCGACTTCTGCCGTGGATGGTGCTGGTGATGGGAGAGGAGGCGATGCCAGCGGCACTGGTGGGCGCAGGCTCCGATCATCCACTGGGCTGGGTTAGCTTTGGATCTGCAGTACCGCTGGCTGACTGTGGGTGGCATGTGTCTTCCAGCTGAAGTTGCCAGCGTTCAGCTACAGCCAATGGGAAGACACCACACCTTTCTTATTCCCCCTCCTGTCACATGACCACTGCCAGAGATAGTTCTGATTTTCCTGGCTCCTGTTACGTCCTATTCTGTTGGTGATTCCTGTGTGTTGACTTCTGCGTGTTTTCTGACTACCCTCTTGCCTACTGTTGATGTTCCTCGTTGCCCGATCCGGATTTGACCTCTGCTACGTTTGCTGACTACGTCATTGCCTGCCGATTCTGTCCCTGTTCCGCAAATCCTGGTTTGACCCTGCCTGACTACTACTCTCATCGAACTGCAGCCTTCCACAGGTAGTGATCTCCAGGGCCCTGTGTAATTCCAAATCCCTGTAGAGGGGTTAAAGGGTTTCAGGGCTCTGGGGGTCCTGCTTGGTGAGTGGCTTCCCTCTAGCCTCCCCTTTACAGCCCATCTGAGTCTGTGGATCCAGGCAGGTGTTACAAGTATGAGGAGTGAGGGAGGAATGTATGTGGACACAGTATAAAGAGTGAGGGGATAATGTATTCAGACAGTATGAGGTGTGAGGGGGAATGTATGAGGAGTGAGGTGGGAATTTATGCAGACACAGTATGAGGAGTGAAGGGGGAATGTATGCAAACACAGTATGAGGAGTGAGAGGGAAATGTATGTTGACATACTGTATTATGAGGCTATAAGGAGTGAGTGGGAATGTATGCGGACACAGTATGAGGGCAAGGGGGGGAATGTATGTGGACACAGTATGAGGTGTGAGGGAGGTATGTATGTGGACACAGAATGAGGAGTGAGGAGGGGATCGTTGTTGACACAGTATGAGAAGCAAGAGGGGAATGTATGTTGATGCAATATGAGGGGGAATGTATGCAGACACAGTATGAAAAGTGAAGGGGGACTTTATGCAGATACAGTATTAGGAGTGAGAGAAAGGAATGTATGCGGACACAGTATGGAGAGGGAGGGGGCAATTTATGTGGTCACAGTATGAGGAGTGAGGGGATAATATATGTGGACACAGTATGAGGAGTGAGGGGGGAATGTGTGCAGACACAGTATGAGGAGCGAGTGGGAATTTATGCAAACACAGTATAAGGAGTGAGGGTGAATGTATGCAGACACAGTAAGAGGTGTGAGGGGGAATGTATGCAGACACAGTATGAGAAGCGAGGGGGGATGGGCATGGACACAGTATGAGGAGCGGGGAGGGGAGGAATGTATACAGACACAGTATGCTGATGAAGTATGAAGAATGTGGGGGAATGTATGCGGACACAGTATGAGAGTGAGGGGGGAATGTATGCAGACACGGAATGACGAGTGAGAAGACTAAGGGGGAGAGTGCAGAGGTAGTGAGAAGATAGTATGGGATGAGAAAAACGAGAATGGGCACAGAATATAGACTGGATATTATAACGGGGTCGATACGGAGTGGGTGTGTCATGATCCAGGCTGGCTTTCCCTGCTGCTGGTTACACCCAGCTCTTGACTGGTCATGTCAGCGGTTAACTTCCCTTGCCTCGTTCTGGATCCCAGGACGCTATATATTGCCTCTCTACCTATGGCTCTGTGCCAGTGATGTTTCTGCCTTGCAGCTTGTATACTGGTTCTGGTGAGTGTTCCCGATCTGTTCTGCCCCCCTGCTACTGTGTCCTGACTTTGACCCTCCCCCGTTCGTCTGCCTGTCCTGGTCCCAGATTTCCCTCTCCTGTCTGTTGTTTGTGTTTCCCTCTGCATACCTGATCTCCCGCCTTTCGACTCGGTTGTGTCTTTGATATTGATCCTTTCTTGGCAGTGACTCGACTTTCCTGGCTAGACCCTGACTATTTTGACTACTCTATTGCCACCTGGTGGTTCGCCTGTTAATTGCCTGCTGAAGTTACTCTGCTGTACTTCAGATGCCTTTCCGTTACAGTGTTTCTTTGTCTCACCTTCACTACTCTGCTGCCAGCTAGTGGGAATTATGCGGTACTACATCCTACTAGCCTTTGTACAACGTGACAGGGTGCAGCATGGGGGACAGTGTGAGGCTAAGCAAGGAGGGGACACTATGCCGAGCAGGAGGAGGGTGATCAGGAGGTATAGTATAGAGACTAGGCAGTATAGGAGGACACTGTGTGAGAGGACACTGTGAAGAGGGGGTTCAGTAAGAGAGGGCAGTATGGCAGGCATGTACCATAAGAGGAACAGTGTGTGCATCATATTTTGTGCTGGACACACAGGGAGAGGCAATTATTTATTCAGGGGCACAGTGTAGGGCAGATATTTGTATTCAGAAGCATTATAATCATTCTGCTATTTTTAATGGTATCATGCCAGCCCAGGATGTGCTATAGAAGAATAGAGAAGACGGAAGTCTGTAGAGAGGAGCTGTGGATGTCAAAACTCATCATGGCGTCTGGACAAGATGAGGAAAAGAAAGAAAACAACTCCAATCAGACGACACGTCATCTATAAAGTACCTGGATGTAAATGTTTATTTGTGATACTGACTAATTCTCCTCAGTACTGTGGTTCCTGTATAGTCTGTAGTCTGATAGAAACAATGCAGAGTATCTCCTTACCATTGTTAAGGTCATACAGTACAGGAAGTTGTAGGTTCATGCAATACAAATGTATATGTGTCTAAAATGTCATTACAATTGATATATCATGTACTGATGGTAGTTTGTGAGTTCATAGGCAGCAGCACTACCATTGAGCCACTGCCTGTACTGAGGGATTGGTTCACTTGACCCGTATTGCAGGCAGAGAAGCCAGAAGCAGATTATTCAATATATATATACAGTACAGACCAAAAGTTTGGACACACCTCAAAGAGTTTTCTTTATTTTCATGACTCTGAAAATTGTAGATTCACATTGAAGGCATCAAAACTGTGACTTTACACATGTGGCATGAAATACTTAACAAAAAAGTGTGAAACAACTGAAAATATGTGTTATATTGTAGATTCTTCAAAGTAGCCACCTTTTGCTTTGATTACTGCTCTGCACATTCTTGGCATTCTCTTGATGAGCTTCAAGAGGTAGTCACCGGAAATGGTCTTGAAGGTGTTCTCAGAGATGCTTAGCACTTGTTGGCCCTTTGCCTTCACTCTGCGGTCCAGCTCACCCCAAACCATCTCGATTGGGTTCAGGTCTGGTGGCTGTGGAGGCCAGGCCATCTGGCGTAGCACCCCATCACTCTCCTTCTTAGTCAAATAGCTCTTACACAGCCTGGAGGTGTGTTTGGGGTCATTGTCCGGTTGAAAAATAAATGATGGTCCAACTAAACGCAAACCGGATGGAATAGCATGCCGCTGCAAGATGCTGTGGTAGCCATGCTGGTTCAGTATGCCTTCAATTTGAATAAATCTCCAACAGTGTCACCAGCAAAGCACCCCCACACCATCACACCTCCTCCTCCATGCTTCACGGTGGGAAACAGGCATGTAGAGTCCATACGTTCACCTTTTCTGTGTCGCACAAAGACAAGGTGGTTGGATCCAAAGATCTCAAATTTGGGCTCATCAGACCAAAGCACAGATTTCCACTGGTCTAATGTCCATTCCTTGTGTTCTTTAGCCCAAACAAGTCTCTTCTGCTTGTTGCCTGTACTTAGCAGTGGTTTTCTAGCAGCTAGTTTACCATGAAGGCCTGCTGCACAAAGTCTCCTCTTAACAGTTGTTCTAGAGATGTGTCTGCTGCTAGAACTCTGTGTGGCATTGACCTGGTCTCTAATCTGAGCTGCTGTTAACCTGCGATTTCTGAGGCTGGTGACTCGGATAAACTTATCCTCCGCACCAGAGGTGACTCTTGGTCTTCCTTTCCTGTGGCGGTCCTCTTTGTAGCGTTTGATGGTTTTTGCCACTGCACTTGGGGACACTTTCAAAGTTTTCCTAATTTTTCGGACTGACTGACCTTCATTTCTTAAAGTAAGGATGGCCACTCGTTTTTCTTTACTTGGCTGCTTTTTTCTTGCCATAATACAAATTCTAAGGCTATGTGCGCACTTACCGGATTTTTCGCGGATTTTGCCGCGGATTTGCTGCCTGTTTCGCTGCAGAAAATGTTCATAACATCTCTGCAGTGAATCACCAGCAAATCCTATGGAGAAAAAAATCCTGTGCGCACTAGGCGGAATTTGACAGCTGCATGTTTTGCTGCGGGAATCCCGCAGCAAAAACAAGTGCATGTCACTTCTTTTCCGCACATCGCTGCGGGATTTCACTCCATTGACTCAATGTTAATCATGAAATCCCGCAGGGAATAACGCAGGCAGCAAATTCTGTGCGGTTCACTGCGTTTTCCTGCGTTATTCCCTGCGGTATTTCGCGGTTTACCTCCGGTAATGTACATCGCCTGTCTGCGGTTTTGCAGGGAAGTGATGTCATTACAGGAAGAGGAAGCCGTGCAGAGAGTAAACACACACAGATCACACACACAGATCACAGACACATAGATCACATAGACACAGACACATAGAACACACATAGAAAGAAAACGGAAATATAGGAAAAAAAGAACGTGGGCTCCGCTGCATATTTACCTTCCAGCCGAGGTAAGCACACAGCGGCGGCCCGGTATTCTCAGGCTGGGGAGGGAGAGGGGCAGGGTTAATGTCCCCCGCCTCCCTCCCACCTCCCGCAGCCGAGAATATCAGCCGCAGCTGCCCCGGCACTGTCGCATGCAATATGCGGCAATGCCGGCGTGTCCTCGGCTCTTCTTGCCACCGTGTAGCAGTGGTGGCAAGGTAATACAAGGGGTTAATGGTGATGGGGGACCACCGCCATTAACCCCAGGCTTGATCATGGCAGTGTCTATGTGACAGCTGACATGATCAACCCGTAAGTAAAGTGAAAAAAACACAGACACCGAAAAATCCTTTATTTTAAATAAAACCAACAAGCCTCGTTCACCATTTTATTAACCCCCCCAAACAAAGCTCCGACGTAATCCACACAGCTCCGGCTCCTGCGTCCTGCACTGCTGACATCCAGCCGCGATGTGTCACAGACACAGGCTGAATGCAGCAGACAGCAGAGGTAATTACCGGTCATTTCCCACGGCCGGTAATGTGAACTCACTGCCGACCGTGGGAAATGCAGCGATCTGTCCTCTATCTATCTATCTATCTATCTATCTATCTATCCCTCTGTCTGTCTGTCTATCCCTCTATCTATTCTTCTGTCTATCTACTCTCAGAATTAAATGACTTTTTTTTTTTTTTTTTTTTTTCAATGTGCTTTATTGCATTGAATGCAATAAAGCACATCCCAACCCGCATGCGGCAAAACCGCGGCAATACCGCAAATAATACCGCGGTAAAACCGCAGCAAACCGCGGCAAACCGCATGCGGTTTTCGGGTGCGGTTTCCCGCGGTTTTTTACCGCGGGTGCGGTAATCTTTGAGGGCATGCGGAATTTTCTCAAGAAAATTCCACTTCCCAGTGCGCACAGAGCCTAACAGTCTATTCAGTAGGACTATCAGCTGTGTAGCCACCAGACGTCTGCACAACACAACTGATGCTCCCAACCCCATTTATAAGGCAAGAAATACCACTTATTAAACCTGACAGGGCACACCAGTGCAGTGAAACCATTTCCGGTGACTACCTCTTGAAGTTCATCAAGAGAATGCCAAGACCGTGCAAAGCAGTGATCAAAGCAAAAGGTGGCTACTTTGAAGAACCTAGAATATAAGACACATTTTCAGTTGTTTCACACTTTTTTGTTAAGTATTTCAGTACACATTTGTTAATTCATAGTTTTGATGTCTTCAATGTGAATCTACAATTTTCAGAGTCATGAAAATAAAGAAACCTCATTGAATGAGAAGGTGTGTCAAAACATTTGGTCTGTACTGTATGTATATATATATATATATGTATATATATATATATATATGTATATATATATTTATTTATTTATTTATATATATATATATATATATATATATATATATACACTGCATCTCTATGTAGGTGAAGGAAAGTCAGATTATTTTGCTCCTTTAAAACTACTATAAAAAATGAGAAAAATAATAAAGAAAATATTTTATTTTTTTCAATCATAACAGCATGTAATATACTAAGTCAGGATTCAGCTCTGCTGGGTCCAGTAGTCATCATATGGCCACTCCACTCATATGAAATTTTCATACTTTTTTCACACTTACGGCTTTTCTACTTGCTTCCTTCAGTTTTTCCCTGGCCATTGAGAGAATTAGGAAGAGCAGCTCATCAGCACATGACTGTAAGTGTGCAAATAGCATATGAATAATTGGTTACATGACCATAACTGCCATTCAGTAGGATTGTCCTGATTTGAGGGCTTAAGGGTACTTTACAAGCTGCGATATCGGTACCAATATTGCTAGCGAGCGTACCTGCCCCCGTCGGTTGTGCGTCACGGGGAAATCGCTGCCCGTGGCGCACAATATCGCTAACACCCGTCACATGGACTTACCTTCCCTGCGATGTTGCTCTGGCTGGTGAACTGCCTCCTTTCTAAGGGGGCGGTTCGTGCAGCATCACTGCGACGTCACACGGCAGCCGTCCAATAGCAGAGGAGAGGCGGAGATGAGCGGCCGGAACATGCCGCCCACCTCCTTCCTTCCTCATTGCCGGTGGACGCAGGTAAAGTGAGGTTCCTCGTTCCTGCGGTGTCACACATAGCGATGTGTGCTGCCGCAGAAACGACGAACAACATCGTACCTGCAGCAGCAATGATATTTGGAAAAGGAGCGATGTGTCAACGAGCAACGATTTTTCACGTTTTTGCGCTTGTTGATCGTCACTCCTTGGTGTCACACGCTGCGATGTCGCTAACGGCGCCGGATGTGCGTCACTAACGACGTGACCCTGACGATATATTGTTAGCAATGTTGCAGTGTGTAAAGCACCCTTTAGTCTTGCTATTCACTGCTCTTGTCCCAGCTCCTCCTCCTCTCAGTGCGGTGCATAAATTAAATATTCTCTGAGGTTCTTTTTCCTCTCAGTGCATAAATTAAATTCCCTGCTCTCTCTTCATACTCTTTGTTTATAGACAGCAGCTCTACCATTGAGCCACTACCTGGACTGAGATACAGTGGAACCTTGGTTAACGAGAACAATCTGTTCTGGTAGTGTGCTTGTTAACCAAGCTACTCATTCAGCAAAGCAAGATTTCCCATAGGAAATCATTGCAATGCAAACAATTAGTTCCACAACTTGTTAAATCTCCCATCCTGGTCCCCTATTGTGCCATTCCACACACGCACAAACACACACAAACACGCACAAACACACACAAGCATGCACACACACATATTATGCTCACCTTACCTTCCGTTTCCATCGCCGGCCTGCTGGATCTTGTAGTTCGCCGGTATGGGCTGTATATCGGGTAACCAAGGCGACCTTCATTTCCAAGCGCACTGATGTCAAAGGCAGGAGCCGCTTGCCTCTGATTGGCCAGCGCGCTGCTTTTGAGTAGCGCCTGACAGGGGAAGTTCCTCCCTTGTCGCCAATGGTTACCGGATACACAGCCTGGAGCGGCGAACTACAAAAACCATGAGGCCAGCGATGGAACGGAAGGTAAGGTGAGCATAATGTGTACCTTCCGTTCTATCGCCGGCCTCCTGGGACTTGTAGTCTGCAGGTACAATATGTGTATCGGCAAGCCTTGCGACGAGAGAGGACCTTCCCCTGTCAGCCGCTACTCAAAGGCAGTGCGCTGGCCAATCAGAGGCTAGCGGCTCCTGCCTTTGACGTCAGCGCACTGGGAGCGGAAGATCCTGTATCGTTCGCGATGGTTACCCGATGCATGCAAGTTCCAGGAGGCCGGCGAGGGAACGGAAGGTAAGGTGAGCACATTGTGTACCTTCCGTTCCATCGCCGGCCTCCTGGGTCTTGTAGTCTGCAGGTACAACATGTGTATCGGCAAGCCTTGCGACGAGAGAGGACCTTCCCCTGTCAGCCACTACTCAAAGGCAGCGCGCTGGCCAATCAGAGGCTAGCGGCTCCTGCCTTTGACGTCAGTGCACTGGGAGCGGAAGATCCTGTATCGTTCGCGATGGTTACCCGATACATGCAAGTTCCAGGAGGCCGGCGAGGGAACGGAAGGTAAGGTGAGCATAATATGTGTGTGTGCGTGCGTGTTTGTGTGTGTTTGTGTGGACTGCAAGAGTGGGTTAGAGCGCGGTGGATGTACGGAACCTGGAGTGTGTGCGGGGAGTATTTTGCTCATACGGCAAAGCTTGCTCTTAAATCGAGTTACAGATTTACAGCAAGCTTTGCTCGTTAGGTGAAATACTCGGTAACTGGGTGCCTCGTTAAGCGAGGTTCCACTGTATATAGGATAATTTGATAATCTTGACCTTTATTGCAGTCAGGGAACCCAGAAGCAGATTATTCAGCTATATATATATATATATATATATATATATATATATGCCCTAGAGGGGAGGAAAAAGTCTGTTTTTTTGTTCCTATAAAACTACTATAAAATAATGATAAATAATTACAAAAATGTCTTTTTTTTAAATGATTTTCATCCCTCCCTGTGACTCAAACCAACATTTTCCAAACATCTTAGCAGTATCCCTAATTTTTGAGCCACAGACACTAGTGATGTCATAGGGAGAATTAGTGTACTTGAAGATGCAGTGCAAGCTCTCACTCCATAGGCAGATTGCACTAGACATACAAAGATACATTGTACAGAGACTGCTATCTCTATGCCCTATATTCTGAATAAAAGAGATTTTTTTTCTTCTAATAAATTACTAAAAATAATTAAAATAAACTAGAATAATGTAATTTTTAATGCACTTTTTTAAAATAAATAAATAAATAAACATCACAAATCAGCAAATAGCATGCACATATATGGTGTCCCTATAATTGTAACAACCCGCATAAAACAAGGCATAAAAATGCAGCAAATAAAAATGCAATAACCAGAGAAGATTGTTATTGTGTAGTTTGGTGCAGGCACCTGCAGAAAACATAAAAAACATGATGAGAAAGTTCTAGTTGCTATAACTATGAATGAATGAACAGTCCGAAGCATCTGTTGAATGTCCCTCACTGCCAAATGGCTGTGGCTTGGGTAGTGGTGGTCAGGGGCATGGCCAAAATTTGCCACGATGATATATAATTTGTTCCTGTCTCTTTTCTTCAGAAGTTAAGAGGTATTAACTACTCAAATCACTTGGTGTGGTGCAAAATGGGTGTTGGAAAACCTAGATGTACCTCTGCTTATAGACTGCATCCTACTACAACAATGTGACTTCCAGCTTAACCAGTGTTTACTGGATATGAGTGACATCACTGAGCCACTTGACATATCAATGCCCTTCTACGAATATAATAGTTGCCAGCTTTTAGCAACACATTTTTATCCCATAGTAATAAAGCTCCTTTGTTTAGAAAGGGAAAATGCAAAAGAACTGCGCTGCAAAATCATTTTTATTACATAATAATAATAATAATCCACATTAATTGAAAACATTAAAACGCAGATTGTAGTGTTTTCATAATTATAGACTTTCATCAGAAAAAAAGACATTTAGTCGAGATCAGCTGCTGATTTTTAATTGAGTTTTGCTTATGACAGGTGGAAATGTAAAACACAAATACTCTGCTGTTCTTTCCTGATGTACTGGCATATTGCTGCAACTAAACAATTTTCGTAGGTGTTTCGCATTGTAATAAAACAGAGGATGTTTCACACTTTAGGTATTAGGGTAGTGTCTCTCGGTGCATGGTCTTATGGCATTGACCTCTCTTAATTTCAGGATCTCAAAAAAATAAATAAATCATTCTCATGAGATAATTGCTACTCAATGTCATGATATGACATACACTGTTTTAGAACTAAAGAGTAATAGTAAAAGGGCTCATGACTAAGGACCTGAACAATAAAGTTTGTATCACTTCTGGGGCAGCTGAAAATCGCTATTTATAGACTGGGATGGACCAAAAAAACCCTGGGCCTTCCAAGCCTGATAATGCCAGCCCCTAGCTATCTGCTTTACCTTGGCTGGTTAGCAAAAATAGGGGAACACCATGCCGTTTTTTTAATTATTTATTTAAATAATTAAAACAAATAAAAGCAATCTGGGATCCCCTTTATTTTTTAAATCCAGCCAAGGTAAAGCTGACAGTTGCAGCCCACAGCTGTCTATTTTACCTGCACTGGTTATCAAAAATAGGCGTGACACCACATAATTTGTTTTCAAAATTTATTTCCTATCCACATTTGTTTGCAGGGAAACTGACCTCTTTTTGCATCCCCTAGCACCTCACATATATGGGTGTTGTGAATGTCAGTTATGCTTTTGCTGCTGTGAGGCTCCCTCTTGTGGCCAGGAATGGTTTGGACAGAGACCAGGTATGTTGAGCAATGGGCGTTTCCATTGCTAACTCTCTGCCTATTTAAACCCTGCTCTGCTAGCAGGCAATGCCGGATGTCAGTTGTTCTTTGTTCACCAGCCTGCTTCATCCTGCTCCAGACCACATCTACCCCAGATAAGTGCTTGGCTCTTTATTTGTTGTTTGGTTCTTTTTGCTCTTATCTGAGTTTGTCTTTTGCTGTGGTTATTGTCAGTTTATTTGTATGCAGGGATCTTCCCTCTCAGTTGCTTAGCTGGGAAGCTCCCTGCAGCTATGTTTGGAGTATTGCTCCTATAAGTCCATGCGTTTGTTGCTTCTTGAATTTGTAATGGTTCCTGCTTTTTGTTCATTGGTATGACAAGAGCGCCTGGTATAGGACGGAGTTCAGATCTAGTGATCTGAGGGCTTTTTGTACTATCAGGTTTTTGGAATTTTGCAGGGTTTTTCTCTGGCCACCATCATTCCCTTTCCTATCCTGTCCTATTTAGTCAGTAGGGCCTCACCTTTTGCTAATCCTATCATCTATCTGTGTATTGTGTTTTCCTATATCACCGCAGTCTTTGAAGATGGGGGCTTGCTATTCTTTGGCAATCTATTTTCTGAGGCAGAGAGTTATTCATCTTTCCTTCCTTTAGGATAGCTAGTTCTCCGGCTAGGTTCGCGGTGCACAGGATGTTAGTTCACCCCTCGGCTACTTCTAGTGTTGATGGTTAGTAAGGGGATGGTGGCCAGATTAGTTGCCAATGCTCTTGTCACCTTTTACCAATGATTTATGCTGGTCTTCCATGGTTCCGGATCATAACATATGGTGTTCGGGGTGAAGTTCAGGTCAAGTCCAGGTCCTGAACAAAAATTTTAAGTAAATTCCAGCCGAAACCGGTGAACCTGAACTTCCACGGGTCCACTCATCCTTACTCATGACCATTATGGAGTATTCATCACTCTACCTCCTTCTCTGTCATAATCTCTTTGTTCACATGCAATAGATTTATTTAAGAAATCCTAGAGAAACAATCCTATTCACATGCAGAATATGTATCTTAAATTTTGGCTTCAAAGCTGTGCATACAAGTTCAATAATAGGAGCTTTTAAGCATTGCACATGTTCTCTTATCTTGCAGCGGTAATCATTCTGGAAGTAAAAATAAATAAACACAAAGCACACAGAAAATTCCTATATTTAAAAAAACAACAAAAAAAACAACAACTCAAAACCCCACCCTCTTTCTCTAATCTATTAACCCCCAAAACACGATTCCAGCTTTGCTATATCTGAGGTCGCAATGCTTGGTCACATTACAAAACATGACCGAGCACTGCAGTATAAGGGACACACCAACAGAGCCGCAGCTGTGAGCGGTGATGTCACTGAGTTTACCTGAGGTCACAGCTGGTAGTTCCCATGGTACCTCAGCTGAGACATCAGGTGAACTTAATGAACTCAGTAAACTCAATGAATTCATTGTACTCACCTCAGGTGAACTCTATAAATTCATCTGAGGTGAATTCAATGAACCCAATGCCGGATTACTGGCTTAGTACAATGAGTATTTGGTTGCAGAAAATATGCATCTCCTGGCAGAAAAACAAAATATGGTTTTGATGCATTTTGTGCCAGGAAATGCAGATGTGATGCAGAAATATGTTCCAAAAATCTGCACCAAATCTGCATCTCCTGGCAGAACAATGAACCAAATATGCAGTGTGGTCTTGATGCATTTTTTTTTGCCAGGAGATGCAGATTTGGTGGAGAAATTTCTGCAACCAAATTCTCAATGTGTGCAGGTAGCATAACCTGGTAATCCGGCATTGAGTTCAATGAGTTCACCTGAGGGGACATCACTGAGCTCAATGAGTTCACCTCAGGTGAGTTCGCCTAGTTCACCTGAGGTCACAGCTGGAGTACTGTGAGAACCCCGAGCTATGACCTCAGGTGACCTCATTTAACTCAAAACTGAATTGCCAAATTAAGCTATGGGCACATTGAGTATTTAGTTGCAGACATTTCTGCACCAAATCTGCATCTCCTGGCAGAAAAAAGCACCACAAATGCCTCAAAGCCACATCGTATTTTTGGTGCATTCTTTTGCCAGGAGATGCACATTTTCTGCTATCTAATATTCAATGTGCGCACATAACCTAAGCCGGTAATTCGGCATTTTGTTCAACTCAGGTGAGTTTATTAAATTCACTGCAGGGGAGTTCACTGAGTTCATTCAGTCCACTAAGTTCGTTGAGTTCACCTGTGGTCACAGCTGGGGTACCATGGGAACCACCAGCTGTGACCTCAGGTGAACTCCCTGATGTTATCGCTCTCACAGCTGCTGCTCTGTCAGTGTGTCCCTGATGCCACAATGATCGGTTACGTTTTCTAATGTGACAGTGCACTGCGTCAAGGTGTAGCAGAGTCGGGATCATTGTGATATGTCATGTCCGTGGATTACGTCAGACCTGCAGGAGTATTTTGGGGGTTAATAAATTAGAGAAAAAGGGTTTTTCTTTTGTGTTTTTTTTTTTAAATAAAGGAGCCTTCTCTGTTTTGTGTTTATTTCATTCATTTCACTTGCATGATTAGTAATGGGGATCTCATCCAAAGCTTTGTGGCAGCTGTAATTTTTTCACAAATCTCACCTATCATCAACCCCTTATACAGTCAGGGCCAGAAATATTTGGACAGTGACATAAGTTTTGTTATTTTAGCTGTTTACAAAAACATGTTCAGAAATACAATTATATATATAATATGGGCTGAAAGTGCACACTCCCAGCTGCAATATGAGAGTTTTCACATCCAAATCGGAGAAAGGGTTTAGGAATCATAGCTCTGTAATGCATAGCCTCCTCTTTTTCAAGGGACCAAAAGTAATTGGACAAGGGACTCTAAGGGCTGCAATTAACTCTGAAGGCATCTCCCTCATTAACCTGTAATCAATGAAGTAGTTAAAAGGTCTGGGGTTGATTACAGGTGTGTGGTTTTGCATTTGGAAGCTGTTGCTGTGACCAGACAACATGCGGTCTAAGGAACTCTCAATTGAGGTGAAGCAGAACATCCTGAGGCTGAAAAAAAAGAAAAAATCCATCAGAGAGATAGCAGACATGCTTGGAGTAGCAAAATCAACAGTCGGGTACATTCTGAGAAAAAAGGAATTGACTGGTGAGCTTGGGAACTCAAAAAGGCCTGGGCGTCCACGGATGACAATAGTGGTGGATGATCGCCGCATACTTTCTTTGGTGAAGAAGAACCCGTTCACAACATCAACTGAAGTCCAGAACACTCTCAGTGAAGTAGGTGTATCTGTCTCTAAGTCAACAGTAAAGAGAAGACTCCATGAAAGTAAATACAAAGGGTTCACATCTAGATGCAAACCATTCATCAATTCCAAAAATAGACAGGCCAGAGTTAAATTTTCTGAAAAACACCTCATGAAGCCAGCTCAGTTCTGGAAAAGTATTCTATGGACAGATGAGACAAAGATCAACCTGTACCAGAATGATGGGAAGAAAAAAATTTGGAGAAGAAAGGGAACGGCACATGATCCAAGGCACACCACATCCTCTGTAAAACATGGTGGAGGCAACGTGATGGCATGGTCATGCATGGCTTTCAATGGCACTGGGTCACTTGTGTTTATTGATGACATAACAGCAGACAAGAGTAGCCGGATGAATTCTGAAGTGTACAGGGATATACTTTCAGCCCAGATTCAGCCAAATGCCGCAAAGTTGATCGGACGGCGCTTCATAGTACAGATGGACAATGACCCCAAGCATACAGCCAAAGCTACCCTGGAGTTCATGAGTGCAAAAAAGTGGAACATTCTGCAATGGCCAAGTCAATCACCAGATCTTAACCCAATTGAGCATGCATTTCACTTGCTCAAATCCAGACTTAAGACGGAAAGACCCACAAACAAGCAAGACCTGAAGGCTGCGGCTGTAAAGGCCTGGCAAAGCATTAAGAAGGAGGAAACCCAGCGTTTGGTGATGTCCATGGGTTCCAGACTTAAGGCAGTGATTGCCTCCAAAGGATTCGCAACAAAATATTGAAAATAAAAATATTTTGTTTGGGTTTGGTTTATTTGTCCAATTACTTTTGACCTCCTAAAATGTGGAGTGTTTGTAAAGAAATGTGTACAATTCCTACAATTTCTATCAGATATTTTTGTTCAAAGCTTCAAATTAAACGTTACAATCTGCACTTGAATTCTGTTGTAGAGGTTTCATTTCAAATCCAATGTGGTGGCATGCAGAGCCCAACTCGCGAAAATTGTGTCACTGTCCAAATATTTCTGGACCTAACTGTATATATATATATATATATATACACACAACACACACAGTATAATAAAAAGAAATAGCAAAATAGCAGATTCCTTTTTCAAACTAGGAAAAAATGTTCCATGTGGAACTGAAATGTTCCATTTTTTTATGGGAGAATATATCACTTCATTTGATTTACTTTAGTAATGCTGGTTTTTCACTCATTATGATCTCAGAGAATTTTTGATTTGCACCCTGGCATTTTATATATATATATATATATATATATATATATATATATATATATATATATATATATATATATAAATGCCTAGGTGCAAATCAAAAATTCTCTGATCAGATCCTAAGGAGTGAAAAGTCATTGTGCAGCTTGTATGATAGTGTAAGGCTATGTGTCCACGGTAGAATGTACCTGCGGATTTTTCTGCATGAAAATCCGCGACTTTCGCGTCAAATCCGCACCTTATTTTTGCCGCGGATTTGCCGCGGATTTGCTGCGGATTTACCGCGAATTTGCCGCGGATTTTGATGCGTTTTTTTTTTCCCCCCATTCTATACCCAAAATCCGCACCAAAATCCGCAACAATAATTGACATGCTGCAGATTTTTCCGGATCAAAATCCGCGGCAAATCCGCCGTTGGAAAATCCGCAGCATGGACACAGCGTTTACAAAATGCCATTGAAATGGCTTGGAAGTGCCGCTGCTGCAGATTTTCGGAAAATCCGCGGTAAATCCGCGGCAAAATCCGCGCAAAATCCGCAGCGTGGGCACATAGCCTAAGTTTGGTGTGCCCTCTAAATATCTCAACACACAGTCATTAATGTCTAAACCGCTCTAAACAATTCCTAAGTACATTCCTAAGTGAAAATGGACAAATTGTGTCCAGTGTCAATATTTTGTGCGGTGACCATTATTTTCAAGCACTGCCTTAACTCTCTTGGGCAAGGAGTTCACTAGAGCTACACAGGAGCCACTAGAATCCTCTTACATCCCCCATGATGACATCAAGGAGCTGGTGGATGTTAGAGACTTTGTGCTCCTCCTCTTTCCATTTGAGGAGATCCCACAGGATTTAGGTCTGGAGACATGCTTGACCAGTCCAGCACCTTTACCCTCAGTTTCTTTATCAAGGCAGTAGTCGTCTTGGAGGTGTGTTTGGGTGTCACGGATGTGTCACGGCCTGTTACAGAGGTGTCATGGTTGGCCGACAATCCAGTGGCAGTGAGTGTTAGAAAATCCCAGAGATTGTTAGCACGTGTTGATATCTGACAGTTCCCTATTTCTGCAGCAGCGGACTCTATGAGCCTGGGCAACTGTCAGTTTTTCCTCTCAGTTGCCAGCCCCTGACTCCTTTAAAAACCTCACCATGGGGTGCTTTGGGTGCAGTTTATAGTTGTTCTTGGTTGTGGTCTGCAGTGGTCGTCTCCTCTTGTTGTTCCAGAGACTTCTGTGGTAGCTGCTCCTAAGATAAGTGTTTGTCTTTTGTTTCTACCTTGGCTCATTTTTGTTTGCCCTGTATTGTTTCCTTTTGTCTCCCCTGGCGTTAGTGGTATAGATGAAGAGCTCATACCATCCATCGTTACTTAGGGCACAGATCAGGGTTTGCCTATTATGAGGTATTTCTGCTCGGCAACAGGTGCGGAAACTGTATAGGGTTGGTGAGGGCAGTGAAGGTGAGCTGCAGGTTATTGTCAAGGATCACCACTTCCCCCTTTCTCTAGCGATAGGGAATTCCTTTTCCCTTCCCTTTGTAGTGTACTATACGGCTGGTATAGCTTCTATCCTTATAACAGTGTGTTCCCCCAGCCTATACCATAATGTAATCAGACCTCCAGCAGTATTGTAACAGCGTGTCCCTCCCTGGCCTATGTGTCTGGACTTTATTGTAATCATGCCTAGGTCAACATCTAGTGGGCAACTGTGTTTTTGTTCTTCTCTGCATTGGACTCATCCAAAACAAGCCTGTAGTTTCTGGAAACTTCTCCTGTTAAAGTCACATACTCAAAAAGTGGGTGTGAACCCTTTCCCATCCAAGGGGCGGATCTAAGGAGAGGTGGAAGGATCAGTCACATGTTTAGTTAGTTGATGCTGTGTCTGGTGAAGGGCTGGGATCTGTTGCTGAGGCCAGGTCCTGGAGCCCATGTATGGATTATTGAACAGTAAAGATCGGCTGGCACATGGGATTGTGTGGTCTCGGCCATGCTCCTGGATTTAAGGAACTCACCTAAGGACTGTTGTTGCATTTTGCTTGGCGTTGGATTGCTGGGTGGTGTCCTGGATCTGTTTCCTTTGTGTGGACTCATTGTGGACTCTAAAGAACCATATTGATATTGGATGTTATATGCTCCCTGACTCAATAAATCTCGTTGGATTGTTCCTCGGCCTGGTGTCCCTGCCTGCTCTGTCACATACCCCGTCACAAACTGGTTGGCAGTGGTGGGATCAGAGCAGAAAGAATGGAGGACAATGGCCTATCAACGTCTGGAACCAGAACCTCAGGATACAGGAACTGGACTGTGTCGAGTCTCAAAACAAAGGCCCGTGAATTAGGAGTCGGCTACAAAGGACTCTCCAAGGAGCAACTAATTGATGCTATGGAAGACGCTTGCCTGAAAGATGGTAATAAGGAAGGATTTCCACAGCAAGGGGAAGAAAGACGAGAGCTGGAGGTAAATGGCCATAAAAGTCAATGGGTTGTGTGGTATGAGGAGGAGATGGCACTGCTGGGAGATGAGGTCACCATTGAATATAAGATGGATGCCATGCGCAGAGCTCAAGAGAGGACATTGCTGGAGAGGAGGCTCCCTGTGGAGGCAGCTAGAACTTCCAGGCAGACTACCCACAGCACCCACCATGGGTGAATTCCCCAGAGTGTCCCGTAAGGACTATAAACCATTTAATGAGGCTGTAGGCAACATTGAAGGCTTCTTCCAGGACTTCGAGCATCAATGCCGATTAATGGAAGTCCTGGAAAGGGAGCAAGTCAGACACCTGGTTGGGCTCTTAGAGGGTGGAGCTGCTGAAGCTTATAGAGTTATAGACTCTCGGTGGAACTGCGATTATGGAACCATTAAAGAAACCATTCTAGAACATTATGCCATGACCCCAGGTATATACCAGGCTCAGTTCTGTACTTTAGCCTGTGATGGGAAAGTGTCTTTCAAGATGTATGCCTACAGACTCAAACAAGTACGCCATCACTGACTGGAGGGAGAAGGGGCCTTAACTTGGGAGACCTTCTTCAAGGTCATCCTAAAAAAACAGTTCTATGCCAAGTGCCCTACTGAGATCCGGGAATGGGTGTGTGAGTGGAAACGAGAGACAGTGGAACAAGCTGCAGCTCTAGCTGATGAGGTGCTCACTATCAAGCCTGTGAAGTTGGGAAGAAGCTGCTAGTGGATGGAGAAAAAATTACACCAGAGGTCTGTTGTCCTTCAGTACACCAATGTTCCTTGATCTCCTAGGTCACCACCTCATGTGGATACCTGTGTGAATGTGCCTCCAGTTGCTCCTACCACATTTTATGGAATGTGACTAGGAAAGAAAGTAGAAGAGCGAAGATGTTATAGCTGTGGGCATCCTGGGCATCTGCAGGCCACATGCCCATCTATCCAGTGGAGTCATCCTCCAAATCGACAACCACCTCCAGCACATCCATATCAGTCACCATGTTCTCCTACCTACTTCTCCAGAATGCAAACAGGAAGGAGTGAGATGCAGCATAGATGTTATCGATGTGGGCAGCCTGGTCATCTACAAGACACTTGCCCGGCTGGTCAACTGAGGAATGACCCTGCACCAAATCGACCTCTTAACTATATACAGCCAAGTACAATGAGGGAAGAGGTGTCACCCCTTCAAGTTGACTTGCCTAATGACTCCTCCCCTCATGTTTGCCCACTAGGTGTTTATGGGTTGCGGGCCATAGCCCTGAGTTCTTCTTATCACCCAAGAAAGCACTTACAGGAGGTTGTACTGGATGGACAGAGAGTCCGTGGTTTTTGTGACTCTGGGGCATTTCTCACAATAGCTGATCCCTGAGTGGTTCTGCCGATACAGCCAGTACCAGGGTTTACCATTCAATTGGCTGGAGGACAAAGGAGAAATATCCCAAAAGCAAGTGTAGAACTGGACTTTGGCTTTGGGGTCAAGCAATGCGTGGTTGTGGTGATAAGCGGCCTACCTGCAGATATCCTCCTAGGCAATGATATGAGAGCTCTACAATGCCAATTTGTGGGTGCAGGAAGCAGAGTTTAAGTAAAGGAAAATACAAACTGGAGCTCGACCCTTCAACCCTACAACTCCACCATACACTAAAGAAGATGGAACCAACACAAAATGCCGATGGATTGTCCAGACAGAAGGAGTCGTGAGTCAGGTCAGCCATGTTTACGTGTGCTTGACAAGTGACCTGTTGAGGTCACTAAGTCCGTAAACAACTTGAGGAGGGAAGGGGTTGTAACAGTGTGTCCCCCCCAGCCTGCACATAATGTAATCAGGCCTTCAGCAGTATTGTAACAGCGTGTCCCTCCCCACAGCAGGCAGCACTCATGCAGCCCAAACCATGACACTACCACTACCATGTTTGACTACAAGCAAAACACATTTGTCTTTGTCCTGCCACTCACACCTAACGCCAGCTGAACTGAAAAAGTTTATTTTGGTCTCATCAGACCACAGGACATGGTTCCAGTAATCCATATCCTTAGTCTGCTTGTCTTCAGCAAACTGTTTGGTGAGTTTCTAGTGCATGATTTTTAGACATGGCTTCCTTCTGTAACTACAGCCATGGAGACCAACTTGATGCAGTGTGTGGCGTATGGTATGAGAACTGACAGGCTAATCCCCCACCCCTTTAAGCTCTGCAGCAATAATGGCAGCACTCATACTTCTATTTTGAAAACACAATCTCTGGATATGACGCTGAACACGTGCACTCAACTTCTGTGGTCGACCATGGTGAGGCTTGTTCTGAGTGAAACCTGTCTTGTTAAATCACTATATGATCTTGGTTTTGGTCTTGACAATCTTTTAATAGCCTAGACCTTCTTTATGTAGAGGAACAATTATTTTTTTCAGATCCTCAGAGAATTCTTTGTCTTGAGGAGCCATGTTGAACTTCCAGTGACCAGTATGAGAGATTGTGTGAGTGATAACATCATATTTAACACACATGCTCCCCATTGACACTTGAGACCTTGTAAACACTAATGAATCACATGACACCAGTAAGGGAAAATGGATAATTGGGTACAATTTGGCCAAATTCCCTTAGGGGTGTACTCACTTTTGTTGTCAGGGGTTTAAACATTAATGAAAGGGTGAAGGGGAACAGTCAGTCAAGGGTGAAATGAGGAGAGAGGCTCAGTCAGTCTGGAGTGATACAGGGGAGGGGTCTCAGTCAGTCCGGGGTGATAGCGGGGGAGGGAACATAATCATTAGTCAGGGGTAATTCAGGAAAAGGGGCTCAGTCAGTCAGGGGTAATAAAAAGGGAGGGGCTTCAGTCAGTCAAGGGTGATACAGAGAGAAAGGCTCAGTGAGTTATCCTGGGCCCCTCCTGGCATATATCCCCCTCCTGGTATATATGTCCCCATCCTGGGTCCCTCCGGGTATATATTTTCCACTCCTAGTATACATTGTCCCCATCCTGGGCCCCTCCTGGTATATATGACCCTTCTTGGTATACATATCCTCATCCTGGGCCCCTCCTGGTTTATGTCTCGCTCCTGGTATATATATCCTCCTAGTAGATGTCCACTTCCTGGGCCCCTCCTAGTAAACATGTCCCCAGCCTCGTTTCTTTGTCCCCTTCCTGGTATATATGTCCACCATCTGGAATACAAGGGCCTCTCCTAGTATACATGTCCCCCTCCTGGGCCCATCCTGGAATATATATCCCCCTCCTGGTATATATGTCCACCTTTCGGCTCTTCCTGGTAGATCTGTCCCACTTTTGGTATATATGTCCCCTCGTGGGCTCTTCCTGGCATATACAGTGCCTTGCGAAAGTATTCGGCCCTTTTGAATTTTTCAACCTTTTCCCACATTTCAGGCTTCAAACATAAAGATTGTGCAGTTGAACGAAATTTATTGCATATTTTAAACTTTTATAAAAAATAATAAACTGAAAAGTGAGGTGTGCAATATTATTTGGCCTTTTTACTTTTCGTGCAGCAAACTCACTCCAGAAGTTCATTGAGGAGCTACAATTTTGTTTCTGGTGTCCTTTGACAGGTCTTTGGTCTTCACCATAGTCTAGTTTGGAGTGTGACTGTTTGAGGTTATGGACAGGTGTCTTATATACTGATAACAAGTTCAAACAGGTGCCATTCCTACAGGTACTGAGTGGAGGACAGAGGAGCCTCTTAAAGAAGAAGTTACAGGTCTGTGAGCGCCAGAAATCTTATATGTTTTTAGGTGACTAAATACTTATTCTCCATCATAATTTGCAAAAAAAAATCTTGCCACATCAGACAAGGTGATTTTCTGGATTTGTTTTCTCATTTTTCTCTCATAGTCGTGGTCTACCTATGATGTGAATTACAGGCCTCTCTCATTATATATATATATATATATATATATATATATATACATATATATATAAATGTAGGAGAATTAGGATCCAGCAAAGGGATGAAATTTCACCAGAATTTTAAAAATGTCTTCTTTATTAATCCATTGAGTCATATCAAAGTATGAGGAACTCCAATCAATTAATAGCACTCCAGCAAGGGACTACATGTTTCAGCACTATGTGCCTATTTCACAGTCCTACTTCAGTAGGACCGTGAAGAAGGCACATAGTGCTGAAACATGTAGTCCCTTGCTGGAGTGCTATTAAGTGTTTGAGTTCCCATACTTTTATGTGACTCAATGGATTAATAAAGAAGAAGTTTTTAAAATTATGGTGAAATTTCATCCTTTTGCTGGATCCTAATTCTCCTACATTTCTATTTGTTTGGGCACACTCCCTGCCTGGATCCCTGCAGAATATAGGGTGAACACTGACCACTACATCAAGAGGAACTCCTTTATGGTGAGCTGGCTATATGTTTTCTACATTGTTTGATTATTTATATATATATATATATATATATATATATATATATATATAGTACAGACCAAAAGTTTGGACACACCTTCTCATCTCTAGAACAACTGTTAAGAGGAGACTTTGTGCAGCAGGCCTTCATGGTAAAATAGCTGCTAGGAAACCACTGCTAAGGACAGGCAACAAGCAGAAGAGACTTGTTTGGGCTAAAGAACACAAGGAATGGACATTAGACCAGTGGAAATCTGTGCTTTGGTCTGATGAGTCCAAATTTGAGATCTTTGGATCCAACCACCGTGTCTTTGTAGAAAAGGTGAATACACCTATAGAGTCTATAGAGTGAAGACTCTATATGCCTGGTTCCCACCGTGAAGCATGGAGGAGGAGGTGTGATGGCGTGGGGGTGCTTTTCTGATGACACTGTTGGGGATTTATTCAAAATTGAAGGCATACAGAACCAGCATGGTTACCACAGCATCTTGCAGCGGTGTGCTATTCCATCTGGTTTGCGTTTAGTTGGACCATCATTTATTTTTCAACAGGACAATGACCCCAAACACACCTCCAGGCTGTGTAAGGGCTATTTGACTAAGAAGGAGAGTAATGGGGTGCTACACCAGATGACCTTGCCTCCACAGTCACCAGACCTGAACCCAATCGAGATGGTTTGGGGTGAGCTGGACCGCAGAGTGAAGGCAAAAGGGCCAACAAGTGCTAAGCATCTCTGGGAACTCCTTCAAGACTGTTGGAAGACCATTTCCTCTTGAAGCTCATCAAGAGAATGCCAAGAGTGTGCAAACCAGTAATCAAAGCAAAAGGTGGCTACTTTGAAAAACCTAGAATATAGGACATATTTTCTGTTGTCTCACACTTTTTTAAGTATTTCATTCCACATGTTTCAATTCATAGTTTTGATGCCTTTAATGTGAATCTACAATTTTTAGAGTAATGAAAATAAAGAAAAAACTCTTTGAATGAGGTGTGTCCAAACGTTTGGTCAGTACAGTGTATATATATATATATATATATATATATATATATATATATATATATATATATCTCTATATCTATATATATATATCTATATATATATCTATATATATATATACTTAAGCAAGCATTGTTGACCTTAGGGAGATCAACATATCCACTGCGGAGACACCATCACGTGTTTCTCAACGCAGTGATTCTAGAGCATTGCCCCCTGGGAAGTATGCAAATAAGAAAGCCGCGGAGACACCATCACGTGTTTCTCAACGCTGGCAGGAAACTAGCCAGGTCTTTCACCGGGAAGGAACAACCACGGGAAGGGCAGTCTCCAGTCAAGGAGACCACCTATACCAAACATGGTATCCATCCACAGACAGCCGTTTCGGGGTATTTGCCCCTCATCAGTGTGGAGTAGGAATCTGGCTAGTGGGGGCAATGCCTAGTATAAGACTACTTAAGCAAGCATTGTTGACCTTAGGGAGATCAACATATCCACTGCGGAGACACCATCACGTGTTTCTCAACGCAGTGATTCTAGAGCATTGCCCCCTGGGAAGTATGCAAATAAGAAAGCCGCGGAGACACCATCACGTGTTTCTCAACGCTGGCAGGAAACTAGCCAGGTCTTTCACCGGGAAGGAACAACCACGGGAAGGGCAGTCTCCAGTCAAGGAGACCACCTATACCAAACATGGTATCCATCCACAGACAGCCGTTTCGGGGTATTTGCCCCTCATCAGTGTGGAGTAGGAATCTGGCTAGTTTGGTATAGGTGGTCTCCTTGACTGGAGACTGCCCTTCCCGTGGTTGTTCCTTCCCGGTGAAAGACCTGGCTAGTTTCCTGCCAGCGTTGAGAAACACGTGATGGTGTCTCCGCGGCTTTCTTATTTGCTTATTTATATATATATATATATATATATATATATATATATATATATATATCTAGATATATATATATCTATATATATATATATATATATATATATATATATATAGATATATATATATCTAGATATATATATATATATATATATATATATATAGATATATATATAGATATATATAGATATATATATTTGTATTGTGTATAGTATATATACACACATATA
Source organism: Anomaloglossus baeobatrachus (assembly GCF_048569485.1). Taxonomy (NCBI): domain Eukaryota; kingdom Metazoa; phylum Chordata; class Amphibia; order Anura; family Aromobatidae; genus Anomaloglossus; species Anomaloglossus baeobatrachus. The sequence goes on along the minus strand of NC_134364.1, from coordinate 81,357,099 downwards.
CAGTGGTTACAGAAAGCAATCAGACCCCTTACATTTTTACACTCTTGTTTCATTGCAGCCATTTGGTAAATTCAAAAAAGTTAATTTTTTTTCTCATTAATGTACACTCTGCACTCCATCCCCCATCTTGTAAAAAAAAAACCAGAAATGTAGAAATTTTTGCAGATTTATTAAACAAGGAAAACTGAAATATCACATGGTTATAAGTATTCAGACCCTTTACTCAGTATTGAGGTATTGAGTAGAAGAAGGAAGGCAAGGAAGAATAGCTGAAGATCCCCAAATCCAGGGGTGAAAAACTTGTTGCATCATTCCCAAGAAGACTCATGGCTGTACTAGCTCAAGACATGCTTTTACTCAATACTGAGCAAAGGGTCTGAATACTTATAACCATGCGATATTTCAGTTTTTCTTGTTTAATAAATTTGCAACAATTTCTACATTTCTGAGTTTTTTTTCTGACAAGATGGGGGCAGAGTGCACATTAACGAGAAAAAAATTAACTTTTTTGAATTTACCAAATGGCTGCAATGAAGCAGAGTGGAAAATTTAAAGGGGTCTGAATACTTTCCATACCCACTGTATATATAGTATAATTATATTGGCATAAGTCTGTCATTCTAAAAAAACATAATAAAAAAACAATGATCAAAAAAATGAAATTCCTATAATCAGTAATAACGATGGAGAGCATATCATGTGCAGAGCACTGAGCTTTCGCAGTTTTTCTCCTGCACCAGTCGCTTTGAACCGCTGGGGCCTAATTCAATTCATAGACTCATCTGTCTGTTTACATTGCAGCCAATGATACATCTCTAAGATACACTTAGGCTTTGAAAATCAGAATATACACACACAGCCCCCAAGAAGACTTGCAGATAGCTGCAGGTGGGGAGAGAGCCGCCTCGGGCTGTCTGTGCGCCCCCCAACCCCCACCCTGTATTCAGTCATTCTAATAAATAAAGCATGTGGCAGGGTACGGAGCCAGAGAGAAGGGGACCACATTGCGTGCAAATCCGTCTGACTGCCCTCGCCTCTCATCACAGCTCCTAATCCGAGATGACATGTTACAGTAAAAGTACTTTAGGAAATCAATATTAAATTCACAGCCTCTGACATCCCGGGACATGAAATATAAAGGGGGAAATAAGGCATGAGGTAAACAGAGGAGCGGGAGCTGCTGGGGGCAGAATGAGGAGAGCGAGAGATGAAGAGAGAAAGAGAGCAGTGAAGGGAGGGTGTGGAGGGGACCGTGGGGGAAATGCGTACAACGATAGGCATGTTTTTATACCAAGGTCCCGACATCGATGAAAACATTAGGAGGACGGCACGCAAAGTCTTACACACAACAAACAGCAAGAATAAATAAATCAATAGGAAGTGCGGGGAGGGCGAGAGAGGGTGTGTGTGAGAGATTGTGTGTGAGTCTATTGTAACCTCATTTTCCGCAGCAACTGACCGGAAAAGGTGAAGCCGGATCACAGATTCCACTGTGGGCTTTTCGAAGAGCAGAAGAGAAATATTGACATTGTTTTCTGCACACATACAGCCGTGATATATTTATATTTATGTAGAGAAGCTTGTAGGTTGTCATACCTTTTAACAAGACAGCTTTTCGGATGGTGCTGTCATCACATGAATTGCTAGGTCTTTCCATCTACTACGCAGGGATGAGCCGTAGATGCCTTGTTCTCCGAGATTCTGTTTGACTCTCAGCACACACGCGAGAAGGGGTGAAAATTAATTTACACGCAACAAAGGATCATCTGATTTACGGTTGATCTGTTCGGAGATTTTACATGTCACACACAGGTCAGAATTCATGAAAACTTACAATGGGAGGGAACATCTTTAGCAAAACCCACATTTTCTTGCTTCCATACCAGTGATTTGGAAGCTCGGTAAATACGGTACATGCCAATGAAATTATATTGTTTCTATAGCTGAAGGGGCTATCACTATCCAGGGAAAAATTTCCAAAATACCATTTTTTTAGAAGACCACCACATTTATGACAGGTTTTCCATTCCTCCATACATCACCCTTACTAGACATCTTTCTTGATAAGCAATGCAATATCGGGGGTGATTGAAGGAGGTCACAATTTTCTATCTATCCATCTATAGAACAAAAATAGAAGACTGACTGCACTCCCACAAGTGTGAACAGGTGTATCTGTTCATAATGCATAATATAACTAAGAGAAAAATAGTTGCACACTGTAATGGCAAACTAATAAAAAAACTAAAACATTTAGAGGTGTTTGGCGTATTAGAATGTCCATTGTAATACTTGCCCAGCAGCCACATCACGGCAACCTCCATTGCTGGGTCCTAATCTATGCTGCATCTGTCTGGGCTCCAAAAAATCCTACATAAAAGATCAGCGAGTAACCTTGGAAGTTAAAAACACGAGGTTATTGGGTAAGGTAGGGGATGGGGAGCAAAGCCTGTCTAAATGACATCATGACATCACTCCTTTCTAGATATAAAAAAAAACAAAAAAAAGAGAAGACTGGCAGCACTTCCAATAGTGTGAACAGGTGCGTATCTGTTCATAATGCATAATATAACTAAGAGAAAAACAGTTGCAAACTAATATAAAAACATTTAAGGCCCCGTTACACGCTACGATTTATCTGACGATCTCATTAGCGATGTGACACGCCCAGATCATAGTTACGATTTGCCAAGATCGCACATAGGTCGTTTATTAGCAGTCACACGTAACGATCTCACAAGTGACGCAACATTGTTCAGTGATATATTGTTTGACCAAGGCGGTCGTGTGGATGTTGTTTGTCGTTTTCAGGGTGTCAAACGTACCAATATGTCTGCTGCGTTCCAAACGATGAACAATATTTTGAAAGTGAATGACGTGTCAACGATTTTCAACCTCTTTGCGATCGTTCGGAGTTGCACGTAAGTGTCGCACGCAACGATGTCGCTAACGATGACGGAAGTGCGTCACGGAATCTGTGACCCCGACGACATATCGCCAGATAAATCGTAGCGTATAACGGGGCCTTTAGAGTTGTTTGGCATATTAGAATGCCCATTGTAATACCTGCCCAGCAGCCACGTCACAGCAACCTCCCTTCCTGGGTTCTGCTATCTATCTATCTATCTATCTATCTATCTATCTATCTATGTATCTATCTATTTATCAATATATCTATGATTCTATCTATCCATCTATCTATCTATCTATCTATCTACCTATCTACGAGTATCTATTTATCTGTCTAAAACAGAAAAACTGGAGGCAGCACACCAAAAGAGTGCACAAAAATGTATTATTTATTTATAAGCCCATAGTGGCGACGTTTGTGAACCTTTTTTAAGCAGTCAGCATAGTGCAAAGACCATGTAATTACAAAAATAATTATACATCATTAATAAAACATGTGAACATTGCATAAAGCATCATAACACAAAACATATCATAATATGCCTGTGTATGCATAGAACAAATATTGCTAACACAAAGATGCATAAAAGGCACATTGTGATATATTTTTGTATTATGAGGCCATATACAATGTACATGGGTTTTATTAATGATGTATAATTATTTTTGTAATTACGGCACCTTTAAATATATGGTTGCACTATGCTGACAGCTTGAAAAAGGTTCACATATTAGAACAGAAATGTCGCCACTATGGGCTTATAAATAATACATTTTTGTACACTCATTGGTGTGCTGCCTCTGGTTTTTCTTTTTTATCTGGATAATTTGGTATGTACCAGGGAGTACTGGCGGACCCAGACAGAAAAAGGCCCATGTGCAGAAACCATATATAGACCCTTTGCTGTCCAATAACTCAGCATAGTGCACAATTCCACATGCTTTGCAAGTGAAAATAGACCCTTGTGCAGCACTAATGATATGTCCACCCTTGCCAGGGAGGCTTTGCACCCTCACTTCCTAAATGTACTGCTCTATTTTTTAAATATAATGTCTGTCTATCTATCTATGTATGTACAAAGATACAAAAAAGACTGACAGCACTCCCAATAGTGTGAATAGGTGCATATCTGATCATGATATATTGACAGAAAAGAAAGAAAGGTTGTTCATTTCTTTTATATCTATCTATCTATCTATCTATCTATCTATATCTATCCATCCCTGTATCTATCTACCTATCTATCTATCTATTTATCTATCTATCTATCTATCTATCTGTCTGTCTGTCGTCATGAGTGTGACGACATGGACTCTCATGGGTTAAAGTTTCTTAAAATTCAGCCAGACAGCTTGATAAATTGTTTATAGACGGGGGAGAAGTCCCTCATTGTTTTTACAAGACTCTTGTTGACTCAATGTAATTGTGTTGGCCACTGAAAGCCAGACGTATTGTTCTCCAGACATTTCCAGTAACCATTGTATTGTAGTTGTGTATTGATAATGTAATTACCTTAGTAGCCATTGTCTAGTCGGTGACTTGCCGACTCCATGTAGATATACTGAGTCTTTCTATGCACATCATTTAAATGAACATTATCCATGCAGCTTGAAATTCGTCCAATGGGAGAAGCAATCTTGTCCAACCAATCGATGAGGACGCAGTGTTCCCAGAGGGAGGGCTGTGGCTATAAGAGAGGACTTCTTTAAGCCACCAGGTTGATGAAGGTTGATGGATGCTGATGGATCCAGTCTAAGCTCTTTGGAGCTGACTAGAGGATCAGGATATCTTATGGCTCCAATCTAGGGGCTCCGGTTCCGGTTGGAGACCATATCCACAGCCTAGGGATTTCGACTCCGGCTGCCAGGATTGTAACATCATACCAGGACTACCTAAGGAGGACACTCAGGTTGGGACAGTTCAGTCACCTGTTACAGAGTTTGCAGACCTCACACAGCTTCCTGAATCTGGCATTATTCCTTTCTCGGTGGGTGCCCGCCAAAAGCGGGGTGCTGCTGGACTGGAGTAAGCGGCCCTGGAAGCTCTGAGGCATGGACATTCTAAATCCCTGGTGAGCCAGCGGAAGGGTGAGACTCTGTTGCCTGTTACATTTGTGTGTTTTGCTGGTTATGTGTTATGTGCCGTTAATTGTTTGGGGATCCAATAAAGTCTAATTATTGTGGTTCCCTCACCCTGTGTTGTCTGAGTAGTGTTACGCCCATGGTTAAGGAGGCCGGCGTTCAGTTGGGATGAGCCCTGAGCTACGCTGTCTTTCTAAAGGCGGCGGGTTTTAGTGGACGAGAGCACCCACTGAGCCCTGTGTCTCCACAATTGGTGGCAGCAGTGGGATACTACTCAGCCTGGTTTACCCAGGGGAGCTGCAGCGGACTGGTGTTCGTGGACACCGTCCAGGGCTCAACAACCAGGGAGGCACATAAGCATACCCAGCAGGCCATAGGGGAGGCATTCAGGTTTCGGACGCTGCCATGTCCAACCCCACCAGCTCAGCCATGGGACAAGGACAAGAGAGGAGTTACGACCGCTGCAGTAAATGGATGCTTCAGGATCTGTGCCAGAGGCGAAAGATTATCTACTGGAACACTGAGACTCGGTCAGTCTTGATCCAGAAATTAGTCCGTTGGGATGCCCAGAATGATGCAGAGGACGATGAGGATCCCGTCGATATTGACCCAGAGGATTTAAACTATGTGCCACATCATGGATCTAGTGACAATCGGAAATCAACTTTGTCCAAAATGGCCCAAGCCACAGCATTGTTGGATGCATTTGGGCCTAGATCCTCAAGAGAAGAGACGGCTTGGGTTATGGAATATGTTTATGGGATTCCAGCTGCCGTACTGCTAGCACCAGCCGGTCGAGAAGGATGGTCCCGCTACCCAGCAGAAGCTGCACCAAAACAAAGAGGCCGCATGCTTGGAGCCCATCTGCCAGTCCAACCAGTCAACATATGCCGAGATGAACCAACGAGACCTGAGGAATGCTACCCCCAAGAAACACCAATAGCTGAGGAAGTGGTTTATCCAGTCCACACCCTACGGCAGGTCGGACAACGTACACCAGCCAACCTCCATCCCCACATCCAGACGGTCAAGGTCGGTGATATACAGGCTCAGGGACTTCAAGACATTGGATCTTCCATCACTCTGGTAAGCCCAGTTATTGTTTCCCCGGAAGACCCTGTACCGGATTCCCAATTATCCATCTTCCTGGCTGAGGGCCAGCGCTCAGACATTCCTCTGGCATGTGTGCAGTTGGACCTAAGGACTGACCAGGGAGAGGTTGAGGTGGAGCTTGTGGACAGCCTCCCCACACCTGGTATTTTGGGGACCAACCAGGAAATGATCGATGTGGGGATTGTGAAAAGCCTCCCCATACCTGTCATTGTGGAGACTGACCAGAGCAAGGCTGATGTGGAGCATATGGACACCGTCCCCACACCAGTTATTTCGGGAAAGGACCAGGGAGAGGTTGATGTGAGACTTGTGAACAGCCTCCCCACACCTGTCATTGTGGAGACTAATCAGAGCAAGGCTGATGTGGAGCTTATGGACACCGTCCCCACACCAGTTACTTTGGGGTCTGACCAGGAAGAGGTCCATATGGAGTTTATGGACAGCCTCCCCACACCTGTTGTTTCGGGGACTAGCCAGGAGGAAGTTGAAGTGGGGTTCATAGATGGCCCCACCAAGCCTGTTGTTTTAGATACCACTCAAAGGGAAGGGAAAGTGGGGCTTGTGAATTACCTGCTCACACCAGTCATTTTGGAGAATGACCTAGGACAAGGACTATCCAGTCAGTTTGAAGCAGCCATCACCCACCTCCAAGCCAAGCATGACCCTGATGTGGATCTTTCTAACATCTTTTCCAGAGATGGTTTGCATTCCCGGTCTCCATCATCCACTTCTGAGCCAAGAACCGTCAGTAAGTCTAACCACACTGTGGCTGTTGACTGGGGGAGGATTGATAGTGGGAGATTTGTGCAGGCCCAACTCATGGACCCCACCTTAGTGCTTGTCCGCAATATGGCTGCTCAACTTGGGGGAGGTAATCAGGGGGAGGTGTATAGATGCGAGCCTCTGTTGCTGACCTCACCATTAAAAAGGACAATGCCGTCAAGAGGAGAAGGATGATTGGAAGCCTATCATGTCTGGCTAATATTAAGAAGGGGGAGGAATGTGACGACATGGACTCTCATGGGTTAAAGTTTCTTAAAATTCAGCCAGACAGCTTGATAAATTGTTTATAGACGGGGGAGAAGTCCCTCATTGTTTTTACAAGACTCTTGTTGACTCATTGTAATTGTGTTGGCCACTGAAAGCCAGACATATTGTTCTCCAGACATTTCCAGTAACCATTGTATTGTAGTTGTGTATTGATAATGTAATTACCTTAGTAGCCATTGTCTAGTCGGTGACTTGCCGACTCCATGTAGATATATTGAGTCTTTCTATGCACATCATTTAAATGAACATTATCCATGCAGCTTGAAATTCGTCCAATGGGAGAAGCAATCTTGTCCAACCAATCGATGAGGACGCAGTGTGCCCAGAGGGAGGGCTGTGGCTATAAGAGAGGACTTCTTTAAGCCACCAGGTTGATGAAGGTTGATGGATGCTGATGGATCCAGTCTAAGCTCTTTGGAGCTGACTAGAGGATCAGGATATCTTATGGCTTCAATCTAGGGGCTCCGGTTCCGGTTGGAGACCATATCCACAGCCTAGGGATTTCGACTCCGGCTGCCAGGATTATAACATCATACCAGGACTACCTAAGGAGGACACTCAGGTTGGGACAGTTCAGTCACCTGTTACAGACTTTGCAGACCTCATACAGCTTCCTGAATCTGGCATTATTCCTTTCTCGGTGGGTGCCCGCCAAAAGCGGGGTGCTGCTGGACTGGAGTAAGCGGCCCTGGAAGCTCTGAGGCATGGACATTCTAAATCCCTGGTGAGCCAGCGGAAGGGTGAGACTCTGTTGCCTGTTACATTTATGTGTTTTGCTGGTTATGTGTTATGTGCCGTTAATTGTTTGGGGAGCCAATAAAGTCTAATTATTGTGGTTCCCTCACCCTGTGTTGTCTGAGTAGTGTTACGCCCACGGTTAAGGAGGCCGGCGTTCAGTTGGGATGAGCCCTGAGCTACGCTGTCTTTCTAAAGGCGGCGGGTTTTAGTGGACGAGAGCACCCACTGAGCCCCGTGTCTCCACAATGAGGAAAGAAGATTATGTGGCAATACTGAAGCAACATCTCAAGACATCAGCCAGGAACTTAAAGCTTGGGCGAAAATGGGTCTTCCAAATGGACAATGACCCAAAGCATACTGCCAAACTGGTTACAAAGGGGTTTAAGGATAGCAAAATCAATGTTTTGGAGTGGCCATCACAAAGCCCTGATCTCAATCCTATTGGAAATGTATGGGCAAGCTGAAAAGGCCGATGTGAGCAAGGCAACCTACAAACATGGCTCAGTTACACCAGTTCTGTCAGGAGAAATGGGCCTAAATTCCTACCAACTATTGTGAGAAGCTTGTGGAAGGATAGCCAAATGTTTCACCCAAGTCATACAGTTTAGGGGCAATGGTAATTGACCTAAAACGGGAAAGGTTTATTCTGATTTCATGTCAGATAGTGAGAAAAACCTGCAGATGTGTCTTTATAGAGAGCGAAGGGAAAAACATGCAGATGTGTCTTTATAGAGAGCGGAGCGAAAAACCTTCAGTGTGTCTTTATAGAGAGCGGAGGAAAAAACCTGCAGATGTGTCTTTATAGAGAGTGGAGGGAAAAACCTGCAGATGTGTCTTTATAGAGAGCGGAGGGAAAAACCTGCGGGAGGTGTCTTTGTAGAGAGCAGAGGGAAAAACCTGCAGATATGTCTTTCTAGAGAGTGGAGGGAAACTAAGGGGTTTAACTGTATAATGTTATCCATGTGGCTGATATTAATTCAGTGCTGATTGCAGGCCACACTGTAATGCAAGCCTGTGCATTGTGTTCGTCCCGGATCCACGATGATGCAAATATGTCTTTTTTAACTATAAGACCTAGACCTGTCACAAAACAATATTCATAGCTTGTACCCAGCGCTGAAGAGTCTGCTTGCAGTTCTTTTGAAGACAGAAAGATTTAGCTACACAGGAGGCATCCAGTACAGTATCCCCTTTTGTACAGATTTCATGTCTGCTCTCCATCAGATAACCTACTTCAATTATGTACCTGTTTACAGCAGGGGTTTATAAAGCTCAAAGGGTCAGATGGAGTGTTAGGGTATGTGGACGCTGAGTATTTGGTGTTGAAATTTCTGCACCAAATCCGCATCTCCTAACAGAAAAAAAGTTCATTTTGGAGATCTGTTTTGACGCGAAAACAGGTGGGCACGATAGGTAGAACACGCTTGTAGTGCCAGGTCTAGCCATCATTATGATAAATAATGGCTTTCATACAAAGTTGCACAATAACTGTTTAAATGCACATACGTGCTATTGGTTGTATGGAGCATGTGAGGACAGAAATAGGAGGGAGAAGGTTATGATTAACATTTAGAATCTGGAAACAGGGGATAGTTAGGTTAGTGAGTTGAGATGATGTGTATAAAGAAATGTGTTTTTAAAGCACGCTTAAAGTCATAGGGGCTAGATACTTTGTTTGGGGTAGTGCATTCCAGAAACCTGGTGCAGGACAAGAGAAGTCTTGGAGACAGAGGCATGGTGTTCAGATTATGGAGGATGTGAGTCTAAGATCAGTGACAGAATGGAGGGCATGGGTGGGGTGACAGACAGAGATGAGGGAGCACATGTAGGGCGGTGCAGAACTGTGAAGGGCTTTTTGGGTGAGAGAGATAAGTTTGTATTGTATTCTGTAACTGATAGGCAGCCAGTGTAATGACTAGTACAAGGTGGAGGCATCGGTGATGCGGCTGGACAGAAATATGACCCTGGCTGCCACATTCAGGTCGGACGTTTAACAGCTGTCTCTCCCGGATCTCCTATAAACAGGAAACTGTGTCAGGCATTCCTGTTCTCTATGAGAGAGCTGCTGCCTAACTCCTCTGTTAGCAGCTGCTTATCTCCACTGAGATATTAAACAAGATAGATCTTTCTCTGCCCTGACATTATCTGTCAGAGGAGAATTAAGAAGCCCCCATAAACATTGGTCATGTCATGTGATTTCGCCAAAGTCCATGAATTCCTTTCACTAATCTGTATGGGGACCTTAAAGGAAACTTGTCATATAAAAAAACGCTATTAAGTGCACATTATTCAGCCTGACAGCAGCGGGTTTTCAGTCATAGAGATCGGCAGGATTTCAGTCACCGCTCAGTGCATAGTGAGGAGCCCCCGGTAATGATTTACCCCATATCTGCAGGTTAATAGCATTATATACATGACAGGTTCCCTTTAAATACACAACTGTTTAGTTGTTCTTCACTGTTTTTCACTGTTGACAGCTTGCTGAAGCCACATACAACATTTTAGCAGGGATAGAAGGATGAAAAATCATTTCCACTATTTCCTGTGTGGTTTGTGAATTGCTTGTAAAAGCTACAATCCCAGCACTTAGTAAAACTAAAAAATGTAAATTAAGTTAAAATCATTTAACAATTTTTTTGGGGTTGAATCTCAAAGGATTTTTATCATTTATCATAAAAGATGAGCAAATAGATTCAACATGAAGGAAACGAGTAAAATTTCATGAAAATCAGACGTCCCAGTGAATTCGATCAATATGCGATTAGTATGAATTGTGAAAAAATAATTAGTGCAGAGTTTTTACAAATTACATCAGTAAAAGAAGGCTTAAATGACCCTGTGTAAACTTCCTCACAATGCCTTGTAGCTACTGGTATAGCACAGCCAATCAGGAGGGACTACCGCAAATGTATTTCCCGGATTCGTACAGTCCCTTCCCAAGAAGCTGCAAAAAACTAGTGCATTACCTCTGTCTCCCGCCTGGACTATTGCAACCTACAGCTCTGGGGCAACAGTCTCACACCCCTATAAACTATTCTAAACTATACTGCCCGACTACTAATCCACCTGCCCCCCCCCCCGCTACTCCCCAACCTCTCCTCTCTGCCAATCCCTTCACTGGCTTCTCATTGCTCAACGACTCCAGTTCAACACACTAACCATGACCTACAAAGCAATCCACAACCTGTGTCCTCCCTACATCTGTGACCTAGTCTCCCGGTACTTACCCGCACGTAACCTGTGATCCTCACAATATCTCCTTCTCCACTCCCCTCTCATCTCCTCTTCCCACCATTGCATCCAAGATTTCTCCCGTGCGTCCCTCATACTCTGGAATGCTCTGCCTCAACACATCAGACTCTCGCCTATCTTTACAAGCTTCAAAAGGAATTTGAAGACCCACCTCTTCCAACAAATCTACAACCTGCTGTAACCCTCAGTCCGATATAGCGTTGCACGACCAGCTCTACCCTCACCTACTCTCACCCAACCCCAGTAGACTGTGAGCCCTCGTGGCAGGATCATCTCGCCTCCTGCACCAGCCTGTGCCTTGGTTATGATTATTGTACTTGTCCCTATTATGTGTACCCCTTTCCACATGTAAAGCGCCATGGAATAAATGGCGTTATAATAATAAATAATAATAATAATAATAATGTATAATAGCCAAGGCAGTGAATGAAGCACCCATATTAGTGGATCTCACAGCACAACAATAGAGATAGGCAGAGAAAGCTTTAAAACATTAGACATATACTACAGATAGAAGGTCCCAGCAGCAATTTGTTTTTCATACATAATGCATTAGAAAGCTGCAGCAAGGCAGAACAATATCTTTTAAAGAAAAAAAATAAATCTGAAATCACTTGTGACAAGCAACTGCAGTGAGATTTTTCATTTCCTGTATACAGTATATACTGTATATCTCTTGTGTATATTGTACGTTTGTACGTACAAATGGATAAAGCTGAATAAAACACACAGGTGGAAACAAACAAGTTGATAGAGCTACGCATTTCAGGCATGCCCTTCTTCAGGATGAATCCATGCTCTAATACTTCCTTTGTAAGAAAGATTCAGCTCACCGTGTCAGCAAAGGAAGCAAAGTCCAAGAAGGAGTATGGACAGGTTTGAGACAAACTCACAACAATGGAAGTGGAATTCCAGCAACAATGTCCTTGGAAAGGCAGGTGAATTAAAAATCCATTTATTTCAAACTTGATGAAAAAAAAACATGGAACATTAAAAGTGGAGTAACTACCTCCATGTAATCCATTACTTCCTTTGTATACTTTCACCATTACCTTCCTGGATGCATCACTTATAGGAACTCATGTATAAGTTGTCAAATATACAATCTATGAAAAGTGCAGAGATTTGGGGAACGGGATCAATGATAATGATTAAACAAATTCTATCTACTGATATATTTAACACTTTTGGTCAAAATAGTCTAAACAGAAAAGGAAAAACATTTCTCTCCTGCATAGTTTACGGAATTTTGAAAAGGATTTTTTCACCTGTTCCATAGGGTTATTTTAAGACTATGGGAGGTCACTACTATCATGAGCTAAAAAAAGTAATTAGAGACACTATGTTTTATTTATATTTTATCATGAGTGCCATGACTGGGTGACAAATGTAGAGGGTTATACTACATTCAGGAAGGACAGGAAAGACAAAAAAGGTGTAGGGGTGTGTATATTTATCAAATCTAACTTAAGATCTGTGCTCAATAAGAACATTAGGCGGAGCTGCAACAATGTAGAGTCAGTATGGGTAAATGTACACGGGGAGGGCAATAATGGAAAGCTGCTTTTTTCTAGTCCCTGGCCTCATTAGCATATGATAAAAGATCTCTAGAAATACTTTTTCTAAAGATCTCTATCTATACAGGGACAGTTAGGCAGGGTTTAGATATATACACCCAGAACTGCTCGTGGTACAGGGTGCGTATTGCACCTGACAGGTTCCCTTTAAGAGATATAGACAGTTAAAAAATAAACTACTTAATTATAACTAAGATGCTCATTAAAAAACAATCCGTATATAATATCATCAAATATTGCAAAAACTCCCTACGTTTTTCCTGAGGCCCCTGAATCCAGATGAAAATCAAATCATCAATAAATTGTTTAACTCAATAAATAGAAGTGGAAAAAGGTGATTCTTTGATCATGAACTCATTGCCAAATGCCCCATCAACAAATTTGCATTAACCAATGCTCATATTGCAAGCACTGCGGTCCCATTGCATTGCAAATAAAAATCACCCACAAATGCAAAATAATTGTTTTAAAATATATTCCAAGGCATCAACAATAAAGTGCTTCTGTATATCTGCCATCGGGATCTCTAGGAAACCAGTGCGCTTGTAGTGTTGGTGTCTAGAGATGAGTGGTGTTTGAAACGAACCGTTTGCCAATTTCAAATTCGAGTTGTTTTGGGCGATGTTCGAGTCGTTTGACGAACTCGAATGATTTGCTTCACGTTCGATAGTTCGAGTTAACGTTCAATAACAGTTCGATCACTAAAAGCGTGGCTTTTCACACTAAGGCTATGTCTGCATGTTGTGTGTTTGCATGCGTCCTGCGTCCCCAGCACAATCCCTCTCTGTTTCCTACTCACCGATCAGCTGCATGGCTGTCACAAAGCTCCGGCGGCTTTTCCTCTTTTGAAAATGGCTGCCGCACATTATTCAATCTGGTATTCCCTGCTTTCCCCGCCCACCGGTGCCCATGATTGGTTGCAGTCAGACACGCCCCCACGCTGAGTGACAGCTGTCTCACTGCAACCAATCACAGCCGCTGGCGGGTCAATATCGTGCAGTAAAATAAATAAATAATTTAAAAAAAACCCCTGCGGTTCCCCCCAATTTTGATACCAGCCAAGATAAAGCCACACGGCTGGAGGCTGGTATTGTCAGGATGGGGAGCGCCACATTATGGGGAGCACACCTCCCTAACAATATCAGCCACCAGCCGCCCGGAATAGCCGCATCCATTAGATGCGACAGCCCCGGTACTCTACCCGGCTCATCTCGAATTGGCCTGGTGCGGTGGCAATCTGGGTAATAAGGTTAGGTTAATCATGACAGGCGTCTCCCCGAGATACCTTCCATGATTAACCTGTAAGTGAAAGTAAATAAGCACACACAATGAAAAATCCTTTATTTGGAATAAAAGACAAACCCCCCCCTCTTTTACCACTTTACTAATCTCCAAACACCCATGCAGGTCCGAAGTAATCCACACGACACTTTCAGCTCTGCTACATGAAGCTGACAGGGAGTGCCGTAGAACACGACCGCTCTGTGTCAGCTCCACTCAGCCACTGAAGTGAGCCGCGCTGTCACCGGAGACTTTGCTCAGGTAGTGCCTGCGTGTGTGCGGGGATGATGATGAGTGCGGTAGTGCTTGTGTGTGCGGTGATGATGATGAGTGCGGTAGTGCCGGGGTGTGTGCAGGGATGATGATGGGGGCGGTAGTCCTTGCATGTGTGCGGGGATGATGATGTGTGCAGTAGTGGCGGGGAGTGTGCGGGGATGACGATGGGGGTGGTACTGCCGGGGTGTGAGCGGTGATGATGATGGGGGCGGTAGTGCCTTCGTGTGTCTCTCTCTCTCTTTTTCTCTCTCTCTTCTCTCTCTCTTCTCTCTCTCTCTTTCTCTCTCTTTCTCTCTCTCATCTCTCCTCTCTCTCTTCTCTCTCTCTCTTGTCTCTCTCTTCTCCCCTCTCTCTCTCTTCTCTTTTCTCTCTCTCTCCTCTCTCTTCCCTCTCTCCTCTCTCTCTCCTCACTCTCCTCTCTCTTCTCTCTTCTCTCTCTCTCTTCTCTCTCCTCTCTCTTCTCTCTCTCTTCTCTCTCTCCTATCTTTCTCTCTCTTCTCTCTCTCTTCTCCCCTCTCTCTCTCTTCTCTTTTCTCTCTCTCTCTTCTCTTTTTCTCTCTCTCTCCTCTCTCTCCTCTCTCTCCTCTCTCTCCTCACTCTCCTCACTCTCCTCTCTCTTCTCTCTTCTCTCTCTCTCTTCTCTCTCCTCTCTCTTCTCTCTCTCTCTTTTCTCTCTCTTCTCCCCTCTCTCTCTCTTCTCTTTTCTCTCTCTCTTCTCTTTTCTCTCTCTCTCTCCTCTCTCTCCTCTCTCTCCTCACTCTCCTCTCTCTCCTCTCTCTCCTCTCTCTTCTCTCTTCTCTCTCTCTTCTCTCTCCTCTCTCTTCTCTCTCTCTCCTCTCTCTCTCTCCACGTCCGATGGCTGCAGGACCTGGCAATGATCAGCTGATGCAGTCACCTGACAGAATCAGCTGACACTATAAGTCGAGCGGTGAGGTGATTGGATCTGGATTAGACGGCGCGGGACACTTGACCCAGGATTACTGCAGGGGGGGGTTTCTTTATTTCAATAAAGATGGAGTCACTAATTGTGTTGTGTTTTATTTCTAATAAAAATATTTTTCTGTGTGGTTTTTTTTATCTTTACTAGAAATTCATGGTGACCATGACTATTTTGGCGTGACACCATGAATTTCGGGCTTAGTACCATCTGAGAATACAAAGCTGGTATTAACCCCTTTATTACCCAGCGAGCCACTGCCATCACGGCCGCTGGACGAGCCGGATAAAGTGCCTGGAAATGGCGCTAATAAACAATGCGCCATTTCCAGGGGTTGCTGTGGGCTGCCGAGAATCCTAGCCCCCAGTTGCCTGGCTTTACCTGACTGGCGATCAAAATACGGCAGGAGCCCACGCATTTATTTTTTTTAACTATTTTTTTAAATAAAAAAAATTAATGGGCTTCCCTGTATTTTGATTGCCAGCCAAGGTAATGCCAGGCAGATGGGGTTGGCAACCCGTAGCTGTAAGCTTTATCTGTGCTGAGAATCAAAAATACCGCGGAGCGCTACGTCATTTTTTTTAATGATTTATTTTTACAGTACTGTGATGTCAGGCTATCAAAATACAGGGAAGCCCATTTTTTTACTTATTTAAATAATTAAAAAAAAAATACGTGGGCTCCCGCTACATTTTTTGTATTGGTAGCTAAGGGTAATCCAAGCAGCTACTGGCTGCTAACCCCCACTGTTTGGTGTTACCTTCACTGGCAATGGAAAATCCAGGGAATCATTTTTTATTTTTTTTTTTTTTTTTAAGTTTTTTGCCAAAAAAAGTAAAAAAAAATAATAAAAATGACATGGGTTTTGCCATATTTTTGTATGCTAGCCAGGTACAGCACACAGGTACGGCTGCTCCCAACCCCCAGCTGCTTATTTGTACCCAGCTGGGAACTAAAATTATAGGGAAGCCATTTTTTTAATTATTTCATGAATTTCTTGAAATAATTAAAAAAAACACATGGGCTTCGTCCCATTTTTGTGTAAAGCCAGGTACAACTAGGCAGCTGGGGATTGGAATCTTCAGCACAGGTTGGCCCAAGCTTTCTGGGCCCCTCCGCTGCAAATTGCAGTCCACAGCCGCCCCAGAAAATGGCACATTCATAGAAGCGCCATCTTCTGGCGCTGTATCCAACTCTTCAAGCGGTCCTGATGCCAGGTGGCTCGCTGGGTAATAACTGGTTAATACTAGCTTTGTTTTACTAGCTAGTATTAAGCCAGAGATTCTTAATGTCAGGCAAGTTTGACCCGGCCATTAAGAATCTCCAATAAAGGGTTAAAAAAAAGACACCACACAGAGAAAAAATACTTTAATAGAAATAAATACACAGACACACTTAGAGACTCCATGTTTATTACTCCCTCTCACCCCTCCACGATCCTGGTCTTCTGTCTTCTTTCTCCTTCAACCCATGCAGCTCTGCTACATCAGACACCACTGCATGGGAGGAAGACGCTGCTGCTCCCTGTGCAGTCTAATCACTCAGTGAGTGAGCAGAGGCTGCGGGTTGGTAAGCGGTGACGTCACCACTGCCACTGTTGCAATAGTAACCTGACAGGCGGGTTACTATAGCAACGGTGATCTCCGATCACCTGATTCCCGGCGCCGCTATTCACCAGCTGAGGCATCCAGTCCCTGCATGTGGGCTGACTCTGTAAAGAGCGCCGCCATGCAGGAACGGGGAGCCAAGCATGTGCCCAAGCATCTCGCCGGTACATGGAGATGCTCGAACGAGCACCGCGTAACGGAGAGATGCCTTGACAGGACCTAGCATGATGTCATAGTCATGTGACCAGTCTGTAGCCAATGAGAAAATACACACGTGACTGGTCACATGATATGACGTCACGGAAGGTCCTATCATCAGTGCTGGTTACCGGGAGGGCGTAGCGATGTTCAGAAGGAAAAGCTTCGGGAGACAGAGTGTAGGACGCGTCGCGGGGACCTGTAAGTATAAAGGCAATGTTTATTAACTGTATGTGTATATGTATAATGTGTTTGTATGTGTTTGTTTTTGCCTGCCATTGTTTTCAATGGGGTTCGAAGGTGTTTGTCGAACGTTCATTGAACGTTCGACGAACACACCCGCTGTTCGACGAACCGAACTCGAACACTAGGGGGGTGGCTCATCTCTATAATGGTATCCTTACATGGTCCTGCCTTTCCTTTCCAGCAGGAATGCCTTCTCATTCACCACCACGGCCAGACTGTGCCCTGCCTCGCCTCCTATCGGTCCTCCATGTGCTTCCCTGCTGCCTCCTGCTCCAGGGGTCTGTGTAGACCACACAGGTCCCCCGGGTGAGCGCTTAGGGCCTATGGCTGAGAGGCACTAGGTACTTAAGGCATCCTCTCCTTAGGAAAGATGCCTGAACAATGTTAGAGGGTGAAAGTATATTAGTAACCTTTATCCACTGTGAATTGCTGCAAGCAGCTTATTTACTGTTCACAGCGCTGTTCTGGTTCAGTGTTTCAAAAAATGGGAAGAGTACAGTATGCATTGTTACCAAGCAGCCACAAGAGGCCGTTGATTCCCTCTTGGTTCAACAGTTTGGTTACTCGTAGCAACATCTCAATGGACTTGACTACTGGAGTTCGAGGGCTGAGGAGGCGGTGTGCGCGAGCTGCAGGGAAAGTAAGAGGTGTGCATCATAGAAGGGAGCTGGCATAGAAACTCATACGTGAGTAAAAGAGAAAATGATTCGTGTTGGAGTTTAGTGAGGAGGACCGCGACACGTGTGAGTAGCATCCTGTGCCGGAGAGTCACCATTCTTCAGTTGCTGGCTATACTGGTTCACCGTGTGAGGATCTCAAAGTCTCTGGTTTTTTTTCAGCAGGACACCATAGTGTTACGTCCAGGTGGTGGAAACTCTGGACCGTACACCGGTTTCCCCTGAGGAGGCAGCCAGGCCGGTCACCCCGCCAGAGGGTCTTGATGCACGGCAGCCAAAGCACTATTGGTAGCCAGACAGTCCGTAGGGGAGCTGGAAAGGTGGATGTTGCTGAACACACGGAGTTCTGGACGGTAGTCCGGGTGACGAGGCTCAGGGTCCAAGGCCGGGTTGCAGGGTCAGGCGGGATCCGGAACCTGCTGAGCGATGGGACGGGTCACCCAACGGAGCCAGGGACTGGAGACTGGCGGAGCTGCAGAGGTGGTGGAACATCCGCCGAAGTCACCGTCAGGGTACTGGAATGGACGTGGTTCGGAGCGGCTGGCGTGGCAGGACAGGCTCTGCGAGACAAACAGGGTTAATACAGGGCAAAGCAATACGGGGACCTGAACTCCTAGCTTACTAAACACGTAGAACAGGCCCCGCCCACCAGGAAGGAGAATCCTAATATACCCTGTACCTGTCTATGCAATTTCCTGTTTGAAGGTGCTGGCCCTTTAAGAAAGGGTCAATGACAGCGCGCGCGCCCTAATGCGCATGCGTGAGGCCCGTGTGCCAGAAGCCAGTCTAGGGAGCGGTGCAGAGGAAGCAGGGGTGCCCGGCAGGGTGTCCCACGTCGCTGAGGAGCGCCGGGAGCGGGGAGCTGGACGCATGGAGGGCGCAGGCGAGGAAGAGGAGACCGGGACCGGGAAGCATGACACATAGTACCCGAGTATGGTAGGCTGGGCCCAGGACTGCGTGCACGCTACACTTTATGTTTTGGTACCAGAACACCTATCTGTTCTGTTTAGACCGACTATATACACACAGTAAAGGGTGCTTTACATGAGACGATTAATCGTGCAATAGATCGTCGGGGTCACGGTTTTTGTGACGCACATCCAGCATCGCTTGCGACGTCGAGCTGTGTGACACCTCCGCGCGACGCAGTATCGCTCACAAATCGTGAGTCATGTACTCGTCGCTCGGTTTCATAATTTTGTTTAATTAAAATGGCGCCGGTTGCTCATCGTTCCCGGGGTAGCACACGCCGCTCCGTGTGACACCCCGGGAATGATGAACAGCAGCTTACCTCTGTCCCGCGGCACCTGCCGGCTATGCGGAAGGAAGGAGGTGGGCGGGATGTTTACGTCCCGCTCATCTCCGCCCTTCCGCTTCTATTGGCCGGCCGCTGTGTGACGTCGCTGTGACGCCGAACGTCCCTCCTTCTTCAGGAAGAGGATGTTCGCCGCCCACAGCGACATCGCAGAGCAGGTAAGTGCGTGTGACGGGGGTTAACGACTTTGTGCGCCACGGTCAACTAATTGCCCGTGACGCACAAATGACGGGGGCGAGTATGATCGATCGTGAAATTGCACGATAGATCATACCGTGTGTGAGGCAAATCCCGGGATATGAAGATGAATTATGACTCCAGTCATAGTCCCTCATCACTCCCTGGCAGTGCCCCCTCCCTTCTTGTTCTCAGTGTTCCACTTACACCTCCATGGCCATGTCCTGTGATATGGAAATTAGGTGGCTTTAGGGACAATGGACACAGGATGACTCCCTGCCGTCACCCTGTAGTGGGGGCTGCTAGCTAGTTAGCAAGGCTATGGAAATAGCCAGACAGAACGACTCCAGTAAAAAATGGTTCATATCTCGCAAGCCATATTTCCGATAAATATGGCAACCATAAAAATGGTGTCTCTGCATGCGGACGATGCCGGCACACCCTTTTTATGGGAGCAGGACATTGGGAAATGCCCCAGGCGTGATATCAGCCAATGGGGAACTGGCAGACAGGTCATGAGTCCCCTCGTTCTGTAGCTAAATTCATAGCTGTCACAATGAGAGCGTTGGCGTCCGCCTACGACGCTCCCAGGCAAAGTTATGGCCCATATTCCATGTTGGGATATTGTCCATAACTCAAGCCAGGGGTGGAGCAGTGCTCCCTGTGAGGTCACTAAGGTAGGAGGGGACCTGGATCTGCCCAGGTTGATAACCCTACTTCGGCCATTTTCCAGTGTTCTCGCTGGGGGCACGTGTAGGAAACATCTGTGGGAGTTCCTGGAAACCTGGTCTACAGCGCCCCCCTGTGGCCAGACGCAACAAGGTAACTGCTGGAACTGTGTATGCCTGTTTGTAACCCATGCTTTGATTGTAACTGTACTCTGACATATGTATATTCTGTAGATTCCCTATTGTATATATTGTAGTTTCTAGTGTGCTTTAGGCTGATTAAATTATATAATTAATCTTGGGCTGTTCTGTTATCTCGATCTTGAATCCCACGTCTGTGTGTTCGGCTAATAGTTACCGTGAAGCGGTTGGTGGCAGCGAGTTGTGCCAAGGATTATTGTGGGGAGGCCAGTGAGATTCGGGGAGATTTTATATATTCCGCCCGCGGAGGTCGGGGGAATATATACCCTACTCTCACCGGGGACCCTTCAATAATCGGCATAAGTAGTATAGCGGCCTCCTTGCTTATTGTCGGGCAATTCCATAATTGGCCTGACTATAAGAGGGGCGCTAGAGAGCGCGTCACGTGCTCTGTCTGTCGGTCGGGAGGTATAAAGGAGGGGTGACCCCCACTTGTTACCCCCCGATTGTGACGTACTGGTAGCCAGCGCGGGGGATTTCTGAGTGACCCCCCCGGTGGTTTGTGACATATTGGTGGCATAGCGGTGGGATCGAGATAATAGTGTGTGTGAGTGTGAGACCCATACTCCCAGACACTAAAGACTGCCTGC
Source organism: Anomaloglossus baeobatrachus (assembly GCF_048569485.1). Taxonomy (NCBI): domain Eukaryota; kingdom Metazoa; phylum Chordata; class Amphibia; order Anura; family Aromobatidae; genus Anomaloglossus; species Anomaloglossus baeobatrachus. Next base: position 81,336,204 of record NC_134364.1, on the reverse strand, counting down.
AGCAGCTGTGGCTGCTGGGGTCTTCAGACTAGCTCAACACTAGAGTGTCAGAGTGCAGATACTGTAAGGTGTGTGGAGGCATCAGGTGTCAGTTCTGTGTCAGTGACCAAAAGTCTGCAAGAATGGCTGATGGCACCAGGAGCAGAGCTAGGCAACTGGCCAATGCTAAAGCAGGAGCCGAAGAGAGGGAGGACGGTGCTGTGGACAGTAATGAGGAGGTTGCCCACGAGTCCTCCAGGAGCTCGACGCCAGAAAACAGCTCTGCAGAGGACATTGCACAACCTGGCACTGCTGGACAAGATGAGGAGCAGCTCACCCAAGGGTCCTCAACGAGCCAGATGCCAGCCCTCCGCTCTGCAAGGGACAGGGAATCACCAGGCTCCGCAGCGGGCCGCAGATCACCACGTGCCATTCCACCGAGCCTGGGAGGCTCGGATAGCCTTCTTCAAATGGCTATGGCCCTTCTCCAGGCTGGAGACCAGGAGGGCTACAAGGGACTCCTGGCAGAGCGCAGGGCAGAGCGGCAAGCAGCGCGTGAGGCTGAGGCTGCGGAGCGGCAGGCAGCGCGTGAAGAGCGCCAGGCAGAGCGTGACTACCAGCTGCAGCTAGCTCAGCTCCGGCCCTCATCAGCCACACGTGACCTCCAAGACACCAAACTTCCAAAGGTCCGTGTTGAGGACTTCCCAGTGCTGGAGAAGGATGGAGACTTGGACTCTTTCTTGACTGCTTTTGAACGGACTTGCTTGCAGCACCATCTGAACAAGGACCAGTGGGCCAAATACCTGACCCCCCGTTTAAGGGGTAAGGCCCTGGATATCCTTGGTGACTTGCCTGCTGAGGCAGATCAGGGCTACGACACCATCAAGCGGGCCCTGATCCAACAGTACAACCTCACTCCAGAGTCCTACCGCAAGAAGTTCCGGAGCCTACAGAAGGGACCAAAGGACTCCTGGGCTGACCACCGGCGGGCACTTGCCCGAGCTGCCGACCACTGGACCCAAGGCCTGCAGCTTTCCACCGGACCAGAGATCCTGGACTTGTTCATCACGGAGCAACTCTTGTGGAACTGCCCTGAGGATCTCCGCCAGTTCATCCGAGACCAGAAGCCAAAGGGGTCCACGGCTACAGCTGCCCTTGCCGATGACTACACCAACAACCGGGCCCCTGAGGCCAGGAGAGCGGCCACCAGCAGCACCTGGAGAGGGGGTAAGATGAATTCTGCGACTGCCCCACCTGCCCCTAGACTGCAGGGGGTGTCCCCCTCAACTCCCCTCTCCAGGCCCGTGGCAGAGCCAAGACGGTGCCACCAGTGCAACCTACCTGGACACTTCAAGGCCATGTGCCCTCAGCGTCCCAAGGCCCCGGCTCCGTCCCCGTCCCAAGGGCCGCCCAAGGTGTATTGTGTGGGTGGGGGTGGTGGTAGGTCCCTGGACAGCTTCCAACCTGTCACCGTCGGCCGGTCTGTGACCATAGGACTGCGAGACAGCGCCTCGGAGGTGACTCTGGTGCGGCCTGAGATGGTGTCCCCCCAAGACTTGATCCCTGGAAAAACCCTCGCTGTCTCCGGGATTGGAGGCATTGACCCGGCGCTGCCTGTTGCTGACATTTATGTGGACTGGGGCGCAGGGCGAGGGGTGAGGGAGGTGGGGGTAACTGATCGGATCCCCGCAAACGTGCTACTTGGGACAGATTTGGGGCAGATAACCTCCCAGTTTGGGCCCCAACCAAGGGCTGAACCTTCAGCCAGTACTGACATGCCTCCGGACAATGTTAATGTGTTATCTATGAATGATGTAAGGGAGGAGGGAGTGAACTCTGATATTTCTGCTTGCATAGACACCATAGACACACACACAGCTGCAGCTGTGACAGGGGAGGGGGTCAGAGAAAGGTGTGACAATGCCTCTACAAGTAATCAGCCTGTGAGCTGGGATCTGTTGCCCTCTGCAGGGATAAGCAGAGAGCAGGGTGCTGCAGGGGGAGGACCAGTGTGTGGGGTGGGGGCTACCACAGCAAATGTGGGGTCCCCAGAGATTTCACAGCGGGGTTCTGTTGCTGCAGGAGGGGAACAGGCAGGTGAGATTGGGGCCGGTCCAGGAGCGGAAGTGCTCCCAGGTAAGATCTCGGTGCATGGTTCCCCCACAACCGGGGTGTCAGGAAGCCAGGTAGGTCTGCCTGAACCGGCGACTTGGTCAGGAACGGAGGAGGAGCAGGCACGACCCACGGTCGCAGCGGCTGTGGCCGCTGTCACCCGCAGTGGGAGTGCTGGAAGCCAAGGGGCCTCCCGGAGGTCCGATAGCTCTTCCCCTTCTGACCAAGTGGCAGCCGAGTCAGGTGGAGGCCAGGACACAGGTCCCGGGGTACTGACCGAAGATGTGACAGTCTCGTCGATTCTGGCCACATCTAGTCAGGGGTTTCAGGCAGCGTTAGAAGCTGACGACAGCCTGAAAGCTCTTAAGGAGCAGGCGGCACAGCCTCCCTCGGACTCGGACCCGGAGCGAGTGGTCTGGGACCAAGGACGGCTGTACCGGGCCACGGTCCAGCAGGGTTCACCGGAGGCGTGGCCCAGGGACCGACAGTTGGTGGTACCCTATCCGTTCCGGACGGAGTTGTTGCGGATCGCACATGAGATTCCGATGGCCGGACACCTAGGGATCGCTAAGACCAAGGCCAGGTTAAACCAGCATTTCTACTGGCCAAAAATGGGGGCCGATGTGGCTGCCTACTGCCGTTCGTGTGAAACCTGTCAGAGAGTGGGGAAGGCGGGGCCACGCCCCAAAGCCCCACTGGTATCTCTGCCAATCATCGATGAGCCTTTCAGGAGGGTGGCTGTGGATCTGGTCGGCCCGCTGGCCATCCCCAGCAGCTCCGGGAAACGCTTCATACTGACGGTAGTGGACTATGCCACCCGGTACCCAGAAGCAGTGGCCTTGTCGTCCATTCGGGCTGACAAGGTGGCCACCGCATTGCTGGAGATTTTCTCCCGAGTGGGTTTTCCCCAGGAAATGCTCACTGACCGGGGGACCCAATTCATGTCCCAGCTGATGGAGGCCCTCTGTAAGCAAGTCCAGGTGCGACATCTGGTGGCCAGCCCGTACCATCCACAGACTAATGGCCTGTGCGAGCGGTTCAATGGCACCTTAAAGCAGATGCTTAAGATGTTGGTCGACTCCCATGGGCGTGACTGGGAGCGGTATCTCCCACACCTGTTATTTGCTTACCGGGAGGTTCCACAGGCCTCAACAGGATTCTCACCGTTTGAGCTCCTGTACGGGCGACGTGTGCGGGGCCCCCTGGCTCTGGTGAAAGAGGCTTGGGAAGGGGATTTGGCCACCCCTGGAGTGTCGGTTATCGAGTATGTCATGCGCTTCCGGGACAAAATGCAGGCCTTGACGCAACTGGTACACGACAATATGGCTCAAGCCCAGGCCGATCAGAAGCGTTGGTACGACCAGAACGCTTGTGAGAGGACCTACCAAGTGGGTCAAAAGGTGTGGGTACTGGTCCCCGTACCACAGGACAAGCTTCAGGCAGCCTGGGAAGGCCCATACCTCGTGTACCAGCAGCTCAACCCTGTAACGTACCTGGTCACCCTGGACCCTGCCCGTGGAAGGCGGAAGCCCTTCCATGTGAACATGATGAAGGCACATCATGAGCGGGAGGCAAGTGCGCTCCCCGTGTGCAACCTGCCCGAGGAGGGAGAAGCGGAAGCCCTCTTGGATATGCTAGCCCAGGTTAGGGCAGGCGGATCCATTGAGGATGTGGAGGTTGGCCACCAGCTCTTGGAAGACCAACGGTCCCAGCTGTGGGCCACCCTCCTCCCCTTCCGGGGGTTGTTTACCAACCAGCCCGGAAGGACTGACTTGGCTGTCCATCACGTGGACACTGGGGATCATCCCCCGATCCGGCGTTCAGCATATCGGGTCTCCCTGGAGGTGCAGCAACACATGCGCCAGGAGATTGACGAGATGCTGAAGCTGGGGGTGATCCAGGCATCCAACAGCGCTTGGGCCTCGCCTGTAGTCCTCGTCCCTAAGAAGGACCGAACCACTCGGTTCTGCGTGGACTACAGGGGGCTCAATGCTGTCACGGTCGCCGATGCGTACCCAATGCCACGCATCGATGACCTGCTCGATCAGTTGGCCGGGGCTCAGTACCTGACCATCATGGACCTGAGCCGGGGATATTGGCAGATCCCCCTGACTCGCAAGGCCAGGGAACGCTCTGCCATTATTACCCCATTTGGACTGTACGAGTCCACGGTGATGCCATTCGGGATGAGGAATGCCCCTGCCACTTTCCAGCGGATGGTCAACACCCTGCTCAAGGGACTTGAAGGGTACGCGGCCGCGTACCTGGATGACATTGCCGTCTTCAGTCCCACCTGGGAAGACCACCTAGAGCATCTAGCACAGGTGCTCAGGCGGATCCACCGGGCAGGTTTGACCATCAAGCCGGGAAAGTGTCAGCTGGCCATGAGCGAGGTCCAGTACCTCGGTCACCGGGTAGGTGGGAGAACACTGAAGCCCGAGCCTGAGAAAGTGGAAGCCATCGCATCCTGGCCCACCCCCAGGACCAAGAAGCAGGTGATGTCCTTCTTGGGGACCGCTGGGTACTATAGGAGGTTTGTTCCATGCTATAGTAGCCTGGCAAAGCCCTTGACGGACCTCACCAAGAAGAAGCTGCCCTCTGCAGTCGATTGGACAATGGACTGCGAGACAGCCTTCCGGGCCCTAAAGGACGCCCTGTCCAGCCCGCCCGTGCTACAGGCAGCCGACTTCACGCGGCCGTTTGTAGTACAGACCGACGCCAGTGACTTCGGCCTCGGTGCGGTGCTCAGCCAGGTGGACTCTGCGAGCCAAGAGCACCCAGTCTTGTACCTGAGCAGGAAGCTGTTACCAAGGGAAGTTGCCTATTCCACGATGGAGAAGGAGTGCCTGGCCATAGTGTGGGCCCTGCAGCGTCTGCAACCCTATCTATACGGGCGCCACTTCATCGTGGAGACGGACCACAATCCCCTCAGCTGGTTGCACACCGTCTCTGGGACGAATGGGCGATTGTTGCGATGGAGCCTTGCGCTCCAGCAATACAACTTCACCATTCGCCACAAAAGGGGCCGTGACCACGGTAACGCAGACGGGCTGTCCCGACAAGGAGAGGTCGCGGACGGGCGCACGGGGGAACACCGGAGTGTGCTGCCCCCTAGCGCCCTCAAAAGGGGGGAGGTGTGAGGCAAATCCCGGGATATGAAGATGAATTATGACTCCAGTCATAGTCCCTCATCACTCCCTGGCAGTGCCCCCTCCCTTCTTGTTCTCAGTGTTCCACTTACACCTCCATGGCCATGTCCTGTGATATGGAAATTAGGTGGCTTTAGGGACAATGGACACAGGATGACTCCCTGCCGTCACCCTGTAGTGGGGGCTGCTAGCTAGTTAGCAAGGCTATGGAAATAGCCAGACAGAACGACTCCAGTAAAAAATGGTTCATATCTCGCAAGCCATATTTCCGATAAATATGGCAACCATAAAAATGGTGTCTCTGCATGCGGACGATGCCGGCACACCCTTTTTATGGGAGCAGGACATTGGGAAATGCCCCAGGCGTGATATCAGCCAATGGGGAACTGGCAGACAGGTCATGAGTCCCCTCGTTCTGTAGCTAAATTCATAGCTGTCACAATGAGAGCGTTGGCGTCCGCCTACGACGCTCCCAGGCAAAGTTATGGCCCATATTCCATGTTGGGATATTGTCCATAACTCAAGCCAGGGGTGGAGCAGTGCTCCCTGTGAGGTCACTAAGGTAGGAGGGGACCTGGATCTGCCCAGGTTGATAACCCTACTTCGGCCATTTTCCAGTGTTCTTCTCGCTGGGGGCACGTGTAGGAAACATCTGTGGGAGTTCCTGGAAACCTGGTCTACAGCGCCCCCCTGTGGCCAGACGCAACAAGGTAACTGCTGGAACTGTGTATGCCTGTTTGTAACCCATGCTTTGATTGTAACTGTACTCTGACATATGTATATTCTGTAGATTCCCTATTGTATATATTGTAGTTTCTAGTGTGCTTTAGGCTGATTAAATTATATAATTAATCTTGGGCTGTTCTGTTATCTCGATCTTGAATCCCACGTCTGTGTGTTCGGCTAATAGTTACCGTGAAGCGGTTGGTGGCAGCGAGTTGTGCCAAGGATTATTGTGGGGAGGCCAGTGAGATTCGGGGAGATTTTATATATTCCGCCCGCGGAGGTCGGGGGAATATATACCCTACTCTCACCGGGGACCCTTCAATAATCGGCATAAGTAGTATAGCGGCCTCCTTGCTTATTGTCGGGCAATTCCATAATTGGCCTGACTATAAGAGGGGCGCTAGAGAGCGCGTCACGTGCTCTGTCTGTCGGTCGGGAGGTATAAAGGAGGGGTGACCCCCACTTGTTACCCCCCGATTGTGACGTACTGGTAGCCAGCGCGGGGGATTTCTGAGTGACCCCCCCGGTGGTTTGTGACACCGTGTAAAGCAGGCTTAAGACTTGCTGGCTCCGCCGTGTCAGTTTACAGTTACATTTAAAATCTTAAAGGGAGAGAACCACACATTTGCATTGACTGTTGCTCTATTAGTTATCCAGCACTGTTTTGCTGAGCTGTGTGGTTTGCCTTCCCACTTTTACCATCTGCCTTCTCTGTGAGGCTTCAGCAATTAAGGGTATTCAGGGGGTTTATGGGATTTGTTAATGTTTAGGTGCTTAAGATTGTAAACTCTTGTGCCGCACCACTGGTAGGGTGTGTTCACACACACAAAATTGTACCTGCTTCCAAGTGGAATTACTAGGTATTAGGCAATTGTCTTAGGTATAATCTCTTGGTTAGGCAAAGGTTGGTGAGAAGGTGTCATAAACCGCCATTACAGGTGTCGCAGTACAAGAGTCTTTGGCCTTGTATTTATATTCTTATTTTTTTTTTAATACTGTTTTGGTATACTTTGCATAAGTAAAGCAACCATTCATCAATCCAACTGCCAAGAGTTGCTTTCCTGGTGCGTGGTTTTTCTGTATACTGGGGAGCCCACACTCAAGGATAGCAGGAGAGAGGTCCAACAATGACATCCAGGTTCCATAAAAAATGAAGTTTATTTAATCCATTTAAAAAACATTAAAAGATAGACAGAGGGGAGCCCACTCTGTACACGACTTACAGCAACATGGTTAGTTAGTTTATGTCCATCTAGCTAGCTAGTTGTCAGGTCCTGTTTAATCCTGTGCCGTTACCTGTATCTGTACTCACTCGTACCTATCTCCTAATACGTGCCATACCCTCCGTAGCTGCCTGCACCTGGAGGTCCTGTCTGTACCAACCATCTTGCCTTCACCTGTCTTCACTAGGGACTCAGCTTGTCCGTATTTGAGCCCTTCCCTGCCCTGGGGATCAGTTGCCACAGTCCTGGAAACTGCCCTGGAAGTGTCACCTGGCGCCTACGGACAGCAAGATCATCCTTCACCATCTAGGGCTCTGGCGTAAACCCAGTAGGCGCTTAGTTAAGCCTCTCCCATGCCAGGGGAGAACCCAGGTTCCACTCCTGCTCGCCGCCTCAACATTGGTGAGTGTTACAGTGCTATGGCCCTCAAACCCTTATGTGGTATACTTGTATCCCAGATTATATCATGATCGCACGTTACATCCTCCAACAATGAAAGTAAATATTCTGAATACTATCCTCTAAATCCAGCGGTCAAATCTAAACGCTACAACTGCTTATCAATGTACTCAGTTAGCACACTTGTCAATACCATTATGTGATGCCCTGGCCTATCAGGTCGTCACAGGGTATTGTGCAATCTGCCCTTCTGCACAGTATCCACCCTCCTTGGTTAACGGATCCCAGTCCTGTGGTGTTGTTAACAGCTTGTCCAATCAAAATCCTAGGAACACTTCCCACTTGAACCTACCAGACACACCATTGGGGGGCCTGAAGGGAATAGGGCCACCCACATGGGGGGGTTGGTGAGGAGAACGTGAGGATAGTGACAGTTGAGAGTTGAGAGTGAAGGAGAGAGGTAGTGAAGTGGCTCTCGTGAGGAGTGGCCACGGAGGAGAGCTCTTGTATACTAGGTGGCAGACGTTGGTCTGGTCCTGGTAGGAGCTGGAACCCGGTCGCAGGGGACAGTGTCAAGGGGCACGGACTGCTGAGGAGGGCAGCCGGCGGCCTTGAGCTATCACCGGGCAGGGGCCAGGGCGCGACAGGGTACGTGGACCCCAGGCTGGAAAGTAGCTTCACGCGTTCCGGTAATTTACCCGACGGGGGTGAAGACTTCAAGTGTCATCCCCAACCCGCTCCAAAATTGGGGTACTAGCGCACTGATGGGATAGGACTTTCCCACTACAGGCCAAAGAAATCCTACGCGTGAACCCTGATAGCAAGCTCACTCCGTTAGCCATACGGGTGAGCGGGACCCGGAGAATTTCAAACCAACGGGTCCAATCGAGACTAAGGTGCCAGGTATAGGGCCACAGACCAACAACAACACAAAGGGCATGGATCCAGGCGTTCTCCCCACAGACTACAGTGGTACTCAGAACTTTGGTTTACAGGCTGTCGTGGTGGTTATTCTGGGACTGAGTGAGTACATTGGAAACCCCTGTACCTATCCCCCAATGGCACCCAAACACCATCCATCATCAACGGGCCCCGGGACACAAACCCCCTACTCAAGGAGGGGCTAAACATCAGGCTGCCACACCATCGTCACCGGGCTCCCCAACGGCAGAGGTGGTCCCTCACATTACCACACACCGTGGGTGCTGTCACGAACTTTCCAAAATCCCCCTGTACATATCTCCCCCCCTTCTTTTAATCGAGTGGCCACGCGACCCCCAGGTCCGGAGACCCCTCGAGCCACCGTGGATCCGGATCCGAACGGCGGTAGCGACCCGGCTGCTCGCACAGGGGCGGTACAATTACAATCAGTACTGATAGGTCACCAAGGGATTTTTTTTTAAGCTTAATAGGAATTTAATGAGAAAATAAAAATATATTGAGGATGGGTTTTCAAATATTAATATAATCGCCTTCTTGTTTTGCTCCATAGAATAATTGGCAAATTAATGTTTAAATGCCATTACTGGATCTCTTTCCAATTTCCTATTGTGCAGTTATCATCCAAGATCCTTTTAACCTTTTCTTTACTTTATATTACTGTACATCCATAATAACCTCCCTCCCTATGGCTTTCCTTAAAATTATATTATCATTTTCTATCAATTCTTTCAGGACTCTCTTGAGCGCAGGATCCAGATATCCGGGTATTCTTCTAGGAATTTTATTTTCTTTATCTGAAGCTCTCAAATCATTTAAAACCATATCATAAAAAGTTCTAATACATGGAACCTTTCTACAGGGTTAAAAGTAGACTTTTTGTTTTAGATTATGTGGATAGCTCCTTCTGCTAAGGAGTCACAACCATCCTCTTCCAAGCCCATTATTTTATGGGATGTTTTGTCACCTTTACACTTATTAATCTCATGGTGTCTTCTTATAGTGATTTTTTTAATGAATTAATTAAGAGATAGAAATGTGTCAAATAAATTCATTTTGGCCGATGAACAAAATGATAATCCCTTCCTCAGTAATTCTACTTCACCGCAATAATGATTATATCTGGCAATATTACCTTTACATGCTGTTTTCAATGCGTTCTCATCAGGTATGTCACCCTGCCTGGTCAAACCTGCATTTCTCTTACTTTTGTGGATTGGGCTCTTACCAGGTCTTCTTCCGATTTTAATGTTTAACTCTTGGTTATTCTTCCTATCGGTGTGAAAAATTGTGAAAGTCTCATTTACCTTTTCAGTATCAGAATTTTTCTTTGTTTTGATACATTGTTCTTGTGGTCTCTTGACCAGTGGTGAATTTGTTAATTTCTGCAATCCTTGTTCCGAGATAACAATTGGTAGAGCTACATATAAGGCTACTTTTTCATACTTGCGTTGAACGGCATCCGTTGCATTGCGTTGTGTGACGGATGCAACGGATGCGTTGCATATAATGGCACAATGGATGCAACGGATGCTGCAAAACATCGGAAAGCTTTTTTTTTTTTCTCTCCTTTACTGTTTTACTGGCAGCGGACTATTGTGAACGATCAGCTGATCACCCGGCTGAGCGCTCTCACATACCGGCGGCCGGGGGCGCTCAGCTGACCGCTCTCAATAGCCAGCGGTCGGGGGCGCTCAGCTGAGAGCTCTCACATGCTGGCGGCCGGGGGCGCTCAGCTGAGAGCTCTCACATGCCGGTGGCCGGGCGCTCAGCTGAGCGCTCTCAATAGCCGGCGGTCGGGCGCGCTCAGCTGAGAGCTCTCACATGCCGGTGGCCGGGGGCGTTCAGCTGAACATTCGGCCACCAAGAAACAAAATAAAGTTTCTGTGATTTAAAAAAAAAAAAAAAACTGAGCATGCGCAGTGAAAAATAAAGGTTTCCGCCGCTCAAAAAAACGTTACATGCTGCGTTCATTCTGCCCAACGCAGCATCAAAATAATGACGCTGCGTCGTCCAGCGGATCCAACGCTGACACTTGCGTTACAGGCGTTACAGTGCGTCGTCCATACAAGTTTATGGAGAATAGCGCAGTGCGTTAACGGACTGCGCTATTCTCCATAGTGATGGACTGCGCTGAACGCAAGTGTGAAAGTACCCTAAGGGGTCTTCTTCAACAGAAGGATCATCAGGTGGATTAGAAATACAAAAAGGATCCTCTTTCCTACCTCCTAAACCCCTGTAATTTTCTCCCTTTAATGGAATTGAGTAAAAGGGGATAAACTAAGGGCGCTTTCTATTCCTATACCCTGTATTACATCGCTAGTGAGAAGTGTTCCCTCCCTATTCTTGAGTGTAGAGAGGCGTCTAGTGACCACTGTGGGGGGTGTAGTGGGTCTCAAATTTCTCATATCTGTTGTCATGGTTTTGATCCATGGTGCTCTGCTCTCCAGCAGATCCGGTATTCTTTTTTGCATTTTGCACCAGTGGACGGGTGGTTTTCCCGTCCATGGTTCCTGCGCTGGTGTTGGGAGAAGCCTCTCTGCAGGTACGGGCGATTGCTCTGCTTCATTAGGTAGCAACCTCACCCAGAATGTTGGCAGCTGTAGTTCCTGTCTGCAGAAAGTGCTCTGGCTCTTGTTTGTGCTTTCATCTTGTCCTCCTACCCCGGACCTGTTGTTACCCCTTTCCTCCCGTGTCCCTGACTTAACCTCTTGCTTGTATCCTAACCTCAGCTCTGCTTTTCCACCGTGTACCTAACGTGACTTCCTGGCTTCTGACCTCTTGCTTATACCCTGACCTCGGCTCCGCTTCCCCCCGTGTACCTTACATGACTTCCTGGCTTCTGACCTCCTCCTTGTGTTCTGACCTCGGCTTTGCTTCATCCCTGAGTTCCATACGTGACCTCCTGGCTCCTGACCTCCGGTTTGTTTGACTTCCCTGTCACTAGTTGCACCTGGTGACACCTAGTGGTAGTTCGTCATATATGTATTTTGCATCTAGGCCTTTTTGTGCTTTTTGGGTAGGGATCATAATGGTGGGAAATTTATGGAGGGATGTGTGGGGTCGGCAATAATGGCTGTTGTAAAACAACCCTTTTCCCCCTTTCCGGATTTGTCATATTTTTCACATTGTTAGGCACAATTGTCAGGCAGTAAGCATATGTGTTTTATTTTTCTACCTACAAAAACATAAAGTAGTGATGAAACACAGATTTCAGCAATGTGTCTGTTATGTGTGAATTTACAGTAGTTTGGTAAAGTCTTTACACAGTTGTCTGGGGCAGCTCTAGTAGTCAGAATTTCATGAACCAAATTGTTACAAGACACTTTATTGGCTAAGACATTTGTAGAACTCATTTTTATTACTTGAGTTCTACTCGAAGAGCCAAATCTATACTTGTATTTTCATGTAGAGTAGCTTAACAAATTCAATTAAAATTAAATAAAAATAAAATCAAATAAAAAAAGTCAATATCTTGGAAATTCTACTAAATTGCATAAGAGTAAAAGAAAATAGCTTGTCGATAACACAATCAAGACATTAGTAGGCAAAATCTCCATCCAATCTTGCTGTACTAAGGGCTTAAGTGCACAGCTTTATAATATTTTGAACTGAAGTTCCTGAGGCCTCCAATGTACCTCTCTGTGTCTCTGATTTCAAATGGATGTTTTTTTTTCTTTTTTTTCCAATTTAAATTTTTTTTATTGAATTTTCATAAGCATACAATAAAAGAGCATGGGACCATGTAATGATAGATAGATTTCATCAAACATCTGGACAATATTAAACTGTCATAGGAGTCATAATGGATTATAAGTCATTGTGGTGACACATAGATCCTCATTTTAAACCGTAGAAACCAGTAACACAGAGAGGAAAGACAGAGGAGAGTAGCAGTCATGATATGTAGGAAAGATAGCGTAAGTCGGAGAGAAAGGAGGAAAAATAGAAAGTAGAGCGCGGTGACCGGGGCTGATACACTGTCCGCTGGACCAAGACCATTCGAAAAGATGGTGTATGTCGTCTGAAGAAGGGAGGGGGCCGAGGGTTCCTGTTCCTCAGGAGTCACATTAGATCCAAGAATTTTTTACTAGACAGAAAAGATTCCCACTGGAGCCATTTGGTGGCTGTCTCCACTGTCTGCCCGTGTGACTGAGCCATCACCACCTCCATACGGTGAATCACATTTACCTCCATTATCCACTCTTCCAACGAAGGGGGAGCAGAGTCCTTCCATCGTCGTGGGATCACTGTCTTAGCTGCCTGGAGAAGATGGCCTAGGATAGAATTTTTATAGACCTTTTCGGATACATTAAAGATGTACAATAACACCGCCTCTGGGCGGCTCGGGACCACAACCCCGGTGACCTCATGAATGGCCACCAGTATTTTATTCCAAAAGGCCGACAAGCTCGGGCAGTACCACCAGATATGCGACATAGTGCCTCCCTGCGCTCCACATCGCCAACACGTGTCAGGGATTTCGGGATACCACGCATGAAGAGATGCTGGGACCCTATACCATCTAGAAAGTATTTTATAGCTGGTTTCTTGCATCCTGGTGGCCACCACGGACCTGTGGGTCAAACGGAAACAGCGTTTCCACTGATTCTCAGGGAAAGTCTGGCCGAGCTCCTCTTCCCATGCCGCACAGAAGCGGGGGGGGAGACGTCTCCGCCTCGTTCGTCATACATTTGTACACCTTTGAGATTGCATGGCGTGCACCAGAGGACCCACCACAAAGGTTTTCAAAAGGCGTTTGGGGCGAGTGGTGGGCTATGTCAATGTCCTGGGAGGTTATGAAGTGTTTGAGCTGGGCATATTCAAAGTGGAACCGCAGTTTGAAGTTGCGGTTCTCTACAATCTCCCGGAGTGGAAGGAGGGATCCTCCCGAAACTACCTGGTTTAATCTCAGGGGGTTTAGTTTCGTGCAACCCAGAAAGTTGTTAGACGATGCTCCCGGTAGAAACTCCGGGTTGTCAGTTAGTGGCATAAGGGGTCCCCTAGGTTGGATCATGAGGTTGCGTGATGATATAGAGTGTATCGTTCGTAGTGTTTGTTTGGTACTATAGGACATCTCAATTTTATGTTTGGTGAGGAGGGGCCAGGTCCACGGCAAGGTCGATGTCGATAAAGGGCACAGATCCTGTGCCAGGCAGACCCAGAGCTTAGACTTAGAGCAGTGCAAAAGGTCCAAGACCCTGGCATAAGCGGCTGCCATATAATATCGCCTACAATCGGGCAGACCTGTTCCCCCCGCGTTTTTGGTCCTGGTTAAAACGCTGCATCTCAAGCGAGCGCGTTTTTTGGACCAGACAAATTGGTTAAATATGCGTTGTATCTTGGCCCAATATGCTGCCGGGATATATACCGGGACCGTCTGGACCAGGTACAGTAATCGCGGCAGGGCGGTCATCCTGAGAGCGCCAATCCTGCCAAACCACGAAAGAGTGCCTTTTTGCCATGAGGCTAGGTCTCCCTCGAGTCTTGACACAAAGGTTTGATAGTTTAATTGAAAGAGCCTAGTCAGATCGGAGGGAATCTTTATGCCCAGGTATTCAATGCTACCATGGGATGGCCATTTAAAGGGAAAGCTTGGTTTTAGGGCGTTTACCATTGTGTGGGGCAGAGAGATATTCAGCGCCTCCGACTTGTCAAAATTAATTTTGAAGTTGGACCATTTACTAAAGCGGTTTAGCTCCACTAGCAGGGACGGAAGGGATGTGAGAGGGTTACATAAATAAATAAGGAGATCATCGGCAAATGCGGCACATTTATGTTCCCGGTTGGCAACCCGAATGCCCTGAATATCCGGGTTAGCCCTAATGGCCGACAGTAAGTGTTCCATTACTAACACGTATAATAAAGGTGATAGGGGGTATCCTTGCCGGGTCCCATTCCGGATGGGGAAGGGCCTCGACAGAGTGCCATTAATCTTAATGTATGCAGTCGGAGAGTGATATAAAGCCATAATCTTAGAGGAGCAAATGGGTCCCAGGCCCATATGCTCCAATGTCTGTGAAAGTGACTGCCATGAGACTCTGTCGAAGGCCTTCTCAGCATCCAAAGGTAACAGCATCAAAGAGAGTTTTTTAGTGTGTGCGTGTTGGATTAGGTCTAAGGTCTTTATAGTATTGTCCCTAGCTTCTCTGCCCTGAACGAACCCGACCTGTTCTGGATGGATCAGGTCAGGAAGCAAAGGGCCCAGTCTATTTGCCAAAAGCTTGGCATAGATTTTTAAATCTACATTAAGGAGTGATATCGGTCTGAAACTACTACATATTGTGGGGTCCTTTCCAGCCTTACGAATCAGAGAAATATGGGCAGTGGTTGAATGGGGCGGGAAAGGGACCGAGTCCGAGATTGAGTTGAAAGAGAGGAGCATTAAGGGAGCTAACTGTTCCGAGAAGGCTTTATAAAATTTAGCGGGGAATCCGTCAGGTCCAGGACTCTTATTACCCGGTGTGTCACGAATCACCATCAACAATTCATTCAATAAAAATGGACTTTCCAGGTCCTCGATTGTGGAGCTACTAAGGCGCGTAAAGGGTGAGGGCATTGAGGGGCATTCGGCACTCGACTCAGAGGGTTCGACAGGTAAATTATATAGCTTGGAATAGTAGTAATGAAACGTGTTGGAGATGTCGGGGGTGGCATAGAGTAGCTCGTCACGTGAGTTCTTGATGCAAGGTATAAGGGTGTGGGCTCTTCCCTCTCTCAATGCGTTGGCCAGTAATCTGCCCGGTTTATCTCCAAACTCATAAAACCTCCCTTTCCCTACCTGTATCAGGCGCTTGTAAGAGGAATCCAACAACTTTTTGACCTCCATCCTGGCCTGTAGAAGGGCCTGTAGGTTCGTGGCCGATAGTGCTCGTTTGTGGATGAGCTCACGTTCAGAGACCCTACGAAGGGCTGTTACTATATCTTGGGCCCGTTCTTTTTTGATTCGGGACCCATGCTTAATAAAAATACCCCGTATGACACATTTCAATGCTTCCCACTTATAAGTGGGGGCTGTGTCATCAGTTAAGTGGTCTGCTACGAACCCCGTGATAGAGGTCTGAACGTCGGAAACACAAAGCTCATCCAGCAACAACGACTCATTTAGCCGCCACGAACCCCTGGGGGTCGGGAGGGAGGGTATCTCGACTGTACAATAGACCGGAGCATGGTCCGACCATAGTATGTTGTCCATCCCAGTGTGTCGAATCCAGGGGAGAGCGTTGTGTTGTAAAAGTATATAGTCTATGCGACTGTATGAGTCTTGAGTATGGGAATAGAAACTATAGTCCCTGTCGGACGGGTGTTTCAGTCTCCAGGTGTCGAACAGTTGAATACGCAATAGAGCTTTTTTGATACGTTTGATCGTGCTGTAGGCAATGTTAGATTTCCCCCTGGAGTTGTCCAATGTGGGGTCGAGGGTGACATTGAGGTCACCACACAGAACCACTGTACCCTGTATGAGAGGGACCGCAGCATCCACCAGGTGGGTGACAAAGCCGTCTTGTTTTTGGTTTGGGGCATATGCGTTAATGACTGTGAGTGTTTGATCTCCTACCTTCAGCGAGAGGATGATATACCGTCCAAGACTATCAGTCGTACATTTTAGGATTTGATGTGGGAGGGATTTATGGATGGCTATCGCCACCCCTTTAGATCGGGAATCCGGGTTGTCTGAGGATACCCATGTCTGATAATACTTATTTTTGAAAATGGGGGCATGCCCTTGTTTGAAGTGGGTCTCCTGGAAACACACCATGCTCACCTTCTGTTTATGGAAGTGGTACAGGATCTGTGTTCGTTTCTCCGGAACATTGAGGCCCCTGGCATTAAAAGAGGCAATAGTCAGGTCCGCCATCTAAAAGAGAGTGTGACATTAAAGATAAATGAGAGAGGGGATCGAACACGATCAGCCCGGCCACCAAGAGAGGAAGGAGGAAGAGAGTTGAAAGAGGTAGAGTATGGCGAAGAAGAAAACAAAGAGAACATCAAAGCACAAAACCTTGTATGATAAACTAGATTCGAACAAACGTTCCTAGGGAACATATCCGCCTTTGCATGGCAGGACAGGGGATCCCAACCTATTTGGGGAAAAAGGATGTCAGACGTAGCAAAGCAAAACAGAACTCCGGATATACTAAAAACATTAAGGATGACCATAAGCACCGGCTAAGGAATTGATGACCAATGTAATACGGGCAATGAATAGGTTTAAACTCAGCAGATGAACGTCACTTAGCTGTAAATAACTGTAAATAACTGTGTGTAGAATAAGTCATAAAGGCACACACGGCCTCAGGGCTTCTCTATGTCGGGTATCGAGAGCGTCCTGCCCCACGGCCCCGTTCTCCTCTCGGAGGCAGGCCCCTCTTGGGCCCCGGGAATGAGGTTGGTCTGGTGGATGTGATCCTTTCCCTGGGGGTCCAGGTCTGAAGCAGAGTAGTTGGCCAGGCTGCTATAGAAATTGTAGGTAGGCCCAGGCTCCTGATGAATGCCGGGAGGTCCTCTGGGGAGCGCAAGACCCGCCATTGAGAGTCTTTTTGCACCGCCAAGGAGAATGGGAACCCCCACCGGAACGGAAGTCCCTTTTCTTTCAGAACATCCAGAAGGGGCTTCAAAGTAGCGCGTTGGGCTAGAGTGTGTCTTGAGAGATCTGGCATTATGCGGATGGCAGATCCATTGTATGACAGGTTTGGCTTCTTCCTGGCTGCCTGTAGAATAGCCTCCTTTGCCACAAAGAAATGCACCCTACAGACCACATCTCTTGGGCGGGGATCATCCGGATCTGGGGGACGTAGAGCCCTATGTGCTCTATCGAGCTCTAGAGGGGCACCAGGCGGTTTCTTTAACAAATTATTAAAAATGGAACGGAGGACGCCAGGGATGTCAGGAGCAGCTATAGATTCAGGAAGGCCTCTAATTCTCAAATTGTTCCTTCTATTTCTATTCTCTTGATCATCAACGTGTTGTTGAAGGGCAAATAGCTGCTTAGACTGGTTTTGTACTGTCTGTTGGATAGATTGTATAGAGACTTGTGAATTTGATTGCTGCTCAGTGAGGGTATCAACCCTATGGGTGAGTGAGGAAAGATCAGATCGCAGTTGGATAAATTCTTGCTTACATTCCGCCACCACTTGATTAGCCAGTGCTGCAATGTCATTCTTGGTGGGGATCGCTTGTAATAGTGATCGCAGATCTGCCAAGGACGCCGGGCGGTCCTCCCTTGTCGAGGCGGCAGCGTAGGATATATTGGGGTATGCACAGAAAGAGTCCTGTACAGCTGGACCGTATATCATTTGCTGTGTACTTTGGGGATTATTTATGCCGCTCCATGATGGTGATACGGTTACAAGACGAAGTGGGGCTACCCCTGACACCATGGGCCCCTTATTCATGGGCATCAGTGCACCCCCTTCCGGAACCCCGTCTGTGTCCCCCAGGCTCTCAGCCCAGGAGGATCCTGTGCACCAACTATTGGGTGAGGTGGGGGGCATTTCCATCTGGGGCGTCCCCCAGAACTCGGTGGCCGTCTCCCTGGATTCATGCGGTCCCCCTCCAGTCACTGGGTCCCCCAGGGGTTTTGTGTCCCTCGGCGAGGAAGTGTGGCTTATGTTGTTATTGCCACCACCAATATGGGCCCTCGTCAGCAAGTCCCCCCTCCAGCCCTGCACTGGGGGCCTGTGATCAGGCAGTCTGTTAGTGGTATCCGCTGCTCCCGTCTGGGCCTCAGCCGCTCTGCGTGGAGCCTGTTCTCCCTGAGTCCGGGGCTGGAGCGGTGACTCATCCTCCAGGCCCGGTCTCGCGTGCAATCCACGGCTGCACGCCGAGATCTCCCTGATCCCGCCGACACCAGCTGCGGGTGGGCTGCGAGGACTCACCGCTCCCATCCGCGATACAGCAGAGCGTGAGGCAGGCGAGGTCGCGGCTGCGAGTGTCCCGTCTTCCAGCTCCGGACCCTTGGGCTGCGGTTCAGGTAGGTGGGCGCCATCTTGTAATGGCGTCTGCAGCTTCACTAATTCCTCCGCCGCAGGGCTTTGTTTCTTGCTCACCGCTGCTGTGGGTCTCCCGGTGGGTCCTCTCGCATCATGGGGGGTCTCAGCTGCTTCACCCCTCTTTCGGGTCTCCGGCGTTGCTGTGTCCTCAGGCATCCGGACAGGGGCAGGATTCATTTCAGATTCTGCAGGCCGCAATTCTTGCTCTGGCTGCGATGTTGCCCCCGATTCCTTGGAGCGGGTAAAGTAGGCTCCAATATTGTTCAGGGGTGCAGGTGGCCGTCCTGGGGTGCAGGGCTTGCCCTTTTTGGCCGATGATTTGCCCATTTTATGTATATAATAGCCGGCTTTATGGGAGATTATAAGGAGCTCCAGAGAAGCACGTCTTTACCCAGCCATGTCCAGCTCCGCCCCCCTCAAATGGATGTTTTATCTAATCTGTCAGAAAAGGATCTTGGCATGTTTCATCAGACTCCATGTGCATGAACATACAGTAGTTTGTTCTGGAAGCATTGCACGCAATGGATCTAGCTTGCTACAATGTACAGACCTTATGGCCATTGAGCACTTTCACATGGATAACCCAAAACAATTTCCTACCCCATCCTTCAAAAGGTATTTATTTTACATGAATCCCATTTTGTCATGCTCCCACAGTTAGTAGTCACCTGGCAGCTCCAAACTGGCTACCACGAATAGGCTTGGCGCACGCTACTCTGTTTCCCACAACCCAGGGGTTGCCACTGCACTGGGATCTGGACTTAAACAGAGGTAAGAGCCACAGAGTCAGCTGGTCGTCGGTGCTGCAAGCTAGCCAGAAGGATAGTCAGGAAGCCAGGTCAGATCCAGTAGGTCACGTCAGGAAAAGAATTAACAACAAGTGGTTAGTCAAAGTCAAGGTCAATGATTGGGAAAATCAGGTCAAAATGCAAGAGTTTGGATAGAGGCACAAACCAACATAGAATCTCTATTACTGACAATGGGAGCTTGCTCTCTGGGATTTATATAGAACAGCTCCACCCAGTGCTGACAGTAGACAGAACCACAAGTCCCAGGAATAAAAAAATAGGATTGTTATTAGGGATGATCGAATATCACAAATATTCAGCAATATTCGGCTTCGCGAATATCCGACGAATAGGTCGCCGCTATGCGAATATTCGATGCGCAATGTAAGTCTATGGGAAGCCCGAATAGTTGCTATTCGACAACTATTTGGGTTTCCCATAGACTTACATTGCGCATCGAATATTCGCAAATAGTCGAATAGCGGCGACCTATTCGGCGAATATGGGCGTTGCCGAGTATTTGAGGTATTCGATCATCCCTAATTGTTATATCAAGCATCACCCATATCAACTGTCTATAGCATAGTGCATAGCGCTGTCTAGCGACTGAAGCAAAAACTGAAACAGATGTCTCCAGGTCAGATCCAGGAGGTCACACCAGAAACAGAGTCAACAACAAGTGGGTAGTCAAATGTAAAGATAAAGTTAATTAACAGGAAAATCAGGTCAAAATACAGGAGTTCAAGACAGAGGCACAAACTAGGATAGAATCTCTATTGACTGGCAGTGGGAGCTGACTCTCTGGGGCTTTTTATAGAACAGCCCCTCCCAATGCTAACAGCAGACAGAAATCAAGACAACAAGATACAACCCCATAGCTTCCAGACTGGACAGAACCACAAGTGCCAGGAATACAATAGGATTATTATATCATGGATCACCCGCTTAAACTGTGTGGCACTGTCTAGACATTGAAGCAGAAACCAGCACAGATGTTACACATCTCTATTGTAAATGTATTTCGTCATTCAGATACAGGTAAAATATATCTTTGTACCGTGTTAGAGACCTGATGAAGGGACCTGAGTAGTCTGGAAAGCTTGCTATTTATTACCATCTTTTCAGTTAGCCATTAAAAGGTATCAACCACTGAGGACTTCAGTTCTTTTATACAATTTTTCATCATTCACAAAGATACTAAGAAGACTGTGGACTCTCTAAAACAATGTTACCATGATCTAACTCCAAAGATTCTTAAATCCCTGCGCTCCATTTTCCAAAGAAACCCTACCTTTTTTCAAATTTAAGAAATCCACCATGCTTAATAAAAAAATTCAGGGCTGAAAGGAAATGTATGCAGTAACTGCTGACTATTGAATCATGACATTGTGCAATGTGCTCAATAGCACTATTCCCCAGTTGGCATCATCCTGATGAGTGGTCTCATTTTTGCATACCTGCAGTCATAAGTCATACCTTCTCTCATAAGAGGAAAAAAAGCCAGATTAGACTAGACGTCACGCGACCACAAGTACGCAAACTGCACAATTCTCCCACACGGAAAATACAATGGAATCACATAAGGCTGCAGACTTTTCATTTTAGCTTGGACGACCCCTTTAACCTTCCTCTAAAAGGGGGACCAGTAGGAGATGATATATATAATATGATATCAATAGGTAGCTGTGCACTCATGAACAATTATCTAAGCTAAAGATATATTTCAGAAAAATCAAGAAAATCCTTGTAATTATAATCCAAGACTGTAATTTTAGGAGTTAAACAGTTACATGGGCAGCAGAATGACACATCTTTATAACATTCAGTCAGGACGTAAAAGCTGTTTTCAGTAAATGTCTACATCGGCAGTTTTTTCCAGTAAGTTAGCTGGCAGGTCATGTGCAGAGAATGCAATATACGGTATAGCAACTTCAAACAAGCGGAAAGGTAAAAGTATTTAATAAATCATGCGGTCTGAAAGTAAATTCTTAATATTGTAAATTACCCCGGCTAAAGATGACAAAATTCTTAGAAGGATTACCCATGGCAGTGGTGTATCTATGCTTTCTGTATTTCAGTTTGGCCCCCCCAGCTGTTTGAAAAGTCATCATGTGACCACTCATTCATATGCAACTTGCACACTTAGGCTATGTGCGCACGTTGCGAACTGGCCCTGCAGAAATTTCTGCAGCGATTTGAACAGCACACGTGCGCTTCAAATCGCTGCAGAAACAAAAGCCGATTTCATGCGCTCTGCATGTAGCCTCTCCCAGCCCCTGCCATAGACAGAGCAGGAGCTGCATGCAGAGCGCACGAAAGAAGTGACATGTCACTTCTTAGAACGCGCGCTTCGGGCAGCAGCCGAAGCGCTGCGCTCTAATACGCCACGTGTGCACGTCTCCTGCACAATCTCCATAGATTGTGCGGGGGACGCAGGACGCATGTGTGACGCCCTAGACCCCAGGGGTCACAGGTCACTACACAACACCATACACCCCCTTCCCTGGACAGGTCACACCAGTCAAACATTAAATCCTTGTTGCCACCCTCCAGGGTTGATGACCACACCAGGTGGGGCGGAGCCAAGCGGTTGGCCCAGCCCACCGAGGAGTTCACAGCCTGGAGGCGGGAAAAACAAAGTAGTCAGTCCAGTTGTGGTCTGTAGTGAGTGAGGAGTGAAAACTGTTAGTGTCTGGGTCGGAACCCAGGCACATACAGCAAGGTCGGTAGACGGTGGTGGCCGTCTGCAGGAGTTGGCGAAAGTCAGCGGAACTGTAGGACCGATGTCTGGCAGTGGCCCGCCGGTACTGAACCGGAAAGCCGATTGGAGCCAAGCACCAAGCAGGGTACTCAGACCGCGACTAGGCTTAAAGCCAACCTCTAGTCAAATTCTCTGATTGTGGTCTGGACCTCAGCGGTTCATTCCCAACCAAGTCCCAATTGAAGGCAACAGCCCAACCATTTTGGATAAGTGCCACCACCAAGGACCAGAGATCCAAAGGGCCAGCGTCTGTGGGCAAAGGGGCTCCCCCGGCACATATACGTCGGGGAGAGGACTACTGGTGCCCAGGCATTGGAGTCAACATACAAACACAGGTGCAGGGAAACAACAGCCACCATCAACCCATCCAGGGAAACACTGCAGCCAGCTGCGGGCCCTGTCCATACAGCCGTTTGGTTTACCAGAGACTCTGTCCGTCTGTTTCTGAGTGAGTACACCAATACCATCCGGCACCACGCCACGCTGTACCGCGACCCTGCACCCTGCGAGCCCCAATCCTACGGGAATCCAACCAGCCACCGGGCCCCGGGACCAACATCCCCTACCCACGGAGAGGTCAACACCTAGCTGCTCTCCGCCATCGCTCCCGGGAACCCCGTCACCAGCAGCGGTGGTGCCCACCATCACCACAACCCGTGGGTGGTGTCTTGAACTCTATCCATCCCAAATCCCCTTTTCACTCGTGGGCGAGGAGCGCTGCTAGAGCTCCGGGTCTGGCCCCGCTCGAGCCACCGAGGAGAAGGCACCGGATCCGGGCGCAATCTCCCCGAGCAGCCCCAGCGACGGGGAAGCTGGCCCCCACTCTCGACAACTTGGGGTCACGAACAGGATAGAACCAGTCTACTTACCGGTAGAAGTGCGCTTTGTGGTTCCCGTCAGCGGCGTCCCGCTGAAAAACCTGAAGATCCGCCATCTTGGGCGCGAAGATTTCCCGCTCGAGCCGTCTTCCCGAGCAGTTAAGGAGCCTAAAGGGGATCCCCGCCCCTGAGAAGGTGAAGTGCTGTGGAAAAACCAAGGGGACAGGAGGAATATGTCCGCACCTGCCGGAGTCGGCTGCTGCTGATGTCCGCGGGAGAAGAAAAGGAAGAATGGCGGCATTCCTGGACGGGAGCGGCAAGGCACCTGCCGTCGGAGCGGCGGGGCCCAGAAGAGACAGAGGAGGAGTAGCCTTCGGGGACTGCGGCCCGGGTGAGTTCACCGTCGGGACCGTTGCCTGGTTGGAGCGGGAGCTGGGCCGGTTCTGCATGAAAGCGAGGGCGCAGGGTCTGCAGCAGTTACTCGATTGGAGAGCAGAGGTCCGCAGACTGGTTGCCGTGGTGTGGGCCGCCACAGTCGTGCAGCACCGGGATCAAGCCACGCAGGCTCCCAAACCGGCCCTGATCGAGTGGGAGCTGGGACTTGGCCGCGCCGCAGCGGGTGGGCCTGATATGGTGCAGTTGATGGAGGAAGAGGTCCCGAGTGCACTGCCCCCGCCACCGTTCCCGTTAACAGCATACAGTCCCGGCGCCTCCTGTGCCTGGATGGGGAACCCGGTGGATCACCAGACGGTCGGCCGGGTCGGTCCACTGCGGTGGTAGCCGCACCCCACAAAGAATTAACCCCTGAAGTTCTACAGTTAATGTTTTAAAGTTGAAGTTTGAAGTCCCATTCCTGCATTCCCATCATCCTTTGTTGAACGCCACCTGTTCCCGTGGGGCGCCATCCGGTACGCTGGGTGGAAGGAGCCGGACCCTGCCTGACTTCTGGAACGTCGTTGGGGCCGAAAAAACAGTGGGCACCATCAGGGGTCGGAGCCTCTGGTGGAGGACGGCAGGGAGTTAGAGGAGCGAGGACAGTTTTACAAATGGAGCCCAGTCCACCGTACCCACGCTGAAGGCAGTGGAGACCCTTGCTGCCCTGTGGTGGACTGGGGAAAGTGGCTGGAAGAGTCTGCATCGGCAGCGGAGTTTCTACAGTTGCTTTATGGCAACGCTGAGCTGTTGAAGCGCCCATCTCCGTTGGGACTGATGTTGCCCCTGTTGTCCCTACTCCCCAAAGAACAAGGCCGAGAACTTGCAGGCCACCCAAAAACTATTGGGTTTGTAAATATTCTTCCCCACTTGCCCTTCCCGCAACTGCCAGTCTCCAGAGAGGCTGGTTGGAGGAAGGACCTGCAGCAGATCAGGCTGGGGTCCGGTCACCACCAGGACTGGTGACCATCCTCCGGGTCAGGGGTCCCCTTGGACGTGGGGCCCCTGAGTGACTGCCGGGTGCGAGACACCGTACCCGTTCCCGCTTGGGTAGCCTGGGCCAGGTTCCTGTTTCCGGACTGGGGAAAAGGGGTGCTGCCCGTTTCTTAGGGGCAGCATCAAGGTCTAGGTTGCTTGGGTGGGAAAGCGGAAGGACATGGACCCGTTCCCTGTTATTAATAAAAATGTTCCCGTTTGTAACGGTTCAAGAATGTGCCTCCCGCAAGGGAAGAAATGAAAAGTACTGCTTAATGTTTACATGTTTTGTTTCCGTGTTTTTATATCTTTTCAGAAAAATAAAACCAGTGGTGGACGGGCAGCCTGCGGACGGTCTGCATTAAACCAAGGGGGAATGTGACGCCCTGGACCCCAGGGGTCACAGGTTACTACACAACACCATATACCCCCTTCCCTGGACAGGTCACACCAGTCAATCATTAAATCCTTGTTGCCACCCTCCAGGGTTGATGTCCACACCAGGTGGGGCGGAGCCAGGTAGTTGGTCCTGCCCACCGAGGCGTTCACAGCCTGGAGGCGGGAAAAACATAGTCAGTTAGTCCAGTGGTAGTCAAAGAGCCCCGTCCTGGGCAGGAGTGAGGAGTAAGAACTGTGTGTGTCTGGGTGAGAGCCCAGGCACTTCCAGCAAGGTTGGCAGATGGTGGTGGCCGTCTGCAGGAGTTGGCGAAGGTCAGCGGAACCGTAGGACCGGGGTCGGGCAGTGGCCTGCCGGTACCGAACCAGGGAGCCGATTGGAGCCAAGCACCAAGCAGAGTACTCAGACCCCGACTAAATTCTCTGATTGCGGTCTGGACCTCAGCAGTTCATTCCCAACCAAGTCCCGATTGAAGGCAACAGCCCAACCATTTCAGATAAGTGCCACCACCAAGGGCCAGAGATCCAAAGGGCCAGTGTCTGCGGGCAAAGGGGCTCCCCCGACACATATACGTCGGGGAGCGGACTACCGGTGTCCAGGCATTGGAGTCAACATACAAACACAGGTGCAGGGAAATGACAGCCACCATCAACCCATCCAGGGAAACACTGCAGCCGGCTGCGGGCCCCGTCCATACAGCCGTTTGGTTTACCAGAGACTCTGTCCATCTGTGTCTGAGTGAGTACACCAGTACCATCAGGCACCACGCCGCGCTGCACCGCGACCCTGCACCCTGCGAGCCCCCATCCTACGGGAATCTAACCAGCCACCGGGCCCCGGGACCAACAGCCCCTACCCACGGAGGGGTCAACACCTAGCTGCTCCCCGCCATCTCTCCTGGGAACCCTGTCACCAGCAGTGGTGATGCCCACCATCACCACAACCAGTGGGTGGCGTCACAAACTCTATCCATCCCAAATCCCCTTTTCACTCGTGGGCGAGGAGCGCTACTCGAGCTCCGGGTCCGGCCCCACTCGAGCCACCGAGGAGAAGGCACCGGATCCGGGCGCGATCTCCCCGAGCAGCCCCAGCGATGGGGAAGCTGGCCCCCGCCCTCGACACATGCAGTTACGCTGCGGTGCAGATCGCAGCGTAACTGCATGCAATTACGCAACATGCGCACATAGCCTTACAGTCATTTGCGGATGATTTGCTCTTTTTTAAATTGCCACCGTTGAGGGTAAGGAGTGGGAGTGGACACACTGGACCACAGGAGGGACCCAGGCTTACCCTTTCATGGAAGGGACGTAACTAAGCACCTGCCGCGAAGCAGTACGCCAGGTGCCACTCCCAGGGCAGTAACCAGGACTGTGGCAGCTCAGCAGTGCCGGAAAACAGCAGGACAGATGGACTGTCATAGGGTGTGATGAGTTAACTTGAAATAGGGGCACCTATACTGGTCTTAGGGCTAGGGTTGCCCTAGCTGTTCGTGTTCCCAAAGATACATCTAATGGTGATGATGTTTGGGCCACCTTCCTAACCCTAGCTCCTGGATAGCCCTGGTCTATACCCCCTCTCCCCCATCCCGCACAAGGACCGGTATTGTAAATGAAGCTATAATCGGCATGGTGAAACAGGCTCCACCATCTTTTAAAAGGTGGAGGTGGCTGTGATAGGTCTCCTGTAACCTGTGACCTTGGCAGCAATCCACAGCCTGGCAGAAATTCACCCCTGCTAGACTGATCACTAATAAGCACACAACTGGTCAACACCCGAGCCTGACTGTGCAACTCAAAATAACCAGGAAAATGATAGTGTGACATGTGAGATTCTGCAGTATGAACAGGGTCAGAAGTCACTAAGACACTTGATGAGTTTACAGCTGAATACAGTGTGACAGTACCCCTCCCTCTACTATGGGCCAGGTCTCTTCAGATGATAGCAATGGAAAAACCCTAACCAGATGCTCCACATGGATATCCAAACCTGGCACCCAAATCCTTTCCTCAGGACCATAACTCTGCCAGTGCACCAAATACTGCAAAGAATTACGAACAACCCCGGAATCAATAATTCTTGACACCTCAACTCCTAAGTACCATCAACCAAAACCGGGTAGAGGGGCATGAAGGAGAGTTTCCAAACCCACAAACTTCTTCAATAGAGACTTCTGAAAAACATTACGGGTTTTATATACTGCAGGTAAGGCTAAATGGAAGGCCATCGGGTTGATGATGGCAGCAATTGTAAACAGGCCAATGAAACAAGGTCCTCATTTAAGTGAATATTTTAGTGTTTAACCACATCAAATCATCCATACACAGATCCGGACCTGGCATACGTCAATGTCGATGATAATACAGAACGTAAGTGGTCCTCTTCGGGTACACCGTAATAGTGACTTTTAAGAAAAGTACAGAACTGAGGGTGCTGACCATAGACACAAAATATGGAAGACACACCAGAGGACTCATGATGGTGATTATCAATAGCAAATTCAGCCAGGAGAAGGAACGAGGACCACTTCTCCGGGTTATCAGAGGCAGCGCAAATACTACTCGAAGTTTTGGTTCATGCGCTCTATTTGCCTATTAGACTGTGGTGGAAACACTGCAGCCAGCTGCGGGCCCTGTCCATACTGTCTAAGCGAGAGCAGAAATCCCTCCAGAAATTAGCAATAAAGTGAGTACCCCATCAGAGACAATGTCAGACCGGGCTCCATGGAGTCTGACAATTTCTCGTATGAATATCTGAACTAACATTTTAGCATTCGGTAAAGATGCAAGGCGATCAAATGTGTCATTTTGGACAAACTGTCAGCCACAACAGAAATAACCGTATTACCAGCAATAGGGAGGAGGAAGATCTGTGATGAAATTCATGGAAATATCCATCCAAGGTTTGCTAGGTACACTTGATGGCAGCAAACAACCTGACAGACAAGAGTGCAATGACTTATGCGGGCGTCACACGGTACGATATATCTGGTGATATGATGTCGGGGTCACGTCGTTAGTGACGCACATCCGGCATCGTCAGAGATATCGTACCGTGTGACACCTCCGAACGACTGTGAACGAGCAAAAATACTCACCTTATCGTTGCTCGTTAACACGTCGTTCATTTTCATAATCTCATTCCTCCTTCTGCGCGCCGGTTGTTCGTCGCTCCCGTGGCAGCACATATCCCTCCGTGTGACACCCCGGGAGCGACGAACACAGCTTACCTGCATCCCGCCAGCAATGCGGAAGGAAGGAGGTGGGCGGGATGTTTACGTCCCGCTCATCTCCGCCCCTCCGCTTCTATTGGCCGGCTGCCGTGTGACGTCGCTGTGACGCCGAACGTCCCTCCCCCTTCAGGAAGAGGATGTTCGCCGCCCACAGCGATGTCGCCCGGGAGGTAAGTACGTGTGACAGGGGGTTAACGACTTTGTGCGCCACGGGCAACTAATTGCCCGTGACGCACAAACGACGGCTGCGGGTGCGATCGCTTATGCGATCGCACGATTTATCGTCCTGTGTGATGCCCGCATTAGAACTCACACAGTTGGCACAAGCAGACACATACAGTCATATGAAAAAGTTTGGGCACCCCTATTAATGTTAACCTTTTTTCTTTATAACAATTTGGGTTTTTGCAACAGCTATTTCAGTTTCATATATCTAATAACTGATGGACTGATAATATTTCTGGATTGAAATGAGGTTTATTGTACTAACAGAAAATGTGCAATCCGCATTTAAACAAAATTTGACCAGTGCAAACGTATGGGCACCTCAACATAAAAGTGACATTAATATTTTGTAGATCCTCCTTTTGCAAAAATAACAGCCTCTAGTCGCTTCCTGTAGCTTTTAATGAGTTCCTGAATCCTGGATGAAGGTATATTTGACCATTCCTGTTTACAAAACAATTCCAGTTCAGTTAAGTTTGATGGTCGCTTCACATCATCCCACAGATGTTCAACGATATTCAGGTCTGGGGACTGGGATGGCCCATCCAGAACATTGTAATTGTTCCTCTGCATGAATGCCTGAGTAGATTTGGAGCGGTGTTTTGGATCATTGTCTTGCTGAAATATCCATCCCCTGCGTAACTTCAACTTCGTCACTGATTCTTGCACATTATTGTCAAGAATCTGCTGATACAAGATTCCCAGTGCCGGGATTGGCCACACAGTCCCAAAGCATGATGGAACTTCTACCAAATTTTACTGTGGGTAGCAAGTGCTTTTCTTAGAATGCCGTGTTTTTTTGCCTCCATGCATAACGCCTTTTTGTATGACCAAACAACTCAATCTTTGTTTCATCAGTCCACAGGACCTTCTTCCAAAATGTAACTGGCTTGTCCAAATGTGCTTTTGCATACCTCAGGCGACTGTTTGTGGCGTGCTTGCAGAAACGGCTTCTTTCGCATCACTCTCCCATACAGCTTCTCCTTGTGCAACGTGTGCTGTATTGTTGACCGATGCACATTGACACCATCTGCAGCAAGATGAAGCTGCAGGTCTTTGGAGGTGGTCTGTGGATTGTCCTTGACTGTTCTCACCATTCTTCTTCTCTGCCTTTCTGATATTTTTCTTGGCCTGCCACTTCTGGGCTTAACAAGAACTGTACCTGTGTTCTTCCATTTCCTTACTATGTTCCTCACAGTGGAAACTGACAGTTTAAATCTCTGAGACAACTTTTTGTATCCTTCCCCTGAATAACTATGTTGAATAATCTTTGTTTTCTGATCATTTGAGAGTTGTTTTGAAGAGCCCATGATGCCACTCTTCATAGGAGATTCAAATAGAACAACTTGCAAGTGGCCACCTTAAATACCTTTTCTCATGATTGGATATACCTGCCTATGAAGTTTGATTTGGACTTAGTAATTCATTTGTAATTAGCCTGAAGAAGGAGCTTTTGTGCTCTGAAAGCTTGCTAATATAATTTTTCTGGTTAGCCTATAAAGGTATCACTCCTAAAATACTTTTGTCATTCTTGGGACATAGTATCGCAGTTGATTTTTCTGGCTAACACCGTACCACAATATTAACCTGTATTGCACATTCCAATAGATGAGCAAATACATCATTCGCAAAGTATTGAAACACCGCAAGAAAGGTAAGAGGGTAGATTCAGGCAACTACCGTTCAGTAAGCCTGACATCAGTAGTGTGCAAGGTTTTTGAGGGCATTTTAAGAGATGACATGCAACGATATATTAGAGAGAATAATATAATAACTAATAACCAACATGGATTCATGAAAGAGAAGTTGTGTCTAACCAACCTGTTGGGTTCTATGAGGCGGTAAGTGCAAATATGGATATTGGTAATGCAGCTGATGTGATTTATTTGGACCTTGCCAAGGCATTTGATACTGTACCACATAATAGCCTTATACTGAAGCTCAAGAAGCAAGGACTAGGGGAAACTATATGCAACTGGGTAAGTAATTGGCTAAAAGATAGGAAACATAAGGGTGCTTTACCCGCTGCGACATCGCTAGCGTTTGCTAGCGATGTTGTGCACGATAGGACCCGCCCCCGTCGTGTGTGCGATATGTGGTGATCGCTGCCGTAGCGAACATTATCGCTATGGCAGTGTGACATGCACATACCTGTTCAGCGACGTCACTGTGACCGCCAAACAATCCCTCTTTCAAGGGGGCGTTGCGTTCGGCGTCATAGTAACGTCACTGCCGCGTCACTAAGCGGCCACCCAATAGCAGAGGAGGGGCGGAGATGATCCCGCCCACCTCTTTCCTTCCTCATTGCCGGCGGGACACAGGTACGGTGAGTTTCCTCGTTCCTGCAGTGTCTCACATACCGATGTGTGCTGCCGCAGGAACGACAAACAACCTCGCTACTCACCTATCAACGATTTTTGGTTTTGGAGCGACATCTCCAATACCAACGATTTTTACCTCTTTTGCGATCGTTTTAGGTCGCTCAGAGGTGCTACATGCTGCGATGTCGCTAACGATGCCGGATGTGTGTCACAAACACCGTGACCTCGACGACATATCGTTAGGTATGTCGCAGCGTGCAAAGCCCCCTAAGAGTTGTCATAAATGGTACATTCTCTAAATGGGCTATAGTCAGCAGTGGGGACCAAAGGAAGCTGTGCTAGGACCGATTCTTTTTAATCTCTTTACCTATGATCTCCTGGATAGGCTGGAGAGTAAACTGTCAGTCTTTGCTGACGACACCAAACTATGTAGAATAATAAAAACTGACCTTGATGTACAATATTCCAAAATGATTTGGATAAGATGTTGGAATGGGCAAACACTTGATAAATGAGATTTAATGTTGATAAATGTAAAGTAATGCACCTAGGACGGAGTAATCCTATAGCTGCATATACATTAAATGGAAGTAAACTCAGTACTATAGAACAGGAGAAGGACTTGGGCATTATTGTTACAAGTAAGCTGAGCAGCAGCACTCAATGTCAAGCAGCAGCTGCTAAAGCAAACAAGATTTTCGGGTGTATAAAAAGAGAGACTAGATCCCGTGACCCCAACGTATTGTTACCCCTCTATAAATCACTTGTAAGGCCACTTCTGGAATGTGGGATCCAGTTTTGGGTTCCACATTTTTAAAAGGACATTCAGAAGTTAGAGTCAGTTCAAAGGTGGCAACTAGATTATTACAAGAAATGGAGGTTTCCCATATGATGAGAAGTTGGAAAAGTTGGATTTGTTTAGCTTAGAAAAAAAGACGTCTCAGAGGAGATGTCATTTATATGTATAAATACATGTGTGGTCAATATAAAGGACTGGCTCGTGACTCATTCCTTCCAAAGACAATACTAAGGACCAGGGGGCACTCACTGCGAGTGGAAGAAAAGCGATTCCGACACCTAAATAGGAAAGGGTTCTTAAAGGCCACTTTACACACAGAGATAAATCTGTGGCAGATCTGTGGTTGCAGTGAAATTGTGGGTAATCAGTGCCAGGTTTGTGGTTGTGTACAAATGGAACAATATGTCCATGATTTCACTGCAACCACAGATCTGCCAAAGATTTATCTCTGCGTGTAAAGTGGCCTTTACAGTTAGAGCAGTCAGATTGTGGAATGCCCTACCACAAGAGGTAGTAATGCCAGACAGTATAACAACTTTAAAAAAATAAATAAATACATAATATTTATTAATTTATATAGCGCTATTATCTATATAGTATTTATTATATTAATTTGTATAGCGCTATTATATTATTATCAGCAACACTGTCTGTATGTTTTTGGAGTGTAGGAGGAAACCGGGAGGAGACCCACGCAAACATGGGGAGAACATACAAACTCCTTGCAGGTGTTGTCCTTGGTGGGATTTGAACCCAGGACCCCTCTACCAATTATATATTTTGCCAATGTTATGTCCAGCCCTGGGTGGCACGGTGGATCAGTGGTGACTGCAGTGGTAACCACTGAGCCACCGTGCCGCCCAATGCTGGATGATTATCTCAATATACACAACATTGACAAAATATATAATTGGTGGAGGAAGGTCAAACTAGATGGACCTAGTTCCTTTTTCTACCTATGCAACTATTCTTCTGGATGGCTCAGTATCAGGAAGACGAAATGTGGTGCAGTCAAACGGTCAATATAAAGTGTTTTGGTCTTCACCTAAAAATAATGTCTCCAAAGTCCTGGTAAGGAGTAGAGGTAAATGAACCTGTTCGATAAAGGTTCGCCAATTTGAAATTTGGTACAAGCCTTAGCTTGTTCATTCGGGCTTGGTAACCCCAAGCCCTTTCCCCAAAAGTCGGCAATGTTCGGTTTTGTTCGATCGCACTTTCAAAAAATCTTTCTATTAACATGTTATGCTTTTGGTTAGGATTGTGGTGCTATATGATGAATGAGGGGGACACAGAAGAAGCCAGACACGTGCGGCACAATTTTTTTCCTTAACTTAATTTGCAGATGTTCCTGCAGCCAATCATGATGCAGCAAACATCCATAAGGTTCACACACAAGGGCTTGTGTGATTGGCTGCCTAAGTTATATGTCCATCTGCATATAAATTGCGGACATGCGGCATCTGCACCATTTTTTGGAATGTGTAACGTTAGGGAAGGTGCTGCCATTGGTGCTGCCACTGACGTTGCTGGCAGGCAGTTAGCTTAGCTAGAGGTTTAATGGTAGGTAGTTGAGATAGATAGGAGAGCGATAGTGTAGAATAGGCAAAGGTACTTGTCATTGCCTGGTAAAGAGTTGTGCCTGCTTTCAATTTGCTAGTGAACTAGGTAAAAAGGTCTTGTCAGTTTTCATTGCCTGCTCAAAACTACACAGTCAATCACATTTCTAAGTATTGTTGGTTACTGATAAAAAGAAGAACGTCTTAGCAGCATCCACATAAAAAGCCAAACTTTATTCCAAATCCATAAAAAAGAAAAAAAAGGTTAAAACAGCAGTGTAGACAGAGGTCTACGCATTTCGAGCAGACCTGATTTTGACATATCTCTACATGTTAGAGAAGGTATTAAATATTAAATGCTTAATTAGACAAATACATAAAAGGTGAGATAACGCTCACAACCAACATTAACCATGAAATCGCCAGGGAACATGGTTGACATGAAGAAACAATAGTTGGATTCACTGACTAATGGAGATAAAAAAAAAAAATTATTTGCATATAAAACAAAACCTGTTTTCAAAAAAATATATGTTGACATAAATGCATGTACCTGCGTATATCCTGAACATACACTATGTCCGCATTATATATCCATAACAATAATAAACACACTAATAAACACACAGAAAAATATAAATGCAGTACAAACGCGTAAATATAAAAAGTGCATCTTATTCAATAAATCCAAAAATCTACAGGGCTCAAATAAATAATAACAAAAAAGTCCATGAACGGTTTATAATAGTGGATAGACCCACCCAGTATCCATTGGAATCCATGGATAAAACACTGGGCAACAATTTTCAATAACATCAGATAATAAATCAGCAGCCCAATTTAGTCCAGGAAAGCTCATAGACATTAAAGATATTGTACCTTCAAAACTCCAAGTAAAAGGATCAGCAGGCAGAGCTAGTCCGGAAAAGCTCATAGAGATTCAAACAAGGTGTCTTCAATACCATTACATAGATTGGATCAGCAGGCAAAGTTCGTCCAAATATGTCAAAACTCATAGACCATCCAAACAAGGTAAAGAAATATACGTATACACACTTTGAATTATCATAGAAAATGTATCTTCTGTTCTACAAGTTACATTTCTGGGAGAAAGTAATGTTATATTTCTCCAACAAGAGGCAGCAAAATCGTCGCTCTAGCTACTCAACCCGGTTAGTGGCAAGGAAGTAATTTCAACATGGCTGACGTACGTTTGAGCTTTGAAGCCCGGAAGCAGGTAATCAAGTGGTACTGGAAGTTTGAGTATGTTAATGCTGTTGAAAGAGAGTGGAGAAGGGAGTATGATACAGAACTTTTTTCAAAGTTTACAATTACACATGTACGAGACAAATTCAAAGTTCATGTAGCTGTGTGATGTGTATAAAGGCCGATCAGGGCGACCTCGTACAGCTACAAGTGATGAATCCTCAACTGCAGTCTCCGAATTGTTTCAGTGATCACCTCAAAAATCTTCGAGGCAAGGGACACGTGAGAGTAATGTAAGTGCTAGCAGTGTGCTACACATTCTGAAGAAAGGCAAGTTTTGTGTGTAGATTCCAAGGCTGGCGCAACAGTTAAGTGGTGACGATCCAGATTGATGGTTGGAATTTTGTGAATGCTATGAGCATACCTGGATCAAAATTTGACAGGACGCAGGGGACCGATCGAGTTTCCATTACGCTCTCCAGACCTTAAACCACTGGATTTCTTCTTATGGGGCCCAGTGAAAGATGAGGTGTACAAACGTAAACCACGTAACCTGGACATACTTTGGAATGAGATTCAAGCGGTGTGTACACTGTTTAAAATATTTTTTATTTTGAAAATTTGTGGTGAAGTACATGTAAGGTGTTAAATACTGTTTGTATAGAGTCTAGTGCAAGGGTACAAGGGAAACACAGACACAGGTTTGCTAAACAGTTCTTGTATTACTTCATACAAGTAAGTGCACAAAACAAGAAGGGTTAAACAGTTGCAGGGTGCAGAGGCTGGGAACAAATTAATCAGGAATGGATCCTCAAAGTTCAGCAGAAGTGTCAAAGTATAATTCAGTCTCTCTTACTGTACTTGTAAACGTCCATGGCAGAGCAGAAGGGTTCATGTGTGGACACGAGTTCCAGGGATCCAAAACAGAGGATGGCAGAAAAGTAGTTATTCCAAAGACTTCAGGAGATCAGGTTACAGGCAGGCTGCTAACAGGATTCAGAAGCTCTGGTCCTCAGCTGAGATGGCTTAAGCAGGTAATTGGCAGGGGACAGGGCGGGAACATAGAAGCTGAGGAATCCATATTGACTGAGGGCAAAAGTGAGGGCAACAGAACAGGAAGCAAGATGGCCTATGAAGAAAAAAACAGATTAAAGCAAAATGACAAAACAAGGCAAAAAGTCAGAGAACCTCACAGTACAAATTTGAAGGAGATGTATTATCATTGCATTCATCATTCTTATATTCTAGAATCTTACCATTTAAGTACTATAAAAATGGGAAAGGGAGTAAGGGAAGGAAGAGGAGTATGGGGTTGAGGAGAGTAGTGAAATTTTTATTGGGGAAACTGTTAAGAGGGGGAAGGAAAACGGGAGGGTAACTGGGAAAGGGAGAACATCTAATAAGTTGGTTGCAATATGAGAGAGAATATGAGGATTAAACATATACAACAGTTATAATTGAGAACTATGAAATATATCACATTTGTCAACGTCTAGAGGATTTCAGTATTATAAGAAAACCCGAGCTTAAGGCTATAATAAGATAAACACAAAGACAACCACATATTAGAATTCAATTAGTAGGATCATCTCATCTTCATGTAACGCCTTGGCGATATTGATTCCATGGATTCCACTGCCGTAAATATTTAGGGAAATTATTGTTAATAGTGGCGTAATGTTTCTCAAGATTGTTGTGTTGGGCTAATGCTTCAATAAGTTGTGTAATAGATGGAGGGAGGGGATTTTTCCAATTGGCTGCAATAAGGGATCTGGTGGTGAGGACGATGTGGATAATAACAAATTTGAAGGATGGATCAATCTGATCAAGGTCTAGAGAGAGGAGAGCTAATTGGGAGGTAATGACTATGTTGGAATGGGAGATTTGATTAATTAGTTTGGATATTTCTATCCAGAGATTTTTTAATATTGGGTAATCCCAGAAAATGTGCAGTAGACTACCGGTGCCGTTACAGTTCCTCCAGCATGAGGAGGAGTTGTTTTTATTAATTTGGTAGAGCCTGAGTGGAGTAAAATACCATCGGGTGAGAAGTTTGTAATGTGATTCCAAAAGAGAAGAGCAAATAGTTGAGGAATTTGTTGCTTTTAAACTGATCTGCCAATTCTCTTCAGAAAAGGATTGTTTTAGGTCCTTCTCCCAATCCAGCATGTATTTCAGTTTCTCGAAATTTAAATCTTCTATTAAATGTTGATATATTTTTTGGTTTTTCCAAATAGGCACACTATTTGGGTTGCAGAATAATGTATCAATTATCTCTGGGAGGGGATTGTTATTATTAAGGATTTTACGCAGGGATTCTCTGATGGAAATAAGAGTTTTAAAATCTGAGTCGGGTATCTTATGCTTAATTTTAATATCCAGAAAAGAGATAAAATCCAAACCGTCATGAATGTCGCTTATTTTGTTTAGTTTTGAGTTGTGCCATGAGGTCGGTATCTTCTGGTTTGCGAGAATAGCTAGGAAGTTGAGACTAAAGTTTTCAGTTCGGTTATATTTGTTTATTTTAGGAGTTTTGTTAGCAAGGTGTTTCCATGCCTATGTAGAGGCTCTCAACGTGGGGGGATCAGGTGAAGGGAGAGATGGGTTGATAAGATGGGATAAAATAAGATGTTTAAGGGGACGATAGTTGTTAAAAAATAATTCCAAATCCACCCAGGGAAATGTGTATGAGTCTACCACCCAACGTTGGCTTTGTTTGATTAAATTAGCGTTGTAATATCCTATTAAACTTGGAACACCAATACCACTTCTCACCTTATGTTTGGTTAGAATAGTTTTGGAGACCCTTGTCCTCTTACCACCCCAAATGAAGTAGTTTATTGTTTTTTTATAGCTTGTTTATGATCTTGGTAGGGATATGGAGAGGGATGGATTTAAATAAGTTGAGTATTTTGGGTAGGATCATCATTTTAAGAGTAACTATTCTCCCCAGCCATGAGAGTTCTGATCTTAAGAACGTTTTAAAGTCTATTGTAATGCTATTAATTAGTCGATCAGTGTTGACATCTACTATGTTCTGTACATTTTTGGTAATCTGTATTCCTAAATAAGTAATAGAGATGTCTTCCCATGAAAAGGCAAAGCACGTCTTGATTAGACTAATAGTAGGGTCATCGAGGTGAAATTGGAGGATTTGGAATTTTTTGGCATTTAGTTTGTAATATGAGATTTTCGTGAAATTATCTAGGGCCTTAATCAATTCTAGAACAGAGGAAGCTGGGTCTGAAAAGGAGAGGATGATGTCGTCTGCAAAGAGTCCAATTTTATGATGTTCGGTTTTAGTAGGGATTCCTTTGATTTTATCATTGGTTCTGATAAGTTCAGCTAGGGGTTCAATTGCAAGGACAAACAGGACAGGGGAGAGAGGACAGCCTTGGCGGGTACCGTTGGTGATACCAAAGGCGGCAGATAACTAATTATTGGCATATACTCTTGCAGAAGGTTAAGAGTATAGTCGTAGTCAAAGGAGGGTTGGATCCAGCATCAAAAAATCCATAGTTAAAAATTCAGCTTTACTGAAAATATATATAAAATAGATGACTAAGGACTGCTTTTAAAGTCACCGTCCGAAACGCGTAAGGTGTTTCATGCACTTTGCCCCATCCCTCTGCTAAAAATATATACGCTTTCTGTATATTTTTATATATTTTCAATAAAGCTGAATTTTTAATTATGGATTTTTTTATGCTGGATTCAACCCTCCTTTGACTACGATTGACTGCAGTTTGGCCTTCTAATGGATCACGAGCATGCCTAGTCCTGTTGCACAGAGCTATATGGTAAGCTGGAGTTTTTCTTTTCTTTATATTTAGAGTATAGTGCCATAACCATATTGATAAAACTGTCCTCGAAGCCAAATTTGGACAGAGTCGCCCTCAGATACTGCCAGTTTATGCGATCAAATGCCTTTTCAGCATCTAGCGCCAGCAGTATGGATGGCATTTTGCTTTTTTCCATCTGATGAACAAGGTTGATAGTCCTCCTTGTACCATCGGAAGTTTGCCTCCCTTCGACAAAACCAAGTTGATCTTTATCAATAATTTCTGGAACCAACTTTTTGAGTCTGTTGGCAATAATTTTGGCATATATTTTAATGTCTGTATTAATTAAGGAAATGAGTCTGTAATTGCCGACAGACTCCACATCCCCACCGGGATTGTTGCTTGTAACATCTCAGTGGGGATAGTACCCGTCGAGGAGATTTGGTTGAATGTTTTAGTCAGGATTTAAAATAATCATTCGTAAAGCCATCTGGTCCAGGGGCTTTTCCTAATTTTAGGGAGGAAATTGTATTGAAGACTTCAGTTTCAGTGAAGGGAGCATTGAGATTTGCAAGTTTATTGGGGGCTATTGTAGGGAGGTTTATTTTTGACAAAAATGTATTGATCATTTCAGGGGTTGGCTGGGGGATAGAGGGATCATCTTTTAGGTTATAGAGTTGTTCATAATATCTGGCAAAGGCGTCCACAATATCTTTGGGATGATTCACTAAAATAGCCCTAGTGTTTTTTATTGAGTTGATCCTTTGTTTAACTCTAATTGCTTTTACTTTCTGGGCCATTAATCTAGTTGGCTTGTTAATGGAGGAATAATATTTCATTTTTGAGTAATAAAGGTGACGGTCAAACTCGTCAAAGAGTAACCCTTTCAGTTGGATTCTAAGGTCCAATAGATCCTTATGAATGCTCGCCGATGGGGTATGTAGATTTTGTTGGGCTTTTTCTTTTTGATTGATTGCGTTTTGGATCAGGTCAATTTTTTTCTCCTCTCTTTCTTGTGGAATGCAGATAGTTTTATTAGCTCTCCTTTCATGACAGCTTTATGGGCGTTCCAAATTGTAGTGGGACATAGCGATTTGTGATTATTCTCGTCAAAATAGTTTTTAATAGATTGTTCAAGTTGGGTTTTATATAAGGGAAGGTTAATTAGGGAAGGGCTACATTTTCATAGAAGATTCCTTTGGGCATGTGAATTAA
This sequence comes from Anomaloglossus baeobatrachus, assembly GCF_048569485.1. Classification (NCBI taxonomy): domain Eukaryota; kingdom Metazoa; phylum Chordata; class Amphibia; order Anura; family Aromobatidae; genus Anomaloglossus; species Anomaloglossus baeobatrachus. Next base: position 81,297,181 of record NC_134364.1, on the reverse strand, counting down.
ATTGTATTGCACCCATAACCGGGGAGTGGTCCGAGAAGGTTTTTTTAACCCATTACTTGCCAAATTAGAAATTTTCATTGTTTTTTATTAAATCATAGATTTTTAATAAAAAAAAATAAATTAAAAATTAAAATGAAATTTAAGCAAAATTAATGAATGTAATGTATAAATTAAATGAATTAATTAATGATTAATTTAATTTAATAAATTTTAAGCAAAAGATTAGGCGTCCCAAAAAGACCAGGAAAGAAACACAGACATCCACACCATTAGGGGAATCTCAGAGAATAGGGATAGCACAGGGCCCCCTAGTCTGATGGTCAGCATATGGGCCGAAGTTTCCCTCTATCCCCATAATTCCAAGTCACATTATAGTTGTCCCAACTTAATTTGCTGCATGGACCCTGTTGCTGCTCTATCTAGGTGGTTGCAGGCCCTGTCCCTTCAGGTGGTTTAATTAAAGGGAGCTGTACAGCAACAAGCGTAGGCCACAATCCGTGTTGGTAGCCGAATCACCTGAACCCAAACTGCTCCCCCAGAAAGATTTTTGGGCAAGCGCAGGCAGTGTGCAACCTTTAGAGAAGCATACAGATTGTACTTTCAGTTACATCCTCACTCCTCTGGAGATGAGGCACAGCGGGTGGATATTGTGATCTCACTCCTGAGTAGGGACCTGCAAGGATGAACCTTTTCCTTGCCCCATGAGTCACCTGTGTTTTTGTCAGTGGAAGGGTTTTTTCTGCATTGAGACTCATCCACGATGATCCTGATTAAGTATCTTTAGCTGAGTGTAAAATCCTTTCACTGCTTCAGGGGAAGCCGCCGGCAGAGAATTATTGCGCTGAATTCCGGCACCGGTCCATAGATACTCTGCAGAATGCTTAAAAACCAGTCTTTTCAGGGTGTATCCAATAGGTTTAAAGAGGTGATAATTATGTTTGAAACAGCTCCATCTCTGGAGCATGCAATTTTGCTTGTATTTTGTATTGATTACTGTTTCCAACAGAGGTCTCATCATACCAAGTCTCTCTAGGAAGAGGTAACTATACCGACTTTCTCTCCGAAGGCCTCACCCGAGCCCTTACAGCTTGATGGGACACCCCATGAGAGGAAAAGCTTCACTGCTGCTAAAAGGGGTGGAGCTTGTTTTCGCTGTGGTAATCTAGCAGTCGGAAAACTTTTAGATTTAGGTAGGTTTGGGGGAGTCCAACATGAGTCTGTGTATTTACTCTGCCATGGCATATCAAAGTATTATACCCGCTAGGGTAAAGGTTGGGAGCCAAAATGTCCCTATAAAGGTTTTATGTATAGTGGCTCTGGGGCAAACATAATCACTGACCAGTTTGCTCATTCTTTTGGGTTAGGGGGAAAGAGTTATCTAGTCCGATACGGATTTGTGCCATAGACTCATCACTTCTCTCTCAAGGGGGTTGGAACTCTGGAACTCTGCATAGGGGTACTACATATGGAGATTATATCGTGTTATGTTCTTAAAGACCTCCCTGCACAAATTGTATTAGGTTCCCCTGGTTCGTATTACATAGCCCATTGTTGACTGGAAAACCCAGGACATAATTAAATCGAGCTCATACCATTAGGAGTACTGTCTAGGAACCTGTATTTCAGCAATTGCCACTTACGGATCATCTCTCAGATTTTGCTGATTTCTTCTTTGAGAAGGGTTGTCAGGAGTTTCCACTGCATAGTCCTTATGACTGCACCATATGGTTGAAGCCAGGGGCAAAGTTACCCAAGTGTAGACTGTATAACCTGTTAGGCCTAACGACACATTAGGCTAATAGACACATTAGGTCATCCTCGTCTCCTGTTGCTGCAAGTTTCTTGTTTGTTAAAAAGGACAGTAAACTATGTCTATGTCTGGACTTCCTTGAGCTTAAGCAGATAATAGTTTGTAATCATATCCTATGCCACTCATTCCAGACCTATATAATCAGATTGCCAGTGCTAAATGCTTCTCTAAACTTGACCTTAGGGGGGCCTATAATTTGATCTGGGTGCAACAGGGGGATGAGTGGAAGACGGTCTTCAATACGCCGGAGAGACACTTAGAAAATGTTGTGATGCCGTTTGGTCTGACCAATGCGCCTGCGGTCTTTTAGCACTTTGTTAAGGATGTGTTTTCTCACCTGTTAGGGAAATTTGTTATCATTTACCTTGATGACATTCTCATATATTCACCGGATTTTGGGTTCCATAATAACACATGTTAGACAGGTATTTCAAATTTTCAGAGAGAATAGATTGTGCACAAAATTGGGAAAGTATGTCTTTGCTGTTCAGGAACTTCTGTTTTTGGGTTACACAATTTCTGCTTCTAGTTTTAGGGTGGATCACACTAAATTGCAGATTATATTGAAGTGGGACCATCCAGAGAACCTTAAAGTTCTGCAGCGGTTTTTATTTTTACAATATTATTAAAGAAATTTTCACAAAAATGTCTCTACTATAGCAAGACCCTTGACTGAAATGACTAAAAAAGCTGCAAACTTTTTTAATTGGTATCAGGGTGCTTTGTACGCATATTATTGTCTAAATAAATGCTTTGCGTCGGCACCCATATTAATATAGCCCAATGTTTCTCAACTCTTTGTTGTGGAGGTTGATGCATCAGTAGTGGGGGGTGGGAGCTGTATTGTCTCAGAGTCCGTCTGTTCGTAAACTGCGTCCATGCACCTTCTTTTTGAAGATGCTATCTCCAGCTGAATGTAATTACGATATTGGTAATAGGGAATTACTTGTGATCAAATTAGCATTTGAGGAATGGCGACACTTTCTGAAAGGCACTATCCATCCTGTTATAGTAATTACTGACCATAAAAATATTCTCTACCTTGAGTCTGTTAAACATCTTACACCAAGACAAGCTCGGTGTTCATTATTTTTCAATAGGTTTAATTTTTTTTGTATCTTATCATCCAGGGTCTAAAAATAAAAGCAAATGCCTTATCCAGGAGTTTTCCAGGGGGGGAACCTTGTGAGGAACCTGAAACCCATCCTTCAGAAGGGAGTGGAGGTTTCAACTCTCAGTAAAGAGGTTGAATAAGAGATTGCTGAGTCTCAAGGTGAGGCACGATCTGGGGTTCCAGTGAACATTCCCCTGAATCTTCACCTTAGGGTTCTGGGGGAGCATCATGATTCTGTTCTGGTTGGTCACCCTGGGGTGAAAAGTATGCTGGATCTCATATTGCGTCGTTTTTTGTGGCCCAGAATTCGGAGGGATGTGGTATACAATGTGTCTGCATGCTCCACCTGTGCATGCTCTAAGGCATCTCACTGTCATTTCTCAGGATACCTGCCGCCCTTGAGTATTCCTAGTTAACCTTGGACAGACATTTCTGTGCCGCCCCCGTGCTAGCAGCCGGGCTGCTCGGGTTCGGATCCGCGGTGGCTCGAGCGGTCTCCGGACCCGGGGGTTGCGCGGACACTCGATAAAGGGGGGAATATGTACAGGGGGATTAGAAGTTCGTGACGCCGCCCACGGTGCGTGGTAATATGAGGGACCACCGCTGTCGTTGGGGAGCCCGGTGACGATGGTGTGGCAGCCTGATGTTTAACCCCTCCGTGGGTAGGGGGTTTTGTGTCCCGGGGGCCCGTTGGTGATGGATGGTGTTTGGGTACCGTTGGCGGGATAGGTGCAGGGGGTTTGCAATGTACTCACTCAGTCCCAGAATAACCACCACGACAGCTTGTAAACCAAAGTTCTGAGCACCACCGTAGTCTGCGGGGAGCATGCCTGGATCCGTGCCCTCGGTGTTGTTGTTGGTCTGTGGCTATAGGACACCTTAGTCTCGATTGGACCCGTTGGTATGAAACTCTCTGGGTCCCGCTCACCCGTATGGTTAACGGTGTGAGCTTGCTCTCAGGGTTCATGCGTAGGATTTCTTTGGACTGTATTGGGAAAGTCATATCCCATCGGTGCGCTAGTACCCCAATTTTGGAGCGGGTTGGGGATGACACTTGAAGTCTTCACCCCCGTCGGGTAAATTACTGGAACGCGTGAAACTACTTTCCGGCCTAGGGTCCACGTACCTCATCATGCCCTGGCCCCTGCCCGGTGATAGCTCAAGGCCGCCGGCTGACCTCCTCAGCAGTCCGTGCCCCTTGACACTGTCCCCTGTGACCGGGTTCCAGCTCCTTCCAGGCCCAGACCAACGCCTCCTCTCTCCTTCACTCTCACCTCTCAACTCTCAACTGTCACTGTCCTCACTTTCTCCTCCCCAACCCCCCATGTGGGTGGCCCTATTCCCTTCAGGCCCCACAATGGTGTGTCTCGCAGGTTCAAGTGGAAAGTGTTCCTAGGATTTTTATTGGACTAGCTGTTAACAACACCAGAGGACTGGGATCCGTTAACCAAGGAGGGTGGATACTGTGCAGAAGGGCAGGTTGCACAATACCCTGTGACGACCTGATAGGCCAGGGTGTCACATTTCCATGGACTTCAATACAGATCTACCTTCCCCTGCTGGTAATATGGTAATTTTTGTTGTGGTATATAGGTTTTCTAAAATTACACAATTTATTGCCTAACCATTAGTAGCCAATGCTAGAACTTAAGCTCAGGGGTTTATACATGAGATTGGACTCCATGGAGTACCTTATAATATTATTTCTGATAGAGGAACTCAGTTTATTGCGAACATTTGGACAGCTTTCTGCTCTCACTTAGGGATTAAACTGTCTGATTCATTGGCGTTCCATATTCAGTCTAATGGACAAACAGAATGAATGAATCAAAATTTGGAACAGTATTTGCTGTGTTTTGTTTCAGATAATCAGCAGGAGTGGTCCTTATTCCTTCCTACCAGCATGAATCCTCTGGTGTATCTGTCATGGTTATCTCTCTGCTTCATGAGATGAGTGATAGGTTCTGGTTCTGGGTCTCACCATATCTGGTGAGACTCTGCTGATTTTAAATGTAGTTTCTTTTTTTTCAGCAGTCAGTGGGTTAATGTCTGTGTTCCTAGCATAGCAACCATTCCCTTCCCTTTCCCAGGTGTTTCCAGTTTGGGACCACACTCAGTCCCTTTATATATCCTCTGCTTCCAGCAGGGGGTGTCGGTTATTCTTATTGCCATTAGTTTCCGTGGTGGCTGCAATCTTTGTGCTGACTGCAGCAGTCCGTTGTTGTGTTCCCCCATCTGTCTTCCTTTCCCAGTGTGTTGTTTCAGTGCAGCGGTGGGGCTAGTGTCCTTCACCTGCCCACTCCCTAGCCAGGGACTATTGCAGGGTCATCTCAGGGCTTCAGGTTCCTGCTTGGTGACAGGTGAGGAACCTGTATAGGGACTGACTAGGAGTGCAGTTTACAGCGGCAGGTTAGGAGGTGTCTTTCTTCCCTCTCACTAGCACTAGGGCCCACCATTGTTAAAGTGTCCCTGGTGTCCCCCATGTTTGTAGTTGGTGTACCCCTTGTTGTATTGTGTTTTTGCTCATGCCGGACTCTCCCCTAGTCCACAACAGCATCTCCTTTTTTTGTGTGTTTATGGTCATCATGCCCAGTTCTGTATGTTTCAGGAGAGGCACTCATCTGGGCCACCTGGGCAGGACAAATTAGTCTCAGCTTTTTTGTCTATATGGGAGAAGGTTCAGCAGCATTTGCATGACATAGGCTCTAAGTATAAGCGAACGGCTAACTGTAGACGTGTCCCTGGTCCAAACATGTATGTGGGTGATCTAGTGTAGTTGTCTACTAGAAATATTAAGCAATTCATCATGAAAAAATTAAAGATATATTTTCTCAAAAGAAGGAGAGTACAATGTCCAGTTCACATCAAAAATTAATTTTTATTGTACAACAACATGACAAAAAAACACACGCGGCGGCCTGTTGAAGCCGGGTGCGAAACGCGCGTCGGGTCATTTGGGACAGCAGCACATGGTACATCCTCCAGTCAGGTAAATTCGCTTATTTATTTGTACTTTATTTCATTGCGGTGTAACGTGTATGCCATTATACTTACAGCCTTCATACTGTGCTTAACACATGTATCACTGCATATGTGCACCCGTTGTGATTACCATATTGTAGCACTAGTGATTTCCTGACCGGGAGGCGATATTTAATGTCTTTAAACCTCCAGGAGCGACAGGCTGATCATTCACTCTATAGAGGCGTTGGATCCTTTAAACCTATCTACCTCATCAGTGGGATATGTGCAATTTGGACACTATGTACACTTTATCTGGAGTTGGTTTTTTGAATCCAGAGTAGCTCTTACTGATATTTCAGGCACATGTCACTTTATCTGGATGGGGAGGAGAAATTCTATGCCAATTTTTATATGCTGCTAGTCCCGCTATTACTTTGATACTCTGCATACATCTTTTTTATTGGTGTGGTTTTTTGTCATGTTGTTGTACAATAAAAATTAATTTTTGATGTGAACTGGACATTGTACTCTCCTTCTTTTGAGAAAATATATCTTTAATTTTTTCATGATGAATTGCTTATGTTTATGGGAGTGTCCTAATATTGATTGACCGTTTCTAAGTATATTTAGAAATATTAAGGTTAAATTGCCTTCACTTAACCCTAGAACGCACCTGCAATTCAATCTACCATAGAGAACAAATGACCTAGCAGGCCTGCGAGGCCCCAGGTATGCGTTCTAGGGTTAAGTTAGGACCTCGGTTTGTTGGTTCTTTTAGAATCACTCCACTGGATTTCTGCCTGGCGTTATCGGCATCCCATAAAATTATTCCTTGCCACTAAGCAGGCCTAATACCAGCTCAGGTGTTTCCAGTCTGGACCACACCCAGTCCCTTTATATATTTGGATATTTTTATTTATAAAAAAACGTCATCCTGCCACCCTTCCCCATAGGTCAGACATATGAAGAATATGAGAGATTATTATCACATGCAGTACACAACCAACACATGCCAGACATTTCTGCTGCTCCTTTAGTGTTACTGTACGTCTCTTGGAACAATTTTCTTTTTGTCTTTTCATCAATTTTTGAGGCACATCCAGTTCTAGGTAATTTCACTGTTGTGCCAAATTTAAATTACTTTTTGACAATAATCTTCACTGTGTTCCATGGAATATCTAATGCACTGTCAATATTTTGTACCCTTCTCCAGAATGATAACTTTCAACAGTGAGGTCCTTTTGCTGTGTTGTAAGCTGTTTATAGAGAATGGCTGTAAAATGCAGCTAGTTGTTATGAACCAAAAAAATGAGCTGGAGCGTGAGTTGGTACACATGCACGTTATCAAAAATAGTGTTTACTAAGTACCCTATTTTTATTTATATGGACTATGATTTCATTTAGTTACAGCAGGGTATATGTCCATATTATTTTCATTTTGGGTTTTCTTTTTCTTATGGCCAGTGTGAACATACGCTTATAATGTGCATGTCTACTAACTCATGCTCTGGATCATTTTTTTGTTTTTCATTTAGTGTCTTGTACTCAGTACAAATAGGGTGTGGCCCCCTTTTTCACTAAGCTGAGCATTTCATCCATTGCCTCCCATGGCTGTCTGTCCATAGTCGAGACCCAGTCACTCTGCTCTAATTCAGATTGAGGTCTTGGCACACCAAAATGAATATAAGGACTTTATATATATATATAGACAACCAAAAAATGTAATGTTTCGACCCCTATATTTGGGTCTTCATCAGACACAATAGATTCTTGAGTAGGAATATGCCGTAAAGGCACTCTCCTCCCTGAGTCTAAGATGCTCTGCTACACAGCGCCATTACATCTATACAGAACAGCAATCTGATTTATCTATAGATCTCATGGTGATTTTGACAGTGTCATCTTTTATGATTCAGTGACCGAGGAGGATCAGAAAAAGGATAAAAAATGCAGAAACCCAACAAGTAACCAGAGTGGCTGGAACCTTAACGGACTGCAGACCTAATACTGACACACAACTAAAAGTAGCCGTGGGGCGTGCCTACGATGACCTAGTTGCCACAACAGAGCAGGAGGTCTAAATATTCTTACAGAGAGAAATTTAAGAAAAGCTAATCTGCCTTGGAGCAATCCCCAAAGATATAGATAGCCCCCCACATGTGAAGACTATGGTGATATAGGAAAACACAATACATAGCTAGAAAACAGATTCAGCAAAGATGAGGCCCAAACTATCTGTATAGGAAAGAGCACTGTCATGGTTCGGCTCCCCGTCCACATGGCTAGGGGGCGGAGCCTTCTCTTGGGCCTCACTTCCGAACCCTGGTTACCTTAAAAGCTGACATTTCCAGTGAACCAGCGTCGGCTATAAGCTTAGCACTGCTTTGCCTGTGATTGCTGGTCCTGTGAGTGATATCCTGATTTGTCTGTTCCTGTGCCCCCATTCCCTTGTCTGTGTTCCATCCCCTGGTCGTCCCTCCTGTCCTCTGTCCCCTCTCCTATTTCCCTACTTGGTTGCTTCCTCCGGTACTGACCTTGGCCTGACTTTGACTCCGCTTCTGCTCGTTCCTCCGGTCCTGCTTCTGCCAGTACTGTGTTTGACTCAGCCTGCCTGACTATTCCTTGCATGTCCTGCAGCTCTGCTTCTCAGCTGTGCTGTGAGGTAGTGTATGAGAACGCTGTGTATTCACTTCCTGGTTCTCATTGCTCTGTGTAGTGTCTTCTGCTGCAGAGCTCTGGCTCCCCCTGGTGGCAGCATTACAAGCACTGTCTGCAGCCGTACAAACCCTAATAAATTTTAGCAGGCCTGATATGGAAAAGCCCTGAGCCCACACAGGCTCTCCCCCACTATATCAGTACTCTGGTGTTGCTGTGATCCAAAAAACACTAATATAGATGAGGGACTGAATTTAATACCAAGCATGACAAAACACAATACATAGCAGAACATGGATCTAGGTATACAGACACTCCCAGCAGGGAATGATCCCACTCCACCAAGAACTCCACATAGGCAAAATCAGGAATCAAGCATTAGTATCAAAATAGAAAAAACTACAATAAAGTGGAAACAATAAGCAGACGTATAAAGACCAACTTATCTGAGAGGAGTTCTGGTAGAGAGAAGGGCTGGTTTTAGAATGTCCTTAGCACACAGGAGATATATCGAGCACCAGCAAGGAAATGGAAAAAAACTACTCAGTTATATAGGCCCAATCTGAATGACCTGATTGCCAGTCCTCCACAGGTGTCTGGCTCCCATTCAACAAGTCAACTGCACCGCCAGCACTGACCACAAGAGGGAGCTCCAAACTGGAAAATGTATTCACAACAGTCATCATCTCAAAGGCATATTCCTACTCAAGAAACTATTACGTCTGATGAAGACCCAAATGTAGGGGTTGAAACATTACATTTTTGGGATGTTTTGGATTGCCTGTAAAATACAGTCCTTATATTCATTTTGGTGTGCCAAGTTTTTCTCTATCTAATGACAGGTTTGAACCCTTCTTAAGCACCCATAATTCTAAGTGTGCCATAAACCTTATTTTACATCAGATTGAGGTCTGTTCTGACACTTGGTAAGGTTTTAATACTAGAGAGTATTAGGTACCGTCCCGATTTGGGTGCACCTTGTCGGAGTGGGATGGATTTACGCTTTTTTGACCAAAATTGTGTTTACTAAGTACCCTATGTTTATATGCACTATGCTTTTATTTAGTTACAGCAGTGTATATGTCCATATTATTTTCATTTTGGGTGTCCTTTAAGTGTTATGAACATAAACTCTCAACACATGGGTAACCGAAAAGGAGAATACCTATTATAGGAAAATGACATGCCCGCACTCAACTGGTCCCTGTACAGACTAAAAAGACCCTAGCCACACAACTAAAATTACTACCACTAAACTGAGTCTCTAAAAGGCCATTGAGGAGTTTCTCGTACCTCCTGAAGTACTAGAGGGGATGCTGTAACGCACTGCCAACAAGGGGAGAGAAAGATGCAAAAAAGCCAGAGTGAAAAAAACTAAAACATATTCATATATGTTCTGAAATTATTCTTTTTGGTATAATTTTTTTTGCATGAGAAATCTATTTATTTTCAAAGTGTCTGTAGATTTTTTTATATCCACCGTATGGACTGAATACATGTATTGCTTGCAACCAATTAAATACCTAATTTTGAGAAAATATTCATTGTAATTTTTGCAGCTTGAAAATATGTCAAAACAAAAAAGAAACAGTAAAATATATACATTTGTATATTTAACACAAAATTATACACTGAAAAATAATGTTATGTAGAAATAGGAAGGTTTTCAGAGCAGTCACATTTCTGATTAATGTGTGAATAGTAAGTCTAAAATAACGTCATGAAATATAGAATAGTGAAACATATACACATGTTGGGGGCTTCTTACCACCAGACCACACAGATCACACAGCGGTATTCCACATCAACACTTACAGTTAAAGGGTGTGTTAAATGGCCAGAGGGTGTAGCAAGAGCATTCTAATCACCCCTTTAAAAAATTTGCTCAATTAACACATTTGCTTTTACGAAAATGAGCTATCAGAATGAGTTACAAATAACCGAATGGATGAATGCAGACAGGGTAAAACTGCACGTGTCAAAGCAATAATTGGAATTAACGCCAGAGACCAATTGTCAGTGGTAGAATTAGTGCTGATTACACATATCCCAGAAGGAGAGGCAACAGCTTTGGGAGGTGAAGAAACTCCTAAAATTTATTAGGACATAGACATAATTTGCACTAAGCTTTGTGAACCTGCTGTGATAACAAGACTTATAGGAGGAAGATATTTAAAAAGTGACATGACTTACATATATTAATTATGAGCTATCTGATTTAGTGATTATTTAAAACTTCACTATTACATTTTTTATATAAAGATCCAACGACATCCTTCGACACTTATATATTTGTGATCTTTATTATTTCCATTTAATTAAATATTCAAGACTCCATGAACTATCCTGAAATTCTATATTCTATATTTTAGATTGAATTAATTAATACCGCTAATTCACCAGTGGTATTTGTTTGCACATGACATTTTTTAGCCTTTATCTCCTTTAAAAGTATAATAAAATTACATAGATATCAACAATCAATATATCTCACTATTTATGAGTTATTATTTTCATTTGTTCTGTGAAAGAACTTATTTGCTACTTTTTCCCATTGTACATTGTCAGTAAGACTCCATACACAGCTGGTTTACTTAAAGCGCACCATTCACCAGGATTTTCCTATATACCTAAAGCCAGTGCTATACTGGCACTATCAGGCTGATTCTATACATACCTTTAGGTGTCAGCTCGGATGTATAGGTTTTGAAACACAAGCAAGTAAAATTTGTAAAATCAATAGCTTTTTGAATTACACCAGCTGCCAATCAGTTGATAGCTGGGGGTGGGTATTCATAGTGATTCCCGTCCCCCTGCCTGTCCGTCCTCCCTGTTATTTATACCTAATTCTATTATAGAATCGTTTTACTATCTGACTAGAAGGACCTGTGCTGATGTCATACCTATGTAACTAGAAGGGGCGGGGCCTCAGATATCAGAAAAATAATGTTACTTCCTAGAATCAGCCCCGCCCCTTCTAGTCACATGGGTATGACATCAGCACAGGTTCTTCTAGTCACTTAATAAAACGATTCCATAATAGAATTAGCTTGAATAACAGGGGGAGGATGGACAGGCAGGGAGAGTGAATCACTATGAATACCCACCCCAGCTATCAGCTGATCAGCAGCTGCTGTCACTCAAGAAGCTGCCCCTTTTTTAAACTTTACTTGCATGTGACTGGAGGCGGAGCCAGTCCAGTCCACTAGTTGACCAGGTGGCAGGGGCAGACAGTGGACAGTAGTCAGTCAGAGTAAGAGAGTGAAGGTGGACGTGAAGGGACGTGCTGACTAGGGTTAATGGTAACCTGGTACCCAGGAGAGTAGTTGCCGGTGGAGTACTCCCGTAACTACGCACCAACGGGGTACAGGACCCTAGGACAGGAAAGAGCTCCAAGCTGACCTGTTAACACCTGCACAGCGAGGGGACCATCAAGGACCTCGCTGACCCCAAAAATCCGAAGACTCAGTAGCAAAGGGAAAACCGGGGACAGGACCAGAGACTCCAGACCCACAGGGTTCACGCTACTGTCAGGCAGACAGAAGTGGACAAACCACCAGACTGGGACCCCCGGTTGCTCTACGCCACGGGGACCCATTTACCAGAGACAGGTGGAGGGAAAAAAGGTACCAGAGTACTAAACTGGCACTAGGACGAAAGGTACCTGGAGGTCAAACCAACCGGCCTTGGGTAACCTGTTCCCATCAACCAGCAGTGAGTAAAAACCAGTTGCACTATACCTCTGTGTGGACTACCTTCTTCAGACGTCCGTCACATTGCCCACCCTCTGGGGCCTGGCCCTGCTTGCGGAGGGCCTAACATCCAGGCTGCAATTAACACCAGCCCCAGTAGTGACATTCTGCAGTGGCAGCTCCACATATATAGCCGCAACACCGCAAGTGGCGTCACGTATGAACACTAACCTAAATCCCCTGTAAATACACCCCATTACAAAAAGGGCCCAGGGCACGGAACCGGGCAACAGCCACCACCGTGACATTCCCAAGTTAAACACTGCCCGGGATGGAGTACCCCATATCCCTGGGCATGACATATATATATATATATATTTACATAGATATATATATATACAGTATATATATATATATTTACATATATATATATATCTATATATATATATATATATACATATGCATGTATACATTAGAAAAATATTTCAACAACAATGGTGGCAAAGAAGACACCAGGAAAACACTGCTAATATTTTTTTGTTGCTCCATCTACTTCATAAACAATATGGGTACGCCAGCATCTATAATATGCCACATGCATATACAGTTAGGTCCAGAAATATTTGGACAGTGACACAATTTTGGCGAGTTGGGCTCTGCATGCCACCACATTGGATTTGAAATGAAACCTCTACAACAGAATTCAAGTGCAGATTGTAACGTTTAATTTGAAGGTTTGAACAAAAATATCTGATAGAAATTGTAGGAATTGTCACATTTCTTTACAAACACTCCACATTTTAGGAGGTCAAAAGTAATTGGACAAATAAACCAAATCCAAACAAAATATTTTTATTTTCAATATTTTGTTGCGAATCCTTTGGAGGCAATCACTGCCTTAAGTCTGGAACCCATGGACATCACCAAACGCTGGGTTTCCTCCTTCTTAATGCTTTGCCAGGCCTTTACAGCCGCAGCCTTCAGGTCTTGCTTGTTTGTGGGTCTTTCCGTCTTAAGTCTGGATTTGAGCAAGTGAAATGCATGCTCATTTGGGTTAAGATCTGGTGATTGACTTAGCCATTGCAGAATGTTCCACTTTTTTGCACTCATGAACTCCTGGGTAGCTTTGGCTGTATGCTTGGGGTCATTGTCCATCTGTACTATGAAGCGCCGTCCGATCAACTTTGCGGCATTTGGCTGAATCTGGGCTGAAAGTATATCCCGGTACACTTCAGAATTCATCCGGCTACTCTTGTCTGCTGTTATGTCATCAATAAACACAAGTGACCCAGTGCCATTGAAAGCCATGCATGCTCATGCCATCACATTGCCTCCACCATGTTTTACAGAGGATGTGGTGTGCCTTGGATCATGTGCCGTTCCCTTTCTTCTCTAAACTTTTTTCTTCCCATCATTCTGGTACAGGTTGATCTTTGTCTCATCTGTCCATAGAATACTTTTCCAGAACTGAGCTGGCTTCATGAGGTGTTTTTCAGCAAATTTAACTCTGGCCTGTCTATTTTTGGAATTGATGAATGGTTTGCATCTAGATGTGAACCCTTTGTATTTACTTTCATGGAGTCTTCTCTTTACTGTTGACTTAGAGACAGATACACCTACTTCACTGAGAGTGTTCTGGACTTCACTTGATGTTGTGAACGGGTTCTTCTTCACCAAAGAAAGTATGCGACGATCATCCACCACTGTTGTCATCCGTGGACGCCCAGGCCTTTTTGAGTTCCCAAGCAAACCAGTCAATTCCTTTTTTCTCAGAATGTACCCGACTGTTGATTTTGTTACTCCAAGCATGTCTGCTATCTCTCTGATGGATTTTTTCTTTTTTTTCAGCCTCAGGATGTTCTGCTTCACCTCAATTGAGAGTTCCTTAGACCGCATGTTGTCTGGTCACAGCAACAGCTTCCAAATGCAAAACCATACACCTGTAATCAACGCCAGACCTTTTAACTACTTCATTGATTACAGGTTAACGAGGGAGACGCCTTCAGAGTTAATTGCAGCCCTTAGAGTCCCTTGTCCAATTACTTTTGGTCCCTTGAAAAAGAGGAGGCTATGCATTACAGAGCTATGATTCCTAAACCCTTTCTCCGAATGGATGTGAAAACTCTCATATTGCAGCTGGGAGTGTGCACTTTCAGCCCATATTATATATATAATTGTATTTCTGAACATGTTTTTGTAAACAGCTAAAATAACAAAACTTGTGTCACTGTCCAAATATTTCTGGACCTAACTGTACCTTCAGAATGGCAAGCTGCTGTGTTTGCTTTTAATGAGCAGTTCCCCTTGTGGGCTCAAGACATCCTTACGTTATATAAATGAATCTTCGTGGCCACTTTGCTGCTGGCAATATGGCATATATGTCATTCACGTAGAGGCCTCTATTGTGCTCCTGCGCATGCGCATTTTGATCTACCCAACTGAGGACAGAGGAAAGTACTGTAATGCGCAGGTGCAAGGAAAGTGCACATGTGCAGGAGCGCAATGGAGGTCTCTGTGTGGATTACATAGGACGAATCATCTACACAAGGATGGGCAGGAGGAAAGCGACTGCACAAGATGGAGGAGGCATCGAACCGAGAGAAGCGACACCCATCAGATCGGACCGCCCCCTAGGTGAGTATAATAAAAGGTGTTTTTACGTTCTACAGAGCGGCGTGGGCTCTTTTACACATTATTCTAGAATGCTATATATAAGAGATCACTGGTGGTGGCCGTAACTCATAAGCAAAAAACCTGGTGACAAGTTACATAGTTACATAGTTAGATAGTTACATAGTTACTTAGGTTGAAAAAAGACCTAGGTCCATCTAGTTCAACCTTCCTCCACCAGTTCTACATTTAGTCACTAAGTCATTTATAACCAACAATGTTTTGTGTAGTGAGGAAATCATCCAGCCCTTTTTTAAAAGCTGTTATAGTATCTGCCATTACTACCTCTTGTGGTAGGGCATTCCACAGTCTGACTGCTCTAACTGTAAAGAACCCTTTCCTATTTAGGTGTCGGAATTGCTTTTCTTCCACTCGCAGTGAGTGCCCCCTGGTCCTTAGTATTGTTTTCGGAAGAAATAAGTCATGTGCCAGTCCTTTATATTGACCACACATGTATTTATACATATAAATGAGATCTCCTCTGAGACGTCTTTTTTCTAAGCTAAACATATCTAACTTTTTCAACCTGTCATCATATGGGAGGCCTCCATTCCTTGTAGTAGTTTAGTTGCCCGCCTTTGAACTGACTCTAACTTCTGAATGTCCTTTTTAAAATGTGGAGCCCAAAACTGGATCCCGTATTCCAGATGTGGCCTTACAAGTGATTTATAGAGGGGTAACAATACGTTGGGATCACGGGATCTAATCTCTCTTTTTATACACCCTAAAATCTTGTTTGCTTTAGCAGCTGCTGCTTGACATTGAGTGCTGCTGCTCAGCTTATTTGTAATGAGAATACCCAAGTCCTTCTCCTGTTCTGTAGTCCCGAGTTTACTTCCATTTAATGTATACGCAGCTATAGGATTACTCCGTCCTAGGTGCATTACTTTACATTTATCAACATTAAATCTCATTTGCCAAGTATCTGCCCATTCTGACATCTTATCCAGATCTTTTTGTAATATTGTACTATCCAGGTCAGTTTTTAATATCCTACATAGTTTGGTGTCATCGGCAAAGACTGACACTGTACTATCAATCCCATCCACAAGGTCATTAATAAAGAGAGTAAAAAGAATCGGTCCAAGCACAGATCCCTGCGGTCCCCACTGCTGACTATAGCCCATTTAGAGAATGTACCATTTATGACTACTCTTTGTTTCCTATCTTTTAGCCAATTCCTTACCCTTCCCTTTAAACAATACGTCAGTGCTGGCCTGTGATTTATACCTCAGATGGTTTCTGCTAGAGGAACAATTTGCAGAGTGGGTGCGAGAAAAAATCTGGAAGTCACACGGACTATCTGTATTCCATCCGATTTTTACAGACACATCACCATTCTGTAGCATAGGACATTGCAATGGTCCTGTAAATGACTGTAGAATAATAGTTGCTGAGAAACAAAACACAATTAATAGGGATGTCATATGGATGCTAAGAAAAACAAATCACACCCAGCACTCGCATGACGTATGGAATGACATACTGTATGCAAGACACACGTTCAAGTTTTCTGGATGAAAATTGGACCGAGTTATTATACTCAAATTTATAGATACATTTTATTTAACAATAGTTGAGTTTAATTAGTCACCATAAGTGGATTCCTAATTTACACTTTCTATACCTGTGTGTCACCTAAAGCTATAAATTATATTATTTGTGATAAAGGCAGCCAAATTCTAGTGACATTTCTTCTCTTCTGAATCCCATCAGCGCATCCTCTTCCCTTTGCTTATATACCTATCATAGATTTTGATATGCTGCCTAATTAGTAGTGACTGGTACTGTTGAGGTTGCAATAATCTGTGTTAACATTTGTGCTTGTATGCAATGTAGGAATCCCAGTCAGTACAGACAGAAAGAAAAGAAGAGAGAGCCAGCGATCTCACAGCACAAAGTTCCAAAAAGTCAGCACTCCAACGGAATAGTGTTTCTTGTACATCATGCGGAAATGGCACATGCTATTAGATAAATTCTACATCAACGCTTGGGTGATAGACTTTATAGGGAATCTGTCAGCAGGTTTTTGTGTGATGCACAGGGTTATGGTGTACTCGGTCCTGGGCAGTGTATATCTGGGGAATGTCACTTTGGTGGCCATTGCCAGGTTCCGTGCCCAGGGCCTTTTTTTATAAAGGGGAAATATTTACAAGGGATTAGAATAGTGTTCACACGTGACGCCACTTGCGGAGTTGCGGCTATGTGGATGGAGCCGCCACTGCACAATGTCCACTACTGGGGCTGGTGTTAATGGCAGCCTGGATGTTAGGCCCTCCACAAGTAGGGCCGGGCCCCAGAAGGTAGGTGTAATGTCGGCTGTCGGAAGAAGGTAGGCCACACAAGGGGTTCAGTGCAACTGGTTCTTTACTCACTTTCTGGTGGTAACTGGTCACCTGAGGCCGGCTGGTTTCACCTTCAGGTCCCCTTTGTCCCAGTGCCAGTGTAGTAATCTGGCGTCTTCTTCCCCTGCACCTGTCTCTGGTTGGTGGGTCCCCATGGCATAGAGCAACTGGGGGTCCCCGTCCTGTGGGGCGGTTTTTTCCACTGCTGTCCGTATGATGGTAGCGTGAACCCTGTGGGGTTGGAGTCTCTGATCCTGTCCCCAGCTCTCTCTTTGCTACTGAGTCTCGGATTTTTAGGGTCAGCGAGGTCCTTGATGGTCCCCTCGCTGTGCAGGTGTTATCAGGCCTGCCTGGAGCTTCTGCCTGACCTAGGGTCCTGTACCCTGTTGGCGCGTAGTTCCTGGAGTACTCCACCATACTCCACTGGCAACTACCCTCCTGGGCACCAGGTTACTGTTCACTCCTCACGTCCACCTTCAAAGTTCTTCTCCGACTCACTACTCCATCTGACTACTGTCCACTGTCTGCCGCTCCCACCTGGTCAACTAGTGGACTACACTGGCTCCACCTCTAGGCGGCCATCCATTGGTCCAACCCTAGCTTTGCATCATACTATGGGGAATGATTGGGGATAACTGGGATTACCTGGAGTGTTTGTGTGTGACCAGCACTGGTCTCCCGGGGACCATGTCTACCTCCAAAATAAGTGGAATTGTGCATTATAATGAAGTATTGGACTGCAAAGGGCCCCTATATTGTTCTTACACAGGGGCCCTCTTCTGTCTGTGTCCACCAGTGTGCAAGGGGAAACACAGAAAATTTCTTGCTTTGTTAAGATTCGTTCTATTTATTTGCTATGTTTGTTTAAGCAACAGGACACTTATTATTGCCCGAACTACACAGTCACTCTCACAGCAGTCCGGCACACCCCCATTTCTGATTGACACTTCTATAGAGATTCTGCTGTGGGTTGGGCCACCTCTCTCAGCTCTGCTACATGACTAAATCTAAAAAGTCTGACTGTGCAGAACAAATAAGGAATAACGTTTGGAACTCCATTCTGTGTCTGAACTGGGTGCAGAAACCTAAAAAAAAATCACTATATGGAGATAAGGTATGCACACCAGTGACTATGCAAGGGGAATACATGTAATAGCAGAAACTGCTGTGTGAATACTGACATGAAAAATTCAATAGCTATATGTATGAATGAAATGTGAAAAATGGAACCTGCATTACTGCCATGAATATATGAATAAAGAGAAATTTAGCTACTGAATTGATCAATGCAATAGAGCCTGTGTGTGTCCTCTCATGCAGTTAAAAAACTTACTGTGTATGGGAAGCTGAGACCCAGGCTATATATACGTATCATTTGGATTGGCAATAGGTGTGAGTGGGGTGGGTTCTCAAACGAAAAACTACTAACAAATAAGGAATAACGTTTGGAACTCCAAATCACTATACGGAGATAAGGTATGCACACCCTTGCATAGTCACTGGTGTGCATACCTTATCTCCATATAGTGATTTTTTTTAGGTTTTTGCACCCAGTTCAGACATAGAATGGAGTTCCAAACGTTATTCCTTATTACTGTGAGACATCTTATGTTGTATATGTAGTGAAGTGTCCTTGTGGCCTACTCTATGTAGGCGAAACCACCCAGACTGTTAAGGAACGTATATCACAACATAAATCCACCATTAGGTGTGAGAGATTGACTTTACCTCTTCCATCTCATTTTCATAAACAGGGACATAGTGTTAGTCAATTACGGTTCCAGGTGTTGGAGCAGGTCTTGCCAAATAGAAGAGGAGGTGATAGGGTTAAAAAATTGAAACAAAGGGAGGCGTATTGGATTTTTACTCTTCAGACTTTGGAGCCCAAAGGCCTTAATCGTGATTTCGATACTTCTAGTTTCTTATAGCTTTACATTCATTTATGCCTACTTATTATTATCTTTTTCAGAGGAGTTGATCACTGACTTGATGATGGCCGGTCCTTTTAGGTATTTTCTTATAATCTTCTTTCTGTTTCTTTCTTAACATAATCCTTTTTCCTGCTTTTTCCCTAGTTTTAGTTTTCTCTACACATCACTAATTTTCCCTTGATCCCTTTCTTCCATAGTCTCTCCTTCCCCTTCCCTCCCCCTTCCCCTTCCCCCCCCCTTTCCCCCCCTCCCCCTTCCCTTTCCAATCCCCACCCCCTTTCCTTTCCCTTCCCCCCCCTCTCCATTTTCTTATGTACATTCCCCTTAGCTTTTCTCTTTTCTTTTTTCCTGTTTTTTTACTAGGGTTGATTATAGGTGATAAAAAATTAAAAAATAATTAAAAAATTATTAAATTGATTTCGAATAAATACACCATTCCCTTAGTCCTCTTATTTTATTTCTTCTATTTTCTTTTATTTGACCTTTTAGGTAATTTGTCTTCAAATAATGTTACCCATAGAGTCTCTTATTCATTACACTATTTTGGGCTTAGTTACCCTTATTCCATGGTTATTGCATAAGGGGACATTGCCAGTCAGCGCAATTTTAGCGCTTGCCAACCATCTGGTTTACATGTTGCCAACCAGGATCGTCACTTCCGGTTTGCGGACCGGAAGTGACGTTCCGCAGTGAGGAGTGGCTGTCTGTGTATGTCTACAGTTGCCAACCATCAGGATTTACACATTGCCAGCCGGTGACGTCACTTCCGGTTTTCGGACCGGAAGTGACGCTCCGTGACGTCACTTCCGGTCTCCAGACCGGAAGTGACGCTCTGTAACTTGTTAATGAGCTAATTGAGCGGTCTATTTAAATCTGGACATTGGACTGTCAGATTACATTGACTGCAGACCCGGACGGGCAGCTTTTTCCTCTGGTCCAGCTTTTTCATATATTTCTACAGAGCCCTTTCTGGTGAGTGTTCATTGCTTGGTATTTCTGTGTATTGTCTGTTTTATTAGAGTAGAATAGTGTCTCAGTGCTGGTGCTTAGGCTCTTTGTCCTTCTATATTAGCAAGATACACATTTTTGGATAAATTTTTGGGTTTCCTGTTTGGTTCCCCTTTTGTTGTATAATGGTTCTATTATGCTACATTTTATCTGTATTTCAATTATATCTTTAGGTGGACATTATATCTGCTAGTGAAGCGGCTCAACTGACAGATTCTTCACTTTTGTCTTTTTGTTGACATTTTTTGTATATCATAGTTCATGATTCATGCATTATAATGTGGTGAATATTTCTGCCCTTTTTTGTTACCATGATTGTATAATGCCATTATTTCTGTATACTTAAAAATCTTTTATGTATCTTTTTATTGTAGTGTAAACTGATGAAGGTCGGATGACCGAAACGTCTTTAATAATTACACAGATCAATGAATAAAATATAAAACAATTTCAGTTGAATGCTTTGAGTGCTGGATTTTTTTCAATTTTTTGATCTGGGGTGGGACCCTATCCAAGCACCAGCGACTATAGAAGGAGTGCCACATTTCTATATTTTATATAGTATTCACACAGCAGTTTCTGCTATTACATGTATTCCCCTTGCATAGTCACTGGTGTGCATACCTTATCTCCATATAGTGACTGTGCAGAACTGCTGCACCCAGTAATCTAAGTGATACATATTTGGATTCAGGAACTCTTTGCCTACATTATGCTGCTCTTAGATTAAATAGCAAAATCCTGCAGACAGATTCCCTTTAAATATTGGCACACACCAATAATAAATTTGGTCTATGTAAGGCCTCTTTCACACGTACGTGCCGCCGGTACATGTTTGGCAGTTTTCTCACATACCGGAGACATGTACACACGGAGACCTATGTATTTTTATGGTTTTGGACACACGTAAGTATTTTTGCATGGAACTTCTGTCCATTCCGTACTTACTTGTGTCCTTGTGTTTCTCACGCCGACATGTCGTTTTATCTCCGGCATCACGGGTGTCACACGGAACGCAAACGTGTCACATGTAACACACACGGACCACACGGATGTGTTCCGTGTGACACGCACCGGAGAGAAGACATGTGTCTGCGAGAAAGAAAAACAAAACTTTACTCACCTTCTCCTGCCCTGCAGTCTCTGCCGTTGCTGTCACTTGCTGCCGACCACCGCTCATTATGCTAATTGAATATTCACTTCACTGCGGCCGGAAGCAGCAGCAGCGGGGAGTCAGCAGGATCGGAGACTGAAGATCAGCACCACGGACAGCGAAGCCAGGGACAGGTGAGTAGAAAGTTCCCGTTCTCTGTGTGTTATCACGGATAACACATGGAGAACACACGTAGCCCATTAACACGGCCCACGGACGGGAAAACGCACCTCTGACACGTCCGTGAAAAACGTGCGTGGTTTTTAACGGACGTGTGAAAGAGGCCTAACAAATAGTCAAAATTGAGGCCTCTTTTCCAGACACGTTTACAATAGGTCTAGCAAGGAATGGACAGCAGATCTTTTTGGAATGAATAAATATGGCTAAAAAGATTTGCTTTAGAATCTTAACGCATCTTACATTGGAATTCTGGCACAAGAGTGATTTTAAAACCGTCCGATGATTTTATCTTGACAATGGATGAATAATTGTTTCTTGTCACTTTAAGTGTTAAAAATGTAATAATATTTCAAATTAATTAATCACTAAATCATAATGACTTAATTTCTTTAGCATTTCTGTATTGATGACAGTGAACTGCGTTTCTTGTATAGAGGTGTACTTACATCCGCTGTAATATTCCCTACACTGATCCCACCTATCAGAGGCCATTTACATTACTGATGTTTTCTAATGATGCAGTTCTCCTGCAAACACAAGACTTTATATAGCTATGTTGAATTACAAATTCCAAAGTTATGACTGTCAGAATATGAGAAGTCCAATAGAAAAATGCCGTAGAGATGTGGATGATAAAACTGTCTGGGTGTCTAAATACCGTTTGCAACATAGTGACAAGTATGGAGTGGCATAGTTTCTATAACTAACTAACAATCTGAGAAACTCTGCTTCCGGACATACTAAAAAATGTGTTATTTGCCTTTATAGCCATGTAGTAATTTGTATATCACCATCTCCTGAAAACAGCAATGATCAATGATCTAGGGATGAGAATAAATAATAAACAATCAATTC
This sequence comes from Anomaloglossus baeobatrachus, assembly GCF_048569485.1. Lineage (NCBI taxonomy): Eukaryota > Metazoa > Chordata > Amphibia > Anura > Aromobatidae > Anomaloglossus > Anomaloglossus baeobatrachus. The sequence goes on along the minus strand of NC_134364.1, from coordinate 81,274,804 downwards.
TTATCCAGTCCACAGAAGTAATCAAATCAATCACTTCTCATGTTGGTCTTGCGAGGAATTGAAAAATCTCCATCATGTGACTGAGATCTTGTTTCTTCATGGTTTCAATCATGGTAAATATCAGTAAAATGCAAGAGAAGCTGAGCCTACATCACGGCTGTCCTTCCACTAACAGACATGGGGCATTTATTGCTGACTGATAGGATATGTTATAAATGGTCAATATGTAAGCTGGTGATCGGATGCAACAGCACAGACAATGAGGAGGCAGCGGTGACTGAACCAACAACAGTTTATTAACTATATACAAATCAAGAATTAGCACTATAAAGTAAACAAATCAGATTATTTCACAGTGGATTATTCAGCAGCACAAGTATATGGAATGCAATCACAGTATTTTTTACACAATATTATTACACAGTATTATTCTAACTACTAGCAGTCACCATAGACGTTATCGTACTCTTGATCCCTTTAATTGGAAAACTTCAATGTTATTTTATTTGTTGCTGTCGTGTACTTAGCTAAACAATACTATACAGTGTACAAGCCCTAGTGGGGTTAGAAATGATACTCTCTGCGAAGCAAGTCCAAATTGGGAGATGTATGCACACCCTCCACTGTCTGGCCACCTTTGTGCTCTAAGTCTCCACTCAATACCATATCTCTGTGCAGGAAGCAAGAGCCCATGGAAACGGTCCTCTGCTACACCCGGGTGGTCTCTTGAGTCTAGTCTGGATCAGGTCACAGACTTCTACTGGCGCTCATCATGGGTCTTCCACTTTCGCAGGTCACAGTCTTCTACTAACGCAGGTCACGATTATCTACTGGCTCAGGTCACAGTCTTCTACTGGCTCAGGTCACAGTCTTCTACTGGCTAAGGTCATGAATTTCTACTGGCTCAGGTCATGGTCTTCTACTGGTTCAGGTCACGGTTTTCTACTGGCACAGGTCACGGTCTTATTCTCAGCTCAGGTCACTGATCTTCCTCTCTGGTCAGGTCTGCAATTTTGTTCTCAGGTCAAGTCACCAATCTTCCTGGTGCAGGTTCTGGTGCCAATTTCTCCACTTCTTGACTCAGCCCGGCCTTTTTTTGTATTTAGTAACCAAAACACAACTGTCACCTGACCTGTTGTCTCTTCTTATGTCTTATCTCTAGGAAACTGATGATTCACTTTGTAGTACTTGCTGTTCTCTTTTTGTTTGTACTCTTACAATTTCTGGCCACCAGATGGTGATTTTTACTTATTTAAGCTTCAGAAATCCTCAACTACCTTACAGATATACAGTATGGGACCTGCATCCACCTCAAGAATGGAACCCTGTTTCTTGCTGTCAGGACTGGAGAGGTGGCCGAGCATTCAACACTCAGTTTGTTGATTTCAAAGGCAGCTCCGATGATAGCAAAGGTCATGTTCAGAGCTGTTATAGAAATGAATAGAGAGGAGCACATGCATGGCCACCTCTCCTCTGAGAGTAGGGAGCAATGGCACCCCATTCTCAAGATGTTGATCTCAGAGTTGGGCTCTGCATCTATTAAACATATTTATGCATACTGTTGACATACCATAAATGTTAAATATTGGAATAACCTTTTGATCCTTGTTTGTCTACCTGCAGTCTACCCTGTATACAAAGTACAGCCTCAGTGGTGTGGGAATGATGAGCTGTTGGCAATGAAGCTACCTGTTAGGTCAGCATAGGCCCGACATGCACAGTCCAAGTCCCCAGATATGGAGGGGCATCAGTTGGGTCTGTGTCACACGTCTGACATTCATAGTCTGAGTCCCATGAAGCTGTTAAGTTTGTGAAAGGACACGTGTAGCCGGGCCGGACATAGCCGTCCTCACTTAGACTGTGTGGTCAGCTAGCTAAAATATGTCCAAGAGTATTCTGGACACCTTCCTAAAATATAGTATCCATGCAGACTATCCCAGTTTCAGTGAACTGACAGCTTGGATGTCTATGTGCTGTATCAGTGAATGATGACTTCCTTGTAACCAATCTGTTGCTAATTTTTACATATACTAAATATTGGTGTTTGTTCTGTCCTTGCCACTAATAAACTGATATAAAATGGGGCAGTGTCAGTGATTTACATATTCTTTCTGTATTCTGAATTTTTTTCTTCATATGAGTTCAAAAATCCCAAATAAAAAAATGTAAAGATGTGCAACAGTTCTGTATCTAAAGCTCACAAGTAGAACAATAGTAAGCTCTGTTCACGGATGATACATAATTCTATTGTTCTTTTTGGTTACAGAAGAACAATAAATGTAATGACTTCTGGACCTTTTACTTACCAGACCCTAGCGGCTCATGACAGAAACCATGAACTATAACTGGTCTCTTGGGTTTCCTTTATGGTGCCCACCTTTTTGATTTTCCGAAGGATACTCAACGGAGGTTCTGAATGAAAAATAGCTCTGCGCTAATTAGTTATATGAAGAAAACTTGTTTTATTGACTGTGTAAAATTCAAGACTTGGTGTGATGCTAGTCACTACTTACGGGCAGTATGGACGGAAGGGTAGTCAGACAAGCCAGGATAAGAACACAGGAAGACACGACAGGACACAGGGAGTAAGCAGAAACGCAGTCAAGTAATAGGCCGAGGGTCAGAATTCCAGGAGAGTTCATATTTGATACAGGGAGCAGACAGAGACATGGTCAGTTAATGGTCCGAGGTCAGAAGCCAGGAGGTCATGATAAGAACAGGGAGCAAGCAGAGAGGGGCCAATAAACAGTCCAGGGTCAGGAAGCCAAGATCAGAACACGAACACAAACAGGAGCCAAAAGCACAACTGCAGAACCAGAGAGTACGACTGGCGAGGTTCTGGGAGAGCATGCTCAGTAATGAAACAGAACAATTACCAGGAACAAGGAGCACCTGAGCAAGTGTCACCTAGAACCTGCATGGAAACCTTGTGCAGAAAAACAACCTGTCAGCAAGTGCTCAAGAAACACAGCAGAGCATTACACGTGCAAAATGCTCTGCACAAAGGAAATATAACTGCTGGCTTTGTAGTTGAGGAGAGCGTGGCAGAACATAACCAGTGTGCAAAATGCTCCGCACAGCAGAACCGTGACACTTTGCATATTTATCATGTCATCTACTAAACGTTCCCCGTCTTACAAATTTGTGTATTTCTATATATATATATATGGCAGGAAATATCCAAACCACTAGGTACAACATTAAGTAAAGAGCGAGGCATATGGATATTAACAAAAAAGCTTTTCTAGTATCGCAAAATTCTCAAGGAGCAACTCCAGAATTATTGAATTGATTATTTTTGGATTTCGTATTTACACTCTTTTCCATCTTTTTTAGCCATGTGGCCATTTCAATTGTGCAGAATAAAAATTGATACATTTTTTCATTAAATTTATGATTCGTTTTTCTTTTTTTTTTATTCATAAAGCTGTGAAATAGATTATATATAAGAAAAAAATCTCATGGAAAGGAAGAAAGGTTGGAGGTGAGCGCAGCTGTTGACTTTGCGTGCCAGGGACTAGCTGAACTGGCAGCTGTGGGGGAGAAGTATGTGCCCACGGGGCGGGGCGGTGCGGCGGGGCTGCCTGAGTGGAAGGGTGTGCGAGTCTCAGTAGAGAGGCTGGAGACACACTTCACATCCTCCTAGTCACAGCACTTTACTGTCAATGGAGCATATAAAGTCAGAGCCTCTTGTTCCTGCTTCATTGAACAACAGTGAGACTATGGAAGGCAGAGCAGAGGATGAAGGGTAGAGAGGGACAGGCTCAGAGGCAGGGTGTAAAAATAACCAGCAGGAGATCAGATCTGCTAAAAGACAAAATGGGCAGAATGGAGGAGAAAATTGGACTAAAAGTGAAAAATAAAAATAGAAGGTAAGGTGCCTGAACTTGAGTGACCTACGGGTCCATATCACTGAGGGGTCATAAGTGCAGAAAGTAGAGAGCTCACTAGAGTCGTAGAGGATGCGAGATGCGGTGGGAGTAGACTGACAGAAGAGAGAAGATGAAATAGTCTTCGAGGATTAGTAAAGCAACAGATTAAGGCTGATGTGAAAGAAAAAAGGAGAAAGTGAGAAAAGTGGGATGTGATCTCCCAGACACCACCCTGAGACTCGCAGCACATTAGGTGCAATTTTAGCACCGCTTTTTAATTGACTAATTGCTTTTCTCGAAGGAAAGTTTAATGATCACAGCGCCACTCCAAGGGACAAAAGGATTTCTCTTTTTTTTGTGTGTGAGGAATGAAATGAAAAGTTTTCCGATGGATTAGTAAGAACTTACAGTACTAATGAAAACTCAACAGAAACCATAAAGGCAAGAATGCTCAATGCTAGGTCAACCAGAGGGCACCATGTGCGATTATTGGATGGATCTCCAAGAAGACGCTCCTTAACGAGCATGCGGGATTTCTCTAATCTGTATTCATAGACTGGTCTTAGAGTCTTAATCTACAAGACACGGTTAATTCTTGAGAATCACAACTCTGAAATATCAATTTGTCATTCAAGTATTTTCTTCTGGAGTTGGATTTCTGCCGGAAAAGACATGAGATTATCCCTATAACGAACCATTAGGTGGCAGTAGAAGCCAAGGATTGGATCCACTTGGCGCTTGGGTTTCTTCTACGCCCTCGGGGGACGTTTTGACACTTTTAAAATGTTACCTGTGGTTTTGTGTGTAAACTGTTTGTACATATAGACAAAAAATTACCAAATAAGTCAAAAGAAGAGAACTGCTGACAAAACTCACACATCATTGGAGAGTGAAAGATTCCGGAAGCCACAATGTTACCGGGAAAAGAAAAAAATGGGGCATAGTTTATTTAGGGTGGTATCACTCGCAGCGTTTTTAAGCACAACTTTTATGAGTCAAAACCAGAAGTGAATTTCAAAAGAATGGAAATACTGCCATCCTGACAGATCCAGATAAAAAAACTATTCAGCTTTTATTTCCTAAAAATGCTAAGTGTGAAGGATCTTCTATTGTGAAATGCTTTTGAGGGTTGTAATGCACCATAATGGTATAAACAAATACATTTACAGAGTGATGTTTAATTGTATGGATGAAATAGATCGCCATGGCCTAGTATGGTGCCTGGTCATATAGAATATATATGCATTGTATTACTATTGGTATTCTGTGCCCAGGCTGATTTAGGTGGAAATAGAATTATTTTTGTAATGATAAAATAAAATGTAGTTGCTTCTATTTTTTTCTTGACCACTTTTAATCAAAGATGAATGATTGGCAGGGAGAGGGATCACTTATTCTCAATGACTCACATGTTCTGATGCACAGGAGTAGGGAGGAATACAGCTTACAGGCAACTCCAGTAACCGGCAGCCCACAACAGTGACTAGAAGGGTCCATCCACTCATACCTCCACCTACAGCCATGAAGAATCCTGGTGGAGGTCCTGAGAATTTTACGTTCCTTCAGGTATGTTCTAGTGCATGTGTTCTTCACCATCGTCTTCACATTGAGAAATATCCTGCTAAATGCCTCTTGATTAAAATCCCACCAATAGTTAAGATTGGCTAAAATACATTGCTTTATTATAGGGGATTAACCCAATGATTCAGGAGTTTTTGGTGCCTGGGTATAACCTGAAATCTGTCCATTCTATGGGGAGGAATTAAATATTGCATTTCATTACGTTTTTTAAGTTTCATTTTTGTGTTGTTGTCTTGGTTTTTTTTTTACCATTTTTGTTACATTGTGTTTCTCATGAATTTTTGAAGACGTATGTTTAGATTTGGGTTTTTTTTGCACCTTCTTAAAGTCACTTGTCACAATTCCTCTGTGCAGAGCATCTTGCACATTTGGAGATGCTCTGCTGTGTTTTTTTCTAAATTACTGAGCTGGCAGTGTCATGATTCCTCTGTGCAGAGCATCTTGCACACTAGGAGATGCTCTGCTGTGCTTATCTGAATTACTGAGCCGGTAGTATCATGATTCCCCTGCGCAGAGCATTTTGCACTAGCAGATGCTCTGCTGTGTTTTCCTGGACAACTGAGCTGGCAAGTTGATTGATTGCTCAGGTGTTTTCATCATCCTGATAATTGCTCTGCTTCTTTATTGAGCATGCTCACGCTGAACTTTGCCAGTCATACATTCTGGTTCTGCAGTTGTGCTGTTGGCCTGTCTTTCAGCTACAATTCTGATCTCAGTTTTCTGACCCCGGACTGTTGTTTGACTCCTCTCTGATTGCTTCCTGTTCCTATGATGACCTCTAGGCTTTTACCTTGGACCGTAACCTGACCACGTCTTAGTTTACTCTCTGTACCTACTATGTGCCTTTCCGGAATTCTGACCCTCGGATTGTGACCTGACTATGCCTCTGTTTTCTCCCTGTATCCACACATGCCTTCCTGTTACCAGACCCCAGCTTTCCTGACTACTCTTCCGCCTGTACTACCCATAAGTAGTAACTTGCATTACAGTCACCTGTAAGTAGTGACTTGCATTACATCACTATTTTTGCATAAGAAAATTTTCAACAGGGAATAAACCATAAGGATATTTTTTTTCAGCGTCTATAATAATTATTTTATTTGAAAACATAAATAAACAACCTAATAATTGCACAAAAAAATCCTCCTATAGAATGAGAAGGAGGTTCCTAATATTTCCCCGCACTCTTACTGGCTTATGCTATCCATGGGCCTTGATATGCTGTGAGAAGATCCCTACTGGTGAGTATGGTATACTATGACGATCCTGTACATCTAAGTGTGTACTATTACCGAGGTTAAATATTTATTTTACCATCCGGCATGCGGTCTATTGCCTCTGATCTTTGTTTAAGCTCTTAATAGAGGGCTGTCAAAGTTGTATGTCATGTGCCAGGGACGGCTCACAAGGAGCTGTATTAACGTCGACCTTGGTTGCTTTAATCTGTAGCTATGCATTAATAATACCAGACTGTATATTTGTGCATCCAATTAAAATCCTGATCTGCCCAGGGCTTTGTGACTGCAAATAATGATCAGAAAACCTTCACCCAGTGTATTACCTCACCGTACTGAGCGTAGGGAGAAAAAAAACACAAGCCTAGGATACTTTTCAATACGTTTCAAGCACAGCAAGCTTTTAGTGTTATAACTTCAATTACAGAGTGCAAATGATTGACAAGTGCTTTTAAACAGCCGACGTGAAATATTCTGACCTTATGAAATGTTTTCAGTTATAGATTTCTGTATTATTTCCATCCATGCATCCGTCCTGGGAAAAGGTTGGAGGAAACCTTTACTTTTCGATTTGCAAGTAGTAAAGAAAAAAACAACTAAAACTAGTAATTTTAATTCAACACCACAATTTACATAGATGGAAATAGAAAAGAAAAAAAAATAATACTTAGAAAAATTATGATTTAATAGAATACAATAGTCTTATATAATTCTATAGTTCTGCAGGTAACTTCAGAAGGATTGGTTTACCATGGTCACTGACCTCTTCAGTATCAAGTCTCATTCTCAGGCCTGCCATTCTTTTATTTACATATTTTTAAATTTAAATTCCCAACAATTGTTCTTTATATTTTTCTGATATTGCTAATTTTGGTATTACCTCTCCCTTATTACCCCCTTTCACTATAAAAGGTTGTTGTTTGTCTTTTTAATTTTTAAATGTATTATTAAAGGTTATATTTTATATGGTTTTTTTTCTTTTTGATATATATATACAACTCTGGATAATACTCCAATTACATTTATTTTTTATTATTTCATATCTGACATTTTCAGGGGATTGGTTATGTAGAATTATACAGATTACTTTACTATTGATAACTATTCCTATGCTGATCGGTTTAGCACAGATTCCATACAATCAGCTAAGAAATAATAAAATTTTAATTTAATTGGGGTATTATCCAGAGTTGTATATATATATATATATATACCAAAAAGAAAAAAAAACATATAATATATTACCTTTAATAATACTTTTAAAAGGTAAAAAGACCAACAATAACCTTTTATAGTGAAAGGGGGTAATAAGGGAAAGGTAATAGCAAAATTAGCAATATCAGAAAAATATAGGTAGGGATAAAGCTGACCCTAATGAGCCCTAAGGCTGTCCCTACCTAGTAATGGAGGGTATGATGCCCTATGGTTGTGGCGCCACCATTCACCGATGGGAAACCCTAACAATCCCTAGCTCACCCTACACTACACAAACAGATGCATCACCAAAACTAATGGGAAAAACAAATATAAATAATTAAAACACCAGACTAATATAGCTAAGCACTAATATGTCATAGATAACATAATTATCACTAATCTGGTATGGAGGTCCAGCAATCAAGGTCCTCAAAAAACATCGTCCCGACGAATTTCCCCCTGTAGGGTCCACAGGTTTCATCAGGGGACAGTTAAGTAGATGATAGATGTCACATCCCAGGAGTAGCTGCATTCATTGTAAACTGTAAAATGATGATAATTACAGTCATAATAATCTAATTTTCCTTAGCTTTAAAGCAATCATGGAAGCCTTTTTTATTTTTTTTACGAACAGGGCAAAAAAGTCACATTTTTACGGACTGTCCTGGAATTTCTGGATTGTTGGCAGACATGGTGAACGGTCAGAATTACAAAGGAACTGACGTGAATGGATCAGGGTTGGAAATCCACGTCAGTGGGGGATTTTGGCCATGGATTATCTACAAAGTGAGGGATCCTTCTGTTTAGTTTAACTTTGCATTTACACCTCCCCATCTATACATATACATATGTACTGTTGATTACTGATATAAGTATTGATGTTTCATTGACACACGTTAATTATATATTTATATTTTGTATTTACTAATTTACATGGCCTGTTTGTCTTATTAATTGTATATGTATATGCAGTTGATGTTTTGTATAACTATATAGGAGTGTATCGTTTACATTGTTACCTGGGTCCTGTTCATGATGGTGACTTCTATCTGTTTTCTATGTTTTGGTCTTCAATATAGCGCGTTACTTGCACATGCGCGGTCTGTCCAGACGGATGGGTGGCACTGATGCTCTCATTCAGCGTCGCTCCAAGGTTTTTGAGAGATTTCCCTTACTCGGAGTAGCTTGCTTGACTGCTAAGGCACCCTGCACCTGACAGTGTAGACATGACTGCGCATGCGCTACTTGTTAAAGGGCTAGCTGTGTCTCCCTCTAAACGAACTTTCTCCTCTCCAATCTGTCCTGAATGTAGCATCCAGCGTCATATTCCTGTCCAGCCGCTTCTCTGACTACTCCACCTTGTACCAGTCACTACACTGGGTACCTATCAGCTACAGAATACAATACAAACTTATATCACTCACCCACAAAGTTCTCCACAGCTCTGCACCACCATATATGTCATCCCTCATCTCTGTCTATCATCCTGCCTAAATCTTCAGTTCCGCAAATGATCTTAGACTAAAGGGTGCTTTACATGCTGCGACATCGCTAACGATATATCATCAGGGTCATGTCGTTAGTGACGCACATCCGACGTCGTTAGCGACATCGCAGCGTGTGACACCTAGGAGCGACGATCAACGATCGCAAAAACCTCAAAAATCATTGATCGTTGACACGTTGCTCCTTTTCATAATATCGTTGGTGGGGCATGCCGCTGGTTGTTCGTCGTTCCTGCGGTATCACACATCGCTGTGTGTGACACTGCAGGAATGACGAACATCTCCTTACCTGCGTCCACCGGCAATGAGGAAGGAAGGAGGTGGGCGGGATATTCCGCCCACTTATGTCCGCCCCTCTGCTTCTATTAGACGATTGCCATGTGCCGTCGCTGTGACGCAGCATGAACCGCCCCCTTAGAAAGGACGTGGTTCGCCAGCCACAGCAATGTCACAGGGAAGGTAAGTCCGTGTGATGGGTGTAAGCGATGTTGTGCATCATGGGCAGCGATTTGCCCGGGTAGCACAACCGATGGGGCGGGTACGCTCGCTAGCGATATCGATAGCGATATCGCAGAGTGTAAAGTGCCCTTAACATCCTCCATAATCTGAACCTCACACCTCCGTCTTCAAGACTTCTCTCGTGCTGCGCCAGTTTTCTGGAATGCACTACCCAAAAGAGTGTGACTAATATCCAGCCCCCAATTTTTAAGTGTGCATTAAAAACATATCTCTTCAGACAAACTTATCGTCATAACTTACTAACCTAACTCTCCCCTGTCCCACCTTCTAAATGTTATGCATAACCTTCTCCCTCCTATTTATGTCCTCACATCCTCCATACAACCAATAGCACGTAAGTGCACCTAAAAGGTTACTGTCTAATGACCGACTCAGTCATCTTTATATGAAATGAATAAATTATCATACCAATGGCCGGACCAGATGGACAAGTATGCTTTACCTTTCGTGTCCCCCTATCTCCTCATAGATAATAAGCTTTCGAGCAGGGCCCTCATTCCTACTGTAGCTGTTGAACAATGTGCTATTTTGTTTTTTCTGTACAAGCCCCCAACTGATTGTAAAGTGCTGCGGAATATGTTGGCGCTATACCAATAAACTTTATTATTAATTACAGTGGAACATCGGTTAACGAGTAACCCAGTTAGCGAGTATTCCGCTTAACGAGCAAAGCTTGCTGTAAATTTGTAACTCACTTTACGAGCAAGCTTTTCCGTACGAGCAAAATACTCACCCCACACACTTCCGGTTCTGTACATCCACCGCGCTCTAACCTGCTCTTACAGTCCGCACAAACACACACAAACACGCACAAACATGCACAAACACACACACAAACACGCACGCACACACACATTTTATGCTCACCTTACCTTCCATTCCATCGCCGGCCTCACAGTTCTTGTAGTTCGCCACTACAGGATGTGTATTGATAACCATGGCGATGAGGTAGGAACGTCCGCTGTCAGCCGCTACTCAAAGGCAGCGCGCTGACCAATCAGAGGCAAGTGGCTCCTGCCTTTGACGTCAGTGCGCTGGGAGCGGAAGATCCGGCATCGGTCGCGATTTGTACCCGATACACATCCTGTACCAGCGAACTACAAGAACCATGAGGCTGGCGATGGAACGGAAGGTAAGGTGAGCATATGTGTGTGCGTGCGTGTGTGTTTGTGTGTGTTTGTATGTGTTTGTGTGTGTGTGGAATGACACAATAGGGGACCAGGATGGGGCATTTAACAAGTTGTGGAACGAATTGTCTGCATTGCAATGATTTCCTATGGGAAATCTTGCTTTGCTAGACGAGTAACTTGGTTAACAAGCACACTCCCAGAACAGATTGCTCTTGTTAACCAAGGTTCCACTGTATTATTATTTGTTCAACGGGCACAAATTTATGCTTTCGGCAGTAGCTGAGTTTTGGTGACCTGTAATACTAAACACAGTAACTATTAAATGTATGAAGATCTTCCAGGTAAATATTGAAGGAACATGTCCCCTTAGTTGAATGCCAAGGGTACTGAGAGTTGGAGTCTCACCAATCTGATATTGACGCTCTGTCCTAACGGGGACCAGCCAATTTGTTTGCCTAGCAGTTTAGGGTTTTAGAAACAATACAAGAAGATTATCAAGGACCTGTGAGCTCTCACATAATGAGCTGTCAAAGGTTGTATGCATTGACATTGTCAGGAGCACATGCTGATGTGTTACTTGTTATTCAGAGAAACCATTACAGTAATAGTCAAATCAATGTAGTTAAAAGTATAATACTTATCCTAATTGTATAGCATCGACATATCAATTTTAATTACATTTTCAAAGCTTAGTTAGAAAGAGTTTGTAAATTCCTTAACGGAAATCCATGATAGCACTTTGTGTGTTGTGTAAACTGCAACCTAATGGAACACTGCACAGTCAGGTTTCTTATATTCTATGCAGCCGTTCTTTTATTGGTATTATGAATTTAATATTCTACATTTTAAACTACTTTTTTGTAGATATGCTTGTATTAAACGTGTTTCTGGTGTTTATATAAATGTACCCCATAATGGTAGACTTCAGATCTTGCTATTTTTATAGACTCAGGTAAAAGGAGTTAACTTATACATAGAATTGCATGGGAAATTAATTTTTTTGTATTACCCGAGTGTCAGACCTGGATCATTAGCCGATGTTCCTTGAGAACTCTGGGCCCTGGTCCGACACCAGATACTTTTGAAACCACGCGGATCTGGACTTACACCGTGTTGTGTATATGTGGACTGCCTGTGCTTCAGAGACGGGAGTCCGCTCCCCGGCTGTGTGAATGTCGGGAGAGCCCTTTTGCCCCAGATGCTGGCCCGTGGGATCTCTCTGCCTGTGCGGTGGCTTTCTATCCCCCTCAGTGGGCTGTTGTCTTCAGTCAGGACTTGGGTGGGAAAGGACCTATAGTCCAGACCGCAATCAGTCAATTAACTGAGTCCAGTCGGTTCTGGACCTCGTTTCAGGGTCTGAGTACCCCCCTGTGTGCTCCGGTTTCCGAGTTGGTTCCCCGGGTCAGTACCGGCGGGCCACTACCCTGTCCCGATCCACCACAGTTCCACCAAGCTGTCTTCCCGGCTCCTGCAGGCTAAGACCACCGTATGCCTCCTAGCCAAAGGTGCCCGGGCTCCAACCCCGGTACCTGTCAGACTCCTTCACTCCTCACTCACTGACTACTCCTCTCTCTTCTCCTCTCCTCTGACTGAACTAGACTTCTTGTGTTTCCTGCCTCAGGCCCTCTGAACTCCTCGGTGGGCATGGCCAACCACCTGGCTCCGCCCCCTGGTGTGCCCATCAAGCCCTGAGGGAGGTGACTAGGTTTTTATGCTTGGCTGATTTTACCTTATTGGGGGACAGGTGTAATGCGGGGGTCTACCTGTGACTACCTGGCTAGTCACACAAGCACGGCTCCGGCCGTACGCCTACCTAACCCCCACCAAAAGTGCCAGCACCCCCCTTTCAGAGCGAAGTGACCCCGGGTCCGGAGGCGCTCGAGCCACCCACCAACGAGCCCGGATCCGAGTGGCTTGGCTGCAGCCGAGCGCGGGGCGGTGCACATCGACTCTTCTGGCGTCACGAACAGGATGCTTACCTATTCACTTACCTAGTGAAGTGCGCCTTGAAGTGAAGTCAGCGGTGATCCGTTGCAAAATTCTCAGAATCCGCCATCTTGCCGCCATCTTTTGGCGCGAAGATTCCTGCCAGAGTCTTCTTCCCCGCAGAAAGGGCGTGAAAAACTGAAGTCCCGCCTCCTGGGAACGCGGCCGTGCAGCAAAGTGAGAGGTCGAAAAGCGAAACTTATCAGCCGAAGAAGGGAGTGCCGCGAAAAGACCAAGGGGGAACAGATGGAGGATGTCTGCTCTCAAGCCTGATGCCGGCCCCGCGCCGACCGCTGGTGCGGCGGCGCCCGCAAGGGACGCCGCCGGCGAGGAAGAGGAGGTTGCAGCTCCCGCTCCGGTCGCAGGAGCAGCGGGTCCAGAGGCTCCGGTGGTGACTCTCCGTGCGACAGCTGGCGGTGAACCGCCTGCTGCAGGAAGGATGTCGGCCCCGGCAGTCCGCCCGGCCGTGACGGGAACGGCGCCCGGCTCAGAAGACCTCCCAATAGCCAGCTTGGAGCCAGAGGGGGCGACTGACGAGGAGGCCGCGACTCCCACCCTGGATGCTGGAGCTGAGGCGGCATGGGACCGGTTGCCCCCGGGGATGGCGACGTGGTTGGAGAGGAAGCTGGCGCAGTTCTCTATCCAGGTACGAGTCGAGTCGATGTAGCAAGCTTTAGGTTGGAAGCAGGAGATGCAAAAGATGGTGGCTGTGGTGCGGGCGAATGAGAGGCCCGCCTCATGGAAGGCACCCCGGCAGGATAAGGCCATGCAAACCCTTCCAGACCCGCCGACCCGTCAGGAGACAGGGCCCGCTCACGGTGAAGTCGGCGAACTTCAGATGTCCCAGCGCCCAGAAGAAACGGCGCCGCCTGTGGGGCTGCCCCAGATCTTCATGCAAGTCTTGGGTGTAAGAAGGCATACATGGGCGCTCAACTGCACGTCCGTCCCTCTCCACCACCCTCTGACCATGAGGATGGAGAAGAATGTTAAAAGGTAGCGGTTCTCGGCTACCATACTACCCGTCCCCGTTGGGACTTTGTTTGATCCCCGTTACTGCCCGTTTAAATGAACATGGCTGAGAACTCGCATGGCTGAGAACTCGATCATGCGAGCGGACCTCCGCTGCAGGGGGAGGGCCAGCACTGAGGAGGGGAGGGAGGGATTTATTTCCCCCTCTCCTGCGTAGCCGGCTATTGCCATTCTCGCACTGCACTTGCGGTACACCGGTGTACCGCGAGTGCAGTGCGATTTTTCGTGCGATTTTTCTCTTGCCCCATTGACTTGAATGGGTGCGAGAGAAACAATGATTGCATTACAATCGTAGCATGCTGCGATTGTTTTCTCGGTCCGATTAGGGCTGAGAAAATAATCGCTCATGTGTGCTGACACACAGGCCAATATTGGTCCTAATGGAATGCGATGTTTTATCGCACTCCACTCGCACCTTTTTTCTCGCCGTGTGTCTTAGGCTATGTACGCACTTAGCGTTTTTACCTGCATTTCTGCAGCGTTTTGAACTGCAGCGTTTTAATGCCAAAAGGCATGCGTTTTGATTTTCAACCAAAGTCTATGGAAAATAGGGATTTCTGTGCACAATGCAGTTCAAAACGCAGTATTTTAGTTGCAGAAAATTTGGCAAAAACTCAGCGTTTAAAGAAGCAGCATGTCAATTGTTTTTGCCATTTTAGCAGCGTTTTGCTAACATTGAAGTCAATGAGAATTTGCAAAATGCAAGCAACCTCAAGATTCTAGCGTTTTACATGCTTTTTTGATGCAGAAAACATGCTTTTTGGACCAATTAAATGCATGCATTTTTGACAAAATATTAATGGCATGATATGTCCCTTTACACACACACACATAGTCCGACAATTATATGTATGAAAATCATTAACTAAATGTAATTTTATGCATAAATATTTGCACAAAGTTATCATTTTAATAAAATAAGCCATTTTTGTATGATTTTAATATTGATATATTATCATTTTTTTCCTTTTTTTAGTGTTTGCATGTTTAAACTTTATTTAGCATTGTATTTGTAGTCAAAACGCATATGATTTTAAGCAGTGAAAAAGCATGTAAAACGCCGTAAAAACGCGGTTAAAACGCAAGCGTCTTTATATCGTTTTTGTGGTCAAAACCAAATTTGATAAAAACCATTTCTGCCAGAGGATGCGTTTAGAACTGCATCTACCTCGATGCAAAGTGCGCACATAGCCTTAGGCCTAACTGGTAGTTTTCATCTCCGTGCAATCATGATGGGGCTTGAGGCTGATCTGACAACGCTGTGAAAGGAGAGCTGCAGCTGCAGGGGTGTTTGTAACGACACTCAGCTCTATTCTACCTCCCCTTTCTGCCATCACATGAAAGCTGGAAGTGTTTGTAATTACTCTCAGCTCCACTATACATATGTTAATCCAAATGGTGCATATATAAATAGAAAATGGGTCACAAGATCAGAACAATGCCTAGCCCTCTGAATTAACCATTAGCAACTTCGAATAAAATATTAAGCAAATAATGAAAAAGGAGTCTTCTTAGTTAAAACAATACTATTTATTGATAATACATACAGTGCCTACAAGTAGTATTCAACCCCCTGCAGATTTAGCAGGTTTGATAACATGCAAATAAGTTAGAGCCTGCAAACTTCAAACAAGAGCGGGATTTATTAACAGATGCATAAATCTTACAAACCAACAAGTTATGTTGCTCAGTTAAATTTTAATAATTTTTCAACATAAAAGTGTGGGTCAATTATTATTCAACCCCTAGGTTTAATATTTTGTGGAATAACCCTTGTTTGCAATTACAGCTAATAATCATCTTTTATAAGACCTGATCAGGCCAGCACAGGTCTCTGGAGTTATCTTGGCCCACTCCTCCATGCAGATCTTCTCCAAGTTATCAAGGTTCTTTGGGTGTCTCATGTGGACTTTAATCTTGAGCTCCTTCCACAAGTTTTCAATTGGGTTAAGGTCAGGAGACTGACTAGGCCACTGCAACACCTTGATTTTTTCCCTCTTGAACCAGGCCTTGGTTTTCTTGGCTGTGTGCTTTGGGTCGTTGTCTTGTTGGAAGATGAAATGACGACCCATCTTAAGATCCTTGATGGAGGAGCGGAGGTTCTTGGCCAAAATCTCCATGTAGGCTGTGCTATCCATCTTCCCATGGATGCGGACCAGATGGCCAGGCCCCTTGGCTGAGAAACAGCTCCACAGCATGATGCTGCCACCACCATGCTTGACTATGGGGATGGTATTCTTGGGGTCGTATGCAGTGCCATCCAGTCTCCAAACGTCACGTGTGTGGTTGGCACCAAAGATCTCGATCTTGGTCTCATCAGACCAGAGAACCTTGAACCAGTCTGTCTCAGAGTCCTCCAAGTGATCATGAGCAAACTGTAGACGAGCCTTGATATGACGCTTTGAAAGTAAAGGTACCTTACGGGCTCGTCTGGAACGGAGACCATTGCGGTGGAGTACGTTACTTATGTTATTGACTGAAACCAATGTCCCCACTGCCATGAGATCTTCCCGGAGCTCCTTCCTTGTTGTCCTTGGGTTAGCCTTGACTCTTCGGACAAGCCTGGCCTCGGCACGGGTGGAAACTTTCAAAGGCTGTCCAGGCCGTGGAAGGCTAACAGTAGTTCCATAAGCCTTCCACTTCCGGATGATGCTCCCAACAGTGGAGACAGGTAGGCCCAACTCCTTGGAAAGGGTTTTGTACCCCTTGCCAGCCTTGTGACCCTCCACAATCTTGTACAGACAGATTATTCCCAATTAATATCAATTTATTTTATACAAAACTCCACACCTTTAGTGAAATATCAAAGTTCATTTGTCACAGATATAGACCAATCGGTCACCTCTAACCTTGAAAAGCAAGGACAGGGTTTACATAGTTATATCAGACAGTTAAAACATTCAGATTGTTTTAAAAGAAAAGTTCACACAGGGATTGTGGATAACACTGTACAAACAACTTAACTTGTGGACTTATCAGGAGGCATAATGAAAGGATAGTTGGACATGCAGATCCATGGCGTCTTTCTCTAATAGAATCGGCAGCAGCACAGAGAAATCCTGCAGCGATAAGCAGCTACTACCGTCCCTGGAATCATCATGACGCTTCCAGGGATGGTTGCATGTCCAACTATCCTTTCATTATGCCTCCTGATGAACCACAGTGATTTATGTGGGGAAACGCGTCGAGGTGGAGACTGTTCCAACAGATTTGATGACTAGCAGTTCACTCTAAAATATTGGGACTGGACAACGTACGTCCTGACTTCTTTGGACCTACCTGGACTACATATCTAAGTGTCTCACGTCATTAATGTTCTGGGGAAGAATATATAAGTCCACAAGTTAAGTTGTTTGTACAGTGTTATCCACAATCCCTGTGTGAACTTTTCTTTTAAAACAATCTGAATGTTTTAACTGTCTGATATAACTATGTAAACCCTGTCCTTGGTTTTCAAGGTTAGAGGTGACCGATTGGTCTATATCTGTGACAAATGAACTTTGATATTTCACTAAAGGTGTGGAGTTTTGTATAAAATAAATTGATATTAATTGGGAATAATCTGTCTGTCTATGATGATATATATTCCCTAGACCTACGAGTCATATATATGCTACCTCCACGATCTTGTCTCTGATGGCCTTGGAATGCTCCTTTGTCTTTCCCATGTTGACCAAGTATGAGTGCTGTTCACAAGTTTGGGGAGGGTCTTAATTACTCAGAAAAGGATAGAAAAAGAGTTAATTAATCCAAACATGTGAAGCTCATTGTTCTTTGTGCCTGAAATACTTCTAAATACTTTGGGGGAACCAAACAGAATTCTGGTGGTTTGAGGGGTTGAATAATAAATGACCCTCTGAATAAACTTTTCACAATTTAAAAAAAAAAAAAAAAAAAGAAATAACATTCTTTTTTGTTGCATTTCACACTTCCAGGCTGATCTACAATCCAAATGTCACAATGCCAAGTTAATTCCGAATGTGTAAACCTGCTAAATCTGCAGGGGGTTGAATACTACTTGTAGGCACTGTATATAAAAATACATAGGATAGTAAAAAAACATATAAAAATGGCATGCACCAGTACACTGATAGCCAAGCAATGTCGATATACAGTGAGTGAAATAAGTATTAAACACATCAATAGTTTTGTAAGTAAATATTACATTGAGGCAGCACACCAAGCACTATGGCAAAAAAACCCAAAGCGGTTAATTAGCCCATAGTGTCAGTCGCAATGTTTTGGTTCTGAAGTGTGAACCTCTCTCAAGCCTTGAGAAAGGTTCACAGGTCAGAACTGAAACATTGCCTCAGCTACTATAGGCTAAAAAATACTGTGGGCTTTGTTTACTGCCTCCAGTTAATCTTTACTTGAATGGTTTTGTCTTTGCCATCGAGGCTTTACACCCACTTTAACTTGGTACTGCTCCTATTTGCTTTATTTTTATATTCAGTTCTCTAAGTTAATGTATTTCTAAAGGTCCTATTGACAAGAATTTCTCACCAGATGTTGGTAACAACCCATCCAATCCACACAGGCAAATAAATTAAACCATAATTGTCCATTAATTAAGTTATGTGTAATAATGAGAACTGACACAGAAAAAAGTATTCAACACATGAAGAAAGCCAAGGAAAGTCATGACTCCAACTGAGTCAGTGAAAAATAACATCAGCACCAAGGTGTCACACAAGCAACATCTCATGATGGGTAAAACCAGTGAGCTGTCTTTTGGCTTTGCAGCTAGAGATAAGCGATTCCGAACTGTAAAATTTAAAGCTTGCACCGGACACTGGGTTTCTGGGGCTCGGACTCGAACACAGACTTTTTTAATAAAAAAAGTCTGTGTCCGATTTCGTGTTCGAGTATAAAGATGAGTGGACCTGTGGTATTTCGGTCTCTGTGGGTTCAGCCCATCTTTAGATAAAGGTCAGTTCTGGACCCGATTTTGAACTGAACCTCATTGGAAGACCATGGGTAGTTCGGCTCTCCCCCCACATACAGCCAGCCGTAAACAGAACACTTCTGGTGGAGTTCAGGATTTTTCTTTTTTTTCTGTACACTCTACATTCACTAACGATGATATGTTAGGTAAGAACAACAAACATTAAAGTTCAGGTCTGCTCATCTCTATTTGGGCACTGTTCATATGTTAATGAACTTTGTTGAAACACTGCAGTGAAGGCAATCAACAAGTTTTCTTGAATGAAGAAGATGATGGTATCCTGTTGTGAACAACAGATACAAAATTTTAAAAAATGATGCTGGCTCCTGTATAATTTTGATAACCAGTGCAGATAAAACAGACAGCTATGGGCTGTCAGCTTTACCTTGGCTGATTATCAAAAATAGAGGTGATCCCATGCCGTTTATTTAATTATTTAAGTAAATAATTAAAAAGAACGGCTTAGGTTCTGCCCTATTTTTTTTAACTTGGCAAAGTAAAGCAGACAGCTAGGGGTTCATATTATCAGGATGGGAAGGGCCATGGTTATTTGGCCTCTACCAGCCTAAAAATAGCAGCCAAACATCATCAATTCTGTGCTTTACATGGCTCTTCCCGATTGCCCTAGTGCAGTGGCAATTGGGGTAATACTTGTGAAGTTGATGTCAGGTGCGAATTGACAGCTGACATCAAGCCCAGGGGTTAGAAATGGATAGGCATCTACCAGACACCGTTGTGACAGTATATACCTATTATCTGTTAATAAAATTTACATTTTATTGATGTACATTAAAAGTTAAACTCAAAACAAAAAACAAAAAATTATTTTACCAGGTGAAGGTTACCAAAATATCGGTCTCTTCATCCAATTGATTTAAGGCACTCAAGAGGTAAAAAGTATGTGACCTTATTCATCAAATGCCTAAAACAATCGAGACGAAAAAGGCAACGGGAGAAGTTTATTAATCTTTCCTTATTCTTACCCTATCAGGGTGTGTTCCTACTTCTCAAAAATACCCTATGGTAACACTACCTGGGTTAGACATGAAAAAACGCTAATGAATCATCAAAATTCTTGAATAAATTCAAATTATATTTTTATTGTGACAATTTTTATTCAAACAAGAGAATACACCACAGAGGAATCGGTATCACACCCATATAAAAACGCTCAGGTTACAAAAATAGCTATTAGCCCTAGTACAAAGATATAAATAGTACAAAATAAATCACAATGTACTAAAATATACGAAAGATTCTTCCAAGTCGCCTTCTAGTCAATAGAAATCTATATTGTACTGATCCTATCATTTAGGGTTAAAGTGTACAGGTGCCAATTATTATAAAAATTTGTGTTGGATACTATATAATAATATATCCAGATACCTGTAAATACAGTCCATCTGAATGTATCCAATCAGGAAAATGAACACATATTTCTTTATATATTTCTTCAAATTTTTAAGTTTTTATCATAAACACCGCTATGGTTACATCAAAAATTCATAAAAATTAACAAAAACCAGATGACTATAAGTTCACTTCCCTGATTAGGTGCAGCTGGAAATTCACAAAAATATTTCCACTTATAAGCAAAGCAAACCAAATGGCCCTGTAAAAATGGTAAAGGTACTATACCCATCAGCCGATGAATGGACGGAATTCCAATATCAACTTTATCAAACCCAAATCATGGTGCAAAATTCACATGCAAAAGCAACGGTCCCGACTCACGAATCAGCTGATGGACAAGCACGCTGAAATCATTAACTCGTCTAGTGACAGATTTGTAAATCATGAAGTCACAACCGTAGCGGCACCCCGCAAATAGCGGAGGACTATTAAACCACGCCACACTAAATAGGTATATATGACAGTTCAATTACAAGGCAAAATTCATAAAGACGGCATTTTACCTGAGCGGTGGATGAACCTCACCTCTACCTCGACATACGTTTCGCGCCTGCTTTTTCAAGAGGGGCGTGTCAGGGAGGGAAGATGTTGTCACTAATATACGGACCTGCGACCAATACTTTAATTGTATTGTGAATAAGGGGCGTGTTGTTACACGTCAGTGTTGTATCAGTGGCGTATTGTTACAAGTCAGAGTTGTATTAGGGGCGTGTTGTTTCACGTCAGTGTTGTATTAGGGCGTTAGTAGCCCATGACAGTGTTACCGCCTGCCTCAAACAAGGAAGTTCCTGGTTGCGCGCGCCGAGACGCATGTGTGGAACAAATGCCAACCCATAAGACACACTTACCGGACGTTCGAGGAGCGGGAATCACGCATGTGTGTCACCCATATATAAACAGACATAAAAACTTCGCTAGTACATCTTATTATATCAGAAAGCTTATATCCAAAATGTGTAGTTATTTGGATACTATGCCCCGAGACATCAATAGAAAAGACACAATAATTTTAATAAATTTGCACAATTTATACTTGCATAGATGCACACACATATATATATATATATATATATATATATATATATATGAGTTGTCAAAAATCATTTCATTCACTTACATAAATGCAAATATTCAAATGTTACCCCGCCAGCGTAAAGCAGCCTCGCTCAACTTTCTGAATCTGAACAAAGTCGAATTTCCATAGTCATTCATTTCTTTGTGTCACTTTAAAAAAATTTTTGATAGCCAAGGTGCAGCAAAAACTTTTTCTGAGCTCTTTTGTAACCTCATCTGATACATCTGCGGCTGCATCATCGGTCCTCGAATCTACGGGCAATATCCTTAGATTACACCTGAAAGTCTTCATCTTGTGTACATATCCTCTTGGCCCTTAAAAATTGGCCAATAGGGATCCCACTGATTGTAGATGGCAAATGGGACGAGGTTGCATGAAGCAACGAATTTGTTGCCGTAGATTTTTGGAATATATCTGTTTTGATATCCCCATTATCCATAACTGTAATCTTCACATCCAAAAAGTCAAGTTGTTTGCCAAATTTGTATGTGAACTTGATATTAAAGTTGTTCTTATTCAGATCAGCCATCAAAGCTTCCAAATCATTTAAAGACCCTGACCATAGAAACCAAATATCATCTATGTATCGCATCTACTCCTGGACCCCTGACACCGCTGGCAAAACATCCCCAAAAAAAATTTGTCTTTCGCAATAACCGAAAAATAAATTAGCATATGAGGGGGCGCAGGCCGCCCCCATTGCTGTACCTTGTTTCTGTAAATAAATTCGACCATTAAACATAAAGAAATTATGAGGCAAAACATATTCCAGCAGTGTTAACAGGAGACCAGAAGTGGATGCGTCCATAAAACTGGAATTTAAAAACCATGCCACAGCCAGCAAACCATCTTCATGGCTGATAGATGTATAGAGAGACTCGACGTTTGCTGTCACCATGACTATTTCTTCCTGAAGATGAATATGATTAAGCCTCTGAAGTGCTGAAGTAGTATCTTTTATAAATGATGGTAAAGTTGATACCAAGGGCTTCAAGAAATGGTCGATGGTGACAGAGACAATCTCACTTAGGCTTCCGTTGCCAGAAATTATAGGTCTCCCTGGGGGGTCAATTGGGTCTTTATGTATTTTGGGAATTAGATACAATGTAGGCATGCGTGGCTGTAGTTTTTTCATTGTATCTAAAAAAGGTCTTAGGAATTATCCCATCACAAAAGCCTTTTCCAATATTATTATCAGCTGATCTTAATATTCAGCAGTTGGATTTTTACTCAAATGCTTATAGCATTTTGGATCATTAAGTAAATGATAAGCTTGTTTTTCATATGGCTGACACGGCCATACAACTAAGTTGCCGCCTTTGTCGGCTGGTTTAAATAATACATCCTCCAACTGCTGTAATTGCTTAAGGACTTCTCTCTCCTTAAAATTCAAATTGGATGGCATAGAGGATTTTGAGAATTTACATTTTTAA
Organism: Anomaloglossus baeobatrachus; assembly: GCF_048569485.1. Lineage (NCBI taxonomy): Eukaryota > Metazoa > Chordata > Amphibia > Anura > Aromobatidae > Anomaloglossus > Anomaloglossus baeobatrachus. The sequence continues at coordinate 81,251,884 of NC_134364.1, read as the reverse complement.
TATCATTAATAACTAATTTCGTGAAAACGTCTGCTGCCGGACATAAACTAAGTGATGGAAAGGTCTTAGTTTCATCAAAAAGATGTTTAGGGAACTTACCACCCAACGGTGCCTCATTTTCCAATGCTAGTGCTTCCAAATGTTCCAATGCCTCTCTTTCCACTGATGTAGTAAAAATATCATTACAGTATTACATTACAATATCGAGGTGTGTTTCTGCCTACCAATGGAGTACATCCTTATTTGACCGATGCCCCCATTCCTCTCCCTCTTCAATTACAATTAAAGGGGCCTCTTAAAGAACCTTTATTTAAAACAACCAAACCACCTATTGTCTCCAAGTACCCCCAGTATACCGTAATTATACATATAAGGGAATACAGGATAATCTAACACACTACAGGAGTTTTTATGTCTCCAAAATGAGTTAACAATTTGTGAAAGATTCCACTAATCTATCCCTTAATCCTCTTTCTCCTGCCTAGAATGGAGTACATCCTTATTTTTATGATGCCCCCATTCCTCGGCAGCTAACCCTTATATGCCCTAGGTTCTCTATCAACAGTCACAAGGAACCAGTCGTAAGGACCTTATATTAAATATGAGCAATAGGGTTTAGAAATAGATCAGCACTTATCTGTCATTTCTTCATACCACTTTGATCCCTGGCTACAACACCTAAGGAGGCTATTATGCCATAATGAAAGAGAAAAATCTCCTGATGAACTCCGTCCACCACTGAGATGGAGTGAAACGCGTTGAGATTCTGAGAACCTTTGATTTGAATCTGTTGGATGTCTCTAGGCACCCCACAATAAGAAATGACAGATAAGTGCTGATCTATTTCTAAACCCTATTTTTCATATTTAATATAAGGTCCTTACGACTGGTTCCTTTTGACTGTTGGTAGGGAACCTAAGGCATATGAGGGTTAGCCGCTGAGGAATGGGGGCATTGTAAAATAAGGATGTACTCCATTGCTAGGCAGGAGAAAGAGGATTAAGGGATAGTTTACTGGAATCTTTCACAAATTGTTAACTCCTTTTGGAGACATAAAAACTGTAGTGTATGAGATTATCCTGTATTCCCTTATATGTACAATTATACTGGGGTGCTTGGAGACAATAAGTGGTTTGGTTGCCTTTAATAAAGGTTCTTTAAGAGGCCCCTTTAATTATAATTGAAGAGGGAGAGTTAGGATAAGGAAAAGGGAAAGCTGCCGAGGAATCGGGGCATCGGTCAAATAACGATATACTCCATTGGTAGGCAGGAACACACCCTAATAGGGTAAGAATAAGGAAAGGTTAATAAACGCCTCCCTTTGCCTTTTTCGTATTGATTGCTTTAGGCATTTGATAAATAAAGTCACATACTCTCTACCTCTTGAGTGCCTTAAATCAATTAGATGATGAGACCGATATTTTGGTAACCTTCAGCTGGTAAAATAATTTTTTATTTTTTGCTTTTTGTTTTGAGTTAAACTTTTAATGTATATCAATAAAATGTAAATTTTATTAACAGAAAACAGGTATATACTGTCACAATGTTGAGTTTTGTATACTTAATCAAAAATTTTTTTTTTCTTCTGAAAATCTACCAGACACCCCCATTACTAATCTGGCAAGTATAGAGTTAAAAAAGCTGCCTACACAGTGAAAAAAAGTTTATTTATATAAAGACTCCCAACAAGTAATACACCAATTGCCAATGCACCTAAGCAATCGAAAAAAGTCTTTTTTTATTTATTTATTTAAATCATTAAAAAAGGAGTGGAATCCCTTCTACGTTTTTTTAAGCAACCAAAGGAAAGCTGAAAGCTGAGGGTTACAGCTCACAGTTGTCTGTTTTACCTGCACTAGTTATCATAAATAGGAGGGAGCCCACATAATTTTTATTTATTTATTCCATATCCACATGTTGTCAGGTCAATTGCTTCCTTCTGTAGCCACGTAGCCCTTACTAACACATTTTACATCCATTTTACAGCACATAAGTTTGGGTCTCCATTGACTTGTATTCAGTTTGGGGTCTAGGGTCAAGATCGGGTCAAGTTCAAGGACCGAACTGAACTTTTAACTAAAGTCTGGATGAGTAACGAGTATAATGGAAGTCAATAGGAAACTCAAGTCTTTTTCCAGAAGACCCTAGCAGGAGGTTTGGGGAGGCAAGAAAATCACTGAAATGGATGGAAACAGCGCTCAAATGGAATGGGAACAGCATGGGGAAGATGTCTAGATGCATCTGCAACTCCCATGTCACTGCTGGGAACAATTTGTAGAGCATTATGGACTGACAATAAAACATACAAAACTGAACATAAAATGGATTGTACAGGAAAAAACATTAGGAAACATTATTTCTGGTATAATGACTTGTATGTAAGGCAAAATTAAAAAGAGAGAAAAACCCTGGTTTCTTAATATCCGGGCCATCTCTCTCCGTCGCCTATGACTATACTAAATGGAATTTTGGAGGGGGAAATAAAATTACACCCAACGGTAGTCACCGGTAAATGTAGTTTTAACACTTTACTATCTTTTTCTGGGCATGTGGTGTGTATGACATGCTTAGACATATACTGTTTAATTTATGAATGAGTAATTCCGAAACTCACAAAGGTATGCAGACAATACAAGAACTGCCAAAAATTAGAAGGAAGAGGGACTGCAATACACCCTGTATTAGACATAAAGGAGGACCTCATACACATTATGTTAAAATAATTAGGTAGTGGGACTACTGGATTCATAAGCAAAATATAAACAAGGCACTCCTAGATCCAGTGAAAAAATATTTTTTATTTTTTATTAAATACTCAGTGTAGTTAGACGTTGCGGCCCACACATGGCCTTCATCAGTAACTAGCACCTGAGTTGAGAAGGAATAGATTATGGTATGTTGTTGCCGTCAGTGCTAAAGGGAACACTAATAAATGTAACTTGCAATATCTTACTGCTAAAATGTGCAGTTGTGGGAACGCAGGCAAGTAATCAGCTATGGTCTGCAGTTTTCACATTAAATAATTATTTAATGTGAAAACTGCAGACCATAGCTTATTACTTGCCTGCGTTCCCACAACTGCACATTTTAGCAGTAAGATATTGCAAGTTACATTTATTACGGTAGTGTTCCCTTTAGCACTAACGGCAACAACATACCATAATCTATTCCTCCTCAACTCAGGTGCTAGTTACTGATGAAGGCCATGTGTGGGCTGCAACGTCTAACTACACTGAGTATTTAATAAAAAATAAAAAATATTTTTTCACTGGATCTAGGAGTGCCTTGTTTATAGAATATAGCTGAGCAATGGTATATATAAAAGTGGTAACAATTAAAATGTAACCTTTAATAATTATTATCTAAAAAAAGGGACCACATAACAAAAACAAAGACGGTTGTAAAACCAACCCAAATAACGGAGCAGATTTTTTTCTCCGATTGTTGTCAGATATAGGACAAATATCCACGGGGAGGAGTTGTTCTCCACCGTGGTAATAGTAGTGACAACACAAGACAGGTTGTCAAACACAGTTCAGCAAGGTCAAATCAACAATAATTTGAAGAAAAGGTTATCCAATATATAGAGGGGGGGGCGAAATTATCACCTCACATTACCCCTCAATTGGCTTACTCCTCAGGGGATAATGGTCATGAGGGAGCTTAGACGCGTTTCATACAATTATGAAACGTGTCTAAGCTCCCTCATGACCATTATCCCCTGAGGAGTAAGCTCAATTATGAAACGCGTCGGGAGGTCATGGAGCATTTAAGGTCAGACTGTTACCAATTGAGGGGTAATGTGAGGTGATAATTTCGACCCCCCCCTCTATATATTGGATAACCTTTTCTTCAAATTATTGAGATGGTAGTAAGCCATGTTGATTTGACCTTGCTGAACTGTGTTTGACAACCTGTCTTGTGTTGTCACTACTATTACCACGGTGGAGAACAACTCCTCCCCGTGGATATTTGTCCTATATCTGACAACAATCGGAGAAAAAAATCTGCTCCGTTATTTGGGTTGGTTTTACAACCGTCTTTGTTTTTGTTATGTGGTCCCTTTTTTTAGATAATAATTATTAAAGGTTACATTTTAATTGTTACCACTTTTATATATACCATTGCTCAGCTATATTCTACTAATTGGTGAAGCACACGACACTCGTTAATTCCTGAGTGCCTTGTTTATATTTTACTACATATGGTACGGAAACCTACCTGAGCACCCTAGCAATTATTTTTGGGTAGAAGTGCCTTATCCTATTGAATTGTACTGGATTCATAAAGCATATACTGTACACTAAGTGCAAGGACTACCAAAAATTAGAAGGAGAGACTAAAATACACTTTGGAAGACACAAAGAGGAGGGCCTCAGAAAACAGTTTTTTTCTATTTGTAAGGAGCAGGACCTCTAGACAAAGCCTCTGGTAAAGCCTATGCACTATGTGTAAGGGCTGAAAAGCATTTGCCCCTGGGGAATAAACAGTTGAAACTAGAAGTTTGCATACACTATCTAAAAAGACACACATGAATGTTTTTCTTACTAACTGACATGAAATCAGAATAAACCTTTCCTATTTTAGGTCAATTAGGAACAAAATTATTGGCCACGGTTCCTTCCTTTACAAGTAGCCCCTTTTTCAACTTGGCCATCAGCCAACAGTCGAACAGACAGGGGTCATCACTCTGCTTCAGGCCACCTTCTTTTTCTAGGCCAGGACCTAGGGCAGGGGTGGGAAACCTTTTTATTGCTGGGGACCACTTGGAAATGTCTGCCAACCTTTGGGGGCCACACAAAATTGTCAACTTGAAAATGACCCTGCTATATTTGGTCAAACATTTAATTAACTCACCCCTACTGTGGTGGCTGGAGCTGCTTCTCTTTGCTGTGGCTGTGATGTTAGGTGATATTGATCATGTTGTTTCTCACAACTGCTTTTCCAGGTTTGTCTCGGTTTGGAGAGGCTGAGGGCATAGACATTGCAGCAGACAGTTTGGCATACACTTCACAGGAGACGCTTGGCCACATAAATTACAGAGGACGCTGGGTGTACACACATCACAGGAAAGGCTGGGTGCATATATATTACAGGAGAGGCTGGAGCATATACATCACATGAGATGCTGGGGCATATAAATCACAGGAGATGCTGGGGCATATACATCACAGGAAATGCTGAGACATACACGTCACAGGAAACGCTGGTGCATATACATCACAGAAGAGGCTGAGGGCATATACATCACAGGAGACACTGGGGCATATGCATCACAGGAGAGGCTGGGGCATATACATTACAGGAGATGCTGGGGCATATACTGTACATCTCAGGAGATGGTGTGACATATACATCACAGGAGAGGCTGGGACATGAACATCACATGAGAGGCTGGGGTATGTACATGACAGGAGAGGCCGGGGCATGTACATCACAGGAGGGGCTGAAGCATATACATCACAGGAAAGGCTGGGGGCATATATATTACACCAGGGGGGCACAGACAGCAATGGGGGTTACTCAGCACTGAGGGGGTACACAGCACTTGGGGCACACAGCACTGGGGGTACACACAGTACTAGGGGGTACACAGCACTGGGTTGCAGACTCACACCACTGGGGTGAGGAGTAACAGAGCACAGGTACGGGAGGCATGTACAGCAGGGAGGCTGGTAAAACTGCTGCTCCTTATTCTTCTGTGGGACAGGCAGCGCACCTCACACTGCTTACCACTCCCGCAAGGTAAGCCCGGAGCATGCTGGCACAGGCCAGTAAGAGGACCTTATACTTTGCGCATGCAGGGTGCATGTACGTCCTCGCATCACGCAGTGGTATTTAAAGGGCTGGCAGCCGGCAAAAGCGCTTCCTGGGAATGTGCCCGGCGGCCGGAGAAAAAGTCTTTGGGGGCTGAAAATGGCCCATGGGCCAGAGGTTCCCCACCCCTGACCTAGGGGATGGTGCCTGGTCGATTTACTCAGCTGGTCCGGGTATTCGTTACCGACCACGGCCCTCTCAGACAATGTTGGTGCCTGTATAAAATAGTTGTGTTGTCTGGTTCCCAGTAACATTTATGGTAGTACCAGGCACAGTGCTGATAGGGGTGGCAGGTAGCTGGTACTCCTCTTTGCCTACATATGGATCTGGTCCACAGACGCCCCTCGGGGAATGGGTCTATATAGGCTCCTCTTGGTGAGGGATCTCCCCATGGCTGACAGACGGGGTCCTCCCGCATTGCCAACTTCCATTCTTCCTCCGCCTCCTCCTCTCACCTCTCAACCTCTTCAGTGGCGAGCTGGGTTACCCCCCTCGCATACTGCCTCTTGTGGCACCACAGGCACATGAACAACACCCTTTTCCCCTCAAATAGGGTCTGTAGACAAGAGGGGAGAGCATCCCATTTGACCATGGCCTGATTCACATATATATGGTACCCGGTCATATCTTCCACTATAAATCCAAACCCTCAGGTCTGATTAATGTCGATGACCTTGCTTTGAGTACAGCCATTTTAAAAATCGTTTCTCTTTGACCTGGCCAGCCACTCCCAGGCTAAGGTATCTGCCCTCATCATCTCCTCCACCAAATCGAATGTCTCAGCTGTTTTGAGGGAGAAACCAGAGACAGGGGGCAGGGGACTGCAACTTCTCTGGCTCCAGTTGACTGCAAGGCAGGGTGGGGGTCTGGACGGCTGACTCACTCGGGCAGGTGGGAGGACTTCTTCCTCTGATTCCCCTATCTCCTCCTCCGGCTGGCTCCAGCAGACCAGCATTTCAGGGTGGCATTTCAGGGTGGTCCTCAGGGGCTTTACTCAAGCGGCCTCCTCAGTGGGAAATTGGTCCCTACATATATCGCCTCCGCTTCAGGAAGCTCCTCTCCCATCCGGTCCCAGTACAGGATCTTGTCATCATTGTAGACAAGGGACAGCACTGGGTGCTGTACTGTCTCCCACATTACAGCTGCTCCAGGAGCATGATGGTCACTTGCATCCCCAGGTGTCATGAGCCAGATGATGTCCTCCATCTCCAATACTTGACATGGCTGTGATGGGGCTGGGAGTAGATGGTTTCTGCAAACCGAACAGTCACTGAACAAAAACGAACATTACCGAGTTTTGACAGAAGTTTTCAGGTGTCCGAAACCAAACCGAGCTAGCCAAGGCTTTTAGCAAATTTGAAATTGGTGGACCTTTTCCGAACAGGTTCGCTCATCTCTAATCATTATGATGTGTCATAAATAAGTGATGAACATACCATAATATGACACTATGATATCCCGCACATCCACATTTCTCTAAATAGTTTGATTTCTCATAAGATTTATAGTCCATCTTCTAAGGGATTATTTGTCGTACATTCTATATCAAGAGGTTGTTAAAACTAGGAACTGTGGGAAAGAAAGTGACTAATGAGAAAAATAATAAAAATGATAAAACACAAAATAGTAAACAATAAATAAATAACATTAAAAGACAACGGCAACATTTTTTTTCTTTGCAAAAATGAGGCAAAACGCAAAACCTGATTTGACTCCGTTTGGGACCATAGGTTCCAGTGCAACAATCAATTCCATTTCCCTCTGGGAAGTCATTATTTTTTTCATTACCACCCCTAATGACCCCATATATAACATCGATTCCACATACCATAAATGAATTTGGGTTACAATCATTACAAGATTTAAAATTACATGGGTTTATTTTTAATTGTGCCACGTCGTCCACTGTCCGGGTCACACCAACGTTCCTCAGATGTTTCCTAACTATCAATTCTGTCAGGATGAGCGCCACATATTTTAGGTCAGCTAAAAATTTTCAAAAATGGACCTGAGACAGATATAGATCCAGCCAGGACAGTGGCCACATGGACAACACTAATAAGTAGGTCCTTTAGATCCAAAGAGTTTGGGTGTGCGTGGTATATAATGACTTTTACCAAGTATATCTTTAAGATTCTTTCATTGATTGGATTTCATTAATGAACCATCAGGTAAGTATGTGGTCGAAGAAGACTCAGTGCGTATTATGAACAAGTGTTGTTTGAGTATGGACCTCATAGTCTACCATTTCTAATTGTAAGTTGAAAGAAATCTAATCTGCCCATTTGAATTATCATGCCTATCTGTAGAGTGCAAAAGCTGGTTACTGTCATGGGCACTGTTAGTAGTCACCTTGTAACTACAAAATAGCTACCATGAACAGGTTTGGCATAAGCTACTCCATTTCCTAGCACTCAGGGGTTGCCCTGGCCTTCACCCTTTAACTCCTCTACAGGGATCGGGACTTAAACAGAGATCACAGAGTCAGCTGCTGTTCAGTTGCGCAAGATAACAAGAAGGATATTAAGGAAGAAGCTGGGTCAGATTCAGGAAGTCACATCAAAAGCTGAATCAAACATTAAGCCGAGGTGAAATAACAAAAATATCAGGTCAAAATATAGGCATAATGTATAGAGGCACAAACCAGGATATAATCTCTATTGACTGGCAGTGGGAGCTCGTTCTCTGGGGTTTAAATAGAACAGCCCCACCCAGTGCTGACACCAGATAGAAACCAAAATAACAAGATTAACCTCGTAGCTCCCAGAATGGACAGAGCCACATGTCACAGGAATAAAATAGACTTGACTTAATGCTAGCAAGCATCACCCGCAACAACCGTGTCTAGCAGCTGAAGGAGAAACGGTCATAGATGTGAAAATTATGTGGCATAATTTTAGTGCCTCCATATGCGTTTTAATGCATCTACTACTATACCCCTTCTCCTCAAATATAGCTCTAAGGTCTCTTGCCTGACCATCAAATTAACATCAGATGTACAGATCCGCCTCGTCCTGAGGAACTCATCAACTGGTGTAACCTTTATGGTTAGAGGTATCATGTGTAGGCGTAGCGTGCAACACTGAGTTCACAGATGTTACCATTCTAAATATATCAGTTTGTAAGATTGATGCTCATCCACCTCTATACAGATGTCTAAAAACTTTATTTTGTCACATTATAGTTGAAAGTCAATTTAACCTCTTCACACCCCAGCCTGTTTTCACCTTACACAATACATAAGGCTGCACATCAAGCATAGATAATAGTATAATGCCATAAGCATACCGAAAAATATTGAAGCATACAATGAAAAAGGCCACTTGCTAACTTGAAAGTGTGAATAATGAAATGGATACCTGCCATGAATATTAGGAAAAAGGAGATATTTAGCAAATGTAACTGAGCCCCAAAACCTCATCAAGGTATATCTCTATATTCTGGTCCCTAGCTCTTTGACCCTAACTGTGTGTAATCTCATTGCAATTAAAAACTGCTGTGTGTGGAGAGGGGTAACCAAGGACTTGCTTATATAGGAGATGGAAAAAACATGCCAGAAACTATTATCTATGTTTGATGTGCAGCCTTATCCTTATGTATGATGTATTTTTTGGCTTGCACTCATAATATACAGTCATGGCCAAAAGTTTTGAGAATGCTCCAAATATTAATTTTTACAAAGTCTACTGCTTAAGTTTTTCTAATGGCAATTTGCATATACTCCAGAATGTCATAAAGAGTGATCAGCTTAACAGCAATTACTTGCAAAGTCGATATTGGCTAAGAAAATGAACTTTAACACCCAAAACACATTTCAACAGCATTGCATTCCTGCCTTAAAAGGAGCAGCTAACATTGTTTTAGTGATTGTTCCATTAACACAGGTGTGGGTGTTGATGAGGACAGGGCTGGCGATCAATCAGTCATGATTAAGTAAGAATGACACCACTGGACACTTTAAAAGGAGGCTGGTGCTTGGTATCATTGTTTCTCTTCAGTTAACCATGGTTATCTCTAAAGAAACACGTGCAGCCATCATTGCTCTGCACAAAAATGGCCTAACAGGGAAGAGTATCGCAGCTACAAAGATTGCACCTCAGTCAACAATCTATCACATCATCAAAAACTTCAAGGAGAGAGCTTCCATTGTTGCCAAAAAGGCTCCAGGGCGCCCAAGAAGGACCAGCAAATGCCAGGACCGTATCTTAAAACTGTTTCAGCTGTGGGATCGGACTACCAGCAGTGCCGAGCTAGCTCAGCAATAGCAGCAGGCTGGTGTGAGTGCTTCTGCACGCACTGTGAGGCGGAGACTCTTTGAGCAAGGCCTGGTTTCAAGGAGGGCAGCAAAGAAGCCACTTCTCTCAAGAAAAAACATCAGGGACCGACTGATATTCTGCAAAAGGTACAGGGAGTGGACTGCTGAGGACTGGGGTAAAGTCATTTTCTCAGATGAATCCCCTTTTTGATTGTTTGGGACATCTGGAAAACAGCTTATTAGGAGAAGAAGAGGTGAGCGCTACCACCAGTCTTGTCTCATGCCAACTGTTAAGCATCCTGAAACGATTCATGTGTGGGGTTGCTTCTCAGCCAAGGGAATCGGCTCACTCACAGTCTTACCTAAAAACACAGCCATGAATAAAGAATGGTACTAGAATGTCCTCCAAGAGCAACTTTTCCCAACTGTCCAAGAGCAGTTTGGCGCCCAACAATGCTTTTTCCAGCATGATGGAGCACCTTGCCATAAAGCAAAGGTGATCACTAAATGGCTCATGGAACAAAACATAGAGATTTTGGGTCCATGGCCAGGAAACTCCCCAGATCTTAATCCCATTGAGAACTTGTGGGAAATCATCAAGAGACGGGTGGACAAACAAAAACCAACAAATTCTGGCAAAATGCAAGCATTGCTTATGCAAGAATGGACAGCTATCAGTCAGGATTTGATCCAGAAGTTGATTGAGAGCATGTGAGGGAGAATTGCAGAGGTCCTGAAGAAGAAGGGTCAACACTGCAAATATTGACTTGCTGCATTAACTCATTCTAACTGTCAATATAACCTTTTGGTACTCATAATATGATTGCAATTATATATCTGTATGTGATGTAAACATCAGACAAACACAATTAAACACCAGAGGGCAACAGATCATGTGAAAATATAATTTTGATGTCATTCTCAAAACTTTTGGCCATGACTGTATACTAGTGCTCACTTCAGTTATCCCATTTAGTAGTATGATTTTTTCTCCTTAGTGACCGGGCTATTTTTTACTATTCTGACCAGTGTCACTTTGACAGGTTATAACTCTGGAGCGCTTCAACGGATCCCAGTGATTTTCAGATTTTATTTTTTGTGACATATTGTACTTCATGATAGTTGTAAATTTAGGATGATGTGCATTTATTTCTGAGAAATTTGGAGAAAATTTTGAAAATGTAGCAATTTTGAACTTTGAATTTTTATGCCCTAAAACTAGAGAGTTATGTCACACAAAATCGTTAATATATAACATTTCCCACATGTCTACTTTACATCAGCACAATTTTTGAAACTTAATTTGTTTTTGTTAGAACTTAGAAGGGTTCAAAGTTTATGAGCAATTTCTCATTTTTCCAACAAAATTTACAAAACCATTTTTTTAGGGACCACATCACATTTGAAGTGACTTTGAGAGGCCTAGGTGACAGAATATACCCAAAAGTGACAGCATTGTAATAAATTCACCCTTCAAACTGCTCAGAACCACATCCAAGAAGTTTATTAACCCGTTAGGTCCTTCACAGGAACTAAAGCTATGTGGAAGGAAAAAATGAAAATGTAACTTTTTCTCATAAAAATGTTACTTTAGCCATAAAATTTTAAGTTTTCACAAGGGTAACAAGAGAAAATGCACCATACAATTTGTTGCGCAATTTCTCCTGAGTACTCCAATACCTCATATCTGGTGGAAATCTACTGTTTGGGAGCACAGCAGGGCTCAGAAGGGAAGGAGCACTATTTGAATTTTTGTGCATAAAATTGTCTGGAATAGATAGCGGACGCCATGTCTCATTTGGAAAGCCCATGATGTGCCTAAACAATGGAGCTCCCCTACAAGTAACCCCATTTTGGAAACTTGACCTCTCAAGGAATTTATTTAAATATATGATGAGCATTTTGATTCCCCAAATGTTTCACAGAATTTTATAATGTTGAGCCATAAAAATAAAAAACTAAATGTTTACTACAAAATTGTTACTTCAACCCGATAACTTTTTTCACAATGGGTAACAGGAAGAAATGCACCATACAATTTATTGTGCAATTTCTCCTGAGTATGCTGATACCTCATATGTGGTAGAAATCAACTGTTTGGGCACATGGCAGGACTCAGAAGGGAAGGAGCACCATTTCACTTTTTGATGCTAAAATAGCTACAATCGTCAGCATATGCCATGTCGCAATTGGAGAGCCCCTGATGTGCCTAAATAGTGGAGCTCTCCCACAAGTGATCCCATTTTGGAAACTAGACCCTTCAAGGAATTTGTCTAGGTGTTTAGTAAGCACCTTGAACTCCCAGGTGCTTCACGGAATTTTATAATGTTGAGTTGTGAAAATGAAATATACATTTTTAACCTTAAAAATGTTACTTCAGCCAGATAGATTTTTTTCACAAGGGTAACAAGAGAAAATGCACCATACAATTTATTGTGTAAGTTCTCCTGAGCACGCCAATACCCCACATGTGGTGGAAATCAACAGCTTGGGCACATGGCATGGCTTTGAATTGAAGTAGTGTCACTTTACTGCCAAATTGTCTGGAATCGTTAGCGGACGCTAACCCCACAGCTTTCATTTTCACAAGGGTCACAGGAAATAATGGACTATAAAATATTGTTGTGCAACAATAAATAATAAAATAAGTGGTCAAAAACTACTTTTGAGGCACAGTGCAAAGTGAAGAAAAGAAGGTGCACCATATTTTATATCAGATTTAGCTGAAACGGTTTGCGGGTGCCATGTCACATTGGCAAAGCCGCTGAGGTGCCTAAACAGTAGAGCTCCCCCAAAAGTGACCACATTTTGGAAACTAGACCCTTTAAGGAATATATCTGTTTGGTGAGCACCTTGAACCCTCAGATGCTTTATGGAATTGTAGCTTTAACCCCAAATTTTTCAAATTCACTAGGGTAGCAGGAGATGATGGACAATATAATTTGCTGTGCAATTTCTTCTGAGTATGACAATGCCCCATTTGTGGTCAAAAACTACTTTTGAGGCACAGTGCAAAGTGAAGAAGGTAAGGAAAAACATATTGCAGTGCAGATTTAGTTGGAATGGTTTGTGGATGCCATTTCACATTGGCAGAGCCCTTGAGGTCCAGAACAGCAGAAATCCTCCACAAGTGACCCCATTTTCCAAACTGCATCCCTCAATGAATTCATCCAGGGGTGCAGTGAGCATATTGGCACTACAGATGTGTTACAAAATTTTATAATATTGGGAGGTGAACAAAACATAATTACATTTTTGCCACTAAAATGTTTTAACCCCAGATTTCCAATTTTCACAAGAATAGATAACAAAATGCCCCATAATATGTTACACAATTTCTCATGAAATGTGGCAATACCCCACATGTGACTTAGGCCTAAGCCACACGGCGAGAAAATCAGTGCGAGTGGAGTGCGATAAAACATCGCATTCCACTCGGACCAATATTATTCTGTGTCAGCACACATGAGCGATTATTTTCTCAGCCCTAATCGGATCGAGAAAACAATTGCAGCATGCTGTGATTGTAATGCGAGACTCTTTTCTCTCGCACCTATTCAAGTGAATGGGGCGAGAGAAAAATCGCACTGCACTCGCAGTACACCAGTATACCGAGAGTGCAGTGCGAGAATGGCAATAGCCGGCTACGGAGGAGAGAGGGAGATCTCTTCCCTCCTCCGTGCCAGCCCACCCCTCTACAACGCTTGCCCGCCCCCCACAGCTGAGGTCTGCTCACACGGTCGGACCTCAGACGCAGGGATACTAGCATGACACTCGGCTCCTGCCGTGCTGCCAGCGCAAGCCGAGTGTAGTGTCATGCGAGCATCGCAGTAGTGCCCTGTGTGGCCCCGGCCTTACAGTACTGTTTGGCACACCGCAGGGCTCAAGAGGGAAGGAGCACCATTTAATTTTTATAGCACAGATTTTCCTAGAATAGTTTGCAGACTCAATTTTCAGAGCTCCTAAGTTCCAGAGCAGAATAAATCCCTCAAGTGACCACATTTTGGAAATTCCACCTCTTTGAATTTGTCTATGGGTGTAGTGAGAATTTAGTCTTTCGAAAAACACCCATGGAGTAAGCGCAGTAAATGTTGCAGAACTAAAAATTGCAAATAATTCCTTGTTGTGCTCAGTACATTGTAGTGCCCGTACAGTGTGCCTGGCTTGTGCTTCTGGAAACCTGCACCACATAACTTAAGCGAGCTCTCCTCACTACAATAATGCCAAACATGTGGATACTAACTATGGTTTACGCACATTGTGGGCTCAAAAGGGAGGTGGGCATTTGGATTTGGGAGCGCAGATTTTGCTGGATTTCTTTTTTGAGGGGAGTAGCCATGCCATTTTTCTAGAGCCTTTGCGATGCCACTAATTTGAAAGCCACCTACAGTGTGTCCACCTATATCCTGTCCACCGCCATTAACTCGAGAACGGCAGTAGCTATAGGCATAGAAGTGGTGTCTAGGTATAGTAAAGTAGCCATGCGCTACGCAATGAAACCACCTTTAGCGCCACCTGGTGGAAAACAACAGAGTTAGCATTTTTATCTCGAAAACGGAACAAGATAGAGAAAAAAAATGAATTAAAATATTGTAGGGCATCATCAATTCAATACGAATCGACACCTTGCATACAGAAATGCTATGATTAGAAAGTGTAAAACTCACAAGGCTGCGTACGTGAAGCGATACCTCATGAAGACCTTCCTACAAGTCATTGGTTATGGTGGCTGCGTAGAGTGGCCTCCATGCTCACCTGAGCTGACCCCATTGGATTTCTTTCTGTGAGGTCACATCAAACAGCAGGTGTATGCAACCCCTCTATCAACAATGCAGGACCTACGATGACGTATCACAGATGCTTGTGCAAATGTGTCACCTACCATATTGCACAACGTGCAGCAAGATACAGTATGCTGTCCAGAGTCCAGATGTGCATTGCAGCTGACGGTGGCCACAAAAACCCTCACCGTGGCCCTGATCCACTCTTGCCTTGACTACTGTAACTCTCTATTAATTGGTCTGCCCCTAACTAGACTCTCTCCTCTACAGTCCATCCTTAATGCAGCAGTCAGGGTCACCTATCTGGCTAACCACTACTCGGATGCCTCTGCTCTGTGCCAGTCATTGCACTGGCTGCCCATATATCACAGGATCCAATTCAAACTGCTTGTTCTCACCCACAAAGCTCTCCACAGTGCGGCACCCTCCTACATCTCCACCCTCCTCTCTGTCTATCATCCCACGCGTTCTCTACGCTCTGCAAATAACTTTCGACTAACATCCACACTAATTCGAACCTCCCACTTCCGAATCCAAGACTTCTTCCGAGCTGCACCAAACCTCTGGAACTCTCTACCCCAACAAGTTAGGACAAATCACAACTTACTCAGCTTCAGACGCTCCCTAAAAACGCATCTTTTTAGGGCGGCCTATCACACTCCCTAGCCAAACTAATTTCACCTAATTCCTCTACAACTTCTCAGAACATAACCCCATGTCAAACTCCATGGCACCCAAATGCATCTCAAGGCTCTGGCCTATTGGTCCAGGAAGCCATTATCTATCCCCCATTTCCTTGAGATGGCTGGATTGTTGTTGTAAATAAGAACTTGTACCATGCCCCTCCCCCCATCTCATTGTAGATTGTAAGCTCTCACGAGCAGGGTTGCCTTTTTTCCCTTTAAATATTGTATCTTCTATAATTGTTACTTGTTTGTATATGTTTATGTATATGATATGTATATGAGCCTCCTGAATTGTAAAGCGCTGCGGAATATGTTGGCGCTATAGAAATAAAGATTATTATTATTATTATTATTGAGCATCAAAGTTCAATGAGCGCCATATGCATGACCAGCATTCAATGTTTTGGGGAGGTCATGGGTTTAATATCATAGAATTTCTGTATGCAAGGTGTCGATTCGTATTGAATTGATGATGCCCTACAATTTTTTAATTATAAAAATAAATAAAAAAATTGGCATATGGGCCCCCAATATTATGATGCACAGCACAGATAAAGCATATAGCTACAGGCTGCAGCCCCCAGCCGTGCGCTTATCTTGGCTGTGTATCAAAATAAGAGGCACCGCATGAGTTTTTTTTTTATTATTTCAATAAATAATTTAACAATTTGGTGTGCAGTCTCCCCCAATATTGATACCTAGCTATGATAAAGCCGACAGCTTGGGGCTGGTATTCTCAGGCTAGGGAAATATTTAGCCCAAAACTGGATCCCATATTTCAGATGTGGCCTTACAAGTGATTTATAGAGGGGTAACAATACGTTGGGATCCCGGGATCTAATCTCTCTTCTTTTTATACACCCTAAAATCTTGTGTGTTAAATTAATTATATCGGGTGGTGAACTTTGATTTTCACTTGTTGAATGATCCGTGGAACAGTCTGTTCCTTGCTGAACACTGATGAGAAGTGCCTGTTTAATATCTCAGTCTTTTGTTTGTCCTCTATAACTAACTTGTTATTATATTTTAAGGGGCCGATACTATTCTTTGTTTTCCTTTTTGCGTTAATGTACTGTATTTATAAAAGATTTTGGGATTTATTTTAATGTCCTTGGCGATTTTTGTTTCAGTAGCTAATTTTGCTTGCTTAATTTTTTTTTTGCATTTCCTCTTGATATCTATATACTTCTGAAATGCTATTTCTGTATTCTCAGCCTTTAAGATTTTAAACGCCCTTTGTTTTTGTTTTATTATACTTTGTACAGTCTTATTTATCCATTGTGGTTTCTTTTTATTCCTGGACATTTTATTACCAGAGGGTATACGTTTATCCTTAAACTTTCCCCATTTATGTTCAGTATCCCCAGTTACCATGACTTTGTCCCAATCTACACATTTAAGCTCTTCCCTTAAATTGTTGAAATCAGCTATCCTAAAATTCCAGGTTTTAGCATTTCCCCTTTTAAATGTTCTATTGAATATTATGTTGAAGCTTACCATATTATGATCGCTGGTGCCCAAGTGCTCCCGGACCTGTAGATCTGTAATTGTATCTGGTCTATTTGAAAGGATCAGATCTAGCAAATGATCTCCTCTAGTTGGTTTATCTACCATCTGAGAGAGGTAATTGTCTTGAATGGTAGATAAGAATTTACAGCTTTTAGCACAACCAGAAGATTCTATGTCCCACTGAATGTCTGGATAGTTGAAATCCCCCATAATAAGAACCCGATTATTATTAATATTAGCTATCTTTTCAATTTGTTCCAGCATTTCACCCTCTACCTGTTCAGGTATGTTAGGAGGCTTATAGCAAACTCCAATTAGCATTTTTCCATTATTCCCCTCCCCATGTACATTTACCCATACTGACTCTATATTGTTGCAGTTCCCCCCAATGTCATCATTCAACTCACATTTTAGGTGGTTACACACCTCACCACCTTTTTTGTCTCTCCTGTCCCTCCTGAATGTAGTATAACCCTCGATGTTTGCCACCCAGTCATGGGTTACTTCTGGGATAACATGTTATTGGAAGCTAATGACATTGGCTCCCTTCCTATTTAAGATGGTGGAATTTGTCCTCTCACGTTGACAATAGTTTCTTGCTGTGTTGGTCTGTGTGCTGTCGTGTCTCAGTCCTGCTGGTTATTGTATTGCTTTGGGCTTAGCGTTGCTATGGAGTTCTCCCAATGTTTTGTTGTTTCCCTTCTGCTCTTATTTTCCTCTTACGCTCTTATTGTCTCATACCTCTTTGTGAGTGTGCCATATGATAGAGTTTTGGTTTCCCCTGTTTGTCTTTTTCTGTTGGCTTAATCACTCATGTCCCTGTCCTCCCATGGGGTTGAGAGGAAGGGGTCTAAGATTGGGGCTAGTCAGGAGCAGGGCCAGGAAGGCTTTTCAGACATCCTCACCTCCAGAAGTTACTCTGAGATCAGGTATAGCTAGAGTCCACTAGACTGAGGACCAGCCTATGAGCCCCTGTCCCCAGAATCACCATGACAGCAATTTCTCCTGAGTACACCAATACAGCAAATATGGTGGACAACTACTGTTTGGGCACACAGCAAGGCTCAGAAGGGATGGAGCACCATTTGACTTTTTGAGCACAAAATTGTCTGGAATTGTTAGAAGACGCCTTGTCATGTTTGGGGATTTCCTGATATGCATAAACAGTGTAAAAGCCCCACATTTGACTCCATTTTGGAAACTAGACTCCTCAAGGAATTTCTCCAAATGTGTGGTGAGAACCTTGACCCCCCAGGGACTTCACAGAATTTTATATCGTTGAGCCGCGAAAATTAAAAAAATATATTTTTCCCACAAACAAGTTGCTTTTGCCCCAAATTTTCAAGTTTCACAAGAGTAACAGGAGAAAATGCACCATAAAAGATGATGGACAATTTCTCTTTAGTACGCTGATACCCCATAAGTGGTAGAAAACTCCTGCTTGTGCACACGGCAGGGCTCGGAATGGATGTAGAGCCATATTGGAATTCATATTTAGTTGGAATGGTTTGGGGATGCCATCTCACTTTGGCAGAGCTCCTGACATGCCAGAAAGGCAGATCCTCCACAAGTGACCCCATTTTAAAAGAACATAATATAATAATTAGGCAAGACATAATTGGCAGCTCATAGATTTTATCAGCTATATTGATAATTTCCTTTAAGGTACACTCACAAGGGTATGACTCGGATGAGTGCAATGTGAGAAAATCTCACATTGCACTTGGACCAATGCTAGTTAGTGAGGGAGAACAGATGGTCAGCTTTTTTCTCATCCAGATTCCGGATGAGTGAAGGGTCACAGCATGCTACGATTGTCAGCGAGAGACATGTCACTTGCACCCATAAAAGTCTATAGATGCGAGAGAAACATCAGACTGCACTCGGATGTCATCCAAGTGCAGTGCGATATATGCACAGGCTGACAATGGAGGCGATGGGGAAATTAATCCCTCCTCTCCTCCATACCTCTTTCCCCCTCCTCCGCAGCTGTGATTCGATCGCAGGATTGGATCACAGTTGCATGACACTCGGCTCACGCTGGCATCATAGTGAGAGCCAACGGATGCACTCGCATTAGATGCCATACGATCATATGAATACAGCCTTAGCAAAAGAAATGTTCGCATAACACGAAGACCTTCCAGTAATATTGAAGAGAAGAATTCCTGGGCAGACCTATCCACGTTATTACAAGTTGCTTTTTGGTCTGCACCCACAAAGTGGCCCCTTTCCTTCTGTAAGGTGTCTTTTTCTCACTGTAATCATGGAGTTTATACACTTGTTGTCAATCAGAAATGCCAATAGACTGGATGCTGATATGATGTTTTTGGGATGCATAGTCTGTGTCAGAGTGTTACCTGAAGCTTGTGAGCTCCAATGTCACATTTGTAACCCCGGTGTTTGCGGATGTGGCACCAAATCTTGGGTACAGGTGCTATTTATGAAGGGTGTATGGTCCACACACAGTAAGGTTTCTTTGATGGGGCATTTTTTCGTGCCTATAAATGAAGGCTGTCACCTGGCAGATGTTCTCCCATAAAGCTTGCCACAGTATTTTCTGTGAATAAATAATGCACCGTAGCACTCACCATAAGCAGGTAACAACCAATGTGGGAACTAACATCCACGTGGTGCTGAACTATTTTCAGGTTTTAATAGTCCTCCAATTAAGTGCTTCAATATGTTTACAAAACTCCTAACCTGATAATACCGGCAGTTGCAGCATCCAAGGCAGGCTTGTAGCTGGGAGCGGAGCTAGTGGTGGTAATACTGCCATAATTGTCAGCTCATTTACAGAATATTTAGCTGAGCAGTGAGCCAGATGAGAGGAGTTAATGAGCACAGCTTCTGCTGTAATTAGGTAAGCAGAAGTACCGCTCAGGAGAAGCTGCCGCTGCACGGATTTCTTCTGCCCTCATAGCCAAACATTCAGGAGGGTAAATTTGCTAACATTGAGTCTATGTGCCCTATTGGCAATAATCCACAGAAACCAATTAGTTCTCTGCTTTTACTATCTAACTTTTACCAGGCAGTTATAAGAAACTGGCGATAGGTCACGGAGATTCAAGTCAAATACTATGCTAAGAGTTCTGACTTTTTTTTTTTCCACTCCTTCAGTGTGTAATCAGGATTCATAGCCTCTTTCTTCATCGTCTATGTAGTGGTAGAAAAATTCAGTAGATGAATAACTTATTTTTCCAGAAAAAGGAATGGAGCACGGGGACGGCAATGAAGGAACGCAGAGGAGCACATGACCCGTGGGTGGCCACGGGGGGTGGGGCATGCTAAGGAACATGCAACACAGGGAGGGTCATATGGGATGCAGAGGACCATGCTGTGGACGGCCATGCAGGTAAGCAGAGGACCACGCAGCGCGTAGATGGTTGTGTGGGATGCAGTTGGTCATTATTATTATTTAATATTATTTATTATTATTATTTATTATTGTAGCGCCATTTATTCCATGGCGCTTTACATGTGAAAGGAGTATACATAATAGGGACAAGTACAATAATCATAAACAATACAAGACACAGACTTGTACAGGAGGATAGAGGTCCCTGCCCGCGAGGGCTCACAGTCTACAGCGGTTGGTTGAGGATACAGTAGGTTAGGGTAGAGTTGGTTGTGCAGCGTTATATCAAACTGAGGGATACGGCAGGTTGTAGGCTTGTTGGAAGAGTTGGGTCTTCAGGTTCCTTTTGAAGCTTGTCAAGATAGGTGAGAGTCTGATGTGTTGAGGCAGAGCATTCCAGAATATGGGGGAAGCACGGGAGAAATCTTGGATGCTATGGTGGGAAGAGGAGATGAGAGGGGAGAAGAGAAGGAGATCTTGTGAGGATCAAAGGTTACGTGCAGGTAAGTACCGGGAGACTAGGTCACAGATGTAGGGAGGAGACAGGTTGTGGATGGCTTTATATGTCACGGTTAGTGTTTTGAACTGGAGTTGTTGGGCAATGGGAAGCCAGTGAAGGGTTTGGCAGAGAGGAGAAGTCGGGGAGTAGCAGGGGGACAGGTGGATTAGCCGGGCAGCATAGTTTAGAATAGATTGTAGGGGTGCAAGACTGTTAAAAGGGAGGCCACAGTGCAGGAGGTTGCAATAATCTAGGCGCGAGATAATAAGGGCATGTACTAGAGTTTTTGCAACTTCTTGGGAAAGGAATGTACGAATCCGGGAAATATTTTTATGTTGGAGGTGACAGAAGGTGAAGAGGGCTTGGTTGTGTGGCTTGAAAGAGAGATCAGAGTCTAGAGTTACCCCCAGGCAGCGAGCACGTGGGACTGGGGAAAGTGAGCAGCTATTGACATTGATGGATATGTCAGGTGGGGGGCTTGAGTGAGGAGGAGGAAAGATGATGAATTCTGTTTTGTCCATGTTCAGTTTCAGGAATTGAGCAGAGAAAAAGGATGAAATAGCAGACAGACATTGTGGGATTCTGGTTAGTAGGGAAGTGATGTCAGGTCCAGAAAGGTAGATCTGCGTATCATCAGCGTAGAGATGATACTGAAAGCCATGGGACTCTATAAGATGTCCCTGGCCAAAAGTGTAGATGGAGAACAGCAGGGGTCCAAGAATTGAACCTTGGGGGACACCGACAGATAGGGGGCGAGATGAGGAAGTGGTGTGAGAGTGGGAGATGCTGAAAGTTCAGTTGGTTAAGTATGAGGAGATCCAAGATAGTGCCAAGTCTGTGATGCCCAGGGACAAGAGAATCTGTAGTAGAAGGGAATGGTCTACTGTGTCAAAGGCAGAGGACAGATCCAGGAGGAGGAGGACAGAGTAGTGTCGCTTGGCTTTTGCGGTTAGTAGGTCGTTAATGACTTTGGTTAGGGCAGTTTCAGTGGAATGATGGGGTCGGAAGCCAGATTGTAACTGGTCAGAGGGAACAGGAAGAGAGGTGGGAGGACAGTTCAAGATGAACATGCTGTTCCAGTAGTTTTGAAGCATAGGAGAGAAGTGATATGGGGCGATAGTTTGACAGAGAGGAAGGGTCAAGGGAGGGCTTTTTGAGGATGGGTGTGATGGAGCCATGTTTAAAGCATGAAGAGAACACACCAGTTGTTAGTGATAGGTTGAAGAGATGGGTTAGGGCTGGGATGAAGACTGTGCTGAGATTGGTAATGAGGTGGGAAGGGAGTGGATCAAGCAGGCAGGTCGTGAGATGTGATCTTGAGAGTAGAGTGAAAAGATGATCTTCTGTCATGGTGGAAAAGCTGGATTTGGAGGAAGAAGGCTGAGTAGTTGTGAGGAGTGGCTGTGGTGATTGTGGGTCAAAGCTTGCTCTGATATTGTCAATCTTCTGCTTGAAGAAAGAGGCAAAGTGTTCAGCTGAGATGAGAGGAGAGGGAGGTGGTGCCAGGGGATGGAGGAGAGAGTTTAAAGTGTTGAATAGCTGTTTAGGGTTGTGAAATAGAGAAGATATGAGAGATGAGAAGTAGGTTTGTTTTGCAACAGTGAGTGCAGACTTGAAAGTGGTGAGGGCCTGTTTGTATGTGATGAAGTTCTCGGCGTAATGAGACCTCTTCCAACTGCGCTCAGCGATTCTGGAATCCCGTCTCAATTCTTTAGTCTGACTTGTGTGCCAGGGTTGCCTGTTGATTGTGTGGGTTTTGGTGTGTGTGAGGGGGCAGCTGATTTGAGAGCTGCAGAGATGGTGGTGTTGTATAAAGTGGCGGCAGCATCTGCATCGTGTGACGAAGCAATGTCTGCAAGAGGGAAAAGAGAAAGTGCGAGTAAATCAAGGTGATTGAGATTTCTGCGAGGGTATGAAAGTTTGTGGAGGGGGTTTGTGTACTTGGAAAAGAGAGGGAAGAGAATGCTACACATGCTACATATGGACAGCCATGCAGGTAAGCAGAGGACCGCGCAGCACAAGGATGGCAATGCAGGAGGCAGAGGACCATGCTACATGTGGACAGCCATGTAGGTTAGCAGAGGACCGCCCAGCAGGAGGCAGAGGACCATCCTACCTGTGGACAGCCATGTAGGTAATCAGAGGACTGCGCATCACGAGGATGGCAATGCAGGAGGCAGAAGACCATGCTACATGTGGACGACCATGCAGGTAACTAGAGGACTGCACAGCACGAGGATGGCTGCGCAGGAAAAATTATTTAGCAGGGACATGATGCTAGAGCACCGCAGAGCACTGGCACACTAGGGAAGCCGGAGCTACAATATTGGGAGCTTGTGACGGAACGTCTGACCACCAGCCAGTCTGAAGTTACGGGAACATAATGACACTGCGGGACTGGAGCGACACCGAAAAAAGGTGTTGATGCTGGAGGGCGAGTATAAGACTTAGATTTAAAGCACCACTTCATGGGTAAAAAACAAACGCTGTAATGGTGTTTTAAAGGAAACATGTCATGTCAGATGCTGCTATTAACCTGCAGATATGGGGTTTATCTGCAGGTAAATAGTACTAGACAGGTGGCCTGCCACCGAGCTGAAAACACTGCTCCTGGGAGAAATATAACCTTATGTATACTGGGAACCTGTATCAATCATACAGGTATGGCGGCGCAGCTACAGACACAGCACAGTGAGTGGTGGTTGTAAGTACACCGCAGTATTTTGACTGACAACCAGCACTGCAGTGCATCAGTGTTGAACAGGTTGTCAGGCAAAGTATGAGAAGCGTGCTTTTAGCTGGCGCTCACTTTGTAGTCATGTCGGTGTGAAGGCCTAGGCTATGAATCGTTTATCCAGTATAATAATAATAATAATAATAATAAGATAATCTGTCCTTTGAATGCTTTATGTGTTGCTTGTCCATATATACCTAATTGAAATATTAACGTAATGTATAAGCAAAACAAAGTATGCTTAGGGCTAAGTAGAATAAGTTTTAGTTCATGAATAAGTAACTGACATTCATGAATGGAAGAGATACTTATCTGTGGTTTCAGATAGGTAACTAGCATTCTTCTATTCATAGAGGAATGCTTATCTGTAGTTTGAAATAAGTAACTGACATTCATGAATAGAAGAGAATAAATAACTGACATTGTTCTGTTCATAGACTCTCATCTATGTCTAAACACACTTGAATGTTTCTCTAACGAATGTTGTTAAGACTGTTCAGACAAGGAATGAACTATGCCCGGCTAGCTGGTTGGTAAAAAGATAACGTGGATGTATTGAGTAAGCTGTATACAGTGCCTACAAGTAGTATTCAACCCCCTGCAGATTTAGCAGGTTTACACATTCGGAATTAACTTGGCATTGTGACATTTGGACTGTAGATCAGCCTGGAAGTGTGAAATGCACTGCAGCAAAAAAGAATGTTATTTCTTTCTTTTTTTTTTTTAAATTGTGAAAAGTTTATTCAGAGGGTCATTTATTATTCAACCCCTCAAACCACAAGAATTCTGTTTGGTTCCCCTAAAGTATTAAGAAGTATTTCAGGCGCAAAGAACAATGAGCTTCACATGTTTGGATTAATTATCTCTTTTTCCAGCCTTTTCTGACTAATTAAGACCCTCCCCAAACTTGTGAACAGCACTCATACTTGGTCAACATGGGAAAGACAAAGGAACATGCCAAGGTCATCAGAGACAAGATCGTGGAGGGTCACAAGGCTGGCAAGGGGTACAAAACCCTTTCCAAGGAGTTGGGCCTACCTGTCTCCACTGTTGGGAGCATCATCCGGAAGTGGAAGACTTATGGAACTACTGTTAGCCTTCCACGGCCTGGACAGCCTTTGAAAGTTTCCACCCGTGCCAAGGCCAGGCTTGTCCGAAGAGTCAAAGCTAACCCAAGGACAACAAGGAAGGAGCTCCGGGAAGATCTCATGGCAGTGGGGACATTGGTTTCAGTCAATACCATAAGTAACGTACTCCACCGCAATGGTCTCCGTTCCAGACGAGCCCATAAGGTACCTTTACTTTCAAAGCGTCATGTCAAGCCTTATCTACAGTTTACTCATGATCACTTGGAGGACTCTGAGACAGACTGGTTCAAGGTTCTCTGGTCTGATGAGACCAAGATCGAGATCTTTGGTGCAAACCACACACGTGACGTTTGGAGACTGGATGGCACTGCATACGACCCCAAGAATACCATCCCTACAGTCAAGCATGGTGGTGGCAGCATCATGCTGTGGGGTTGTTTCTCAGCCAAGGGGCCTGGCCATCTGGTCCGCATCCATGGGAAGATGGATAGCACGGCCTACCTGGAAATTTTGGCCAAGAACCTCCGCTCCTCCATCAAGGATCTTAAGATGGGTTGTCATTTCATCTTCCAACAAGACAACGACCCAAAGCACACAGCCAAGAAAACAAAGGCCTGGTTCAAGAGGGAAAAAATCAAGGTGTTGCAGTGGCCTAGTCAGTCTCCTGACCTTAACCCAATTGAAAACTTGTGGAAGGAGCTCAAGATTAAAGTCCACATGAGACACCCAAAGAACCTAGATAACTTGGAGAAGATCTGCATGGAGGAGTGGGCCAAGATAACTCCAGAGACCTGTGCCGGCCTGATCAGGTCTTATAAAAGACGATTATTAGCTGTAATTGCAAACAAGGGTTATTCCACAAAATATTAAACCTAGGGGTTGAATAATAATTGACCCACACTTTTATGTTGAAAATTTATTAAAATTTAACTGAGCAACATAACTTGTTGGTTTGTAAGATTTATGCATCTGTTAATAAATCCTGCTCTTGTTTGAAGTTTGCAGGCTCTAACTTATTTGCATCTTATGAAGCCTGCTAAATCTGCAGGGGGTTGAATACTACTTGTAGGCACTGTATATATGCTATGTTTTGAATACAAGAGTCAGAGGAGCATTGAGCTTCTCCTGGATAGAGACACGTCTCTGTGTGGTCATTTCTTCTGATTCATCTGCGCAGTTCTGATTTGGAATTTTTCTCCGAGACCCTGAGAGAGACCCCCTGGAGGTCTCCCCCAACACCGGTACACCTCTATAAGTGAAAGCCAGTGGTTACCGGGAGGAATAAAGTTAGAATCGTTTTCAGTTTGGTGGCCGGGCACTTTTTTATTGCTATTTACCTGCAGATTAACCCCATATATGAAGGTTAATAGCGTTATCAGACATCATAGGTTCTCTTTAAGTATCCTAACATTAACCTGTAAAGTATGTACAGTTGCCATTATGGATATGTGACCTTTGCTGTTGCACAGAGCACGTTACTTATCTCTGTAGTGATGTAGCCATGACTTGCTAGCTTGAGCTGGACAACAGGAGCTTGCACCTTGATCGAACACTTAGCTCCCAATTTATATTGTACCATATTTTTTAGTAAAGATTGGATTTTTAAGGGATCCTAACACCTGATATATTTTTCCCGATCAGGTTTCCTGGTCATTTTTACCAAACATTGAAAGTCGCAAGAGCAAAGCTCCAAAAATTGATGCTGGAGTTATGTTTCTAAACCATTGAATGGTAAAATGATTGGTGCAATTCAAAACATCAACTCTTCACGCCAACAAAAAAAAAAATGAAAAATCAAGCCCATAGGAAAAGATGTGGCTTTTGGAAAAAGAGGAGGAAAAAAAACTAATGAGCAAAAATAAAAATTGACCATGGAGGAAAGGGGTAAGTATCATCATGATAAGGAATCTGCCTGTACTGTGTCATTAGCTAATCAGTATATAAACATTTTTCTGTCTGACGTTACCAACATATTATGGTGGAAAACCTGTCTGCAGGGTGTCATTGACAGCTCCTTACTTGTCACACTAGCAGTTAACAACTACATTAAAAACATGGCTGAGAAGAGGTTTCAAGTAATGACTGCCGGACTGGGAATAACAGCCTGAGCAAATGGCTCATTACTTTGACACCCTACATACTGATGGTGGCTACGGAGCTCATGTGATACATTATGCGGATTCTGTGCCAGCTAATCACAGGCCACTTTGGGAAATATGAGACTTCTTAGAATTAGAATTCCACAACTTTCTGCAATTACTGTATATTGCATAGTTATTATTCTGAAACTATTTTATATTGGTAATCAAAATTGATTGTGCACAAATTATTGCTATAATTAGAATTTGTAAAGCCTCATTAACATGTCCGTGTTTAAACAAATGGTTCCGGTGTCTTCAGTGTTCTGGATCAATGTGTCATCAGTGTACGGTCTGTGTGTCCGTTTTTTGCCATCAGTGTTTTTCTTAGATGGATAAATAAATATGTAATTTACATACCTTCTATTGTTTGCAATATTAAACATGGACAGAAAACAGATGGCACATGGATGACATAGACTAGTATTGGCCCATTTCATCCGGGATTTTGGAAAAAAAATGGGCATGTTTCTGAGTGTTTTGCATAGGCATAAGGTCCTTGAAAAACACAGAAACGTGACTAGTGACTAGCACCACAGATTATAATGGGTACGTGTTCTCTCCAGGATAAAACGGATACAATGTGGATGTCGGAATGAGGCCTAAATGGAAATGTTGCTGGTATGATTTTTAGTTTTACAATACCTAAAGCTCAACAATCAAAAGTGCATTGAAAACCGTTCAGTTAATGGCAATGTCTGAGCTACTTGAAGATTACCTGAAACCATGAAAATGAGGTCAAACCTGCAGGCATGTTATAGGGCAGATTAATACATAGTTTTGTGAGAATAGTTTTGGTATACCATAACCACGTGTTTAATTGCTTAAACCTCTTCTCTTTCTGGGATCTTTGGTCCAGTGGGCAGTCCTATTAATGACTGAAAGCTTTCTGTCATGATCCTGGTTAGCGGTGCTCTGTTAGAGCCTATCCTGCGCCTCATATTTTCCTCTGGTTCCCAGTCTGTGTTGTGTGGGAGGATCCTGTTCATTGGAGCTTGCTCCAATTGCTCTGCTTTATCTGGGAGTTGTTTCACTGGGAACGCAACCACTGATGGTTAATGTTTGGCAGTGTACGTCTCTGGTCCCCGTAAGTGACTGATCTGATCTTGACCTGCTACCTAGTTCCTCATACCTCATCCCGTCTCCTCCCCTACTGTGACCTGACTCCTTGACCTTTGGCTAGTTTCTTGACCCTGACTTCTCTCACTCCCGTGTACTCGACTTGTCCTCTTTGCTTCCTGACCTCAGTTTGTCCCCTGATTCGGGCTCCGCTTTCTTCCTGGTTCTTGATGCGACTTTTTGGTTTACAGACCTTTGGCTCTCACTTAGACTTCAGCTTGTCTTTTTACCTCCGTCACTGACCTTATCTTCCGGCTTTTGACTCCTGGCTTGTTCGACTATCCCTCACTATTGTGTCTAGTGACACCAAGTGAACACCCCCTCCAGGTATCCTCCACTGGTGTGTCTGGAGACACCCAGTGGTGTAGTGTCTCATTACACATGGGTAGTTAGCATACACTTTCTTGTGTAAATGTGCATATTGATACAGCTGTCAGTCACTGATAGGACCATCCACTGGACCAAAAGTCCCAGAAAGAGCAGAGTAATAAATGATTAAAATAATGTATACTGAATCTTTCTCAGAAACTCAATATTAATCTGCTAACCTGCTCTATAACATGGGGCCCACAGATCGGACTGCATTCTCATCGTGATTGGTTCCCTTTAATGCCAGTAAAGCTTGAACCCATAAATAGTGCTTGTAGGTAATATCTAAAAAAAAAATGTGTCTGGGGTTGCATATACATTCAATGGAAGTAAACAAGGAACTACAGAACAGAAGAAGGGCTCGGGTATTCTGGTTACAAGTAAGCTGAGCAGCAGCACTCAATGTCAGGCAGCAGCTGCTAAAGCAAACAAGATATTACGGTGTATAAAAAGAGAGATTAGATCCCGTGATCCCAACGTATTGTTACGCTTCTATGAATCACTTGTAAGGCCATATCTGGAATATGGGATCCAGTTTTGGGCTCCACATTTTAAAAAGGACATTCAGAAGTTATAGTCAGTTCAAAGGTGGTAACTAGATTATTACAAGTGATGGAGGCCTCCCATATGATGAGAGGTTGGAAAAGTTGTTTAGCTGACAAAAAAAAGACATCTCAAAGGAGATCTCCTTTATATGTATAAATACATGTGTGGTCAATATAAATGACTGGCACCTTACTTATTCCTTACAAAGACAGTACTAAGGACCAGGGGGCACTCACTGCGAGTGGCAGAAAACCGATTCTGACAGCTAAATAAGAAAGGGTTCTTTACAGTTAGAGCAGTCACACTGTGGAATGCCGACCACAAGACGTAGTAATGGCAGATACTATAACAGCTTTTATATCAGGGCTGGATGATTTCCTCACTACACAACATGTCGGTTATAAATGATTTAGTGATGAAATGTATAATTGGTGGAGGAAGGTTGAACTAGATGGAGCGAGGGCTTTTTTTCCACCTATGTAACAATGTAACCATTCTTCAGCAGAGAACCTGCCTTAAAACAGGAATACAAATCCTGTCGTCTTCCACCACTAGGGGTGCTCAATTCTTGGAACAGGGTTCCTCATTGAAATCTACATGAGTGATATGAACACCTCCTCCTAAGGCTGGGGTCACATAGCAGTATAAAAAAATTGATCCCATTTTTATGCAGAAAAGTGGGATGTTTTTTTTCTCACCTGTCACCCATGTGGTGTCCATATGCAATCCATTTTTTTTACTCAGCAGTTAGTAATCGTTTACAGGAGCATTTACAGTTTCCTATCTAACAGAATTCAATATATCCGTAAAAATCGGATGCTAGTTTGTGGCTCCATATGGTATTTGATTTTTTATCGCACTCAAAGATTTGAAGAGTCTCATGCGATTTCAGAGTCAAATCTTAGCATGCTGCGTTTTTTTCACACGCTGAATCGGCATGACAAAAACACATTCATCTGCCCTGCCTAATTGAATAACATTGGTCCAAGTACAATATATTTTTGATCTGTTTCAGTTTGACCGATTTTAGCCCTAATGATGACTAACAGCAGCTTTGGGTATGACTATGACTCCTCACCACTGACAGCCAGATTGGTTTGTCAGTCTCCGCAAGGAGAAAAGTTTTTCCCTTAGACCCCAGTAGAGCTTCTCATTCAGCCAGATCAGATCTCATACTTTGCACTGATGAAGGACAATTGTCCAGAAACACCGTGTCTGCAAATTGAGGTTCTGATCTGGCATAAATTGTAGGTCAGGTTCATTAAAGAGCCACTTTTGACTTTTAGGATCGCTACTTCCATTAGGTGGCACTAGAGTTCATCTCCTTCCTCCCTGAAGAGATAATTTTAATATTTCCCAGAGGAGCATTGCAGCTCTAAGACTCCTCACTGGCAGCCTGATTGATTTGTCAGTCTCCACAAGGAGAAAAGTTTTCCCTTAGACCCCACTATAGCTTCTCATACAGCCAGATCAGATCTCATGCTTTGCACTGACGAGGGGCAATCACCTCGAAACACCGTGTCTGCAAATTGAGGTTCTCATCTTGCATAAATACTAAGTCACCTGAAAAGGCTCGTTAAAGGGTCCCTATTGACTTTTAGGATTCCTACTTCCAATAGGTGGCACTAGAATTCGTCTCCTTCCTCCCTGAAGATACAAATTGAATAACAGCAGCTTTGAGATTTTCACCGTTTAGATCCTGGATGGTCATTCATTTGCTACTTATTGATGCAGGTTTCATTTTTTACCAAATACCAGATTGCAGATCAGTCTGGCCTGCAGACCAGCAAAATCGAGCTCAATATTTTAATGAACTGTATGGCTTAAATGATTTCAATTACTTAAGAAAACAAAGATAAACCCCTCCAATGGAGATGTAGGCTTTGCACAAACAATGTATTTTTCAGGCCAATTACAACTGCCTGAAAAAAAACCCAGAGAATGCTAAAAAGAATGATCTTCCCTAAATAGTTCATGCATAATTTGGAGGTGGCTTTGCGTCATTGTCCTGTTGTAGGATGAAATTGGCTCTAATCAAGCGCTGTCCACAGGGTATGGCATGGTGTTGCAAAATGAAGGGATAGCCTTCCTCATTCAAAATCCCTTTTACCTTGTAGAAATCTCCCACTTTACCAGCACCAAAGCAACCCCAGACCATCACATTACCTCCACCATGCTTGACAGATGGCGTCAGGCACTCTTCCAGCATCCTTTCAGTTGTTCTGCATCTCACAAATGTTCTTATGTGTGATCCAAACAACTCAAACTTCGATTCGTCTGTCCATGACACTTTTTCCAATCTTCCTCTGTCCAATGTCTGTGATCTAATGCCCAAATTAATCTTTTCCTTTTATTAGCCAGTCTCAGATATGGCTTTTTCTTTGCCACTCTGTCCTGAAGGCCAGCATCCTGGAGTCACCTCTTCACTGTAGACGTTGACACTGGCGTTTTGCGGGTACTATTTCATGAAGTTGCCAGTTGAGGATCTGTGAGGCGTTGATTTCTCACACTAGAGACTCTAATGTGCTTGTCTTGTTGCTTAGTTGTGCAGCGCGGCCTCCAACTTCTCTTTCTACTCTGGTTAGAGCCTGTTTGTGCTTTCCTCTGAAGGGAGTAGTACACACTGTTGTAGGAAATCTTCAGTTTCTTGGCAATTTCTCACATGGAATATCCTTCATTTCTAAGAACAAGAATACACTGTCAAGTTTCACATGAAAGGTCTCTTTTTCTGACCATTTTGAGAGTTTAATGGAACCAACAAATGTAATGCTCCAGATTCTCAACTAGCTCAAAGGAAGGTCAGTTTTATAGCTTCTCTAATCAGCAAAACTGTTTTCAGCTGTGCTAACATACTTGCACAAGGGTTTTCAATGGATTTCTAAACATCCATTAGCCTTCTAACACAGTTAGCAAACACAATGTATCATGATCATGACATCAGCACAGGTCCTTCATAACCACGTCTCCAATGCTGAGCTCTGGAGCTCAACATTGGAGAAGTGGTGGTAAAGGACCTGTGCTGATGTCACGATCATATGATCGTAATGGGCAGAGCTCAGCAGAGAACTGATGTCGAAGGACCTCTGGTGTAATCAATTACAATGTTGGGGGCGTGACTAAGTCAAAAAAAGAATCATGCCTGATCTTGAGTGACAGTGACTGATCCTAGCAAAAGCTCCACCCCTATGACTTAAACCTTAGGTATTTTCTGCATTCACCAAAGCATATAAAGTTTTTCTTTAAGATAAATATATGGGTTTTTTTAACCATATTAGTGATACACATTGCTTCATTTAAATCACATTGGGGCAGTTTAATATCAAAACACAACATGACATGTTCCCTTTAAGGTTGTAAAGTACTTTTGGCAGATATTTCAACATTTAAATCTTTTCATATTGTTGATTATTAGTGATGAGCGAGCATTAAAATGCTTGGGTCCATCAAATTGGACTGTTCTGGTATTCGACTCAAGTAACAGGTATAATGGAATTCAATGAGAAACGTAAGCATTTTTCCAGAAGATGCTACCAGGACATCTGGAGGGGTATGAAAATAGCTAAAAAGAATGGAAACAGCGTGGCGAAGATGCATCTTTGACTCCCAGGTCGCTGCCGGGAACAATGTTGTCAGACTATTACACCTTTTTTACGGACTGACAATAAAACATACTAAACTGAACATAAAATGGATTTTACATGAAAAAATACTGGTAAAACGTGCTTTACTGTATAATGACATGTACAGTGGGGAAAATAAGTATTTGATACACTGCCGATTTTGCAAGTTTTCCCACCTACAAAGAATAAAGAAATTTGCAATTTTTATCGTACGTACACTTCAACTGTGATAGAATAAAAAAAAAATCCAGAAAATCACATTGCATGGGAGATAAGATGGTAGCCATTTTCCAATGATTTTGGAAATTCAAAGTTTCATGCACCTCAGAGTTGCCCAACATTAGTGATATGCGAGCACTAAAATGCTTGGGTGCTCGGTACTTGAATCATGCAAATTGGAATGTTCGGGTGCTTGTCTTGCATAATGAGTATAATGGAAGTCAATGGGAAACTCGAGCATTTTTCCAACAGACCATCCCAGGAGGTTGGGGGGCAGTAAAACCACTGCGATGGATGGAAAAAGTACTGAAATGGAATGGGAAAAGAATTGGAAAGACGCCTGGACACTGATTCCCAGGTCACTGCTGGTAACAATGTAGTCAATGTATTACGTCACTTTTACAGACCGACAATAAAACATACTAAACCAAAGATAACATGGATTTTACAGGGAAAAAATGTTAGGACACATTCTTTCTTACATAATGACTTGTATATAAGGAAAATTTAAAAAAAGAGAAAAAACACCTCCTACAACACTTAGGTAATAGCGTTTTTGCACACTCATTGCTTTCAATGGTGAAATATGCTGCAAAAATGCTGAAAGTATTTATGTTATCCTTCTTTATAAAATGCAGCCATTTTTTGTTTCAGTCAGGAAAAAAAGGAATCATGTTATGAAATTTCTCATTTGTTTTCCCATTTATAAGCAGTGGAACTCCTGTATTGGTGAAGCCTATGCATTAAGTGCAAGGCCTATCAAAAATTGAAAGGCAGGATTGCAATACACCTTGGAATACACATAGAGAAGAGCTTCAGAATTTTTTTTCCCTATTGGGAAGGAGTGGGGCTCCTAGACTGGTAAAGCATATGCACAATGTGCAAAGGCTTCCAAAAATTAGAAGGAGGAACTCCAATACACCCTAGAACACACGTAGATTAGGGCCTCAGAAAACATCTACATTTAGAAGGAGTGGGACATCTGTGGCCAAAAACAAGGAGTCCCAGATTCAAGGCCACTACTCTGGATACAACTGGCACAACGAGGATCTTCAGACATCTGACTCTGATTTTGCTCCAACTAAGGTGGGTGGCAGTTCCTCCTGTGCCGGCTCAGGGCATCAGGTAGCCCTAAGACTTCAAATAGATTGAATCAGGGGTTTTCAAACATTTCTTTTATCTCCTTGGAGAGCTTTGCCAATGAAAATTCATGAACCATGTCAGGGACACATTTCCAACCCATCTCATAGAAAGAACACCACAAGTCCTTTGTCCATTTTTCCCACAAGAGGTGAATTTGGGCCTTTCACCCATTGTTTGAATGCATCTATATTTTTTTCTCCAGCACTTTTTTCTACACTAAATGCAGATAAGAGCGATATTGTAATAGAATAGATATTTTATGCAGCAGCTAGGTCTGTATTGCTAGGATCCCTGCCTACATGCCTCTAATACACTATCCCTTGTCCAGCACCTAGCTCTATACTAATTGCAGCTAAAAGCAGTATTATTAGAGAATAAAATAGATTTGAATTAGCCCTGACAAGGACTTTTGTATTAACGCAGCAGCAGCAAGGTCTATAAGGCTAGAATCCCGCCTGCATGCCTCTGATACACTATTTCTTCTCCAGCAGCTAGCCCCACACTAAATGCAGATAAAAGCAGTGTTATAGAATAGAATAGATTTTTACATAGCAGCAGCAAGGTTTGTAAGGCTAGAATCCCTGCCTACTTGTCTCTAATATACTATTCCTTTTCCAGAAACTTGTTTTACACTAAATGCAGATAAGAATGGTATTGTTAAAAAATAGAATTGATTTTTTTACATAGCATCAGCAAGGTCTGTAATGCTAGTATTCCTACTTACATGCCTCTAATACACTATCCCTACTCATAAGCTAACCCTAGACTAATAGCGGTTTTATTAGAGAATAGAATATATTTAAATTAGCTCTCAAAAGGATTGTTGGTTGTATACAGCAGCAAGATCTGTAAAACTAGAATCCCAGCTTACATGCCTCTAATATATAATCCTTTCTACGGCAGCTTGCCCTATACTAAATACAAATAACAGTGGAGTTATTGTAGAATGAAATAGATTTTTAACACAGCAGCAGCAAGGTCTGTAAATCTAAAATCCCTGCCTACCTGCCACTAATACACTATCCCTACTCCTGAAGCTAACCCTACACTTATTTCAAATTAAGAGCAGTATTATTAAAGAATATAGTCTATTTAAATTTGCCCTGAAAAGGACTGTTAGTTGTACGAATCAGCAGCAAGGTCAGTAAGGCTAGAATCCCTGACTAGATGCCTAAAATACACTTTACCTATCCTAGCCTCTAACCCTACACTAATTGCAGAGTAAGAGTGATATTAGTATAGGACAGAATCTATTTCAGTTAGCTCTGAAGAGGAACTGTTGGTTTAATATTCCACCATTCACCATCGGGTTTGTCATGCTATAAGCAGGGGCGGAACGATTGCGGTCGCAGGGATCGCACCCGTGATCGGGGGGTGCAGGGGCTTCACCAGCCCCAGCCTCTGATTCAGCTGGATGTGCATCCAAGGCTGCACCTCCAGCTGAATTGCATTGCGGTCTAGAGACCCGTCGGGTCTCTGTACTGCAATACATGCTGCCAGCCAAACAGAAGCCATCAGCTTTCATCTGTGTCCTAATGACAAAAGGCAGCGTGTGGCAATTACATAATGCATTGCAATAGCACTGACACTGATTAAACCTGTTGGCCACTGAGCACTAGCTACACAGGAGGATGCTGCGTGACGTGGGAGCCAGGAACAGTGAGTACAATGTTGTTGTTTTTTGCATTAGACAGAACGGAGACATATTTACTGGGATGGGGACATATATATCAGGAGAGGGACATTAGATACCAGGAAGAGGACAGTATATATCAGGAGAGGGACAGTATATACCAGGAGGGGCCAGCAGGGGGACAATATACACCAGGAGGGCCCCAGGAGGAGGACTGTAGATACTAGGAGGAGGACAGTATATAACAGAAGGCGCCCAGAATTGGGACATATATACCAGGATGGAGACATATATACCAAGATGTGGACATTTTTTACCAGGATGGGGTTATATATACACCAGGATGTGTGCTAGAATGGAAAACATATATTCTAGGATGGGGAACATATATGCCAGGATGGGGGACATACTTACCAGTAAGGAGAGCATATATGCCAGGATGGGAGACATATTTACGAGGAAGGAGCTTCGGATGGGGGACATTAGAACAGGGTGGGGGACATTACTACATAATGGGGGGAGGGCAACTCATATGTCTCTATAGGATTTAGAATGCTAAATGTATACATACATATACATACATCTGACCAACATTAGGGGAGGGGGGCAAGGTTCAAATTTTGCATCTGGGCCCATCAGGGCTCTAGTTACGCCAATGACTATAAGGTACTGTCCCTTCTCCAGCAGGATCTCTGCCTAGTCCCTACACTTTTTCTGGGTACAGTGTGGGAAGCATGGCATCACTGGGTTTTATATAGACCTGATGCTGCTATGTGGCCAGGCAATCAAAGTAATGGCAGTAGCCAACATAGCTACAGCATTACTGTGATTGGCAAGCAATCCCCACCTTTAGTGACTGAAAAAAAGTCAAAAAACATGCTGGGCAGCGAAGTACCAGGATTCTTGATTGCATATCAAGTGTTTTGAGCACCCCAATGCTCAATAGAGTACCGAGCAGTGCCAAACACGCTCGCCCATCACTAGTCAATATCTCTTTTTTGACTTTTCCAATGTGCAAAATTGTAAGAACCCAAAGGTTATATTATTACTATTATCTTCAATACAACGACACCTGAACGTACATTTGACAGCTTCAGTGCCGTTCTGTAGGTTGTGAAGAGTCAAGCGCTGTGACATTTATGTAGGAAATGATGATAATAACGACTCATACAAGGTGACTGAGTTGAATATCACATTCAAAAACTGTTTACCACGGGGACGTGTAATCAAGAAAATCAATACAGAAATGGGAGATTTTTACGTGTGACTGTAGGTCAATAAAATAAGTTACACAGTGCACTTTGAGGTGCTGTTCCCAGCGGCAGATACCTAAGCGATAGATATTTTATATAGCTACGTGCACAGCTACTAGCTCTAAAAAAAACCTATTAAAAAGTGTTAATCAAAGCTTAACACTGCAGTTTTTCCCTCTGCGGCTGCTTATTTTTAATTTCACATATTAGACTGTAATTGTTAAATTCCATTATCTTCGAACGCCAGTAATTAATCTTTGTACATTTCTCAGAGGGAAGCGCTATCTGGTGCCAATTAGGCTGTGGGAAAAACACTGCGATTGTACTTGAAATTCTGCGTTTTATCAGGACCCATAGACTTGTCTGTCGTACCCCTCTGTACAGTGTCATGATACATGATTCCGAAGCAAAGCAATTACAACCCTTTTCTTGTTAGTAATTTTGCGTAGAAATGAATCATTGGTTGGGAAGTCTCACGCCAAGAAATTTGTGAGAACATTTTGTAGAGATATGAAAAATAACAGCTTCCGTTAAAACACTTTAAGTGGGAAAACATTCCGGCTCGTCTTGGTGATTGTTCTGTATAGTATGTGCTCTGTGATGTTAAGAAGTGTGGGCCACCTTTTCTCGGGCTGAGAATGTGGACTTTGGTCCTCATTCAGATGTCAGTAATTTTTCACATATGTGAAAAATGGATAAATTTGCAACAGTGTTTTGGTAAGCTTTTCATCAATATTTGGTTTGTGTTTTAATTTTTACAATCAGTATTTCTCTCACATGCAAAGAAAAAAAAATTGTAAAGTTTTTTCTACCCATTGCATTGTTAAAACCTGTCATGATCCAGGCCGTTAAATACCGCTGTGGTATTTCCCAGCTCCGGCCTGGTCATGTCAGGGGTTAATTTCTCCCTGACTCATTCTTTTTTTCCGGGACACTATATCTGGCTGCTACACCTCTGGTTCAGCGCCAGTGATAAGGACACTTTACACGCTGCGATATCGCTATCCATATCGCTAGCTAGCGTACCCACCCCCGTCGGTTGTGCGTCACGGGCAAATCGCTGCCCCGGCGCACAACATTGCTAACACCCGTCACACATACTTACGTGCCTAGTGACGTCGCTGTTGCCAGCGAACTGCCTCCTTTCTAAGGGTGCGGTTCATTTGGCGTCACAGCGACGTCACTAAGCGGCCGCCCAATAGAAGCGGAGGGGCAGAGATGAGCGGGACGAACATCCGGCCCACATCCTTCCTTCCTCATTGCAGGCGGCCGCAGGTACGAGGTTGTTCGTCGTTCCTGCGGTGTCACACGTAGCGATGTGTGCTGCCGCAGGAACGACGAACAACCTGCGGCATGAACAACCAACGATATTATGAAAATGGACGATGTGACAACGATCAACGATTTTTTACGCTTTTGCGATCGGTGATCGGCGCTCCTAGGTGTCACACGCAACGATATCGCTAACGACTCCGGATGTGCATCACTAACGACGTGACCCCAACGATATCTCATTAACAATATCGTTGCGTGTAAAGCACCCTTTAGTCTATGTCTCATAGTGTGTGTAGCTGGCTCTGTTGAGGTACCCGATCTGTCCTGCCTTGCACCCTCTCCCGCATAACCTGTATCTGTCTGTTCTCTCCCGGCACCGTCCTGCTTGCAATACCTTTGTAGTTTGAACTTGACTTATGCTCCCATCCCTGACTTGGCTCTGTCTTTCCCTTCAATGTTCTCTATTACTATTTGGCTCCTGACCCCTTTGCTTGCTTCTGACTCTGAGTTTGTTCACCCCTCATACATTGTTTCGACTTCCTGTTGCTGACTTGGCTCTCTGACTACTTGTGGTGGCTCTGCTGTACTACTCCATGCCACGTCTTAGTACAGCATGACAAAACCAGATTTCATTGGATGCCAATGCTCATCCATGGGCGGCACGGTGGCTCAGTGGTTAGCACTACAGTCTTGCAGCGCTGGGGTCCTGGGTTCGAATCCTACCAAGGACAACATCTGCAAGGAGTTTGTATGTTCTCCCCATGTTTGCGTGGGTTTCCTCCGGGGTCTCCGGTTTCCTCCTACACTCCAAATACATACAGATAGGGAATTTAGATTGTGAGCCCCAATGCGGACAGTGTTCCTGATGAATGTAAAGCGCTGCGGAATATGTTAGCGCTATATAAAAATAAAGATTTATTTATTTATTTATGATTATCACGGCCCCTAGGCTTGTATGGCTGATTTTGGTCTGTGACTTGGAACAAAAATGGACATGTCTTTATGATTTCTTTCGGTATACGGTCTGCAAAAACACATAGATATGTGAATAACATCATAGACTATAATGTGTAGTGTTCTATCAAGGAAAAACAATGGTAGATTACACAAGTGAAAAAAAGATGTCAGAGTGAGGTCTGAGCAATTGTCACACACGGCGTAGGAAATGACTGTATGTAATGCGTGACACATGCATTCAGACTGACGGGCATGTGATACACTACAAAAACACTACAAACAAATGGGGAGAACATCAGGGTCACAATACAACAGAGGTCTCTGCCGATAGGGAAAGGTGTGAGGGGGAACCTCCTGAACTCCCCTCAAGCTGACTCCTGAGCTCCCTTGCGTCCCTATACAGGTTCTTTCAACCTGTCAGCGAGCAAGATACCTTGGACTCTCAGCTGACCATAAACTCACCTTGCCTAGTGAGTAGGCCGACGAGTACACTAGACTCACCACTACACTAATATTCACAGAGGGAAAGGAAAGACAGACAGGGGGATGAACAGAAAGATACAAATGCCAAACTTCACAGCAGCAGACTCTAAAGTAGCAGGTGGATGGGCACAGGACAATTCCTCAGCAGCTCCTTCCACCAGGCTGGCAAGAGTAGAATAAATTCTAACAGCGGCAAGGACTGCTGGGAAAGCTCCAGTATTTAAACCTAAATCGGCTCAAAGCATCTACAGCTGACCTGCACTGGCATGAGCTGTTGGCAACAAAACTAAAATTAACTCATGAAACGACAAAGTAAAGGAAATTTCGTTTAAATGAGGAGTTTAGATGGAGATAGGAGGCTCCAGTCCTAAGGATGTCACTAGCCTCAAAACAGCAGGGAAACGACCGTGACAGCAACTTAGAGGTGAGATGTTGCTGTATATTTGGTCATTATTAATGGCAGAAAAGCTGTCACTGAACATAGTCATACGAAGCATTTAGGAATTGCTCAAAGATCCCCTGAGAGTTACCAGTAAGAACTTCACCTACCGGTGGTACATAGAAGGGTGTCACATAACTTCAAGTTCAATATGACCTCTGCCAGATTTGGTCACTTCTGAAGAATTTTGTAAAACAATTAGCAACCAATAAAATTTTAAATGAAAAAATGAAGCTGAATAATATGTGCAACAGCTAATATCTGTTTTATAGTTCAGAGTATGATATAAAGACATGACCAGCTTTTAAAGTGAATCGTAAATGGAAATGTCACGCACGGAGTGGGAGCTGTCCGTATGTACTACGTGACACATGCGTTCAGACCTACGGGCGTCTGATGCACTACAAAAACAGCCTAGGCTAGGGAAATGGCTGGCGGGAGACACTAGTCCCGCCGCTGCACTAATAAACATGGAAGGAAAGGAAAGACAGACAGGGGGATAGACAGAAGGATACAAACACCATTCTTCATAGCGACAGACTCCAAAGTAGCAGATGGATGGGCACAGGACAAATCCTCAGCAGCTCCTTCCACCACGATGGCCAGAGTAGAATGAATTCTAAAAACAGCAAGGACTGCTGAGAAAGCTCCAGTATTTAAACCTAAATGGACTCAAAGGTCAGCTACAGCTGACCTGCACTGCTATGAGCTGCTGGCAACAAAAACTCAAATTAACTCATAAGACGCTATAGGAAAGGAAACTTTGTTTAAATGAGTAATCTAGATGGAGATGGCAGGCTCCTGTCCCAAGGCTGCCACTAGTCTCAAAACAGCAGGGAGACGACCGGGACAATTATGTTAACCTCTCCCCTATCAACCCCAGCTTCCAAATGATAGACATGTAAGAGGGTGCCCCATGGGAACTCTTAGAGCACTGAACTACGTTCTTCCTACGTAATGCATCCTTGAATTGTTTGTGGCCCAACAAAAAAAATCTATACACCTTTGCAAAGATTTTTTTTATTGTTCATTTGCTTTCTAAATGCAAAGTTAAGTGACTTTTTATATAGTCTTCATTAAACATGTTCCATTATTTTGCTGCTGCTGAGTGTCTGTAAGTCTGTTATCTAGCTAAGTGATCTAAATGAAATGTATGAAATATAGAAATCTGTTAAGCTCCTGATAGTTTTCTCTACTCTACCCTGACCATAGTCTTTAAATTACTAGTGGCCTTTGCCTTGTGATGTCATGCTACGCACAATTACATCATGTGAGGCCATGTGTATACATATCTGAATATGTACTGTTTTTCTCCATGCTATTGAAGCTACCGAATTAAAGGGGTTCTCAACTACTCAGGTGTCACGGCAGCTATGGGGACCGGCCGTCCAGGGATCAGCGTTATGTCACAGATGAAAGCCGTCTACAAAAAGAATGAGGTGACATACCAGCAGAGTTCAAAGAATGACAAGATTCCCCATTTATTAGAAGTTTATACATATTTCTACAGTATCTTTTTTGGGCATAGCAAAGAGATAAGATACAAAAATTAAGCATTTGATTGGTTGCATTAGCATCTTAATATTGATTGGGTATATTTCAATCTTCTACATAATTGGATATTAATTTCAAACTAACGTGTTTATAGGTTACATCTCAAGCCTTTGATTAACATAGTGTGGACATACTGCCAAGTGGGAGAGGGGGTGTACTTCAAATCTTATCTATGAGAACTGGACATTACATGCTTTCTTAGCAGAAAGCTTCAAGGCCATAGACAAGAGTCTTGGAGGCTAAAATGTAATGTTCCTTCAGAGATAGCTTGAAGGTCAGAGTGTGCAGGATGCTTATCTTTCAGAAATTCAAACAATAAAACTTGTTTGTTTAGAACACTATACAGGAGAATGGATGGCAGTGTTCCATTCCCCTCTTGTTGTTTGAATTTCCAAACATACATTTACACCCCAACTATTGTTGTGCACCCCAGATGTCCCTAACTTACACCTGCCTAGGTCAGTGAACCCCAATTGTCAGCTGGTTCTTACTCGAGATGTGTGGATAGGCAACTCAAACCAGGTGATACAAAGATCCATCCCACACTGAGCTATTTGCTGTAGCTAACACAATCACTCAGGGTTCATTTCTATTCAGAAGGACACATTTTCTACTTGCTGAGCTTACATGGTAACTTTTTAGAGGTGCACCCCACCACAGGCTCAGGCCAGAACACTGGACTGGCACAACCAGTGGATCCAACTCTGTTAACACGTCCGGAGTATAAGAATCTTCTTGCCATATGTGGAGGAACGATCCTGCAGCGCATGGGTAATAATTCATTCTGTTCGGGTGCAACTGCAGGACCGCCTTTTGGAAATAAGCTCCTCCGCCCGTTCTTTAAACATTGGGGGAGTTTCTTCCAGAAAAGAGGGACAATCGAGCTTAGCTATGAAACAATTATTTACCTTTGAGCTTATGTTTTTGGGGCACACAACAGAAGCAGATGTAACATTAATTTAAATCCTAACATGCCTGGTTCTAAGTTTGCTAAGCTTAGAGACACAAAACATAATTATTTTAGCAAGAAGATAGACACAAATGATTGCAAGTGATCTCTCTGCAACAACGCACACAATGCCCACCAGCCATCCTCCCATTCCTTTGAACCAGTTGGCGGGGTTATGCCAGCTGAGCCAATCAGGCCACTGGAATTTCCAGTCTTCTTAGGAATTAAGTTCTCTTAAATCTTTTTTGAGGAATCTGTCGTGGCGGACATCATGCATAATTATTGTTGTACTGGTGTTATCCACATAGTGGCAGCAGGCAGGTCCCACTATCTGACAAACCCTCCTTGGGACGCAGTAAGGTAATCTCTAGAATAAAGTGTGTCAGTTAATTATAGTGGTAATCAGGAGAAGCTGAGAAGCAGCATTATTCATCAAATATATTTTTACGTACATTATCAAACAATTCAGCTATGCTCTCAATATCATGAGTATTTTGTACCTGTAGACCATGGAGGAACAGGCTAACCCAAACTTCTTAGCTCCTGGGATATGTATGATATTCTCTGCCTTTCCTATCTTCCTCTTATATAATGTTTAGGTATCTGCAGGAGTGGCAAAACTTTCTCCTCATACACCCAGGTGGCAGTCTGCAATCTGGCTAAAGTGCTGTCACAATCGAGGATAGAAGCTATGCTGTCCATATAGTA
This sequence comes from Anomaloglossus baeobatrachus, assembly GCF_048569485.1. Lineage (NCBI taxonomy): Eukaryota > Metazoa > Chordata > Amphibia > Anura > Aromobatidae > Anomaloglossus > Anomaloglossus baeobatrachus. The sequence goes on along the minus strand of NC_134364.1, from coordinate 81,208,752 downwards.
CAACACAAAGGGAAGGGGAAAGGAATGCCTTACCAGTAGTGAAAGGGGGAAGTGGTGACCCCTGACTATGACTTGCGACTCACCCTCACTGCCCTCACTGACCCTATACAGGCTCTGCACCTTTTGCTGAGCTGCATACCCTAGGCAACCCTCATCTGGGCCCTAGTTAAGGATGGCGGGTACGAGAGCTTGTCAACACCACTACCAATTAAGTTGGGCAAAAGGAAACAATACAGAGGAAACATGAATACTACCACCTGAGCCCAGGTTGACAGCAAAAGTCAAACGCTTATCTGGAGAGCAGCTACCACAGAAGACTCTGGTGTAACAGGAAACAACTGTTGCAGGCCACAGCCAGGAACAAATATAAACCACACCCAAATCACCCCAGGGTGAGGTTAATAAAGAAAGTCAGAGGCTGGCAACTGAGAGAAAAAAACTGACAGTTTCCCAGGATCATAGAGTCCGCAGTTGCAGTAACAGGGAACTGTCAGATAACAACACATGCTCACAGTCTCTGAGATTTTCTAACACCCACTGCCACAGGATTGTCACCTGGCCGTGACAGGCCGTGACACATCTGTGACAAGTGCATATGCCTGGTCTGCCAACAGGTACCCATTTGTATTCATTTGACCCACACACTATGAATATAACTTTTGGCAGAATACTGCCTGGTACATAAGCAATTGGCTTATTAAAGTAACAAAATTTGTAACATTTTGTGAACACAGAAGTCCTGTGAGTGGATCCAAACAGAGGGCTCGTGCTGTTGTCTGAGATAAAATCAGTAAAGTTACTACAATTGGCAGGGAGAAACAATACTCCATCCTCCAAGGGTAAATTAACTGTCTCATTCAGTTTTGAAAAATAATTATACAGTGGCATGCAAAATTTTAGGCACCCTCGGCAAAATTACTGTTTTTGTGAACAGTTAAGCAAGTTGAAGATGAAATGATCTCTGAAAGACATTAAGCTAAAGATGACACATTTCCTTTGTATTTTAGGCACAAAAAGAATCTTTTTTAACGTTACAAATTACAAAAAGGAAAATGGGCCGATGTTAATGTTGCTGCCAATGGCACAGAGAACATTTCAGGGGTAGCGGCAAGAATGGATTCAATGAAATTTCAACAAATTCTTTATGCAAACATCACACCATCTGTAAAAAAGCTGAAGTTGAAAAGAGGAGAAAAGAGGATGACTTCTACAAATGGATAATGATTAGGGATGATCGAATACCTCAAGGATTCGGCTTTGCGAATATCCGACAAATAGGTCGCTGCTATGCAAATATTCGATGCGCAATGTAAGTCTATGGGAAGTCCGAATAGTTCCGAATAGTTGTTAGGCCCTGTGCGCACTTGCCGGTTTTTGCCGCAGATTTCCTGCGGTTTTGCTGCATGTTTCGCTGCAGAAAATGTTCATAACATCTCTGCAGTGATTCACCAGCAAAACCTATGGGAAAACAAAATGTTGTGCGCACTATGCGGATTTTGACAGCTGCATGTTTTGCTGCGGGATTCCCGCAGCAAAAACAATTGCATGTCACTTCTTTTCCGCACGTCGCTGCGGCATTTCACTCCATTGACTGCCATGTAATCGTGAAATCCCACAGGAAATAACGCAGGCAGCAAATTCTGTGCAATTCATTGCGTTTTCCTGCGTTATTCCCTTCGGTATTTTGCGGTTTACCTGCGGTAATGTTCATCGCTGCCCTGCAGTTTGCAGGGAAGTTATGTCATTATGACAGGAAGAGGAAGCGGAGCAGAGAGTAAACACACACATATCACAGACACAGACATACAATACACACACATCACACTCACACACAGACATATAGAATACACATAGAAAGCAAATGGCATATAGAAAAAAAAACACGTGGGCTCCGCCATATTTTTACCGTTCAGCCGAGGTAAGCACACAGCGGCGGCCCGGTATTCTCAGGCTGGGGAGGGCGAGGGACAGGGTTAATGCCCCCCCCTCCCACAGCCGAGAATATCAGCCCGCAGCTGCCCCAGGACTGTCGCATCCATTATGCGGCAGTACCAGAGTGTCCCCGACTCTTCCTGTTGCCGTGATGTGGTGGCAATCAGGGTAATATAAGGCGTTAGTGGCGGCGGATCGCTAAGTCCAGGCTTGATCATGGCAGCGTCTATGAGACAGCTGACATGATCAACCCGTAAGTAAAGTGAAAAAACACACACCGAAAAATCCTTTATTTTAAATAAAACACAAAAAAGCCCCTGGTTCACCCCTTTATTAACACTACCGAAACACACAGCTCCGACGTAATCCACGTTCTGCGATGCCTGCATCCAGCCGCGACTGACACACTGCTGAATGCAGCCTCGCAACGAGACAGCAGAGGTAACCACAGGTCATTTCCCACGGCTGGTAATGTGAACAACACATTACCGCTCTGGAGAAATGCAGCGTGTGCTCACAGGGACTCTATCTATCTATCCCTCTATCTATCCCTCTATCTATTCTTCTGTCTATTTATTTATTTATCTGTCTGCTATCTATCTCAGAAGGAAATGACTTTTTTTTTCAATGTGCTTTATTGCATTGAATGCATTAAAACACATGTACCATGCCACTGTAAAACCGCAGCAAACTGCGGCAAACCGCATGCGGTTTTCGGGTGCGGTTTGCCGGGGTTTTTTACCGCGGGTGCGGTAATCTTTCAGACCCTGCGGAATTTTCTTAAGAAAATTCCGTTTTCCAGTGCACACAGGGCCTTATTCGGGTTTCCCATAGATTTATATTGCGCATCGAATATTCACGAATAGTCGAATAGCCGCGACCTATTCGGCAAATATTCGCGAAGCCGAATATTTGAGGTATTCGATCATCCCTAATAATTTATCGTAAACACACATCAAAATCCACAATAGACGACCTCAAAAAGGGGCAAGCTGAAGGTTTTAAAATGGCCCTCACAGTTCCCTGATATGAATACCATTGAAAACCTGTGGCTAGGCCTCAAAAGAGCAGTGCATGCAAAACAAGCCAGGAATCTCACAGAACTGAAAGACGAGCCAGGAATCTCACAGAACTGGAAGATGTCTCCAAGGAAGAATGGATGAAAAGTCCTTAAAGAAGAATTGGAAGGCTCTTGGTTGCTACAAAAATCATTTACAAGCTGTGATAATTGTTAAAGGGCGTTGTACAAACCAGGTACAGGTACTAACCATGCAGAGAGCCCAAACTTTTGCATTGGCCCATTTTCCTTTTTTGTTAATTTAAAAATGTTAAATATGAAAAAAAATGTTGTGCCTAAAATACAAAGGAAATGTGTCACGAAAGCTTTATGCATTTTAGAGATAATTTCCCCTTCAATTTGCTTAACTGTTCACATTTAGGCTATGTGCGCACGTGTGCGTATTACATACAGTTGCGCTGCGCTTTGTAGCGCAGCGTAACTGCATGCGTCCTGCGTCCCCTGCATAATCTAGGGAGATTGTGCAGGGGCCGTGCGCACATGGCGTCTTAGAGCGCAGCGCTTCGGCTGCTGCCCGAAACGCGCGTTCTAAGAAGTGACATGTCACTTCTTCCGTGCGCTTTGCCGGCAGCCCCTGCTCTGTCTATGGCAGGAGCTGCATGCAGAGCGCACGTTCTCTGCCGGCACCATGCGCTTCAGAACAGAGCTTTTCAGCTGCGCTCTGAAGCGCACCTTTTAGGTGTGGTGCAGAGCGCACACGTGCGCACATAGCCTAACAGTAATTTTGACCAGGGGTGCGCAAACGTTTGCATGTCATTGTACCTCCAGTCAGATTAATGGAGATGCAGTTTTAAAAGTCTGCCTTTCAGACACAATCTCGGACACTGAAGGCTAATGATAACATTAGAGGTTAGTGAGATGTTCCCAAGACCTGTTTTAACTTTAGGGATAGTAATTAATTTGCCCTTGCTATCCATCCAAGTCATGTAAAATTCATTACCCACCATTGGGCTTAGGACCATGTCACCACCTTGAGGGATACACTTGTCTTGTTGCATCCTTAATCAGATTGCTTAGTATAATTTACCAGGTCATTAGCAAACGTTTGGGTGAACAGTTCCTCAGGGGTCAAAGGCACAGCAATGTATGGCATTGTTTTATATGACAGGGGGGCATGAATACAACGCCAACAATTGGTCAGTTGATTTCTTTTGGCAATAGAGTCATACATTTTTAGAAATGTATTGTCTGTGGGGGGTAGGTTTTTGATCATCCCCATGGTCAAAAACCTACCCCCCCTTTCCCCCCATGGTCATCTTTAATCAGGTCCAGGGTGACTTTCTTGCAGTGACTGGCGTGTATCCATTCTGATCTTTCTTCACGTTTGACTACTACAGGTGTGGTTAACTGAACTGGAATGAACCCATCAAACCTTGGTTTGAGTGGTCTTCTCACTGGTTTCTTTTCTTCTCACTGGTTTCTTTATGACTACCCAGTCTCCTGGGACTAGTGTATGGGTACCTTCTAAGGAGTTAGGGTCTGGTATGGAATAAAACACACATGAGAGCACTTTTGACAAATGATTATTTAGTTCTGTAACATAGTCAGTCAATGAAGAAAAGTCTATCTGAATTTGTTGTGTGAAGTAAAACCCTGTTTTGGGAGCTGTCCTGCAGAGACCTCAAATGGGCTCACCTTTCCTTGTCTGTAGGGGTGGTACGAATGGAGTACAACACAAGTGGCAAGGCATCAACCCAACTCATACATTTCTGCATGTCTAAGAGTTTCTGCAGTTTAAACTTGATGGTTCCATAAAGTCTATTTATTTTACCACTGTTTTATGGATGATATGGAGTATGAAAGGCTTGAGTGAATCCCAAGACATTCATTATGTGGCCCATTATTTCTCCAGTGAAGTGGGTACACCTGTCACTCTCAATCAGGCCAGGAACACCATATCTGCAGACTATTTCAGAGAGGATTTGTGTTTTCGGCAGTGGAAAACAAGTCAACAGCTAGAAAACAAATCAACAGCGATATGGACATGCTCATATGTGCCTACCTTGGGTAGCTGTATGTCATCTACTTCCAGTCTCTGAAATGGCTAAAAAGGTTTGGGAGGTGTCTTCTTGGGGTTTCAACAACTTACCTGGATTATGTCTGGCACAAGTGAGACATCCCAGGACATATTTGGCAAAGAGTGTCCGAATCCCTGGGGCAAATTACTCAGGACTAGGGAGGACATAGCTCACTCTGACAAGTGTGTGGGGCCATGTGCTAATTTGGCCATCATGGGGTACAAGTTTCCTGGTATAAAACCCTGGTTTCTACCATTCAGAGTTAATCCCCTTTCTTGGCACCTACCTCCAACCACACCTTTTTGTCTTGAGGTGTTATCTGGCCCTTCAACTACTTTAAGTGTGATAGATCTGGAGTTACTCCTCCAGTGGAACCGGAGGAGATAGGGCTATGAAAGGTAAAGCAGTAGCTACTTTTGCTGCTTGGTTAGCTAGGTAATTCTCTATAGCATGTGGAGTGTCAGTTTGTTTATATGCAGGTACCTTTGTCAAGGGAGGAATTTGGGTGAAAACTGCTAATGGAGTCTTAGTTTAGGATATCAGAGATGGTGCCGTATTAGCTATATATATCAGAGCCGATATTAATGAATCAGACAATGAGTACATGAGACATGTTCTCCTTGAGCTAGCATCACCAACTGAACTCGTGTATATCTATAGCTCAGATTTTAGTATTACATTCCAACCTTCAGACATGTACAAAAAGTATCAATTTGTTTTCTCTCACACATCGAAGCCTCATAGGGAGGGTTGGAGAGTGTAGGTACCCACATTTCATCCCATGGATGGCACATTCCTTTTTTGTGTGGAACTACTGATAAGCGTAAATACTTTCTTTGTTCATTGTTCATACATCTGTTCACTTATCCTTGGTAACCTCTTCATGACTATACAGCTTAGAATTATATTATGGGTCTAAGCGATGGCTACATAGACAGACAGATAATTATGCAACTACATCTATATTTTGATTATTTACATACACAGATATTCTTATTATGTTTAAACAAACAAGCTATAGCTTAGGCCACCTCCACAGTCCCCCCTTAATAAAATATCTGTGAATATTATCAATCTTAAATTTAAAAATTTTTCCCATTTAGATATATTTTATTTGGGATTAATTTGTGACCTACCCCCCTTGGGACTCGTATTATATTATATTATATTTCTATCTATCTGTATATATATATATATATATATATATATATAATGTGTGTGTGTGTGTGTGCTTTCCATGAGATTATTGTCTAATACAACACTACAGACTTTAACTCCCCCCTTAAGTACTTATTTTATTTATTAGAAATAACGTTATGATTTGTAGGGGCCATTAGAATTGGCGTTATTACTTTCATTAGGGCACAATATATTGACTAAAGAAAATTGAATTTAGACCTTATTTTAAAATTAGCACATAACCAAAAAACATTTGCTACAGATTGTCTATGGTTCTTCTTTCCGGATATGAAACAAAAAGGAGGATGCTTGGTCAGTGCTAGTCCACTTAGGGCCACTTTGTGAACCTGGATGATCTGTTCTTCATAAAAAAAAACAAAACAAAACATGATGAGGCTTCATGTAAACAGTTTGTGGCTCTGACTTGGAAAAAAAACCTTCTGGAATAATGGGTAAAATAGCAGCCACTTTCTGCTTCGGTTGTTTCAGGTCCGTTGGTTTCTGAGATGTGACGTTAACTCGCGTGTCACTGCCAGTGCTCAGCAAACTAAGCCGTAGAGACATCAGCCTGATGGGATAGGCTCTTCCAAAACTTTTCCGGAGATGAGAGAGTCCATAGCTAGCATTTAGTATTAAGGAAAATCATTGAATATATTCATATGAGTTAGTAGGAGACAAAAACATTTATAAATTGTTAGGTTACATTAACTTAACCACATTTTTGGGTCTATGAAATGGCTGAATTAAGTATTTTAGATTACTCAATTCGTACCCTCAACAGTCCCCCCTTAGACTTAGTTCTGCCATTTCCAAATACTAAGGGTACTATGTTCCTTTAGGAAAAGAGGAAGAAAGATCTGTTGGGAAATCCTGCCTGACTGAACGTTGAGGCATGGGTGGAGAGGGGAAAGGGGTTTCTTCACCAGTTTGAGACCAAAGACTCCTAGGCGAGTCCTTACCCTTTGTAGTTGGACTTTCCCATGTCTCAAGGCTCTCTAAGTCCTCTTTTCTAACTGTTTTGGCAATGATGGTTTGAGACTGTACAGGTCTTTTTGAAAAGGATAAATATGAGCAGAACGCTCAGTGCAGCTCCGGTGGATCGACCCTTCTGCAATGAGGGGCGTGAATCCATGTTTTCCTGCCGTTGAGCTTTATCGAAATTTCTGTGTGTCCTTTTAGGATTATTCCGTCTCCTGACTGAAGACCATATACTACTAACTCTGATTTAGGATCTGGAACTAGAAAATACACTTGTTTATTTCACTATTTAGTCAATCATATGAAAATTGTACGTGCTTTGTGCTAAATTAAAAAACATTTTACATAGAGACCTGTTTATTTCTAAAGAGAAACAAAACACACACTAAAGTGAAACAAAACATGCATTGGTTCACAACTTGATAGGTTTGGGTTTTTTTTGTACATACCACTTGCATTATGTGGATTTTCAGCAATAACGTCGTTTACTGCACTGGAATACCTCTCACCAAACCTGGAAAGAAATCTACACAACACGCACAGACTTGCATACAACGTGCTCATGATATACATGTATAATCAGTTTGCAGTCTCTAAGAATGGGTAGAGCAGGTGCAGGGTGTTTCTGTGGACTCTTTACGTTTTTTTTCCTTCATTGTTTTAAAACCGTGTTTTACAAGACCGGGTGAGTTTGCCTACCTGGGTACTCAACCCTGGCGTCACCAAAGCGCACACTGATATTTGTTTTTCACAAATTTTAGTTCATAAGTTACTTGGGCCATCATTAAGAAGAGATCTCATGGCAGAGAAAGCTTACCGCCCTTTATTCACAGACCTTCCTCAGTCAGTTGGCTCCCTGCGTCTCGCACTTCACTCCTTATTGATTCGCTTGTTCCTGTAGGGATTTAAGAACACAAGGAGTGACAGACGTCACTGACGTGACAGGTGTCACCGACGTATGGTCCATATGCATGGTAAAGGACTCCTCAACTCTAGGCCCGTTCACTGCTTCTTGGTCAGCTGCACCTGTGCGTGGATCTCCATACGATTCCATCAGCTCAGATCTAGACTTTATCTTCAGCATACCTAGCTCATTTGACAACAGGAAAGATCTATATCCTTCATAAATTTTGACTATCTTACCTATCTCTGCTCCACCCATCTAGAGAGGGCATTAATGCGTCACTTTAACCTGTACCGATAGGAGGGGAGGGAGTGGTTCAAATTTAGACTACCTCATGTTATGTAAACTGTAGCATATCCAGTGCAGAATCGACCAGCATCTTGTTCCATCTATAAAAACAAAAACTAAAAGAAATATGCATTAGATCATTCTTATAACAGACATATTTCATAGTAGTCCAATAACACATGACATGACTTTTGCAAAAGAAAGGCCAGCTTTAAGGCCTATCCAATATGGCTGCGCCTTCTACTGCTGGAAAATATAATAGATATGTTCTTCCCCCCTTTATTTTTGTTTTTATGTACTACTTTTGCAAAATTTATAGTTTTATAACAGCACACAATATGATTAAATAACCGATAAATATAACTTATACTCTACTGGGGAAATTGGAAACCTTATAAACACGGTTCGTATATATTTTGTATCTACAAAAGAAAGGAAACTATTTAATATTGGCAGTTTGTATGCAAAAAAACCCAAAACAAAACATGATGAGGCCCATCTTTTTAAAGCGGCACAATACTGTTATGCACTTTTGAAAGTGGTGTCATCAGCGCCTGAGGGCATTGTTAGATGGGACTCTATTATGGGCCAAAAACTGTCTCCTGCTTTTATCTTGGTGAGATTACCCAGGTCTTTTTGAGCAGCTGAATATAACTGGTGGACCTGTAGCATCTTCATATAAAATCACATAGGGTTAATTTCGGGATCTGGCAGGCAGTGGATTAATGCCGCTGACTGGGTGGGGTTGAAGGGGACATATGTGGGTGAGGGCTGTTCCTCGTCAGGTTTGGGGTAAGGCTCACTATGTATCCTAGAGGAAAAAGGGGGATCCAGGGGAAGGGGATTGGTGACTGGGAAGCGTGATGTCAGACTGGCTAATAGGGGGTGAGACGGCATTGCAGGTACAGGAGGGGGTATGGGTGTGGATAACAGCTCCTGAGTTTGCTTGGTTATTCTCTGATGTAGAGGAGGTACATACTAACCTCCTCCCTGAGTTAAAACAGGGAGGATTGGGACAGGCTTATGGCCGTAACTCATGTGTGGGTGAACTGTACAATTATTACAACCATCTCTCCAGTCTGTGTTTTGGCAGCCACACTGGTAACATGTGCAGCTGGCTGGATCGTATGGGGGCGGTTTCTCAATTGGTACTTCTGGATGGATAGAGGCAGGAGTGGGCAGTACTGAAAAAGTTAAGGAATTTTGGCTAGTGGGTGGGACTGCAGCATCTGTCAATAACTCTGGAGCTTGTCCAGAATCAGGCTACGAAGTAGCAACAAAACAACCTTCCTGAGAGCCCCTAAAACCATCCTCAAACTTGGGTGACCTATAGGAAAACACAACATCTCCTTGCTAATCTTCATCTTTGACCTCAATGTATCTTTCTGATAGCAATATTTGCGTTATTCTGTTAAACAATTCAGCATCAATTACCAAATGTCTTGTTACCTTCATTCCTCTGAGCTTTCTGTCTGAACATTTTTGCTATCTTGGTGGTGTCCGGGTTACACTAATTTATGACTATGCGGTGTGCGTTAGAGTCCGGCCAGCACCTAAGGCTCCACCTCTACACTAGCCGCTTCCTCAGCTATATAGTAATAAGGGTATCCCGCGAAAGGAGGAGGGGTACAAAATGTATTCCCTCCGGACTTAATCAGCTACACCAATTTATTGTCCTAATCCCTATCTTCGATCACATGTATGTATCCCATGAAAGGAGGAGGACGTACAAAAATGTACATGCATATACTAGAATGTCCCGACCTCCGGACTTGGTCAACTGTATCAAATTTAATGTCCTAATCCCTATCTTCGATCACGGGTGTCCCCCCGCGTCTTTAATTACAGACCGGGTCAGTCTAACTAGCTATATCCATCCACCACCGTCTTTCCTGCCCTAACAACCGTCCTCTGGATCCCGTGTGACACTCTCAATCGATCCACACCATAGGGCTGGGATCGTGCTCTGAGCCCCAGCGGGCACTACCCCTAGGTCACAATCAGGTACCTTTTAACACCGATAAGTACACACAGCCCGTGACTCCCTCCTCTCCAAACCAACCATAACAGTAGTGAATACACAGTATGTAACACTTACCCGTGGGATGGAGATGATCAGTCTAATTGGAGCGGAGGGAGGTCTAAAGGCTACTTTACACACTGCGATATCGGTCCCGATATCGCTAGTGTGGGTACCCACCCCCATCTGTTGCGCGACACGGGCAAATCGCTGCCCGTGCCGCACAACATCGCCCAGAGCCGTCACACATACTTACCTGTCCGGCGACGTCGCTGTGACCGGCGAACCGCCTCCTTTCTAAGGGGGCAGTCCGTGCGGCGTCACAGCGACGTCACTTAAGCGTCACTGAACTGCCGCCCAATAGCAGCGGAGGGGCGGAGATGAGCGGGACGTAACATCCCGCCCACCTCCTTCCTTCTGCATAGCAGCCGGGAGGCAGGTAAGGGGAGCTTCCTCGTTCCTGCGGCGTCACACGCCGCAGGAACGAGGAACAACTTCGTTACTGCTGCAGTAACGATTTTTAAGAATGGACCCCCATGTCGCCGATTAGCGATTTTGCACGTTTTTGCAACGATGCAAAATCGCTTATCAGTGTCACACGCAACGGCATCGATAATGCGGCCGGATGTGCGTCACAAATTCTGTGACCCCAACGACTCCGCATTAGCGATGTCGCAGCGTGTAAAGCCCCCTTAAGTCCGCGACGTCCAAACCATCGGTATATCCAGGTCGGCAATGCGTCCGTGGAAGGGCTCCATGCTGGTGCGCCAAACTGTCAAGGGAGGAATTTGGGTGAAGACTGCTAATGGAGTTTTCGTTTATGATATCAGAGACGGTGCCATATTAGCTATATATATCAGAGCCGATATTAATGAATCAGACAATGAATACGTGAGACATGTTCTCCTTGAGCCAGCGTCACCAACTGAACTCGTGTATATCTATAGCTCAGATTTTAGTATTACATTCCAACCTTCAGACATGTGCATAAAGTATCAATTTGTTTTCTCTCACACATCGAAGCCTCATAGGGAGGGTTGGGGAGTGTAGGTACCCACATTTCATCCCGTTGATGGCATATTCCTTCTTTGTGGGGAACTACTGATAAGCATAAATACTTTCTTTGTTCATTGTTTGTACATCTGTTCACTTATCCTTGGTAACCCCTTCATGATTATACAGATTAGAATTATATTATGGGTCTATGCGATGGCTGCATAGACAGACAGATAATTACGCAACTACATCTATATTTTGATTATTTACATACACAAATATTCTTATTACGTTTAAACAAACAAGCTATAGCTTAGGCCACCTCCACACCTTTACTATGGCTACTTTTAGGCTTGGTTGTATAGGCAATTTTAACTGACCAGTATACGAGAAATGATGCCCTGACAATCGAATAGGCTGAGTTTCATGGGTTTGGTTAGCAGTAGTTGTAGTTTGTGTCACGTTGTACTCTAAGATGTACAATAGCAATACAGGGCAGTAATGTGGGACTGAGAGGATTCCTGAAACTTTCTGGGAAGGTAGTTAGCTGGTAAACCACTAGGGGGCATAAAAGTGGAGGAAACGTATGAGCAGGGAATTCCCTAGCAGAGGTAATACTAGTCAAGCCCACCAGATGGCAGTAGAATCGTCAGAAAGCCGTGTCACAACATGAGGTCTTGTAAGTACACAAGGGCAAAGTCTAAACGTAGTCAGAGGGAAGCAAATAGTCAGTAGCTGGGAAATCAGAGCCTAGAAGCGAGGGGGAGTGGGAAGACAAGACAGAATAAAGGTAAACAGATAAGGAACGAACAGGGAGACAGCGGGAGAGACACTGATGGAAACAGATAACAGAGGAGGTTAACAGGTCAGGTGAACACGGAAGTCAGGAGGGGGCAGGGCAGACAACAGGTCACTCAAGAGCAGAACACAGCAGAGCCAGAAGTATCACTGGCGAAGTCCAAGAGAAACAGTGCCCTAATAAAGCAGCCTGACCTCCAGAACGAGGCAGAAAGGATTAACACCTAACGTGACTTGCATCAGAAGTGAAACTAAAAAAAAGGCTCAGCTCCAGCTGAGCCAGGAGTCAATCATGACAGTTTGGTTCCCTCTACCCCCTGATATAAAATGTAGTCTGAGGATATAAGATCTTTCAGGACATGATCTCTTTGGATTATTGACTGGGCGGCTCCTTTGTCTATTAAAAATTCCAATTCCCACAGGCCCTCACTAGAGGTAGAAACCATCAGCTGGGTTCCTTAGGGCATGTTGAGTGGGTTTATTGCCTTGAGGAGAGTCACTGGATTGCCTTCATATCATTTAGAACCTTGGTCTGTGGTCTGACCCTGGCCTTTGATCAGGGTAATTGACTGAATACTGTTGACAATTCTAGCACTCAACCTTGGAGAAGTGCCTTTGGAAGGATTTTTTTGGGGGTATTTGTTTCCCCTTAGGTCCATTGGACTGGTTCTTCCAGCTGGGTGGCTGGTACATCATGGCTGGCCTCTTTTTCAAAGCTATGTCTAGCTCCACACCCTTTGCTATCTGGACTAAGTCCTGGAACTAATAAGTCCGCTAGTCTCAGCGAACTTTCTTTACTCCCTCCTGTATACCTGGTTTAAGACTAGATAGGAAAGTGTGCTTAAACAGTCTTTTGTCTTTGAGAGTCTACGGTTTCATAGCCAAAATAAAACCAAAGCTGCTCCAGTGCATTGACATAGTCAGCCACACTCTGTTTAGACTAAGGGGTACTTTGCACACTACGACATCGCAGCTGCGATGTCGGTGGGGTCAAATTAAAAGTGACGCACTTCCGGCATCACATGTGACATCGTAGTGTGTAAAGGCTCAATGATACGATTAACGAGCGCAAAAGCGTCGTAATCGTATCAACGCTGCAGCGTCGGCGTAATCCATAATTACGCTGACGCGACAGTCCGATGTTGTTCCTCGCTCCTGCGGCAGCACACATCGCTGTGTGTGAAGCCGCAGGAGCGAGGAACTTCTCCTACCGGCGTCACTGCGGCTTCCGTAGAATATGCGGAAGGAAGGAGATGGGCGGGATGTTTACATCCCACTCATCTCTGCCCCTCCGCTCCGATTGGCCGCCTGGCGTGTGACGTCGCTATGACGCCGCACGACCCGCCCCCTTAACAAGGAGGCGGGTCGCCGGCCAGAGCGACGGTCGCAGGACAGGTGAGTCCATGTGAAGCTGCCGTAGCGATAATGTTCACTACGGCAGCTATCACAAGGATATCGCTGCTGCGACGGGGGCGGTACTATCGCGCTCGGCATCGCAGCATCGGCCTGCGATGTCGCAGTGTGCAAAGTACCCCTAACTCTATGGTACTGGAGATAAAGCTGTCTGTCATCAGATCCTAATCCACGGTTCTATGGCTGTACAAAATTTTGCCCAATTAGTTATTTCCAATGGGGTTCAGGTCAAGTCCGGGTTCAAAACCAAACTTTATTGTAACGCCTGCCTGGATCCACAGACTCAGATGGGATGTAAAGGGGAGGCTAGAGGGAAGCCACTCACCAAGTAGGACCCCCAGAACCCTGAAACCCTTTAACCCCTATACAGGGATTTGGAATTACACCGGGAACTGGAGATCGCTGCAGTCCGATGAGAGTAGTAGTCAGGCAGGGTCAAACCAGGAATTGCGGAACAGGGACAGAATCGGCAGGCAGTGACGTAGTCAGCAAACGTAGCAGAGGTCAGATCCGGGTCGGGCAGCAAGGTACAAAAACAGTAGGCAGAAGGGTAGTCAAAACACGCAGAAGTCAACACACAGGAATCACCAAACAGAATAGGACGCAACAGGAGCCAGGAAAATCAGAACTATATCTGGCAGTAATCATGTGACAGGAGGGGAAATAAGAAGGGTGTGGTGTCTTCCCATTGGCTGTAGCTGAACGCTGGCAACTTCAGCTGGAAGACACGTGCCACCCACAGTCAGCCAGCGGTACTGCAGATCCCAAGCTAACCCAGCCCAGTGGATGATCGGAGCCTGCGCCCACTGGTGCCGCTGGCATCGACTTCTTTCCCATCACCAGCACCATCCACGGCAGGAACACGGCGTCGCCTGGCGATCGGAGCAGAAGTAGCTGGAGCAGACTCCGGCGGTGTCGTAACATTTATCTAAAGTCCAGCTAAACCAGCAGAACTGAACCTCCACAAGTCCACTCATCTCTGGTCCCAACCTTTCTTACCTTTAAAGCAACATTCGGTTTTCAGAAAATCGTGAGCCACATCCAGCCCGTCGACCCTTCCCCACTGTACCATCATCCAGGGCTCCAAATACCGATATAATTCAGAAGGCAGGAGAGAAGCAGATTTAAATACCGCGACAAACCACAGGAGTCCAGATGATGTTAGTAAATCCCTTTTCTTTATTTTCACAGGTCTACGCGTTTCAGGGACATATCCGTCCCCTTCCTCAGGACTATGTACAGAGAATACTTTTACGCGTTTCAGGGACATATCCGTCCCCTTCCTCAGGACAATGTACAGAGAATACCGATATAATGACAGCCAAACCTCCTCCATAGAAAGCACCTTGTTCCACTCTTTTTTTTTGGCACTGTACTTAGATCCAAAGATTCTGGGTTTACCCCCATGCAGAATTCTAGCATGAAGCACTACCCAGCTTCAGCATCCCTCTAACAGTAACATCCATCTCCAGCTCACCTGTCACGGCCGGGGATAGAACCTATACTGGCCGTAAAGAAGAACACACAGGAAGGGGGAAGGAATGCCTTATAGCTAGGGAATGGGGGAAGGGGTGACTCCTGAATATGACCTGCAGCTCACCCTCACAATCCTAACAGACCCTATACAGGTTACGCACCTGTCGCCTAGCTGGAATACATGGTGCCCTATTTCACCCTAGCAAATGGGCCCTAAGTAAGGATGGAGGGTATGAGCTCTTCGTCAACACCGTTATCATTAAAGGAGGACACAAGGGAGCAAATACAGGGGAAACACAACAGCTATTACCAGAGCCCTGGTAGATAGCAAAGACATCACTTATCTGAGCTGCAGCAACCACAGGAGCCTGGAGCAACAGAACAATACGACTTCTCCACAGCTCAGTCAGGAACAAACTATAAACCGCACCCAAATATCCCCAGAGTGAGGTTTATAAATGGAGTCAGAGGCTAGCAACAGAAAGGAAAACTGACAGATTCCCAGGGTCCTAGAGTCCACTGCTGCAGAAACAGGGAACTGTCAGATAGCAAATGTGCTGCCAATCTCTGGGATTTTTTTACACTCGCTGCCACAGGATTTTCAACCAGCCTTGACAAATCCATGATACCATATCGCCCTTTGATGGGCATTCAGACCTGCTTTCCTGTGCAGAGTAACTCACAAAAGTTACTGTAACACTCTGGGTGAACTCGACTCGTCGCTGGGCCGGGGATGCAGATCCTCTACATCATCTCAGGGTGGCCTGGCCTGGTTTCGTGACTCCGAGGTGTATATCAAATGGTGGTGAGATGGGGTGAATGGGAATGTCAGTCGTGATGCCACCTGTGGTACGCGGCCAGATAGGTGGCTGCCGCTGCAGGGTCTCTGACCGGGGCAAATGTTGGATGCAGCCGAGATGGTATCACTCTCCACAGGTGGAGCGGGCCCCGGGAGAATGGCGGGAGTGGCAGTCACTGGGAGCGCCGGAGCGAAGGGCGACGACAATCAGAGTCAGAGTCAATAGGTGCGGGTTCCAGGTTTTTGCTTACTGGTTCAACGTCGCACTCCAGGTACTGGTCTTTGCCGTGATGGGTCTGTTTGCCCTTCTTCCGTGTGTGCTGTGTCGGTCCCCATGGCATGAAGCACCTTGGGGACCCCCTTGATTGTTTAAGTGTCCCAGCTCTGTTGCAGGTGAAGCGGATCCTCGCCATGGAGTCTGACTGGATCTAGACCCCGAACCCTATGTATCACTGTGCCTCGAGCTATGTGGATAGTGGTCGGGAAAACATGGAATCCTCCTGTCCTGCAGATTTGGTTGCCAACGTGAAGTATAGCTAGCCCTATGGCTTTGCACCCTGTAGTAGCGCCGGCCCTGGGAGAACTGACTCGGTATCTCCTCAGAGACCGTTAAACTCCTATGTCCCACGAGATCAACCGGTATCGGGATCCTTTCCTCCCAAGGCCCCAGCCTGCCCCCGGTCTGGCCAATTCTACCCAGAGGATCTCTGAAGCACGCCCTCCGGGTGACCGTGTTCTTCTGTGTCCCAGACGTTCTGAGGTAATTCTCTCCCTGCTCCTGTATTTTACCGGTGTTCCCACTCCCTCTGGATGAATCACCAAGCTGGGGAAGTCCTGTTGTTATGGTGATCACTTTCAGCCTAATTAGTGGAGAGCACCTGCTGTATGTGTTATGGAAGGAAACTCTCTGACTGTGTGGTGTGAGACATAGCAGACATTAACCTCCTCATACCCGATATTGATACTGCACTTTAAATGAGATGCAGTACCCTGTGCAGACCGAAGCCTCAGGGACACCACATTACCATCTAGAGATGTTCTCTTTATAGCTGTTTTCATGAGCTTGAGCTAATGCATGGAGTTGGCAGAAAGCAGTGAGACACATAACATGGACACGTGAGCCACAAATTGCTCCCCCAATTTGGGGACCCTTACTTTAGAGTGTTATTCAATGGTACCTTCATGTAGGAGGCACAGGACAGAGGAAGAACCAATGTGTGAACACTGCTGCTACATTTCAGGGACACTTTGATGCTTCCTTGTATTTTGGGAATAAAAAATTAAATATTGATTATTGCAATGTGGAGTTAAGGGGGCTTTACACGCTACGATATCGTTAATGTTTTATCGTCGGGGTCACGTTGTTAGTGACGCACATCCGGCGTCATTAACGATATCGCAGCGTGTGACACTTACCAGCGACCTTAAGCGACCTCAAAAATGGTGAAAATCGTTCACCATGGAGAGGTTGTCCCAAAACCAAAAATCGGTAATGGTTGATTATCGATGTGGTTCGTCGCTCCTGCGGCAGCACACATCACTGTGTGTGACACCGCAGGAGCGAGGAACATCTCCTTACCTGCCGCCGGCCGCAATGAGGAATGAAGGAGGTGGGCGGGATGTTACGTCCTGCTCATCTCCGCGCCTCCGCTTTGATTGGCCGGCCGCTTAGTGACGTCGCGGTGACGTCGCTGTGATGCCGAACGTCCCTCCCCCTTGAGGGAGGGATTGTTCGGCAGTCACAGCGACGACGACTACCAGGTAAGTGCGTGTGACGCTGCTGCAGCGATAATGTTCGCTGCGGCAGCAATCACACGAAATAGCACGCACGACGGGGGCGGGTGCTTTTGCTAGCGATATCGTAGTGTGTAAAGCCCGCTTTAGATGCACATTTATACATTGGTCATTGTGACTTTCTGTATAGAGAATGTAACGAGAGTCCTGCACAATATACATACATCCACTATAGTCCTTTGCATCGTGTTTTCGGGAGTGGTTTGTTCCTGCCTCCTTGACTAAAATTAGTGGATTCATTTATTCTTTGTCCCATGTCTTAGCTTTCAGAAAATTTGAAAAACGCATTGGATGATTTTTTTTTTTTTGAGTAAAGAAAATGAAATGTAAAGCTTTAACAATCATGTACGTAGAATATATCCACCAATGGGAAGAAATAGTGAGAACAATGGATTATTCTTCGCTCCGCTGCAGAGGTAATGATCTCATTTGAGATGCTCTGCAGAGGTTCATTGGTGCAGGTGTTAAACATATACTCTTGAGCCAGTGGGTTCGGTCGCTGTAAGGTTTGCCGCTGTGAATGAGTTAATAGTTGCTACTGCAAGTTTTACAAATGAAGCTGTAAATAAATGTGTCCTTGACTACTCTGTGGGGTCTAATGTTGTGGCAGAAAAATTTCAGACAAATATTTGTACAAAGTAAGCTTGCTGCTCATACCATTATCCCAGGTGAAAATTACAAGGTAGTGCATGGCAGGGTTATGAGTACAATACATGCATATTTCTGCAGTAGCAATTTCATTTTACTGTTTGCCTACCTTGCTGCTCTAAAAAAGATTTACAGCCCTGTACTGCCATTATCCATAGAACTTTATTCAGGGTACTATTGTATTACCGCAGACAGGGTCTAAGAGGAGAATGAGAAAATGCCGCACACTCTGCTATGGCCTTTATCCAACAGAGATACAAGTGCCTGAATTTTGAAAAAAGAAAGCGATCATATTTTCCTAATATTCAGTATGTATATGCGTTATATATTATATAATTCCTCTTTTACTTTGTGACCCATGGAACTATATAAAACTTTTTAAGTGTCAGAGTAATATCATTAACTTGTCTCCTGTCATTTTATTTAATTTTCTCAATCATTATAAGAAGTTAATACTCTTATTAATGCACATATTGCAAATATATAAATTATCCCCATTTCATAGGATATGGGTTAACTTACTGATAGATGGGGTCTGACACGCTGTAGAGTACAGTTTAAATGGAGCCGAGATTGAGCATGTGCAGCTCTGCACAAGCATTCTCAATGAGGCTGCCAGAGATACTGTGCTTCTCCAAAAATAAAACACTGTCATATATAATTTTTTTGCCCCAAAAATTGCCCTAGGGCTTATTTTTGGACAAGGGCTTAGTTTTGGGAAACATGGGTTGGGTTGGGGATAAGTTTACCCCCAAAAAAGGAAGACACCCCAGAGGAGAATCATACTTACCAGACCCTGGACATCTACGTTGCTCCCAGGTCTTCTTGCTATCCACAGCTGGCGCTCCCGCCAGTTCCTCCTGTGTTCCACAGCGGTCTTCCCCTGCTTCCGGTCGGCAGGGGGGACCTGGGACACCGTGGAATGCATCACTGAGCTCTCACACACACACACACACACACACACACACACATAATAGCAGTAACATCACACGCATCCGATCACAGTAATGTCACATACACACATGTGACGCCCTGGACTAGCCAGGCAGTCACAGATAGGGCCCCGCACAACACCAGTCCCACACTAGGTAACATCAGCCAAACCCTTAAACCCTAGTCACCTCCCTCAGTGCTTAATGGACACACCACGGCGTGGAGCCAGGCAGTTGGCACGCCCACCGAGGAGTCCAGAGGGCCTGAGGCAGGAAACAAACAAGGCAGTTGAGTCAAGTTCAGTCAGTGAGTGGAGAGAGTTGAGTGGAGTGGAAGCAGGCCTGTGTAGCAGGTCTGCAGCAGACTGACAGGTGTGAGGGTCGTAGCCTGCACACCGTGGCTAGGAGACAGACGGTGACCTAGCCTGCAGGAGCCGGGAAGACGGCTCGGTGGAACCGTGGTGGACCGGGACAGGGTAGTGGCCCGCCGGTACCGACCCGGGGAACTGACTGGAAACCGGAGCACACAGGGGGGTACTCAGACCCTGAAACGAGGTCCAGAAGCCACTGGACTGAGTTAATTCACTGATTGAGGTCTGGACCATAGGTCCTTTCCCACCCAAGTCCCGACTGAAGACAACAGCCCACCGAGTGGGATAGAAAGCCACCGCACAGGCAGAGAGATCCCACGGGCCAGTGTCTGCGGGCAAACGGGCTTTCCCGACATACATACCGCCGGGGAGCGGACTTCCGTCGCTGAAGCGCAGGCAGTCAACACATACACTACACGGTGCAGGAGAAAGGCAAAGACCACCAAACCAGGTGAGGGACCAGACGCAGCCGGCTGTGGGCACCGACCACCATCAACTTTGTTTACCAGAGACTTGTGTGTGTCAATAACAGTGAGTACCACAGTGCCATCCGGCCGCGCACCGCCCTGCACCGCCCAGCTACTTCTCCCCAACGAGTCCCGGGGCCATCATCCCTGCCCACGGAGGGGTTAACATCTTGCTGCATAACCATGTCCCCCGGGTGCCCCGTAACTGCAGCGGTGGTGTCTACACCTTCACCACATCCCGTGAGTGGCGTCACGAACTCAAACACGGCTCCGGCTGTACACTTACCTACCACCCCCCTACGTGGCGCCAGCATCCTTTCAGAGTGAAGTGACCCCGGGTCCGGATGTGCTCGAGCCACCCACCAATGAGCCCGGATCCGAGCGGCTCGGCTGCATCCGAGCACGGGGCGGTACACACATAGACACAACTGGTGAAATTGTACTGCTTCCTGCCATTGTGGAACGCGAGGAACTTTGTGTGTGTGTGTGTGTGTGTGAGAGAGAGAGAGCAGAGGGATCCTGGACCCAGTTTGTGTATGTGAGCAGACCTGACAGCGACGCAGATCACTGTGGGAGATCTCATACACCGTCGGCACCTGTAAGCTGTAGCTGTTCGGGGTCTGGGGAGTATGATTGTGGGGTCTGTCTTCTCTCTTTTTTCTCTCTCCTGCTGTATTCTTTAACTGTTTTTTAGCTGCCCGGACATTTCATTATTGAACCACAACTAGGGCTTATTTTCGGGATAGGGAGTGATGCCAAACACCCAGTTGTAATGAGACACTAAACCACTAGGAGTCGCTAAATACACTAGTGGAGGAGATCTGTGGGGTAGTCGATCAAGCCAGGGATCAGGAGCCAGAAGATCACATCAGTAACAGAGTGAAAGAGAGAAACCGAAGTCAATGTGCAAGCCTAGGATCAGTAAACCAGGAAGTCGCATCAAGTACAAGGAAGAAAGTGGAATCGGGGTCGGGGTACAAGCTGATATCTGTAGCCAAGAGAACAGGTCGGGTACTCAGGAGAACGCAGAGCCAGGGTCAGGAAACAAGCCAAAGGTCAGGGAGTCAAGTCAGAGTAGGGGCGGACACGGGACGGGGTACAAGGAACTAAGTAGCGGGACAAGATCAAGTTATTCACTTACAGGAACCAGAGACATACACTGCTAAAAAGTAACTATCACTGGCGTTGTTCTGGGTGAAATAGCTCCCAGATAAAAGCAAAGCAATCACCCAGAACAAGGCTCCAAAGACAGACCCCCTCCCACACGACAAAAGACTAGACCGGGAACAACAAGTTCACCTGAGGAAAATATGAAGTCCAGTATAGGCTCTGCAAGAGAGCAGAGCACCACTAATCAGAATCATGACCATGGGCTTACATTTAAGGCTCACTCCGAAAAGGATGAATATTCCTTCTTGGGCTTATTTCCAGGGTAGGGTTTATTTTCGGGGAAACACGGTAGCAGAGTACTGCTCTCAGCAATTTCCAGCAGAGCAGTATAGAACAGAGGTGTGCATGGTCAACCTCAGCTCCAGTCAGTCTGGTCATCACAGAGCCCTGTCCTCAGGATCGTTGGGGTCCTAACAGTAGAAAGAGACAAGAAGCCCAAATGTTGATTAGAAAAGATTCTAAGGGTCGACCTTTGATACCGGACATGCAGGGTCCTGCTCACTTAAGCTGTAACTGTGTCCCCAGAAGAGGGGTTGAATCCGAACGGTCGGGGAGGCGTCCGTTTTCTTGGATAGAATACACAAATTCCCCTGCAAGCCAGAGGCTCAGTGGACTCTTAAAGAAGAAGAGTAGGTCCTGGCCAGAAGCATGGGCGGAGGAGTGATGTCAGAATAAGCCCCTCCAATAGCGTTAACATAAATACCTGTGGGTGGGATGGCGTGGGCTAAAAGGACGTTTTGAATCTGCCTGTGAAGTATGACGTCAGACAGGAGAATGAGGGGCCTATGTTATGAACTGGTAACTGTGGACGATCACAAAAAATCCCATTAATCAGGAAAAAGAAAACTACAAAATTAGTTGGAAACTAAGCTGACCGCAATCCCCTATCTATCGGACAACACTAGAAGTAGCAGTGGGATGTTCCTAACACACCTAGACACCTCGTCACTGCCGGAGAAACTTGCTACACCTCAAAGATAGAAATGAGAAATCCTAACTTGCCTCAGAGAAGTCTCCAAAGAAATAGCAAGCCTCCAACGTGTAAATGATGGTGATCTAAAAAAACACAATACACAGATAGAAAATATAGATTAGCAAAGGTGAGGCCCGACTTAATATATACAACAGAACAGGAAAGATAACTGATTGCGGCCAGCAAAAAAACCCTGAAAAAAATACCAAATTCCTGATCGAAAAAAAAATACTAAGACCACACGGTCTCTCCCCCACTATATCAGGTACACTTGTGCCAGACACTTTAAACAGAACTTCAGATATAATGGGAAGAAACAAAATCACAGAACAAATAATATTCTAAAGTGCAAATAATCCAATCATGAACAGGGAGCAAGCTCCCTTTCTTGCTGGAGTAACTGCCCTGCTCACAAAATCAGAGAGACAGATCCTCACAAACAAGAAACCAAAACACAGAACAAGATGTAATAAACAGAAACACCCTTAAGTGTAATTCCAGCAATTAAGCACAGAAACTGGTAAACTTATCTGGAGTAGATTCAGGCACATAATAAATGGGAGAAACTGAAGGGAAAACGCCCAACCATCTTCAGAAGCAGCAGGAAACATACACCACCGGCGGCCGTCAGGCAGAACCTGCTCTGCTAAATACACTAGGCTCATCTGCAATAGGACTTCCTGGATTTCTAATTAATTCCATCAACTGTTTGAGTCACAGATTCAGACTCAGCTTCATCACCATTCCTGGCCACCAGAGGGAGCTCCACACCAGCACCCACTCGGATGACATTTACAACAGGCTTAGTAGCATTCAAAAAAGTTCAGGTGCCAGGAAAGCGGTTGTCCGGTAAATTAAACTATGAAACAGAGCTTTGAAGGAACCCCATCAGGGTCAGGGTCACAAGTGGTGCCTTTGTAATGCCACTTGAAGTTATCTATTTTGCAAGTATGGTTCCACTGGTTAAAAGAAGCACATCAGTGTCAGATTTATTAATTCCTGCTGACCTGGGGATCTCTGCTAGGAGCTAAGGTTGCTATTTACCAATCACAGCCATCTCCTCTCTATATAAGGTTCTGGACCTTGCTACTCATCGTCGATGATAGCTTCACTTTAGCTCCAGCGATTCCGGTCTTTGTGGTGATACAGTTTGCGGTGATCTGTATTTGCTATTTTGATGGTGTGAAAGTTCCCCTGTTGTGTGTTATTTCCTTCCTTTTTCTTTGGTCCCATGTACACATATTGTCTCTCCTATGTTTTTTGAGTTTTTGTTCTCCCTTGTCCATGCCATTTCCGTGGGGTTTTGTTACTGTGTTTCCGGCCCGCCCCAAGGGTGGGGGAAAGAAGGAGTAAGATCAAGGCTTGGACAGGAGTCAGGGTCACACTGGGGGCTCAGACATGGCTACTATCAAGCCTACCTCTGAGATAAGAGACAGCTCAGGTCTCAAGTCTGAGGGCCAGCCTAGGAGCCCCTGTTGTGTCATTTCATACCCCGTGACAGTAAGTAGTCAATTTTTGTAAAAGGGCAGCAAACTCACTTTTAGCCCTCTTACAGACAGAACAGGGCTAACATCACTAAATAGGGACAATGGGATAGAAAATCAGTATATTTCTGGGGCACATTATCTATGTGGGAATTTTTGTTTGGCTGTAGACAAGGTCTATAAAATACGGCAAGCAAAATATAAGTTACCTTAACTTCATTCATGAATCCCTGTTTCCTCTAAGAAGATTAAATAAGCATTCACTTTCCAGCTCAAAGGGTCTTGTATAAATTATTACCCTTCTCCTGCATATAAATACATGAATCAATGGTATTTCAGCCCACATAATGGCCGGCACAAATTGCTACTTTCCAATTTTTCTACTCCAAAGAGGAATGTACAGAGGATTGGGGTCTTTTTTTCTAGTATATAGTTTTATTTAGCATTTAGCAAGTCATATTCAGTTCCTGACCTCTTTACGAACAGAAGCTCAAGGGTCTATGAAATATAAGGTCGAACAGTTTAGGATTATTAACACACAAAGATTGAAACTATTTTCGATCACCGATTCAACCGGTGATTTTTTTGAATAGTTATTAAATATAGCCTTGCAACATAATAACAATGACATTTTTTTTTTATTAAATACCACTTGTGCTAATCAATGTCTATCAACTCCCTCGCAAGTGCCGGAGAATTACAGGTCTGTGAATAAAGGGAGGGATCAGCTCCAAACAAAGTGAGGAGAAGGGAGCGTAGCACCGAGCATCAGCTCAACTGGGTTGGGAGGCATGATGAAGCCAGCTCTGAAGGTGAGGGTGAGAGAGTGGAAAGGTATGGAGAATATGTGACAGATGGGGCATTTGTGTATTGTGTATGTACTGGATGAGCGCGTGTCTAATGGGAAGGGCATCCATTCCGAATCTCTACCTCCATTCAATTGTTAAGGAGTGTCAGATTAGGAATATAATTGATATGTCAATAACTATTGTCCATCCTGACATATTCTGTATTTGTCTAAATTTCCAATTTGTTGTTTTTTTTTTAGCTAAACTTTCTATTCATGCATCTAAGCTTGGATTATAGGATGATAAATAAATTAAATATATATTTATTTTTTTTTAAATTGTGCAATAGGAAATTATTATACAATAGATGTTAAAAATACAAAAGTTTTTTAGATCATAGCAAAAGTTTGAAAGACCTGTAAGTTTTTGGAAATCTGTTTGGCCAGCTTAATGTGCTTTAACGTCAATGGTCACAGGATGTTTAGCAGCTGTGTGTAGACGAGTTTCTGATCTCCAGTCCCCCGAAGCCCCTGACAAGTCTGATTTTTGTGCTTTCTTAATAATATGCATCCATAAAATATGATATAATTATGGCCATTGTTCTTTTAATGGAATGTGATCTTTTTGCCGGTACTGTCAGATTGTCTTTCACTAATGATGTTGTTACACCAGAATACGGACTATATCCAGGCAGATTTGTAGACCTCAGGCAGCCGACACCTGTATCAGGTAGACTTACCATGTTACGTTTTCTACATTTGTGCCCATCCATTGCACAATTAGATAACACAGATGCTGCACGGAGCAGAGCTAGACTTATAGAATTACTGCATTGCAGATTGGGACTATATAATCAGGGTGGCCAAATTGACTTTTTATTTATTCTGAACAGTTTCTAAAAAACTCACTGACAAACAATTTTTTGTAAGGAAACATAAAAAGCCATTCTGATTCTAAGTTATCTATGTCGACAGCCCATAATTCTGTTATAAAGATGTCAGCCTCAGTCACTGTAAACTGTAAAATGATGATGATTACAATCTTCATTCAAAATAATCGGAATAAATGTTTTCAGCTTGAAAAAAAAAATAAGCAACCCATAGGCAACAGTTCTTTTCCCAGCCGTCAGCAGTATCATCCATGTGCCTGCCGATTTTTAACAGGGCACACAACAGTCCCGGACCCACTCCTAAAGGTCCACTAGTTCCTTCTTTCTTCCCCTCTCCCCAGATGCAAGTCCCTGATGTACAACACTGTACCGGAGCATTGAGTACGGGTAGAGTTCCATGTTGGAGTGAGGGCAAAGTCTTTGGAACAAAAGGGCAGTGTCCATGATGCAGGTGTGAGCAGGTTGGTCACCTGCCCAAAAGTTCCACATTCCAGCAG
Organism: Anomaloglossus baeobatrachus; assembly: GCF_048569485.1. NCBI lineage: Eukaryota > Metazoa > Chordata > Amphibia > Anura > Aromobatidae > Anomaloglossus > Anomaloglossus baeobatrachus. The sequence goes on along the minus strand of NC_134364.1, from coordinate 81,182,860 downwards.
AAGGGAGCGCGACATGTGCAAAGTAACTTCAGAGGGGAAAAAAATACACTCAAATATTGGACGCTTAAGGCCAACTTCACGGATTGGGTCTCCTGACCTATTCCTCAAAGTCCACTAGTGTCTTCCTACTTCTTCACTTTTCTCCAGATGCAAGTACCTGATGTATGACACTGTCCCGGAGCCCTGAGTGCGGGTAGTCTTCCATGGGGCCTATTCTTTTGGGGCAAGGGCAAAGTCTGTGGGACAAAGGGGCAGGGTCCATGATGCAGGTGTGAGCGGGTTTGTCACCTGCTCAAAAGTTGCACATTCCAGCAGAAGGGAGCGCAACATGTGCAAAGTAACTTCGGAGGGGAAAAAATACACTCAAATATTGGACGCTCAAGGCCAACTTCAGGGATTGGATCTCCTGACCCATTCCTCAAGGTCCACTAGTTTCTTCCTTCTTCACTTCTCTCCAGATGCAAGTCCCTGATGTATGATGCTGTCCCAGAGCCCTGGGTGCGGGTATTGTTCCATGTGGCCTAGTCTTTTGGGGCGAATGCAAAGTCTGTGGGACAAAGGGGCAGGGTCCATGATGCAGGTGTGAGCGGGTTTGTCACCTGATCAAAAGTTCCACATTCCAGCAGATGGGAGTGCAACATGAACAAAATAACTTGGGAGGGGAAAAAAATACACTCGAACATCGGCTGCTCCGGGCCAACTTCACGGATTGGGTCTCCTGACCCACCACCCTATAGAATGTGAAATAGTACCTTGCATGTTTTGTACAACCAGCACAACTGATGTTCAGATCCGGCAATTAGTCATGCCACGAACAACTTGGCGGGTGCTCTTATTCCTCCTCGCCCAGCGCTCAAGCCACCCGAGCGCAGAGAAAGCGGTTTATCTGTCCCTCAAATGTGAACTTGGCTCATAGGAGACAGGTTGCCAATGTGCCCTGGGGGCTTTCTAATTTTATAAAAGCCACCCGGACTGCCACCAAGAAGCCAAGAAGGGGCGGTAGGCCCACAGCAGATAGCCATGCTCTATTGAGGCCTTCTCAATGAAGAACCAGTCCAGAGTTTTGGCCTCCATGATGTACCCGTGCCCATTCCGCAGGTTAAAGTAGGCAACATCCCCAATGGTGGCCAGCCGCAGCTATCTGGTCATGGGAGATTGATCCAGATCTGCGTCTCACTTGTCCTGGGTTCACCTATGCTCCATCTCCGTGAGGCTACGACATGCCAGATAGCTCACCAACTTGGGCTCCTGGATCATGGTTTTCACAACCTGCCGACTCTCCAGCAGCCACCTCCTCCAATGGCTGAGCCTCTGCCATCATCCTACCTGCTTCTGTTGCCATCTGTTCTGGTAATGGCGCTGGACTGTAGTGTTGGAGGAGTCTCCATTTTCTGAACTGCACCCTCCAAAGTGAGGCTTCTTCCGGCTCCTCCCCCTCTGTCTTCAAGACCACCGCCTGTTCCCCATCAGCTTCTTGGGAAGGATGGTGACTCTCTCCTGGGTGCACCCGGGGCATTTCTTAATCTCCATCTGCTGAGCATACAGGTTACAGCTGTCACTTTTTTTCCTCTGTAGTACCCACAATGGGTGGGGCTCGCAGTCGGTCCCAGGCCATGTCCTACCATCTGTGTTTTCCCTACCAATAGTCTTTTCATCGAAGGCGTCTTCTCCGCAGCCTCTCTTGAAGGGTTGTGTCACAGATCCACTTGAAGAATGGTATGGTTTCCGGGCCATGGGTGCTCTGCACTCCTTCGCCAGAGAGAGTCAGTGTGTGTATGACTTTGGGTGAGTTGTATGACGCTTGCTGTTTTCTTCAGGCTGGCGTCCATCACCTCGCAGCCAGTCCCTATGGTAGACACCGTAGTCGGACACATGACTCTGGATTTCTCTTGCCAAACAAAACTTGAAAAGTTTATTCTTTCCACTGCTATAAAAGACATTGGTTCACTCCTGACAGTTTTCCTGTGGCTATATTTTGGGATACTCTTACTTAACATATGCCCGCTATCTCGGATCTCATCCACAAGCAGCGGGGCACCTATCTCCATTCTCTCACACTTCTTATGACCGCTGTCCATGTGACACCCCTGAGGCTTCAGTAGCCACAGGGTACTGCATCTTACTTAAGGTGCAGTACTCATCCCCGGTAAGGAAGAGGTTAATCGATGGAGTTTCTCACATTCACAAACCACACACAGTTAGGTGCTTTCCCACTGGGATTGTCCTAGGGTAGGCAGGGGGTAGCCATCAAGAGGTATGGGACTTTCCTGGTCACTAGGACATCCACCTGGGGGGCGGGCACCACTTGGGGAAAAGGAAGGAGCATCTTTACACTTGGGTAGTCTTCCCCGGGCACAGCTTGGGGTGAGGAAGACAGTCAGGACTTGACTCGGTCCAGGCAACACTTTACACTTCTGGGAGCACTACGAGGCCCGCGGCTTGGAGCAGGCAGCTCAGCCCGCGTGCTCGATAGCTACTGGGGATTCCAGGATCTGCGGAGAGTGCAGGAAACACCTGCAACTCGTTCTACATTCCATCCACGGGATTGGAGGGACCCCGACTAGAAAGGACACACAGTGGAAACACCGGCGGTGACCTCTGAACTATCCGGGATCGGCTAGGGCCTATCACGGCGGAAACTGGCACTCCAAGGGTGACAACCAAACTGTGAGTAAAAGACTTTGAACCGCAAAGACTGTCAGCACGTTTTTGTCAGCACCGCCGCACCGCGCTTCGGCACTGACGGTGACTACAACTGCCATCTTCCTCCCCTGAGGTCAGGCTCTACCTGTGGGTAGTTGAACCATCCCGGCTGCTACCCCATCTGCCCCAGAGGACAGCACCAGCAGCCACACACCACAGGTGGCGTCACGAGACTTTTTGTGGACACCTTTTGGTCACGAAGCCAGGCAGGGCCACTCGTGACATCCCTCTGACCCTTTACCCGCCCGGCGACGAGTATTCCCCAAGTATCTTGGGGTTCATGACCCAAGTATCCTCGGGTCATGGACCCGAAGAAGCGTATCCATACACGAGACGGCCGTCGTCCGTGAGGGGGCCCGCTGTCTGCTCTGCTCCTGCCATTTTATTGCACCTTGTTCTAATAAAGAAATTTGCTGGACTCCGGTGAGTGCCGTCCCTTCTCTGAGTTGGATTCTGTCATTAGAATTTAGTACCCTAGAGAGATGAGCAACTAAAGTCGCAGGTCTAGTGGCTAGGTCAGTATTCCATGGCTGAATGTGAGCGCTGCAGCAGATTCCTACCAGTGGATCCTATTTTGATTACCTGGCCTGGTGCTATGTTATTGATGTGGCATAGCTCACACATGAATGATGTCATGGTAGGCTGGCTAATCAAGAGAGGAGCCACAGATGCTAGAAGGTAGAAGGTTGTTTAACCTCTGCTCCATTCACTGTGTATGGAACTGGCAGAAAAAGTAGGATAATAGTTAACTGTAAAATTAATACTGTACTTTACCTATCCTTCCCAGATGGAGTGCTGTGTCTGCAGATGACACGGTCTCTGTTGTTTAACTGTAGTGCTAATGTCCCATTGTCAGCGCTGCAGCCAATCACTGAGCTCAGGTGCTCATACTGCCTTCATCAGCAGAGCCACTGAGCTCAGTGATTTCCAGCAGATCTGTCATCAAGAGGCAAACAACAGACACCAGGTCAGCGGCGGAGACTCAGCGCTGAAGCAGTGATGGAAAAATAAAGTAGTGTGGGTTTTTTTTTACACTTAATCAGAGGACAAAAAAACCTCTTTAATTGATAAACATTTTTATTTTTGCAAAACCTGAAGGAGGCTATTTAATTTCCATTTATATTTTTTAAACTAAAATTTGTTTGCATGTATGTATGTAACTATATAAAAAAGTTAAAAAAAACAAAAATAATAATTATATACTAAATTTAACATTTTCAAGAAAATTCCAAAATATTTATATAAAACATATTTATATAAAATATATAAAATTATATGATATTTAATATATAATGTATAATTATAATAGTAATTATAAATATAATAATAATACATTATAAAAGTATACAATTATATTATGAAACTAAATTATATTATTATTGTATATTACATTATACAAAATTATATAATATTTATATAATAATATGAAATTATATTATATAATGTATAATTAAATATATGTATTTATATATATATATATATATATATATACATATATACCGTATATATATATATATATATATATATATATATATACAGTGCCTACAAGTAGTATTCAACCCCCTGCAGATTTAGCAGGTTTGATAAGATGCAAATAAGTTAGAGCCTGCAAACTTCAAACAAGAGCAGCATTTATTAACAGATGCATAAATCTTACAAACCAACAAGTTATGTTGCTCAGTTAAATTTTAATAAATTTTCAATATAAAAGTGTGGGTCAATTATTATTCAACCCCTAGGTTTAATATTTTGTAGAATAACCCTTGTTTGCAATTACAGCTAATAATCGTCTTTTATAAGACCTGATCAGGCCGGCACAGGTCTCTGGAGTTATCTTGGCCCACTCCTCCATGCAGATCTTCTCCAAGTTATCTAGGTTCTTTGGGTGTCTCATGTGGACTTTAATCTTGAGCTCCTTCCACAAGTTTTCAATTGGGTTAAGGTCAGGAGACTAACTAGGCCACTGCAACACCTTGATTTTTTCCCTCTTGAACCAGGCCTTGGTTTTCTTGGCTGTGTGCTTTGGGTCGTTGTCTTGTTGGAAGATGAAATGACGACCCATCTTAAGATCCTTGATGGAGGAGCGGAGGTTCTTGGCCAAAATCTGCAGGTAGGCCGTGCTATCCATCTTCCCATGGATGCGGACCAAATGGCCAGGCCCCTTGGCTGAGAAACAGCCCCACAGCATGATGCTGCCACCACCATGCTTGACTGTAGGGATGGTATTATTGGGGTCGTATGCAGTGCCATTCAGTCTCCAAACGTCACGTGTGTGGTTGGCACCAAAGATCTCGATCTTGGTCTCATCAGACCAGAGAACCTTGAACCAGTCTGTCTCAGAGTCCTCCAAGTGATCATGAGCAAACTGTAGACGAGCCTTGACATGACGCTTTGAAAGTAAAGGTACCTTACGGGCTCGTCTGGAACGGAGACCCTTGCGGTGGAGTACGTTACTTATGGTATTGACTGAAACCAATGTCCCCACTGCCATGAGATCTTCCCGGAGCTCCTTCCTTGTTGTCCTTGGGTTAGCCTTGACTCTTCGGACAAGCCTGGCCTCGGCACGGGTGGAAACTTTCAAAGGCTGTCCAGGCCGTGGAAGGCTAACAGTAGTTCCTTAAGCCTTCCACTTCCGGATGATGCTCCCAACAGTGGAGACAGGTAGGCCCAACTCCTTGGAAAGGGTTTTGTACCCCTTGCCAGCCTTGTGACCCTCCACGATCTTGTCTCTGATGGCCTTGGAATGCTCCTTTGTCTTTCCCATGTTGACCAAGTATGAGTGCTGTTCACAAGTTTGGGGAGGGTCTTAATTAGTCAGAAAAGGCTGGAAAAGAGATAATTAATCCAAACATGTGAAGCTCATTGTTCTTTGTGCCTGAAATACTTCTTAATACTTTAGGGGAACCAAACAGAATTCTGGTGGTTTGAGGGGTTGAATAATAAATGACCCTCTGAATAAACTTTTCACAATTTAAAAAAAAAAAAAAAAAGAAATAACATTCTTTTTTGCTGCAGTGCATTTCACACTTCCAGGCTGATCTACAGTCCAAATGTCACAATGCCAAGTTAATTCCAAATGTGTAAACCTGCTAAATCTGCAGGGGGTTGAATACTACTTGTAGGCACTGTATATATATATATATATATATATATATATACCGTATATATATATATATATATATATATATATATATGTATATGTATATATATATATATATATATATATATATATATGTATATATATATAAAATTATAATTATAAATAAAAATAATACCTAATTTATTCTTATAGTTAGTATTATATAATATACTGTGTGTGTGTGTGTATATATATATATATATATATATATATATATATATATATCCAACAAGTAATAATAGACCAGCTAACCAGTCTGAGCTCATGCCTTGATAATACCTGGTCTCCCTTAGTTGCACAGGTCCGGACTGGGGAAAAAACTCAGTAATAGTAGCAACCTTGTAAGTGGATCCAGCAAAATGAGAAGATTCCAGGTGGCAGTAAAAATTATTCCAGCTTTATTGAGCAATTAAAATTCCAAAGCTCATGAGAGGTTGAATGTGGAAACATGCAATTTCAGGACTCTGAAAATTGTAGATTCACATTGAAGACATCAAAATTATGAATTAAAACATGTGGAATGAAATACTTAAAAAGGTGTGAAACAACTGAAAATATGTCTTATATTCTAGGTTCTTCAAAGTAGCCACCTTTTGCTTTGATTACTGCTTTGCACACTCTTGGCATTCTCTTGATGAGCTTCAAGAGGTAGTCACCGGAAATGGTTTTCCAACAGTCTTGAAGGAGTTCCCAGAGATGCTTAGCACTTGTTGTCCCTTTTGCCTTCACTCTGCGGTCCAGCTCACCCCAAACCATCTCGATTGGGTTCAGGTCTGGTGACTGTGGAGGCCAGGTCATCTGGCGTAGCATCCCATCACTCTCCTTCTTCATCAAATAGCCATTACACAGCCTGGAGGTGTGTTTGGGCTCATTGTCCTGTTGAAAAATAAATGATGGTCCAACTAAACGAAAACCAGATGGAATAGCATACCACCGCAAGATGCTGTGGTAGCCATGCTGGTTCAGTATGTCTTCAATTTTGAATAAATCCCCAACAGTGTCACCAGCAAAGCACCCCCACACCATCACACCTCCTCCTCCATGCTTCACGGTGGGAACCAGGCATGTAGAGTCCATCCATTCATCTTTTCTGTGTCGCACAAAGTCACAGTGGCTGGATCCAAAGATCTCAAATTTGGACTCATCAGACCAAAGCACAGATTTCCACTGGTCTAATGTCCATTCCTTGTGTTCTTAGCCCAAACAAGTCTCTTCTGGTTTTTGCCTGTCCTTAGCAGTGGTTTCCTAGCAGCTATTTTACCATGAAGGCCTGCTGCACAAAGTCTCCTCTTAAGGGCTCTTCTCCACTTGCGATTTCTATGTTTGAGTGCGATCCGATAAAAAATCGGATCGCACTCGCACCAGTGTTAATCAATGAGGCCGTGTCCTCTTGCTAAATTTTTACCGGCACGACTCGTGCTCTCTTGGTGAAATCGCAGCATGTTGCGATTTGCACCGAGTCTCAGCTCTCTCACCCCTATGCAATCCCATGGGAGCGAGAAAAAAGTCAGAATACCGGTGGCATGCGCATGTCATACAGATGGCATACACATGTCACACGGATGCTTGACACTTCCATACCGCGTCAGACTGGCTACCGGAGGAATGTCCAGTAATACCAGGCCTGGCCGCGGGTACATGCACTGAACTCCGGAGCTGTCACCTGAACAGCGAGCGCCGAGTGATTGATTCCCCGGCGATTGCAGTTCAGTTCAGCACAGCTGCAGACAGGCCGGGGTAATTTCTGGAGGTCAGGTGACAGATCTGGGGTTCAGTACAGGTAACCGCGGACAGGTCTGGTATTACTGGGGATTCCTCTGGTAGCCAGTCTGACGCGGTATGCATAAACACTCACATAGCACTCGCATGACGCTCGCATGTCATACGGATGCTATGTGAGGAAAAAAACACACACTGTACGCAGACCACACGCAGGACATACACAGGACACTCAACTCACATTTTGAGCTGAGTATCGCTGTGATTTTTTAAACGCAAGTGGAGAAGAGCCCTAACAGTTGTTCTAGAGATGAGAAGGTGTGTCCAAACTTTTGGTCTGTACTGTATATACTGTATATATATATTTATATATATATATATATATATATATGTATATATAACTTCACAAACGTTGCACTCTGTATAAGGGATTTGTACAAAGTGGCAAAATAAACGTCTTCCTTAAAACTGAGTTTGTAAGAAATCACATAGTATTGTTATCCTACCGAATCTGCAGTATCCTGCAGCCGTTACAAAGTGTATGGGATACAGAGAGATGGAAAAGTGAAGAGACTCCAGTGCTCAGTGGAGAGCCAATGTCCCTTTAAGCAGCCTGTGCACAGTGTCTATATAACGTCAACCATGGTCACAATGTAAGTCATAGAAGCCACCAAATTAAAAACACAGCGCTCAGACTCATAGTGCACACTACGACCATTCTCAGTTTCGCCTATAGTGACCATTGCCATTATAGCAGATAGGATATTTGTCTCTATGTTAAAACACCAGTCCAGTGTTTTATTTTATTGCACTGCTGAAGTGGTACTTTAAATCTAAGTCACCTACACCCTGTACATACTTACTTGCTTGTGGCTTCACCTTCTATCACCGCCACACCGGTTAGTCCCCAGTGATTTGTGACTTGTTGGTAGCTCTGATGTTTCATGGAGAGCACCGGAGTTCACGACTTAATAGAAGTCTATGAGAGCCTCGTTCTGGCTCTTATAGACTTGCATTGAGAGCTTGTGATGTAATGTCTGACTAAAAGCCAGTTAGAAGTTATGGGTCCAAAATAGCACAATAAAAGGTAAAGCCGTCGGAAGGTGAGTATATGACAAGGGCAGGGGGACTTTAATCTAAAGCACCACTTAATCGCTAATAAAAATAACCCGCTGGAGCAGTGCTTTAAATCCGTTTTAGACAGGAAAGTAAAAGCTGCACAGATTTTTTTGGTGATGGAATCATCAGCTAAAAGAAGGCCTCAGCTGTGTGACTTTATGCAGGCCACTATTTTAGCAATGTATAAGGTGCTCCCTGGTTTTCATTCTTAAACCGCTATACAGGGATCAGGTATTTGCTGCAGGGGAACCCTTGGTTGCATCCACTGAGTAGCTCCTGACTGGTTAAGTGAGTTTACGGTAAAACCAAACAAGCCATAGTCAGAACCAGAAAATCAATAACAATGGCAGGTTCAAATCCAAAAAAGCAGGGATAGCTGGGTCAGAGTCCAGTAAGGCAACCAGAATAAAAGTAAAGTGAATAGACCAACAAGAACCAGAATACAGCGGTTATCCAATAAAACAATCAGAGAGAAAGCTGGGTCAAAACAGAATACGAATGCAATAAACCCAACAGAGTAGTCTAAAGCAACTCAGTAGCTGGCACTGTGTTACAAACTGGGGACGTTAAAAAGGGGCTAACACTGTCACACCTGCCCTTCTATTGGTCTATTAGCCCACTTTTCTGATTTATAGGACATTGTGATTGGCCTAAAGTGTCCAGAGTAATCCTAGCTGTGTGGTTATGTACATTGTGCTTATGCTGCCCAGCATTCCTGCCAGCGTGGAGCACTGACAAAAAAGTATATGTCAGCTATATTATGGATTTCTAAATTCCCACATTGTCCTATGTCTCTGGTTTCACACAAATTCCACCAGTTACAATGCAAAATGTGAACTGCATGTCAAATCTGCATCAAACGTCATGGTGGAAAATTCTGCCCTATCTGCCCTAATTACTTTCCAAAACTAGAGAGTGTACTTTTTTTAATTTACATGTACAGTATATAGTGAGCGTAGGTAATGAGCATGATAGAAACAAAACCATTAGTTGATATTAGCCTGTAACAGGGGTAAGGCATACACACATGTAGAATTTGGGATGCCTCGCTCTATTTTACACATCTCCACTGCTGTTTGGATAATTGCTCACATAGAACTTTCATAGCTTAATGATTTCAGTATCTACTACACTTAAGTTACCGTCATTGTAATCTTTGTTACTCTTTTTATAAACATCATGTAGCCGATAAAAACCTTAATTTATCATTTTGCTGCTAAAACCATGAACACAGCTGTACTTTACTAAACAGTAGATTTGCCACAAGAACAGATAATTGCACAAGCATGAAAAATTTGGATTTAGGAAAATGTTTTCAAATCCAATGACTGATTTTTATGTTCTCTTATGCCATGATTAAAAAACAAAAAAAACCCAAACAATTCTATTAGTATCATTGTTGTATAGAATCCTAGAATGTTAGAGTTGGAAGGGACTTTCAGGGTCTAAAGGCCGCTTTAAACGCAACGACATCGCTAACGAGATGTCGTTGGGGTCACGGAAATCGTGACGCACATCCGGCCTCGTTAGCGACGTCGTTGCGTGTGAAATGCAGGAATGACCGTTAACGATCAAAATTACTTACCTTATCGTTGATCATTGACATGTCGTACGATTCCCAAATATCGTTGCTGCTGCAGGACGCAGGTTGTTCCTCGTTCCTGTGGTGTCACATATAGCGATGTGTGCTGCCGCAGGAATGAGGAACAACCTCGTACCTGTGGCCACCCGCAATGAGGAAGGAAGGAGGTGGGCGGGATGTTCGTCTTTCTCATCTCCGCCCCCCCGCTTCTATTGGGCGGCCGCTTAGTGACGTCGCTGTGAAGCCAAACGAATCGCCCCCTTAGAAAGGAGGCGGTTCGCCGGCCACAGCAACGTCGCTAGGCAGGTATGTGTGACGGGTGTTAGCGATGTTGTGCGCCATGGGCAGCGATTTGCCCGTGATGCACAACCGACTGGGGCAGGTACGCTCGCTAGCGATATCGATATCGATATCACAGCGTGTAAAGTGCCCTATAGTGTCCAACCCCCTGTGAGTGCAGGATTCCCTAAACCATCTCAGACAGCATGGTTGACTTAATAGTGGTCTACAAATATCTGAAAGGAAGTCACAGTGCAGAGGGAACCACACTATTCTCATTAGCACAAGGAAGTACAAGAAGTAATGGGATGAAATTAAAAGGAAGGAGGTTCAGATTAGACATTAGAAAAAACTTTCTGACAGGGAGGGCAGTCAGAGAGTGGAACAGACGACCACAGGAGGTAGTGAGGGCAGTCAGAGAGTGGAACAGGTGTGCCGTCCCCATGCCAGCAACCGAGCTGCTCAGATCCAAATCCGCAGTGGCTCGAGGGGTCTTTGGACCCGGAGTTCGTGCGGACACTCAAATAAAAAGGGGCGATGTGTGAGCAGGGGATTTGTTGTAGATACTTCGTGACGCCACCCACGGTGTGTGGTAAGATGGAGTACCACCGCTGCTGCTGGAGAGCACCCGAGGGCGATGGAATGACAGCTGGATGTTAACCCCTCCGTGGGTATGGGTGGATGCCCCGGGGCTCAGTGTCCAGAACACGGAAGGTGATGGCTGTTGGTGGTGATGCACCGGGCCGGACTGGAGGGTGTTGGTGTACTCACGGTTGAATAAATGCACACGAGTCTGCTGGTAAACCAAGGTATCAGTGGCCGGCTGCCGCTTCGGGGTGTATACGGTTCCCACACCCGGCTGGTGTACCAATGTCCCTTCCTCCGGCACTCTGTATTTTCCTCTTATTTTACACGACCTCGTATGGAATGGGGAAGTCCACTACTGGTTTGGTTTTGGTTGGGAGACGTGCCCGCGAAAACTGACCGTTGGGATCTCAGTGGGTATTTGCGGATACCCTATCCCCCGCGGTGGGCTGCCGTTTCGCTCTATCTGGGCTAACACTTCTGGAACAACGTCTGGAACCTTGCTCCCGACCTGGTTAATTAGAGAAGGGGCTTGCAACCGTATTCTAACTATGGTCCAGGTACCCCGCCTATGCCCGGTTTCCGGACCGGATATCCGCTGTTGGTACCGGCGGGCTCCAACCCTGTCTCGGTCCACTCTGGATTTCCCGAGACCGGACTCCCGTCGCCTTTGGACACGGTACACTGCTTGCCACCTAGCCAGTAGACCAGGGCTACTACCCTGGCTACCTACACTAGGCACAGACTTCACTTGCACTGCCACAGTCTGTCACTGTCACCATCCTGACTACTCTCCACTTCTACTTCAAACTTGAACTCCACTCAACTTAAACTGACTGGTTCCCTGCCCCGGATCCTCAAGACCCCTAGGTGGGTGCTCCCAATCCGCCTGGTTCTGCCCACTGGTGTGTCCTTCCTACCCTGAGGGGGGTGGCTAGGGTTTTGTGGCTGATGGAATCCGGTGTAGGATGGTGTTGTATGGGGTGTAGTGTTCTTCTGTGACCACCTGGCGGTGCAAGAGCGTCACACAGGCGACCACGGGAGGTAGTGATGGCAGTCAGAGAGTGGAACAAGCTACCACGGGAAGTAGTGAGGGCAGTCAGAGAGTGGAACAGGCGACCACGGGAGGTAGTGATGGCAGTCAGAGAGTGGAACAGGCGACCACGGGAGGTAGTAAGCTCTCCATTAGTGGAAATTGGCAAGCGGAAGCTGGATAAACATATAGCTGGGATGGCCCTTGAGGTCCCTCTAACTCTACCATTCTATGATTCTATGAAAAATGCGCAGGCGCATTTTTGAGCAGAGCAGATCAGAGTATTGTAGTGCACCTGCGCAAAACCTCAATGCCTTTAATCATTACAAGAAAGCTTGGTGGGATTATCCTGATCTGGAATCAGGAAGAAGACCTTTTCCACCTGGCAATGATGTTCCCATACCAGTGATTACCAGACTATTAGACCATCCACTGTGAGACTCTGAAGAGAGGTAGGGATTGGAGTGTATGGCAGGTAGTAGCAGTGGAAGTTTGAGGGAAGCTCTTTGAGGCCTTAACCATTAAGCCAAAAAGATCTCAATGACCTGATTCAAGATTTAAATCTGTCCAAGCAAGTATCTGAACTTTTAGCATCCAGACTTAATGAACAAAATCTCATAAACGCAAAAGTTAAAATTACAGCCGATAGGACAAGAGAAGAGAGACTTTTCCCATATTTCAACCAAGAGGAAGAACTTGTCTACTGCACTGATATCCTAGGAATTGTACTTCCAGTGGGACTAATGGAATATCAACCAGAAGACTAGAGGCTTTTATACACATCTCCATTAGAAGCTTCAAATATGTTCCCTTGCAGAATAGTAAACGTTATGCGTCTCTTCCAATTGTTCACTCATCAAAACTTAAAGTAGAATATGAAAACGTAGAAATCGAATTACAGAAAATCCGTTATCATGAACATCAGTGGTCAATTTGTGTTGATCTGAAGATGGTGAACTTCTTGCTTGGACAGCAGCCCGGTACACAAATTATCCATGCTTCATGTGCCTCTGGGATCACAGGACAAACAAGATCATTGAACAAAAGTGTCATGACCTACAAGGGAAGAAATGATTGATGGCGCTGCAAATATCATCAACAAGCTGCTGGTGGACAAGAACGTCTCCCACTGCTTCATAGATTATGCTAGGATTAATGAAGCAATTTGTTAGGGCTTTGGACAAATCGGGTAATTGCTTCAAGTGCATTTGTAGATCATTCCCTGGACTGAGCATGGAAAAACTAAAAGCTGGAATCTTTAATGGTTCTTTCTTTTGTAAACTCATGAATGATTCCAATTTTACAACATGCATGAATGATACTGAGGCTTCCGCCTGGAAGAACTATGTTGTGAAGAACTACTTGGGTAATCACAGAGCAGACAATTATGAAGAATTGGTGCAGGATATGCTCATTATCTTCAGAAATTTGGAGGTTATTATGAGAATAAAGATGTACGAGCTCCATAACCATTTAAACAGATTTCTAGATAACCTTAGAGACTGCAGTGAGGAACAAGACGAGAGGTTCCACCAGGATATGAAGATGATGGAGGAGAGATATGATGGCAGACGGGACGTATGATTCGCCCACCGGGGCCGTGGGGAACTCGTTACTGGGCTGCGGTTCTGCTCCTGGGATGCCTCGGTGGCAGGGCTTGGCTCCGTGACCCCGGCTGTGTCGTTTAAGGAATAGGAAGGTGATGATGACAGTTTATTCGTGATGCCACCTGTGGTATGCGGCAAGTTAGCTGCCGCCGCTGTGGGATGGGGGACCGCTGGGGCGGATTGTGACGCAGCTGAGATTGTACAGTTCCCCACAGGTAGAGCTGGGCCCTAAGGCGGATGGGGGTAGTAGTAAAGCTGGTGGGGACGCAAGTCTCGGGCGCAGGTGAATAACGAGCAACACAGGGATGCAGTTTCAAGATGTTTAATCACTGTAGCAAGTTCCAAGGTAACACGACTAACCAGTGATCGCCTTTGGAGTTCTGGGTTTCACTGTGAAAAGCTCCAGTCAATCCTGGGTAGTTCAGAGGTCAAGTCCGGTGCACCTTTCTTATGTGTCTCTTCCCTGGTCATCCTCCTGTGCTTTCTTCGCCCTCCTGCCATGCGCCTAAACACACAGAACTCTGAGCCGGTGCCAACGGACCCTGTTGGACGGCGTGAAGCTCTATCACTTGTCCCTTTTGGGTCACCTTCCAGCAAATTCATGTGTGGATGTGGCCTTGGTGCTTGCAGTCACCTCGGCCGCTGGTTTTACTAGTGGAGTACATAGGTTCTTCTCCTCTAGCCTAGGGACCAGTCCCCGATTTGCGACCAAGTCCCTTCACTCGGTTGCTGTATGTGGAACAGGGCCACAGGAGTCGGGTAAACTTCCTGTGCTCCCTGAGACCCCTTCTGTTTGGTGCCTGGGTCGAGCTGCTCCAGCTCCAGAACACAGGTCTTCACTCCTCCACTGCTCCTACTGACTACTCCGACAGACACTCCACTACTGGGTTCCCACTTCACTACTGTGTTCCCACTCCCAAGACTCCACCCCCCCGGCCTGGCTTTGGGTACAGCACGCACTTGCCATGTCTGATGAGGTGTTGTTGAGTCAGGGTGTTGTGTTTTGTGTGAACCGGTGGATGACCTCTTTCTTACCCAGGATGGAATACCACACCTCTGGCTGAGGAGCTGTACCTCTGTGGCAACTGAAGCCTCAGGGGCGCCACACATACACACATGATGGAAGATGGGACACACATGATGGCAGATGGGACACACACATGATGGCAAATGGGACACACAGATGATGGAAGATGGGACAGACACAGGATGGTAGATTGGACATACACATGATGGTAGATGCAACATACACATGATTGCATGGGACATACACATGATGACAGATGGGACATACACATGATGGCAGACTACTGAACTCACTAGCATGATTGTCCTGATGACACATAAAAGAAAATTGTATAAATAACACCTTTTGAAGCATTGACATTAATAACTATTAATAGCTATTTAATATTGTAATAATTAATCAAATCATATATAACTATAACTACACCCAAAATCCACCCTAGGCTAAAGAGAGCAAAGGGGTGGCAGAGTAAGGGGACTGCCAGGGAGGTACCAGGTCCGCAAGGGTAACAGGTCCCAGTGCAGATATTTATTCAATTTTCTCCTGCCAAACCTGCCGGTGGGGGCACATCAGACACACACCATACCACCACAGAGTCCGGAGCCACGTAGCAAAGAGAGGGCCCATAGTTCAAAGGAGGCAAGCAGCCGGAGTGACCTGGTCCAGGCTACAAGCAAACGGGCCAAAAAGAGGGGAGAACAGGCAGCAGCAACTTCCCTGGGTGACCCCAGCAGGGGTTCAAGTAGGGGTCACCCCAAAGCACACAGGGCTAGGAAGGAGCGCTGGTAGTCACCCTCATCAGCCAGCCGGAAGGATACCTGGTTCCAGCCTGGTTCATCCCAGCTACGCCCGGGTTACTCACCCTACCATCAACTGTGAGTAAAAACCCTGAAAGACTGCCTGGACTGTGTTTGAGTCATTCTGCGCCTTGTGGTTCCACCCAATCAAAGCAAAAGGTGGCTATTTTAAAGAACCCATAATATAAGACATATTTTCAGTGGCTTCATACTTTTTTGTTAAGTATTTCATTCCACATGTGTTAATTCATAGTTTTGATGCCTTCAATGTGAATCTAAAATTTTCAGAGTCATGACAATAAAGAAAACTCTTTGAATGAGAAGGTGTGTCCAAACTTTTGGTCTGTACTGTATACGTGCAGTCATTTATTTTAGAGCTTTACTGGTCTCTACTTACTTACATGCAAATGTATAGTTTTGTAGGTGATCCTAACAATGCGGTTTTATGGCATTTTTTATTCATTTTTGAGTGGAGATTTGTCACAAAACTGCAAGCAAATCCTGATTAGAGATGAGTGATCCTGATCAGCAAAGACTAGAAAATGTTAAAATCGTATTATCTTTGGCCGGATCGGTATTGGACATCCGAGCATTTATTGTGAAAGTCTGCAATCTTGCCAAGGATCGGTAAATGTTTGGATGGCAAAAACCATGCTCTCCCTGCCCATCACAGTCATCTCAAGTATTGCTATGTCTGTGATTGGCCACTGTAAGAAAGGACGCAAAAGGGTTAAAGCAGTACATACTTACAGAGTCTCCCCGTTCCTGCTACGCTACTTTCGGGACCAATTATTATCCCTCATCCATATTCACTGCTTTCTCCGGCCACCAGTGTCTCTGTTTGGCTGCAGTCAGACCCCACCCCCAGATAGTGTCTGTGACTGCTGAAAATCACATGCGCTGTCTGTGGGTCTCTATAGTGGTATAAAATAAATAAATAAACAAAACAATGGACGTAGGGTCCCCCCATCTATAGATACGAGCACTGATAAAACCACAGCTACAGGCTGCAGCTCCCAGCCGTGCACTTATCTTGGCTGTGTATCAAAAGAGGAAAAACTGTATGCAGCTTTTTTTTTTTTTAAATGATTTAAATAAATAATTTTTAAAAACCGGCATGTGATCCCCTTTAATTTTGATACCCAATTTGATAAAGCCTAACAGCTTGAGGCTGGTATACTCAGGCTGGGAAGACCTATGGTTATTGAGCCCCACACAGCCTAAAAATAGCAGCCTGCAGCTGCCCAGGATTGTCACTTTCATTAGATGTGACGGTGTTAGAACTTTACCTGGTTCTTCCCAATTGTCCTGGTGGGTGACAATTGGGGTAATAAAGATTTAATTGCAGTTCACAGCTGCCACTAAGCCCTAGATTAGTAATGGGAGGCATCTATGAGACCCCCCATTACTAATCTGTAAGTAAAGAAAGTTAATAAACACAAACACCAAAAAAATCCTTTATTTGAAATAACATTCAAAAAACATCCTCTTTTACCACATTATTAACCCCCAAAAGACCCAGGTCTGACGTAATATACACAAGTTCCCAATATGATTTCAGCTCTGCTACATCTGAACGAACAGCATGCAGCAACAGAACATGACCGCACACTATAACGTCAGGCAGAGAATGAGCCACAGCGATGAGAGGTGACGTCACTCCAGTTATTTACGGTCATAGCAGGAGGTTCCCACAGTGCTCCACCTGTGACCGCAGGTAACCTGACCTCAGGGAACCTCAATGAACTCACTGAGTTCACAGACCTGCATCTCCTGGCAAAAACCTGTGTTTTTATTGCTAAGAGATGTAGATTTGGTGCTAAATTTTTTACACCATATTCCTGCACCCAATCTACACCTCCTGACAAAAAAATGCATCACTACCGCGGTATAATGTGCAAATTAGGTGCTGAAGTCTGGTGCAGACATTTGAGCACCAAATTTGCACCTCCTGGAAGAAAACTGCACTGAAACGGTGTCAAAACCATTTTTGTGCATTTTTTTTGCCAAGATCGCATCACTACCCCATCATACCTCATGTTGTGGTGATGCGGGTTTTTTTGCCAGGAGGTGTAGATTGGGGGCAGAAATATGGTGTAAACATTTTAGCACCAAATCTGCATCTCTTGGCAAAAAAAACACAGTTTTCAGCCAGGAGATGCAGGTTTGTCAACTCAGTGAAAGTTCATTGAGGACCCCGGAGGTTAGGTTATCTGCTGTCACAGGTGCAGGGCCGTGAGAACCTCCAGCTATGACCGTAACTAACCTGAATGAGGTTGCCACTCATTGCTGAGGCTTAGTCTCTGCCTGAAGCTCACAGTGTTTGGTCATGTTCTATGGCCTTGCGCTGTCCCTTCAGATGTAGCAGAGCTGGAATCATCGTGGGACCTCGTAGTGTGGATTACATCAGACCTGGGTGTTTTGGGGATTAATAAATTGGTGAAAGAGGGAGGTTTTGAATTTATTTTTTTAAAAAATAGGATTTTTTTGTTTATTTGTGTTTATTTATTTTTCCTTATAATATTAATGGTGGTGGGGTCTCATGGACCCCTACCCATCACTAATCCAGGGCTTAGTGGTAGCTGTGAGCTGACATTAACCTCTTATTACCCCGATTACCACCGCATCAGGGCAATTGGGAAGAGCCAGGTAAAGTGCTGGGACTGTCACATCTAATGGATATAACAATCCTGGGTGACTGAAGGCTGCTATTTTAAGGCTGGGGGGCCCAATAAGCATAGGTGTTTCCAGCCTGGAATAAATACTCTGCACAATAAAGGGAATACAAATTCCAGCAGAGTCTGGCCGCGCATCCTATAGTTAGGAGGAGACTCACCAGCAACAGGCGGATGCAGCAAAGCTGGGAGAGTTGCATGAAAAAGCTCAGCAAGCTGGCTAGGCACATGATGGTGCCCGCAGTAAGTACAATAAGACAGTGCATACTAGCCGTGCGTGTCACAGGCTTGACAGACACTGCATTCTACTAGTGGAATGTCAGTCCGTGTAGAGCGGACCATTCAATTCAGGCAAAGAGAGTGTGATTAACATATGTAAGTTTGTTTAACTACTTTGAGGCTTGATATAGCAACTCTATTAAAGATATCAGTAATTCCCAAATGCATGAAGGATTTTTCCAAAACCGGAAACCCCATTAAACATTGGGAATTATTTTCATTTGTC
Source organism: Anomaloglossus baeobatrachus (assembly GCF_048569485.1). NCBI lineage: Eukaryota > Metazoa > Chordata > Amphibia > Anura > Aromobatidae > Anomaloglossus > Anomaloglossus baeobatrachus. Next base: position 81,164,090 of record NC_134364.1, on the reverse strand, counting down.
CCTGGCTGCAGTTTTTTTTTTTTTTTTAGAAAAGTGCACTGTACTTTCCTCACCTTCCCTAGTCCAGCACTGAGTCTCCGCTGCTGCTCTTTGTCTCTCTTATTGTTTGCAGTGCTGACGTTACATGAACAGTGCTCCTAGGCTTGAGTCCACTCAGGCAGAGCCATTGAGGTCAGTGATTAACAGCAGCGCTGTCGATGTGATGATGGTGCTATAGACAATAACATAAGTCGGGAGCAGTGGTGGAAACTGAAGTCATCCCGGCAGCCCCACCCAAGGGACTACTGTGAGCGGAGTGCACAAGAATTATACCTATAACACAAGTCCTGCTACACCGTGCCATCAGTTCAATATGAAAATCTGGCTCCTATGGGAATTGAATGCAGATATTGCAAATACTGAGGATGCATTCCCTACCCATTCACGACTGGTCACAAGACAATTGGAATGCAAGTGAGATGGGAATGGAGAGTGCTGCGAGAAGAAAGTGTCGCGTGTGAGACAATATGTGGAAGGCGTAGATTTATCCATGGGGATAAAGATTTAGTGATTCTGCACATGGCACTTGCATTATCGGACTTGCCTTGTGCATGTGTATGTAAGTAATCTCACCCATGCCAAAACTATTTGTAAGGAAATCTCAAGTCACAAGCAATAATCCGTGTTTTGGCAGGCGGTTCCTTCTCACTCCCCCAAGTCTTCACCCTGCTGCTGGATTCTTGGAAATCAGCACTCGAGTATTACCAAGACATGGTCCCAACGCCACGGCATGTCATGTGCTCCACTCTTTTAGTGCAATTATTAACAATACAAGTGCATCTCAATAAATTAGAATATCATCAAATAGTTAATTTATTTCAGTAATTCAATACGAAAAGGAAACGCATATATTATATAGAGTCATTACACACAGAGTGATCTATTCCTATATATTATATAGAGTCATTACACACAGAGGGATCTATTTAAAGTGTTTATTATATATTATATGGAGTCATTACACTCCCTGACAGAAGTTCTGTCGCTTATCCATGTTATGTAAATGAAAGCTAATAACCTGACTTTAAATTCATCCATTGGTTTCATAAATTACTCTTTTAGAAGCTGAAACCCACCCAAATTTGGTTTAGGTTCTAAAAATAAAGTTGCTGCAAAGCTGAAATATTGATCATTTAATGAACACAGAAAGGTCAGATTTTGGCAAGACAAAAGTTTTGTCGCCCACAGAAAGTAATGTGAAATTCAAACAATTAACTTCTAATACAAAGATATGTTACATAACATTGGTGAATGAAGTTGTGGTGCTATTAGAGCCATATTTAATATTTTGCGTGACTTCCATGAGCTTGAAGGACTGCATCCATGCGGTTAAACAATGATTCATACAATTTATTGATGAAGTCATTAGGAATAGCAAAGAATGCAGTCTTCCATGCCTCCCAGAGTTCATCTAGATTCTTTGGTTTTGTCTTCCAAGCTTCCTCTTTCATCCTACCCCAAACATGCTTAATGATGTTTATGTCTCGTGACTGGGCTGGCCAGTCCTTGAGCACCTTGATCTTCTTTGCCAGGAGGAACTTTGTGGTAGAGATGGATGTATGAGATGGAGCACCATCCTGCTGCAGAATTTGACCCCTTTTATGATTGTGAATTTAAGAGGTAGCTAATACTTTTTGATATTTTAGGCTATTGATATTACCTTCCACCTTGCAAATGTTTTGCACACCCCCATACTGAATGTAACCCCAGACCATGATTTTTCCACCACCAAACTTAACTGTTTTCTGGGTGTATTTTGGATCCATATGGGTTCCAGTAGGTCTCCTGCAGTATTTGCGGCGGCTGTGGCATAATTCAACTGAAGATTCATCAGAGAAATCCACCTTCTGCCACTTTTCCAGTGTCCTTCTGTTTAGCAGGCTGTGGAACTTGGCAAATGCCACACGTTTTTTTAATTGCCTTTTGCTTAGTGCTGGCTTCTGGGCCGTGATTCGACCATGGAGGCCATTTCGAGACAGAATCCTACAAACTGTTCTAGTTGACACAGGGACTTGAGGTGACCAGGCCTGTTGGAGCTCTGCTGCAGTGGAAGATGGGCTGGCTTTGGATTTTCTAACCAACAAACATTCCTCCTGAGCAGTTGTTGTGCGGGGTCTGCCTGGGCTTGTCAAAAACATATCCAGTCTCTTCAAATCTTTTTTTATTTCTTTGTGCTTGATGCGGAGACACATTAAAGGTGCCAACCACCTCTGCAGTGGATCTGGTCTTCAGCCTCTTGATAATCAAGGCTTTGGTCACAGGGTGGATTTTTGGCATGTTCTCAGAGGTCATCTTGCAGTTCAAGAGAAGGTCTGGGGTGCTGGGTTTCTTTTTATACACACCCACTAATTAACCGATCATTTAGTGAGCACAGGTGAGGATGTAAACTAGGATTGGGTGTATTATATGACAAGGCGACAAAACTTTTGTTTTGCCAAAATCTGACCTTTCTGTGTTCATTAAATGATCAATATTTCAGCTTTGCAGCAACTTTATTTTCATAACCTAAACCAAATTTGGGAGGGTTTCAGCTTTCAAAAGAGTAATTTATAAAACCAATGGATGAATTTAAAGTCAGGTTATAAGCTTTTATTTACATATCATGGATAAGCGACAGAACTTCTGTCAGGGAGTGTACACACAGAGGGATCTATTTCTATATATTATATAGAGTCATTACACACAGAGGGATCTATTCATATATATTATATAGAGTCATTACACACAGAGGGATCTATTTCTATATATTATATAGAGTCATTACACACAGAGGGATCTATTCATATATATTATATAGAGTCATTACACACAGAGGGATCTATTCCTATATATTATATAGAGTCATTACACACAGAGGGATCTATTCCTATATATTATATAGAGTCATTACACACAGAGGGATCTATTCATATATATTATATAGAGTCATTACACACAGAGGGATCTATTCCTATATATTATGTAGAATCATTACACACAGAGGGATCTATTTCAAGTGTTTATTTCTGTTAAGGTTGATGATTATGGCTTACAGACAATGAAAACCCAAAAGTCATTATCTCAGAAAATTGGAATATTTTATAAGACCAACTGAAAAATGATTTTTATCTCAGAAATGTTGGCTCCTACTGAAAAGTCTGTACAGTAAATGCCTCAATACTTGGTCAGGGCTCCTTTTGCATGAATTACTGCATCAATGCGGCGTGACATGGAGACGATCAGCCTGTGGCACTGCTGAGGTGTTATGGAAGCTCAGGTTGCTTTGATAGCAGCCTTCAACTCATCTGCATTGTTGAATCTGGTATCTCTCATCTTCCTCTTGACAATACTGCATAGATTCTCTATGGGGTTTAGGTCAGGCGCGTTTGCTGGCCAATCAAGCACATACTGTGGTTAGTAAACCAGGTATTGGTACTTTTGGCAGTGTGGACAGGTGCCAAGTCCTGCTGGAAAATGAAATTTTCATCTCCAAAAATCTTGTCAGCAGAGGGAAGCATGAAGTGCTGTAAAATTTCCTGGTAGACGGCTGCGCTGACTTTGATCTTGATAAAACACAGTGGAGCTACACCAGCAGATGACATGGCTCCCCAAACCATCACTGATTGTGGAAACTTCACACTAGACCTCAGCAGCTTGGATTGTGGCCTCTCCACTCTTCCTCCAGACTCTGGGACTGCGATTTCCAAATGAAATGCAAAATTTACTTTCATCTGAAAACAACCCCTTAGACCACTGAGAACAGTCCAGTTCGTTTTCCCCTTGGCCCAGGTAAGACGCTTCTGGCATTGTCTATTGGTCATGAGTGGTGACACAAGGAATGTGACACTTATAGCTCATGTCCTGGATACGTCTGTGTGTGGTGGCTCTTGAAGCACTGACTCCACAAGCAGTCCACTTCTTGTGAATCTCCCCCAAATTTTTGAATGGCCTTTTCTTAACAATCCTATCAAGGTTGCGATTATCCCAGTTGCTTGTGCACCTTTTTCTACCACACTTTTTCCTTCCACTCAACTTTCCATTAATATGCTTGGATACAGCACTCTGAGAACAGCCAGCTTTTTTGGCAATGACCTTTTGTGGCTTACCCTCCTTGTGGAATGTGTCAATGACTGCCTTCTGGACATCTGTCAAGTCATCAGTCTTCCCCATGATTGTGTAGCCTACTGAACCAGACTAAGGGATCATTTTAAACGTTTAGGAAGCCTTTGCAGGTGTTTTGTGGTAATCATTCTAATTTTCTGAGTTAATTACTTTTGGGTTTTCATTGGCTGTAAGCCGTAATTATCAACATGAACAAGATAAACTCTTCAAATAGATCCCTCTGTGTGTAATGACTCTATATAATATATAGGAATAGATCCCTCTGTGTGTAATGACTCTATATAATATATAGGAATAGATCCCTCTGTGTGTAATGACTCTATATAATATATAGGAATAGATCCCTCTGTGTGTAATGACTCTATATAATATATAGGAATAGATCCCTCTGCGTGTAATGACTCTATATAATATATAGGAATAGATCCCTCTGTGTGTAATGACTCTATATAATATATAGGAATAGATCCCTCTGTGTGTACTGGCTCTATATAATATATAGGAATAGATCCCTCTGTGTGTAATGACTCTATATAATATATGTTTCCCTTTTTGTATTGAATTACTGAAATAAATTAACTTTTTGATGATATTCTAATTTATTGAGATGCCCCTGTATACATCCCCTGTATATATTTAAATGCTGTAAAGAGAAAAAAAATCAAAACACCAGAATCGCTAGGTTTCAATTGTTGCACTTCACCCAAAAAATGCAATAAAAAATCATATTTTCCCCAAAATAGTATCAGCTTAGCCCACAAAAGACAAGCCCGCACTTCAGTCTAGAAACAGAGAAAGGTTAGTGATTAGGGATGAGCGAATCTGATCTGTAAAGTTCAGTGGTTGTAGTGGACTTTATCCTGGAAGTCCGTGGTCAAATGTTCATATTCTAATAAAGTTTGTTGAAAGCCTGCAGCCCAGCCAGTAAATGGGCTTTTCAGCTGTGGGCACTTCCACAGCTATCACAGCCATGCTGAGTACTGGCATGGCTGTGATTATCCGGCCGCATCGCGTCATCAGGTCTATATAGCTGTATTCCCCAACTCTAGTCCTCAAGGCCCACCAGTGCATGTTTTCAGGAGTTGATAAATACTGCTATATAGATCCATTGACACCATGCTCAGCACACACTGTCCTCTGGAAGTTGACAAAAGCAAAGTCCCTCTCCTCATTTTGTTCACCCGCACCCTTTAGTGCCTTTACCTTAGCTGGTTAATTTTCATAGCCAGTCAAGATAAACAGACAGCTGGGGTCTGGTATTATCAGGCTAGGAAGGCCCATAGGTATTTGTCCCCTCCCTGCCTAAAAATAGCAGCCCACAGCCGCCCCAGAAGTGGCACATCCATTAGATGCGCCAATTCTGACTCTTCACCCAGCTCTTCCTAACTGCCCTGGTGCGGTGGCAATCTGGGTAATACTTTTTGGGTTAGTGTTGGCTGTATATTGACAGCTGGCATCAAGCCCAGGGGTTGGTATTGTAGAAGTGTCTATCCGACACCCCCATTACTAACCCAGCAAGTGTACAGTTAAAAAAACACACAGGAAAAAGTAGTTTTTTTGAATATACACTTGACTATACGATCCCTCACACGCACTCATTCACCATTTTATTAAGAAAAAAAATCCTGGACGTTCCGACGTAATCCAAAGAGTAATGTTCCACAACGCACATCGATTCCGGTGGAGTAGCGTTCTGAGAACTTTCTCAGAATGAGGCTCCAGAGGTCACTGCCGGTCAGATATTACAAGCGGAGACATCACTGAGAAAATATATAAAAAAACAGCATGGGATCCCCACTATTTTTGATAACCAGCCAAGGTACAGCAGACAGCTGGGGGTTGCAGCCCGCAGCTGTCTATTTTGCAATTGTGCCCGTTTTGATCTTTTTTGCAGCCCCTTAGCCCTTACTATGACCATTTTATAGCATAGAAGTTCGGTTCTCCATTGACTTGTATTGTATGGAGTTTGGAGTCCGGGTACCCAAGGAAACTTTTATTTAACCTTCAGGCAGACTTGGTGAACCCGAACTTTCATGGGCCGTCCGCTCATCTCTAAATATAAATATAACAGCAGATAAGAGAACAGGATCAGGCTGTGCGAATGGACATGTCTGATCCTCCCTCTGTCAGGGGCAGATGGACAGCTCCATATACACCTGCCCTGTGCAGGAGCAGCAGTAAGGAACTATAGGCCCAGCTCATAGCTGGGGACAGCCAGCTTCTCATGTCTCAGTGGAGCGCCACAGACTATGTCACCCTCTCTACCCAAGGGGTTAGCAGAGGTGTGGCGCATGACTACAGGTAGCCAACCATACGTTTCAGTGCTGCCATGCACTTTCCTGTCCTCTGTTTCACCAGCGGGGAGTCCAGGGGTGCCCGGAGGTACAGTGGGAGACGTGAAAATTGCTGAGTGTCCAGCAGGGGGAGCGCGGTCTGCCTAGCGGTGTGTGTCCAGCAGGGGGAGCTCGGCCTGCACTGCAGTGTGTGTCCAGCAGGGGGAGCGCGGCTGCAGAGCGGTGTGTGTCCAGCAGGGGGAGCGCGGCCTGCACTGCAGTGTGTGTCCAGCAGGGGGAGCGCGGTCTGCAGAGCGGTGTGTGTCCAGCAGGGGGAGCTCGGCCTGCACTGCAGTGTGTGTCCAGCAGGGGGAGCGCGGCTGCAGAGCGGTGTGTGTCCAGCAGGGGGAGCTCGGCCTGCACTGCAGTGTGTGTCCAGCAGGGGGAGCGCGACTGCAGAGCGGTGTGTGTCCAGCAGGGGGAGCTCGGCCTGCACTGCAGTGTGTGTCCAGCAGGGGGAGCGCGGCTGCAGAGCGGTGTGTGTCCAGCAGGGGGAGCGCGGCCTGCACTGCAGTGTGTGTCCAGCAGGGGGCGGCCTGCAGAGCGGTGTGTGTCCAGCAGGGGGAGCTCGGCCTGCACTGCAGTGTGTGTCCAGCAGGGGGAGCGCGGCCTGCAGAGCGGTGTGTGTCCAGCAGGGGGAGCTCGGCCTGCACTGCAGTGTGTGTCCAGCAGGGGGAGCGCGGCTGCAGAGCGGTGTGTGTCCAGCAGGGGGAGCTCGGCCTGCACTGCAGTGTGTGTCCAGCAGGGGGAGCGCGGTCTGCAGAGCGGTGTGTGTCTAGCAGGGGGAGCTCGGCCTGCACTGCAGTGTGTGTCCAGCAGGGGGAGCGCGGCTGCAGAGCGGTGTGTGTCCAGCAGGGGGAGCGCGGCCTGCACTGCAGTGTGTGTCCGGCAGGGGGCGGCCTGCAGAGCGGTGTGTGTCTAGCAGGGGGAGCTCGGCCTGCACTGCAGTGTGTGTCCAGCAGGGGGAGCGCGGCCTGCACTGCAGTGTGTGTCCAGCAGGGGGAGCGCGGTCTGCAGAGCGGTGTGTGTCCAGCAGGGGGAGCTCGGCCTGCACTGCAGTGTGTGTCCAGCAGGGGGAGATCAGCCTGCAGAGCGGTGTGTGTCCAGCAGGGGGAGTGCGGCCTGCACTGCAGTGTGTGTCCAGCAGGGGGAGTGCGGCCTGCACTGCAGTGTGTGTCCAGCAGGGGGAGCGCGGCCTGCACTGCAGTGTGTGTCCAGCAGGGGGAGCGCGGTCTGCAGAGCGGTGTGTGTCCAGCAGGGGGAGCTCGGCCTGCACTGCAGTGTGTGTCCAGCAGGGGGAGCGCGGCTGCAGAGCGGTGTGTGTCCAGCAGGGGGAGATCAGCCTGCAGAGCGGCGTGTGTCCAGCAGGGGGAGATCAGCCTGCAGAGCGGTGTGTGTCCAGCAGGGGGAGCGCGGCCTGCACTGCAGTGTGTGTCCAGCAGGGGGAGCGCGGCCTGCACTGCAGTGTGTGTCCAGCAGGGGGAGCGCGGCCTGCAGAGCGGTGTGTGTCCAGCAGGGGGAGATCAGCCTGCACTGCAGTGTGTGTCCGGCAGGGGGAGTGCGGCCTGCACTGCAGTGTGTGTCCGGCAGGGGGAGCGCGGCTGCAGAGCGGCGTGTGTCCGGCAGGGGGAGCGCGGCCTGCAGTGCAGTGTGTGTCCGGCAGGGGGCGGCCGTGCGCCCGTGTTGTGTGCAGTGTGGCGCTGTCTGTGTGTGGGCGCCGCTTGGACTTGTTGTTGGGTAAAGTTTTGCTGGAAGGGAAGAGGCGGCTGTGCGCGGAGTGAGCGGCGCTGGTCGGTGCCGGGGGCCGTGCTGGTGCCGGAGTGTGAGCCCCGGGGGCCGGGAGTGCGGCTATGCGGCTGGAAGTTGTGTGCTGGTCCCGCACTGCTCTCCGTGAGTGTCCGCCGTGAGTGCCTGCCCTGTGCGGCCGTGTCGGTGCATGCTGCCCGGCGTCTGGAGTGTCCGTGTGTCGGGTGCGGCTGTGACCCGTGTCCCCTCCTCTCCCCTGGTGTCTCCCGCTGGCGGGCCCAGCTGTCTATGAGCGCCCCCCCGGTGATCCGGCCGCCCAGCCCCGCGGGCCCCGGCCTCTCCCTACAGATCCAGATCGGCCTGAGCCGGGAGCCCGTCCTACTGCCCGAGCCCGGAGAGCTGAGCCTGGGGGCCGTGCGGGAGATGGCCTGCTCCATCGTGGACCAGAAGGTGAGGCCGCCGCCATGGGACTGCCCGGGGCACTGCAGCGCCCAGCATGCCCGCACTGCACTACAACCCCCAGCATGCCCGCACTGCACTACTACAACCCCCAGCATGCCCGCACTGCACTACTACAACCCCCAGCATGCCCGCACTGCACTACTACAACCCCCAGCATGCCCGCACTGCACTACAACCCCCAGCATGCCCGCACTGCACTACAACCCCCAGCATGCCCGCACTGCACTGCAACCCCCAGCATGCCCGCACTGCACTACAACCCCCCCAGCATGCCCGCACTGCACTACAACCCCCCCAGCATGCCCGCACTGCACTACTACAACCCCCAGCATGCCCGCACTGCACTACTACAACCCCCAGCATGCCCGCACTGCACTACTACAACCCCCAGCATGCCCGCACTGCACTACTACAACCCCCAGCATGCCCGCACTGCACTACTACAACCCCCAGCATGCCCGCACTGCACTACAACCCCCCCAGCATGCCCGCACTGCACTACTACAACCCCCAGCATGCCCGCACTGCACTACTACAACCCCCAGCATGCCCGCACTGCACTACTACAACCCCCAGCATGCCCGCACTGCACTACTACAACCCCCAGCATGCCCGCACTGCACTACAACCCCCCCAGCATGCCCGCACTGCACTACTACAACCCCCAGCATGCCCGCACTGCACTACAACCCCCCCAGCATGCCCGCACTGCACTACTACAACCCCCAGCATGCCCGCACTGCACTACTACAACCCCCAGCATGCCCGCACTGCACTACTACAACCCCCAGCATGCCCGCACTGCACTACTACAACCCCCAGCATGCCCGCACTGCACTACTACAACCCCCAGCATGCCCGCACTGCACTACTACAACCCCCAGCATGCCCGCACTGCACTACAACCCCCCCAGCATGCCCGCACTGCACTACTACAACCCCCAGCATGCCCGCACTGCACTACTACAACCCCCAGCATGCCCGCACTGCACTACTACAACCCCCAGCATGCCCGCACTGCACTACTACAACCCCCAGCATGCCCGCACTGCACTACTACAACCCCCAGCATGCCCGCACTGCACTACTACAACCCCCAGCATGCCCGCACTGCACTACAACCCCCCCAGCATGCCCGCACTGCACTACTACAACCCCCAGCATGCCCGCACTGCACTACTACAACCCCCAGCATGCCCGCACTGCACTACTACAACCCCCAGCATGCCCGCACTGCACTACTACAACCCCCAGCATGCCCGCACTGCACTACTACAACCCCCAGCATGCCCGCACTGCACTACTACAACCCCCAGCATGCCCGCACTGCACTACTACAACCCCCAGCATGCCCGCACTGCACTACTACAACCCCCAGCATGCCCGCACTGCACTGCAACCCCCAGCATGCCCGCACTGCACTACAACCCCCAGCATGCCCGCACTGCACTACTACAACCCCCAGCATGCCCGCACAGCACTGCAACCCCCAGCATGCCCGCACTGCACTACAACCCCCAGCATGCCCGCACAGCACTGCAACCCCCAGCATGCCCGCACTGCACTACTACAACCCCCAGCATGCCCGCACTGCACTACTACAACCCCCAGCATGCCCGCACTGCACTACTACAACCCCCAGCATGCCCGCACTGCACTACTACAACCCCCAGCATGCCCGCACTGCACTACTACAACCCCCAGCATGCCCGCACTGCACTACTACAACCCCCAGCATGCCCGCACTGCACTGCAACCCCCAGCATGCCCGCACTGCACTACAACCCCCAGCATGCCCGCACTGCACTACTACAACCCCCAGCATGCCCGCACTGCACTACTACAACCCCCAGCATGCCCGCACTGCACTACTACAACCCCCAGCATGCCCGCACTGCACTACTACAACCCCCAGCATGCCCGCACTGCACTACTACAACCCCCAGCATGCCCGCACTGCACTACAACCCCCAGCATGCCCGCACTGCACTACTACAACCCCCAGCATGCCCGCACTGCACTACTACAACCCCCAGCATGCCCGCACTGCACTACTACAACCCCCAGCATGCCCGCACTGCACTACTACAACCCCCAGCATGCCCGCACTGCACTACTACAACCCCCAGCATGCCCGCACTGCACTACTACAACCCCCAGCATGCCCGCACTGCACTACTACAACCCCCAGCATGCCCGCACTGCACTACTACAACCCCCAGCATGCCCGCACTGCACTACTACAACCCCCAGCATGCCCGCACTGCACTACTACAACCCCCAGCATGCCCGCACAGCACTGCAACCCCCAGCATGCCCGCACTGCACTACAACCCCCAGCATGCCCGCACAGCACTGCAACCCCCAGCATGCCCGCACTGCACTACTACAACCCCCAGCATGCCCGCACTGCACTACTACAACCCCCAGCATGCCCGCACTGCACTACTACAACCCCCAGCATGCCCGCACTGCACTACTACAACCCCCAGCATGCCCGCACTGCACTACTACAACCCCCAGCATGCCCGCACTGCACTACTACAACCCCCAGCATGCCCGCACTGCACTACTACAACCCCCAGCATGCCCGCACTGCACTACTACAACCCCCAGCATGCCCGCACTGCACTACTACAACCCCCAGCATGCCCGCACTGCACTACAACCCCCAGCATGCCCGCACTGCACTACAACCCCCAGCATGCCCGCACTGCACTACTACAACCCCCAGCATGCCCGCACTGCACTACAACCCCCAGCATGCCCGCACTGCACTACTACAACCCCCAGCATGCCCGCACTGCACTACTACAACCCCCAGCATGCCCGCACAGCACTACAACCCCCAGCATGCCCGCACAGCACTACAACCCCCAGCATGCCCGCACTGCACTACAACCCCCAGCATGCCCGCACTGCACTACAACCCCCAGCATGCCCGCACTGCACTACAACCCCCAGCATGCCCGCACAGCACTACAACCCCCAGCATGCCCGCACTGCACTACAACCCCCAGCATGCCCGCACTGCACTACAACCCCCAGCATGCCCGCACTGCACTACAACCCCCAGCATGCCCGCGCAGCACTACAACCCCCAGCATGCCCGCGCAGCACTACAACCCCCAGCATGCCCGCGCAGCACTACAACCCCCAGCATGCCCGCGCAGCACTACAACCCCCAGCATGCCCGCGCAGCACTACAACCCCCAGCATGCCCGCACATCACTACAACCCCCAGCATGCCCGCACATCACTACAACCCCCAGCATGCCCGCACATCACTACAACCCCCAGCATGCCCGCACATCACTACAACCCCCAGCATGCCCACACATCACTACAACCCCCAGCATGCCCACACATCACTACAACCCCCAGCATGCCCACACATCACTACAACCCCCAGCATGCCCACACATCACTACAACCCCCAGCATGCCCACACATCACTACAACCCCCAGCATGCCCACACATCACTACAACCCCCAGCATGCCCGCACAGCACTACAGCCCCCAGCATGCCCGCACAGCACTACAACCCCCAGCATTATTACTACCACCAGCATCATCTCTACTACACTGCCACCACCATAATCATCACTACTGCCGCCATCATGCCCACAGCATTGCTACTACACTACTTCCATCATCACCACCATGATGTCCCCGCCCTCCTGTGTGACACACCTTCTTCTATAGCCCCAGTGTTGGGCAGTGCAGCTGTAGAGGCCACTAGATACAGTTATTGAAGTCTTGTGCCATGTGTTCTATGTGTTCCATCTTTTATGCGCAGCAGAGCAGGTTGGACATTTTTCCATTTTATTTGAAACTCCACCTCCTTTAGAAATAGATGGCAGCAGCAGCAGCGCCCCTCCACAGTGTTGATCCCGCTGTGCCCCCTTCTGGCTTCTTTTCCACCCGTCTGTGCACATCTGGGATGTGAGGAGGCGATTCCTGCAGTCAGAGCTCCGGCCTCTGATATTGACCCTCCGCCTGGTCTCTGCGCTCGTCAATGTCTCCAGAATCTCTGGCTGTGTTTCCGCTGTAGATGGTGGGGGATTCACGGTAAGGAACATTTCTCTGAAAGCGTTTTAGCCGCGGTTGTACACAGATAAAGGAAGGTCTGACCATCTTTGCTGCGGGAGCCTCTGCCTCTCTTCACACTCTTTCTATGCAGTCTTCCTGTGACTTTGTTGATAACTGACCCCTTCCTTACATGTTTCCCCTCAGCACCTCTTACTTCTCCAGACGTTTTCTAGCCCTGTCCCAACTGTTTTGAGCTGTTTCTGCCATCAACGTCTAAAGGAGTTATTTTTCTAAATGAAATGGAAAAATGTCCGCTAATTATATGTCTATAAGGATTTCCAAGTCATTGCATTCTTGCCTTATTTACATCTCAACTTGTTTGGAATTGGGGTGATACATCAGACATCCCCCACAATCTTGTGTAATGGTGGTATCAGATGTCTTGCAGCGTCTTTTCTTAGCGCGTGTTCACACACAGGTAAGTGCTGCATGCGTCTCACCATTATATGCAATGTGCTTCTTGCCCAGGTGCCTTGTAGTGTGATACAAACCTATAATATCCAAACTAATTCCCGGGCCGATACACCTCGTAACGGAAGCAGCACTGCTGCGTGCGTGACCATGGCAGGTCCTACGCCTGGGAATTACAGCACTGTATATGGTGTATAAAGGAAGGGGAACAATGCTTAAACAATAGAAGGGTTAATAGCTTATATTGTGTCAATAATAAAGGGAAGGAAAAAAAGAGAAATCAGAATCAATATTCGATGTGACCGCTCTTTGTCTTCAAAACCGAATCAGAGAATCTCTTCTTCTAGGTCCTCTTTCCTTTTAAAGTTTTTGGGAGATTGTTCCAAACATCTTGGAGAACCGACCCCAGATCTTCTGCGGATCCTTCTGTCCGTACATGTAATCCCAGACAGACTGGATGATGAGAGATTAGGGCCCTGTGAGGTCCGATCATCACTCCCTGATCTTCTTTACTCTGGAGATGGCTCTTAATGACATTGGCTGTGTGTTTGGGGTGGTTGTTCTGTTCTAGAATAAATTTGGAGCCAAATAGACGCCTGATGGTATTACATGATTGATAAGTATCTGCCTGAATTCCTCAGCATTGAGGACACCAATAATCCTGACCAAATCCTCAACTCCATTTGGTAAATTGCATCCCCAGACTTGCAGGAGCCTCCACCATGCTTCACTGTTAGGCCAGAGTCACACTTGCGAGTGCCTCGCGTGAGTCTCTCATTGAATCATCCGGCATGGACTCGCACTCTCCTGACAGGAGCGGGTCGGTTGCATGTATGTCTATACAGCTGAGATGCTCCTGTCCTGAGAGTGTGAGTCCATGCCGGATGATTCAATGAGAGACTCGCGTGAGGCACTTGCAAGTGTGACTCTGGCCTAACCCACACACCCTCATTATTGTGCCGCTCTCCAGACCTTCAGAGAGCAAACTGCCTTCTGTTTCAGCAAAATATTACCCATTTTAGTTTCTATGTTCCTCAGCGTTGCCAATTTCTTGGTGTTTCTTCAAAAAACCTTGAAATCCTTGCCTGGGAGAGACCTTGCTGATGCCCTATAACTACCTTGTGTCTTGGTTACTGTGCTCAATCTTGCCATGGTGTATGACCTGTGCCATGAAGCCGTCTTCCATAACCTCACCAATGGAGCAGTATTTGTCTGTTCCTCACCCAGTTGTAAGCCTCCTACACAGCTGTTTCTGTTTCAGTTGATGACTGTTTTTAAGAAAATATTTATTAATTTTGGTATAATTGGTTAGTCATACACCCGACCATAATCCTACAAAGTTGCTGACTATTCAAGTGTATGTAGAAGAATTGATTTTGCGGCTGTTTGCAGACAGAGGGCGGTCACATCGAATATTGATTTAGATTTCTCTCTTGTTCATTCACTTTGCATTTAGTTAATTGATAAAAATAAACAATTAACACTTCTATTTTTGAAAACCTTCTTATTTTGCAGCATTTCTGCCACATATATCTAAAACAGCATTGTCCATGTGTGCGTATATACTGTACATGTATACACAGTGCGGGGAGTGAATTTAAGTCTATTTTTACTCGGGGGACAAGAGCATTTAAGAAGGGTTTGTGCAAGGAGCGGACCACCCCTTTAAGACGTCCGTATATGCTGTATATACTCCCCTCTCTCCAGCGCTGACCTAGGTGAAGTGGTCGGCGTACACCGCAGTGCTGTGTATACCTGGGCGCTGAGCGCGGTGCTGTGCAATCCTTACATTGCTTGTTCCAGTCCTTTTGCTTCCTACGTTTTTCATTTAGTGACATGTAATTACCCAGTTTATGTATGATTAACCATTCGCAGGCTGTAATCTCATTACGTCTCCAGGTCACTTAAAAACATCTTTATAAAAATCTGCGTCATTCTATTCTGCCAAATTGTATATGTATGTAGAAGCCACCAGCGTCCCCCACCTGTGCTATAATCCAGGGAATTAGCGGCCCCCGGCAGCCTCCACCACTGAGTAATGTAGAAGTGTCCATGCAGGTAACTTAAAGAATAAGGGTATGTGCACACAACGCCTTTGCTCTGCCGAGGTTTTGCTAGGCGAAAAAGTCGTCTGTGTTTTTCTTTGTGGCATTGCTGGGAGGTTCATTGTTTTAGGCGGTGGCCTCACCATCATTTTAGGCGGTGGCTTCACCATCGTTTTAGGCAATGGTTTGCCCATTGTTTTATGCAATTGTTTACCCATTGTTTTACGTGGTGGCCTCCCCATTGTTTTACGCGGTGGTCTCACGATTGTTTTACGCGGTGGTCTCACGATTGTTTTACGTGGTGGTCTCACGATTGTTTTACGCGGTGGTCTCACGATTGTTTTACGCGGTGGTCTCACGATTGTTTTACGCGGTGGTCTCACGATTGTTTTATGCGGTGGTCTCACCATTGTTTTACGCGGTGGTCTCACCATTGTTTTACGCGGTGGTCTCACCATTGTTTTACGCGGTGGTCTCACCATTGTTTTAGGCGGTGGTCTCACCATTGTTTTAGGCGGTGGTCTCACCATTGTTTTACGCGGTGGTCTCACCATTGTTTTACGCGGTGGTCTCACCATAGTGTTACGCGGCGGCCTCACCATAGTGTTACGCGGCGGCCTCACCATAGTGTTACGCGGCGGCCTCACCATAGTGTTACGCGGCGGCCTCACCATAGTGTTACGCGGCGGCCTCACCATAGTGTTACGCGGCGGCCTCACCATAGTGTTACGCCGCGGCCTCACCATAGTGTTACGCCGCGGCCTCACCATAGTGTTACGCCGCGGCCTCACCATAGTGTTACGCCGCGGCCTCACCATAGTGTTACGCCGCGGCCTCACCATAGTGTTACGCCGCGGCCTCACCATAGTGTTACGCCGCGGCCTCACCATAAAAGATGGGGCGGCTTCCAGCAGTAGATGCCGATGTATGAACACGTCACTTCTTTTACCTTCCGCACGGTTTCTGAAGCCATTAAAAGAAGCGACAGCAGATGAGTTGAGCAGAGGAACATCATCCTTACATTGCAGATTCTGAGCGGATTCCGCCCTCCAAAGACACCACGTGCACGTTGTCTAAGGCCATGGTCACACAATGCTTTTTTTCTGCAGCCAAAACCTGCTCTTGGCAGTGAAGAAGCAGCATACAAAAGGCAGGTTGTGCGGTGTTTTTTTATGCTGCTTTGTTATATTTTTTTGCTGCTTTTGTGGTGCATATTGTTATTTTTTTTTTTGCTGCATTTTTTGCTCTTCCTCATTTCTTTCTATGGGGAATAAACATTGACATGCTCTGATTTAAGAAAACGCAGCAGCTTTCCAATTTAGTAAGGAAAAAAACAATCGTGTATGAGATTTCTGAAGTCTCAAAGCCTTTGCTCGTCCTGTAAAAAGCAGCTTTTATTGTGCATAAAAAAAGCTGCAAAAGCGCACCGTGTGACCATACCCTAAGCACGCGGTCCCAATCCTTCCTGCTTCCTGAGTGCGCCACAGACTCCTCTACATAACGTCTTCAGGATCATTTTTACAAATGTGTCTGGGGATAGTCAGTGTGGCCAGTGACGGCAGTGACCCTGCCCCGGGTACTGTCTGCTGGGACCAGTTCTCTTGTAGTTTGGTGTATGGCACTGTACACATTAGGTAGCTGTCGGCCGGACCCCTGTGTAACTCTGCGGGTGACGCTTCCCTCCCTGTCTGCTCCCTGATATCAGTGTTTGGCTGACTGTAATGTGTAGCACCAGATGGATGGATGGCTGATTAGTAATGTCGTGGGATTTTGCAGCCACAACAGAGATGGGAAAATCCGGGCACAGTTTAGGTGTAACCTTACCAAGGCACTTTTTGGGCCCTTGGAGTTCTTCTTTTCCCCCAAATCTCAGCATGGCCTTTTTTTACCCCAATTATCTTGTCTATAGGGAAAAAACAACATAAAGTGCAAAATACCTTTTAAAGAAAAAGACATTAAAATAGTCATTATTAGTGAACATGTCCTCAGGGTGCGTTCACACATGGTGCCCACACTGCAGCTTTTACTCCCAGATTTGTGGATGCAAATTACTGTATTTTTCGGATTATAAGACACACTTTTCCTGCCAAAAATTTGGGAGGAAAGTGAGGGGTGCGTCTTATAATCTGAATGTAGCTTACCAGGGTAATGGAGAAGGGTCGCAAGGGGCCAGGGGAATGCTGCGGTGGCTGGGCTGGTGCGGGGTCTGCAGAAGCTGGTGCTGGGGAAGCTGTGCCGTGTCAGCAGCTGCTGTGTGCAGTCAGGTGGCTGGAGCTGGGGCTGCTGTACGGGGTCTCTGGCTGCTGCAGCGGCTGTGCGGGGTTTGTGCATGGTCTCCGGTGGCTCTTGCTGGGCCTGTTGTGCGTGGTCTCCGGTGGCTCTTGCTGGGCCTGTTGTGCGTGGTCTCCGGTGGCTCTTGCTGGGCCTGTTGTGCGTGGTCTCCGGTGGCTCTTGCTGGGCCTGTTGTGCGTGGTCTCCGGTGGCTCTTGCTGGGCCTGTTGTGCGTGGTCTCCGGTGGCTCTTGCTGGGCCTGTTGTGTGTGGTCTCCGGTGGCTGTTGCGGGGCCTGTTGTGCGTGGTCTCCGGTGGCTGTTGCGGGGCCTGTTGTGCGTGGTCTCCGGTGGCTCTTGCTGGGCCTGTTGTGCGTGGTCTCCGGTGGCTCTTGCTGGGCCTGTTGTGCGTGGTCTCCGGTGGCTCTTGCTGGGCCTTTTGTGCGTGGTCTCCGGTGGCTGTTGCGGGGCCTGTTGTGCGTGGTCTCCGGTGGCTGTTGCGGGGCCTGTTGTGCGTGGTCTCCGGTGGCTCTTGCTGGGCCTGTTGTGCGTGGTCTCCGGTGGCTCTTGCTGGGCCTGTTGTGTGTGGTCTCCGGTGGCTCTTGCTGGGCCTGTTGTGCGTGGTCTCCGGTGGCTCTTGCTGGGCCTGTTGTGCGTGGTCTCCGGTGGCTCTTGCTGGGCCTGTTGTGCGTGGTCTCCGGTGGCTCTTGCTGGGCCTGTTGTGCGTGGTCTCCGGTGGCTCTTGCTGGGCCTGTTGTGCGTGGTCTCCGGTGGCTCTTGCTGGGCCTGTTGTGCGTGGTCTCCGGTGGCTCTTGCTGGGCCTGTTGTGCGTGGTCTCCGGTGGCTGTTGCGGGGCCTGTTGTGCGTGGTCTCCGGTGGCTGTTGCGGGGCCTGTTGTGCGTGGTCTCCGGTGGCTCTTGCTGGGCCTGTTGTGCGTGGTCTCCGGTGGCTGTTGCGGGGCCTGTTGTGCGTGGTCTCCGGTGGCTCTTGCTGGGCCTGTTGTGCGTGGTCTCCGGTGGCTCTTGCTGGGTCTGTTGTGCGTGGTCTCCGGTGGCTCTTTCTGGGCATGTTGTGCGTGGTCTCCGGTGGCTGTTGTGGGGCCTGTTGTGCAGGGGCTCAGGCAGCTTTACTGGCGTTGTGGGTCGGGCGGCGAGTACTTCAAATAATACCACCCAAAGTCGGTGCGTGTGCAGTGGGAGCTCTCGGCTCGAAATCTCATCTGCGCAGGCGCCGCCTCCAGCCCATTGATCTCCCTCCAGCGGACTTCAGGAAAATGGTGCCTGGAGGTGGCGCTTGTGCAGATGAGATCTCCGCTTGCCATTGAGCCTAGTGCTCAATCTGCGCTTACTCCGGGCACCATTTCTTTGAAGCTCTCAGCACGGCAAAACCAGCCTCTGCCGCAGCCCGAGCACAGCTGCCCTAGCACGGAAGAACCAGCCGCAGCCCCAGCCTCCGCTGCTGCACCAGCACAGCCTCCACCACCGCTACTGCCCCCTCTGGTAAGACACCACCGGATTACAAGATGGACCCCTTTTTTCTTTTTTTGTTTCACCTTTTCTTGCTCTGAATTTGGGGTGCGTCTTATAATCCGTTGCGTCATAAAATGAAAAGTCCGGTTATCAGCCTATTACAGCAGCGTTGTGGAGACATGTTACCAAATCCTATCCGCCGGCTGCAGAATCATGCGGCACGGAGTTTGGAGTGTGGATGGATTTTACAGTTGCAGCGTATTTTCTTTTTGCAGTTTTCATCTTCTGTTGCAGATTTGCCGTCCACACCTTGGTCCTCGTTCAGACATGTGCGGCTTTTCTCGTGTGTAAGAACACGGGGTGACATTATAGTGCCATCAGTGTTTGGTCAGGGGCTGTTTTACCATCAGTGTTGTATTGGCGAGTTACACGTATGAAAACCAACATGTGAACAGCGCTCTAGACTATACACACGGGATTCACAGTCTTCTGAATGGGGCCTTAGGGGGACTTTTTTTTTTTTTAATGACAACCATATCTTAGATACTTAAAGGGACTCTCAGCACAGAATGACTGTACTAACCAAGCACAGGCACTTGGTGCACCATGTAACTTCACCTTCCCGCTAGCTTGTTTTTCCTTTTATCGCCTTTTTTCTTTGACTGTATAAAACCACAGCTGTCAATCAAATAAAGAGGGGGAGGGTGGGGATAGAGGGAAAACAAGCAGGTGGGAAGGTGCCCGTAATTGTTTGGCGTTGTTATGATGCACCGAGCGCCTGTGCTTGGTTTGTACAGTCATTCTGTGCGGACAGTCCCTGTAAGAAACAGTTGTGACAACGACTATGGAGAGAATCAGCCGTTGTGTTTCCTGCTGTCTGTGTGTGTGTCTCTCTGGGAGTGGTTTTCTGTAGTAATAAGTGGGTACGCTTGTTCGCCATGCGGCTGATGTAGGGGGCTCTGCCTGCTGATCCTCGGCACCCCTCGTGTGCAGTGGAGGAGCCTCAGACTAAACTCTATGAAGTGACGTCTTGGCCGTGCATAGGAGGATCAGAGAGAGGAAATGCAAGAGCGGCAGCAGACGGTGACGTCCTCTCCCAAACACTGGGAGGAAGTGTGTGCAGAGCGCGCCAGCTCTGCTACATGGCATCAGTGTGATCCACATTCATGTGCAGGGGAGGCCAGGAATCTGTCTGTACGGCTGCGATCACATGTCCTGGAATCCTCCGATAGGACAAATCCAGAACGGATCCATTGGTAAAAAAAAAAGTTCTGCAAATACAACTTTTTTTGGCCATTTTTTAAAAACTTTTTTTAACATTGGAGTCTATGGAGAACAGATCCATCCATTATTCTTGCATTTGTAAAGGATCCCTTTTTTAGCATTGGAGTCTATGGAGAACAGATCCATTCATTATTCTTGCATTTGTAAAGGATCCCTTTTTTAGCATTTGAGTCTATAGAGAAGAGATCCATCCATTATTCTTGCATTTATAAAGGATCCCTTTTTTAGCATTTGAGTCTATAGAGAAGAGATCCATCCATTATTCTTGCATTTATAAAGGATCCCTTTTTTAGCATTGGAGTCTATGGAGAACAGATCCATCCATTATTCTTGCATTTGTAAAGGATCCCTTTTTTTTTAGCATTGGAGTCTATGGAGAACAGATCCATCCATTATTCTTGCATTTGTAAAGGATCCCTTTTTTAGCATTGGAGTCTATGGAGAACAGATCCATCCATTATTCTTGCATTTGTAAAGGATCCCTTTTTTAGCATTGGAGTCTATGGAGAACAGATCCATCCATTATTCTTGCATTTGTAAAGGATCCCTTTTTTATTTAGTGGATCAGTTTCAAATAGCAGATAAATAACAGTCCTTTAACTCATCCGTTCTCCATAGATGCCAATGTTAAAAAACTGCTCCCGCTAAAATCAATTATTTACAAACTGACACAAAAGTTGAACTTTTTTTTGCCAACGGATTGGTTGTAATGGATGATTACCGGTCATGTGTGCTCAGCCGCCCTCTTGTGTGCTTCATCCTTCATGGTGACAGACCCAGCATATAAGAAGAGATGCACATATACCGTATACGCTGCTGCATTTGGAGGTCCTATCCCCAGCATATAGCTGTAGAAAACTATACACATAATACACAGGAGAAGCTTCACCATTTAGGGTACTTTCACACTTGCGTTGTTTTCCTTCCGTCACAATCCGCCCTTTTGGAAAACAGCGGAATCCGTTAACGGATTCCGCTCTTTCCAATAGACTTGTATGGATGACGGATTGTGCCAAAAGGACCTTCGTTGCTTCCGCTGGGCGACGCTCCGTTGCTTCCGCCCAGCGGGAGGAACGCAGCATGTAACGTTTTTTTGAGCAGCGGAATCCTTAGGATTTCACTGCGCATGCTCTCTCTGGCTCCCTGCACCCGTTACCAAGGTAAATATCGGGTAACCAAGGAAAGTGCTTTACCCGATATTTACCCTGGCCACGTGTGCAGGGAGCCCGACACTTCCCTGCTCGGCTCTGCCCCCTCCCGCACTCCACTTCGCATGTGTGTGTATATATATATATACACACACACACACACACACACACACACACACACACACACACACACCTATCCTCAGCGCCATGGCCCCGCTCGGCTCCACCCACTCCGCACTCCGCCCCCGCACACATTCTCGGCGGCCGAGCGATCAGCTGATCACCCGGCGCTGGGAGTTCCCAGAGATGCTTAGCCCTTGTTGGCCCTTTTGCCTTCACTCTGCGGTCCAGCTCCCCCCAAACCATCTCGATTGGGTTCAGGTCTGGTGACTGTGGAGGCCAGGTCATCTGGCGTAGCACCCCATCACTCTCCTTCTTAGTCAAATAGCCCTTACACAGCCTGGAGGTGTGTTTGGGGTCATTGTCCTGTTGAAAAATAAATGATGGTCCAACTAAACGCAAACCGGATGGAATAGCATGCCGCTGCAAGATGCTGTGGTAGCCATGCTGGTTCTGTATGCCTTCAATTTTGAATAAATCCCCAACAATGTCACCAGCAAAGCACCCCCACACCATCACACCTCCTCCTCCATACTTCATGGTGGGAACCAGCCATGTAGAGTCCATCCGTTCACCTTTTCTACAAAGACACGATGGTTGGATCCAAAGATCTCAAATTTGGACTCATCAGACCAAGCACAGATTTCCACTGGTCTAATGTCCATTCCTTGGGTTCTTTAGCCCAAACAAATCTCTTCTACTTGCTGCCTGTCCTTAGCAGTGGTTTCCTAGCAACTATTTTACCATGAAGGCTGCTGCACAAAGTCTCCTCTTAACAGTTGTTCTAGAGATGAGGTGTGTCCAAACTTTTGGTCTGTACTGTGCGTGTGTATATAGATAGATAGAGAGAGATAGAGAGAGAGATAGATATAATATGGCACATTAGATGCTAATTCTACATATATCCAACATAGAAGCTTGATTTTTAAACAGTGGCTCATATTCTGGTGACACATTCCCTTTAATTACATCTATCATTGTAATGATTCTTTACATACCTGTAGTGGTCAACTCGGATGTTTAGGTTTTGAAATCCAAGCAAGTAAAGTTTATAAAATCATCAGCTTCTTGAGTGACAGCAGCTGAGGATCAGGTAATAGCTGGGGGCTATTCAGCGTTATCCCCTCCCCTGGTTAGAATTAGCATAAGTATTATACAATGGATGACTTCCAGGACCTGTGCTGATGTCATGCCCATGTGACCAGAAGAGGCGGGGCCTCAGCCAAGAAAGCTGATACCAGGAAGCAACATTTTTCTGTTGGCTGAGGTCCCGCCCCTTCTGGTCACATGGGTATGACATCAGCACAGGTCCTGCAAATCAAAAATTAAATTGATAGTATAATACTTATATAATCTAATATTAAAATGCTAATTTTAACAGATGGTGCGATGAGTATGAATACGCCCATGAAACACTGGAGCTGCCACCAGGTCACAAAGTGCCTGAGGCTGACCAGAGTGGCAGTGATAGGGGATTAACATGGCGGCAGGGGACTTGCATTTATAGCACCACTCCAGGGGTGCAATACCAATAAACTGCTGGAGTGGTGCTTTAACAATGGGTTTGGCTTCTTGCAGTTGTGATATGTTACATTTTTCTGAAAAATATGGACAAAATCTTCTCTTCCGTCCTTAGCGCTGGATTGTGATGCTGAGCACCATGTCTCATTGCAAAGCCCCTGGTCCTTGGCTTATGTGCGGAGATGTTTTCTGTGTGTGATGCTGTTATATTGTTAAAGAAGTTGTCCAGTTACCAAAACTGATTTTTTTTTTCTGATAAATCTTGCTAATATGTGCCCCTCAACACATCTATTATGTTTTTTCAGCAAAATTACCTTTTATTGTGCACTAGCAGCACATGCTCATTGCTGGCTCCAGCTCTGATGGGGTTAATCTCTCCTCTGACTTCCTGTGTTCAGTTCCTACAAGTCCCAGAATTCTTTGTGGCTCTAGGGCGGTGTCTGGCTTATCTAACACACCCCCCTCAGCTCTCCACCCAAAGCCTCCTCCCTGCCTCTTCTCTGTGTGGATGCACTGAGAGCAATCACACAGAGACAGCAGCAGCTCCCAGCTCTGCACAACCAGGGGAAGAAAGTGTGTGTGTGCATGTGTGTGCGTGTGTGTGCGTGTGTGTGCGTGTGTGTGCGTGTGTGTGCGTGTGTGTGCGTGTGTGTGCGTGTGTGTGCGTGTGTGTGCGTGTGTGTGCGTGTGTGTGCGTGTGTGTGCGTGTGTGTGCGTGTGTGTGCGTGTGTGTGCGTGTGTGTGCGTGTGTGTGCGTGTGTGTGCGTGTGTGTGCGTGTGTGTGCGTGTGTGTGCGTGTGTGTGCGTGTGTGTGCGTGTGTGTGCGTGTGTGTGCGTGTGTGTGCGTGTGTGTGCGTGTGTGTGCGTGTGTGTGCGTGTGTGTGCGTGTGTGTGCGTGTGTGTGCGTGTGTGTGCGTGTGTGTGCGTGCGTGTGCGTGCGTGTGTGTGCGTGTGTGTGCGTGTGTGTGCGTGTGTGTGCGTGTGTGTGCGTGTGTGTGCGTGTGTGTGCGTGTGTGCGCGTGTGTGCGCTGTGTGCGCGTGTGTGCGCGTGTGTGCGCGTGTGTGCGCGTGTGTGCGCGTGTGTGCGCGTGTGTGCGCGTGTGTGCGTGTGTGTGCGTGTGCGTGTGCGTGCGTGTGCGTGCGTGTGCGTGTGTGTGCGTGTGTGTGCGTGTGTGTGCGTGTGTGTGCGTGCGTGTGCGTGCGTGTGTGTGTGTGCGTGTGTGTGTGTGCGTGTGTGTGTGCGCGTGTGTGTGCGCGTGTGTGCATGTGTGTGCGCGTGTACAGAAATTATGATTATTAGTCTGCGCAACATGTGAAAAAAATAATTGGGGAAAAAAAAGTGTCGGGGTGATGAGATTACTTTTTTCCCTCTTGCCTAGTCTGTGTGTCGTCCGTATCATCCGCAAACCGCATATGACCGGATCCTGTGGATTAAATGTGCAGCGCATGCAACCATTATTTTACCGGATCCTTCTGCAGCTGGACTTTATCGGCCGGCGCTGGAGTCAGCTGACTCCTGATCTCACAGCCCGCACACGCTGCAATGGCTGATAGTGGGCTCATTCACATGACTGTTCCGTTTGTCCTAGTCAGTTCCTGTTTTTTTGCGGCCCCACAGACAGGACCATCTTTTCAATGTCTTTTGTGTAGGATCGGATGGTACACGGTAGCACTTCCATGTGCATCCGATCCTACAAAAAAAAACACATCGGATGCCGTATGTCCGCTCCGTTATTATGGAACATGTCCTATTCTGTTCTGTAATACCGAACTGTGACTCAATACAAGTCAATGGGTCCGCAAAATTCCCGGAAGCAACACGGAAGCACTTCCATGTGACTTCCGTTGGGTGCCCGTGCAGTCAGTGTCTCGCTCCAGCCCCAGCCCCGCGGCTGCCCGCTCAGCAGTGTCAGCAGCGGCCCACACTGCAGTGTCAGCAGCCGCGGGGATGACAAGCGCTACCATCAGGTTAGTAATTTCATTACCTACGGTGATGAAGTCCTGCCCTCCTGACGTCAGCGGTCGTCACTGCCTTCTATGCCCGCCGCTTGTCACATCACCTCTTGCTGTCGACCCGAGACTGTGACTAGTGGTGACGTCACGGGCCGCTCGCGATACTTGGTTTGTGAAGGCGGCGGTCATTGAACTCTGTGACAGTGCTGCTGTCAGGAGTTCAGCGATCATCGCAGGTAATATGCCTCGCTAACCTCCTGATAGCAGCACTCATCATGCCCTGCAGTGACCTGGGCTGACCTATTGATGTTAGCTTAGGTCACTGCATGGCTCTCCCAGCAAATAGGGAACATTCTGTTCTTCATTGACTGGGACATTGACTATGGTATGGATCATCGTGGGACCCCCTTGTATTACACCAGACCTGGATTTGTTTTTCTTTCTAATAAATTGGTGAAAGAGGGAATGTGTTGGGGAGTGTTTTTTCAAATAAAAATGTGTTTGTTGTCTATTTTTTTTTTTTTTTATTACTGCCTGGGTTGGTGATGTCGGGTATCTGATACACGCCTGACATCACTAACTCCAGGGCTTGATGCCAGGTGACATTACACATCTGGTATTGACCCCATATATTACCCCGTTTGCCACCGCACCAGGGCAACGGGATGAGCTGGCGCGAAGCACGAGGACTGGCACATCTAATGGATGCGCTACTTCTGGGGCGGCTGCAGCCTGCTGTTTTTAGGCTGGGGAGTGTCCAATAACGGTGAACCTCCCTAGTCTGAGAATACCAGACCACAGCTGTCCGCTTTACCTTGGCTGGTGATCCAATTTCGGGGGACCCCGTGTTTTTTGTTTTAAATTATTTAGTTAATTTAAAATAACAGCGTGGGGTGCCCTCTGTTTTGGATTACCAGCCAAGGTGAAGCTGCCAGCTGCGGTTTGCAGGCTGCAGCCGTTTGCTTTACTCTAGCTGGCTACAAAAGATAGGGGGACCGCATGTCATTTTTTTTTAATTTATTTATTTTTTGGCTAAATACAAGACAAAGCACCTTTAGTGCCACATGAAAGTCACAAAAGGGTGCCAGCTTAGAATATGCAGGGGGGTAGGACATTATATATGTCTTTATCTATCTATCCAGCCCTCCATTCATCCATTCATTCATTCATTCATCCATCCCTCTATCCCTCTGTCTCTATATCTATCTATCCATCTCTATATCTACTCATCTATTTATCTTTCTTGCTGCTTCCGCTTTTTGCGGTCCGCAAAAAAAACGGAAGGCACGCAGATGTCACACGGATGCCACTAGGATGCATCCGTGAAAAAAGGACCGTTTTTTGTGGCCCGCAAAAACGGAACGGTCATGTGAATGTAGCCTTAACAGCAGTCGCTGCCTGCTGCCGATCACATGTGACCGTGTGCGGGCTGTGTGTACAGGACTTCAGCTGAGTTCAGATCAGCTGACTCAAGTGTCGGACGATCAGGCTGGGGCCACACGGGGATTACTGCGATCCCCTCGCATTACACTCTGCTCACGCTCAGTACAGCAGAGCTGAGTGTCATGTGTGTGTCCCTGCGACTGAGGTCCGACTCTGCGAGGAGACCTCAGCTGCGGGGTCGGACCGGCACTCGTGGGGTGGGCCAGCACTGAGGAGGGGTGGGAGGGATTTCTCTCCCTCTCTCCTCCGTAGTCCTCCGATATACCGCAAGTGCAGTGCGATTTTTCTCTCACCACATACACTTGAATGGGTAAAAGAGAGAGTCTTGCATTACAGTTGTAGCATGCTGCGATTGTTTTCTCGGTCCAATTAGGGCGGAGAAAATAATCGCTCATGTACAGGCTAATATTGGTCCGAGTGGAATGCGATGTTTTATCGCACTCCACTCGCACTGTGTGTCTCGCCGTGTGGCTTAGACCTTACTTGTTCTATGTCCCCCTGCATCCATCACAGCATGTGCAGGCTGGAGTTCAGCTGAGTTCAGATCAGCTGACTCCAGTGCTGGACTGAACTCCGCTGACCTCACAGCCCGTACACGCTGCAATGGATGCAGGGGGACACAGAACAAGTAATCGGCCGACACTGCAGTCATCTGATTACTTGGGATGAATGAGAAGTAAAATGCTCTGGTGCTCAATGGGCGAAGCCCATGTCGATTTTGTTTTTAAAAATTCATTAAAAATAAAAAAAATAAAAATCACATTGTTTGTGGGCTCCCGCTGCATTTTCTATTGTTAAGGGTAACCCAAGCAGCTACTGGCTGCTAACCCCTGCTGCTTGGTGTTACTTTCACTGGCAATAGAAATCCAGGGAAGCATTTTTTTTTTTATAAAGGTTTTTGCCTGAAAACTTTTTTAAAAAAATGACGTAGGCTTCACCATATTTTTGTATGCTAGCCAGGTACAGCAGGCAGCTACGGTCTTCCCCCAACCCCCAGCTGCCTAATTGTACCCGGCTGGCAACCAAAAATATAGAGAAGCCCTTTTTTTTTTTTTTTATTTCATGAATTTCATGAAATAATTTAAAAAAAAAAAATGACGTGGGCTTCGCCGAATTTTTGAGTCCAGCCAGGTACAACTAGGCAGCTGGGGATTGGAATCCGCAGTGCAGGGTGCCCAAACTTTCTGGGCCCCCCGCTGCGAATTGCAGTCCACAGCCGCCCCAGAAAATGGCGCTTTCATAGAAGTGCCATCTTCTGGCGCTGTATCCAACTCTTCCAGTGGCCCTGGTGGCAGGTGGCACGCTGGGTAATAAGGGGTTAATACCAGCTATGTTTTACCAGCTGGTATAAAGCCCGAGATTCTTAATGTCAGGCCAAGTTTGACCTGGCCATTAAGAATCTCCAATAAGGGTTTAAAAAAAAAAAAAGACATCACACAGAGAAAAATACTTTATTAGAAATAAATACACAGACACAGTAGGGACTCCATGTGTATTACTCCCTCTAACCCCTCCATGATGGAGAGATTTCTGTACTGACCATGCCAGGAGAGCGCGAGGGAAAAGAGAGCGAGGGGGGGGGAGGAAAAGAGAGCGAGGGGGGGGGAGGAAAAGAGAGCGAGGGGGGGGAGGAAAAGAGAGCGAGGGGGGGAGGAAAAGAGAGCGAGGGGGGAGGAAAAGAGAGCGAGGGGGGGAGGAAAAGAGAGCGAGGGGGGGAGGAAAAGAGCGAGGGGGGGGAGGAAAAGAGCGAGGGGGGGGAGGAAAAGAGCGAGGGGGGGAGGAAAAGAGCGAGGGGGGGAGGAAAAGAGCGAGGGGGGGGAGGAAAAGAGCGAGGGGGGGGAGGAAAAGAGCGAGGGGGGGGAGGAAAAGAGCGAGGGGGGGGAGGAAAAGAGAGCGAGGGGGGGGAGGAAAAGAGAGCGAGGGGGGGGAGGAAAAGAGAGCGAGGGGGGGGAGGAAAAGAGAGCGAGGGGGGGGAGGAAAAGAGAGCGAGGGGGGGGAGGAAAAGAGAGCGAGGGGGGGGGAGGAAAAGAGAGCGAGGGGGGGGGAGGAAAAGAGAGCGAGGGGGGGGGAGGAAAAGAGAGCGAGGGGGGGGAGGAAAAGAGAGCGAGGGGGGAGGAAAAGAGAGCGAGGGGGGGAAGAGAGCGAGGGGGGGGAAGTGAGCGGGGGGGAGAGAGAGGGGGGAAAGAGAGCGGGGGGGAAAGAGGGAGGGGGGGAAAGAGGGAGGGGGGGAAAGAGGGAGGGGGGGAAAGAGGGAGGGGGGAAAGAGGGAGGGGAGGGATAGAGAGGGAGGGGAGGGATAGAGAGGGAGGGGAGGGATAGAGAGGGAGGGGAGGGATAGAGAGGGAGGGGAGGGATAGAGAGGGAGGGGAGGGATAGAGAGCGAGGGGAGGGATAGAGAGCGAGGGGAGGGATAGAGAGCGAGGGGAGGGATAGAGAGCGAGGGAAAAAGAGAGAGCGAGGGAAAAGAGGGGGGAGAGGAGAAGAGGGTGAAGAGGGGACTGGGAGAAGAGGGGGGGAGGGGGAGAAGAGGGGGGGAGGGGGAGAAGAGGGGAGGAGGGGGAGAAGAGGGGAGGCGAGAAGAGAGTGGGGAAAGAAGAGGAGGGGGGCAGAGGTACTCTGTCAGCAACTGTCTCCACTCTGTGACTTGTGTTGCAGGTGACAGAGTGCAGACAGTTGGTCCCATGCAGCAGGACAGATGGCAGAGCACAGCGGTGACATGCCTGTCAGTGTCTTGCTGCGTCCTGCAGTGCTGCTGGGAGGAGCAGATGATCACACTGCCCGACACCGGCCGCTCTCCTGACATCGCAGCAGAGCGGGCGGGTGGAGAGTGTGAGCACATACTTACGTGCAGGGGAGGATTTCAGCTGAAGAACCCCCCCTGTACTGCACACTGGCGTCCCATGCCTCACCATCTGCAGGACGCTTAACCGGCTCCACACTGACGTCCTCCGGCTCCTCCCCTCGATGCTGGGCTGTGCCATGCGGTAGTCACCGCCCACAGCCCTGTCACTCAATCTGAGTGGTGCCAGCCTCCTGTGACGTACCCGACAAGTTTGAGAGCCCGGAAATGCCGGGACATCAGAGGATACTGGCGGCCACAGCTCCAGGGGGTCATGTGACAGGCACTGAGCGTGCAGGATAGCGCCGCTCAGTGCCAGAACTGGAAATGCAAGCCAATGGAGAAAACGCCTAGAATGGTGAGTAGAACTCATACAGAAAATAAAAAAAATGGGTGAACCACCCGTTTAAGTTATTCTGGTCAGAGGCCCCCTGTAATGTGCAAGGGTTTTTTTCTGAATGTCTTTGTGCCAGTAAATGATTCACATAGGCCGCGTCCACCCGGTGAGGTTTGGAAGGCTGAGTTCACATAGCCAGTAATTATCCGTTAGAACAGATCCTCTGTTGGCGAAAAAGTTGGGCAGACACAACAATTTTGTCCGTTTTTAAACCATTGATTTTTGCAGGATCCGTTTTTTTAATTTACATTGGAGTCTATGGAGAACGGATCCGGTAATAGATTGTTATTTAGCCATTTGTTTTTCTTGCATTTGTAAAGGATCCGGTTTTTTAATACTGGATCAGTTTCAAATGGAAGATAAATAGCTATCTGTTAACGGATCCGTATTTCATAGACTCCAAAACGAATCCTGCAAAAATCAATTTACAAACTGACACAAGTTGAACAAATTTAAAAACTAACAAAAAGTTGCCTGTACGACAACTCTTAGCCAAAGGATTGCTGTTGGGTCTGTTCTCACACATAAACACTAGGCATGTGAACCGCAGCCCTATCCCGTCTCGCCCGTGGCCAGCCCTCGGTACGTCTGTTCCCCCTACAAAACCATGTGGCTGCTTGATAAACAATTACCAAACAGCGGCGGGTAAAACAGCAACGGGAAAACAGTGGCAAGTAAAACAGCGGCGGGTATAACAGCAACGGGAAAACAGCGGCGGGTATAACAGCAACGGGAAAACAGCGGCGGGTATAACAGCAACGGGAAAACAGCGGCGGGTATAACAGCAACGGGAAAACAGCGGCGGGTAAAACAGCGGCGGGTATAACAGCAACGGGAAAACAGCAGCGGGTATAACAGCAACGGGAAAACAGCAACAGGAAAACAGCGGCGGGTAAAACAGCAACGGGAAAACAGTGGCGGGTAAAACAGCAAGGGGAAAACAGCGGCGATTAAAACAGCAATGGGAAAACAGCGGCGGGTAAAACCGCAACGGGTAAAACAGCGGCAAGTAAATAAGCAGGGGGTAAAACAGCAGCAGGTAGGTTTTCGACTGTTTTACCGCCACATTATGACTCTCACCAGGCTGCCCCGTCTGGTCTTGCCCATAATCTGCTTCTAGTTTAATTGGAAATTACATAAATGTTTACTTTAGAAATGCTGCAATTGGATTTTTAAAATTTTAATTGCAAAAATGTCTCCCCTGGTCACAATATTCTGTAGCTGTAGAAAAAGACATGGATCTAAACATCATAGTGACCCATTACAGCTAAGCAAAAATGTACAAAAGTGAAGACGAGGATTAGTGCAACCTTCTAATCAGCCTGTACGGAGCCACTGCCATGTCTCGGGGAACCTTTGTGGGTCCTGGACCCCAAAGGTGCAACACCATGCGCTTTACTTGGCACCAGCACTCCTCCCGTTTCCCCTGGAGCTGCAGCATGTGGGCACCAGGTTGCACCCCCTGATCCGATGCCACACCATAGCTCCAGCGGTGGTCGGGGCATGGCCGTCACACAGCCGGATTTTCAGTCTGACTGCCGAATGTGACCATCTTTCTTTTCAGCGGCCTAATATGTATGTGATGCAAATTGCAGCAGGCACAGTTTGTTCCATAAATCGGATGGCACTGACCCATTCAAGTCTATGGATCTGCAAGAATAAAGGGTCCATACAATGCCAACATAAAGCATTCAATTTTTACAGATACATTGCAATTTTATAAATGGCCCTGTAAATTAATAGCGGCTGGACCGCACACGGATGACAAGTGAGAAACCATTGTCCCACCTTTATGGATGGAGCATTGATGATTTTATTATGGGGCTATAAGTCTCACGGTGACCTGGCCACGGGCGGCACAGTCTGAACAGAATGGTAAACTAAGGCCTCGTGCTTAGATGAAGACATTATTAGCTGCAATACATGTGAGTTTTGGGTGGGGTCCACGTCTTTCTCTAGATTGTCCGAATCATGGAAGACCAATGTGAATTAGGTGGCTTTTAGACCACCGCCGGTCAGGGATAAGGTGGTTGATTGGTGGTCTTTAAGTGCCGCCGAACGGCAGGTGTAATAGGACAGTTAGAAGGGAGTACCAGAGTAATATTAGATGTGTACGGTAATCGGTGTTTTGGCAACCCAATCACACATTGCTTTATGTATGTGGCGTAGCTGTGGTTGTCCGGCCCTTCTCCAGTCCACGTCAGCAGGTGACGTGAGCGGTGCTGATCACGCTGCATCTGCACATACCAGCCGGGATGATTGGCAGGTACTCTAATAATAGGACAAGCGCATACCTGCTGCTTATGAAGTACAGAGGACGTATACCATAATGGGGGTTGGACCAGGTATGGTAGGTAAATTATCCCTGAGCTGTGCAGGGCTCACCAATCTTGAGAAGGTGAAGCTATGCAGACCCCCGTGTGGATGGAGTGCAGCCCCGCCACATTCAGCTATGCAGACCCCCATGTGGATGGAGTGCAGCCCCGCCACATTCAGCTATGCAGACCCCCGTGTGGATGCAGTGCAGCCCCGCCACATTCAGCTATGCAGACCCCCGTGTGGATGGAGTGCATCCCCACCACATTCGGCTATGCAGACCCCCGTGTGGATTTAGTGCAGCCCCGCCACATTCGGCTATGCTCTGCCCTGTGTGGATGGAGTGCAGCCCCGCCACATTCAGCTATGCTCTGCTTTGTGTGGATGGAGTGCAGCCCCACCACATTCAGCTATGCAGACCCCCGTGTAGATGGAGTGCATCTCCACCACATTCGGCTATGCAGACCCCCGTGTGGATGGAATGCAGCCCCGCCACATTCAGCTATGCAGACCCCCGTGTGGATGGAGTGCAGCCCCGCCACATTCAGCTATGCAGACCCTCGTGTGGATGGAGTGCAGCCCCGCCACATTCAGCTATGCTGAGCCCTGTGTAGATGGAGTGCAGCCCCACCACATTCAGCTATGCTGTGCCTTGTGTAGATGGAGTGCAGCCCCGCCACATTCAGCTATGCTCTGCCCTGTGTGGATGGAGTGCAGCTCCGCCACATTCAGCTATGCTGAGCCCTGTGTAGATGGAGTGCAGCATCACCACATTCAGCTATGCTGAGCCCCGTGTAGATGGAGTGCAGCCCCACCACATTCAGCTATGCTGAGCCCTGTGTAGATGGAGTGCAGCCCCACCACATTCAGCTATGCTGAGCCCTGTGTAGATGGAGTGCAGCCCCACCACATTCAGCTATGCTGAGCCCTGTGTAGATGGAGTGCAGCATCACCACATTCAGCTATGCTGAGCCCTGTGTAGATGGAGTGCAGCCCCACCACATTCAGCTATGCTGTGCCTTGTGTAGATGGAGTGCAGCTCCGCCACATTCAGCTATGCTGAGCCCTGTGTAGATGGAGTGCAGCCCCACCACATTCAGCTATGCTGTGCCTTGTGTAGATGGAGTGCAGCTCCACCACATTCAGCTATACTGAGCCCTGTGTAGATGGAGTGCAGCTCCACCACATTCAGCTATGCTGAGCCTTGTGTAGATGGAGTGCAGCCCCGCCACATTCAGCTATGCTGTGCCTTGTGTAGATGGAGTGCAGCCCCGGCACATTCACTCTGTTATTGTGTGGCATTGCTGAGTGCCTACACCACTTTCTCCGACAGTCCCATAGAGCATAGTGGGGAGGTGTGCCTACCCGACCTGCACTCCACCATGTCTGACTATAGGAGCTGACATATACTGGCACATCTCTTTATTGTGTGCACATTTTAGACAAACTGTGAATGATCTTTGCTTTTTAAAGAACATTTTGCAGATCCTGGTAAAAGTGGGACAAATAGGACGGCAGTGCTGTGTAATAAGCCCTAATAGGGAATGGAAGCGTGTATACCTGCCCTATATAGAAGCCATTGGATACTGTGCGGAGTCTTCCGCTCATACATCTCAGTCTCAGCCGTGTATTGCAGCCCACTCCCGGATCCGGGGTAATTTACTGTGTATGCTCGTGTTATCTGATGCAGTGTATTATGTCTAGTAGCATACACTCTATATCTGCACATTTCTGAGCTCCTGCCTTCTCCTGCGTCCTCCGGCCTGGAGCCTGCGGTGACGTCTCCAGTATCTGGGACACCGGCTGCTCGGCAGGCAGCACTGGTTTAGCTGTGACCTCGTGTAATGACATATCGGGGATCAGAGGACGGCACCAGCCACGCTGTGCTACTGGGCAGTGCCCGGACCACGGCTAGGTGTGAAATGACTGATGAGCTCGCAGCTGGCCTCCTGTGGATTGAGAGCCGGTTTTATACTGCTGGTGACATGGTGGGCGTGTGCCGTGCACACTGGTAGGCGAGTGTAAATACGGGAGTGTACAGTATTTCCACCTATATCCTGCACTTTGACTTATTACGTCATTTCAGCAGATCATTGCACAACTAGATATCGCTCAATCTCCAGCATCTAAATAGAAGCTCCGCGGGTACGTGCTCCCCGGGAGGGTCACTGGCATTGGTGGTGCTGCACCTGAAACGTAGCGTCCTACAGTACCGGTAACGTGGATGGAGCTATAGAAAGATCTATCCCACTGTGCATCTTTTTTATGCTGTGTTCACTGACCCGTGGTGCTTTTTTATCCAAGGCGCAGCATGTCAATTTCTCATCCAGTGTGCGGAGGCTTCTGTGCAAAAATTCCCATAGACTTGTATTAGATGCGGAAAATCTGCAGGGAAAAAATACATATGGGTTTTTAGTGCGTTTCTGTGTCCTAAAAATCACATCCGCACCTAAGAATGTCAATACCAGGAGATTTCAAAACCAAAGACTTATAAGAGACTGGAACACAGTCAGCTTCAGATTACTGTTTCGCAGTTTGTCTTTTCAGCCGTATGATGCTACCATGCTCAAGACGTGTGTTATAATTAAAGATTCAGAATTGGATCAGTCTGGTAGCCATAATGCCTAGACACGTATTTCTTAGGGCCCTTTCACACTGCGTTATTTACCTACATTCATTGGTCGCGTCAGAGCTTCTGTCTGAACCCTGCAAAATGGGTTTCAGACGCATGCGCAGACGGGGCCATTGACTGTAATGGTGCAGATGAAGTCACCGTTTTCTCTGTTCACCATTTTCGGGGGTATACACTTTTTCTGCGGGTGGACTGTCAGACACAGTCTGCTACATCTAGGTCTCTGCCTGCAGAAAGCGTATACCCCCGAAAATGGTCAATGACAGAGCACACAGTGACTCCATCTGCACCATTACAGTCAATGGCCCCGTTGGCGCATGCGGCCGAAACCCGTTTTGCAGGGGAGCATTCGGACAGAGGCCCTCTTGGGACCAGTGATCATAGGTAATAACGCAGTGTGAAAGCAACCTTAGTTACGTAGTACAGTTGTAATAAAAAAGCTGTGTCCATCATGTTCAATCAAGGGATGAGAAAGGAGAACGTGAGCAGAGTACAAGTGCAACCATTTTGCATGATCAAATCTGTCGTAGAAGAGGAGATTTTTCATTTATATACCTGAGGCGTCAAAAAAGTGATCCGGCGCATCCGTTTTTTGCATCCGTTTCATCCGTTTTGTTTTTTTTTTTTGCTGGATCCGTTTTTTCAATAAATTGAAGCATGCTCTGTTTTAAAAAAAAATGGATCCGGCAGCTGCATCCGTTTTTTGCCGCATCTCGCCGGATCCGGTGTCCGTAGGCTTCCATTGTAAATGATGCCGTATCGCGCCATTCAATGAGACGTTCCATCCGGCCACCGCATTGAATAATTACGCTGGATCCGTCAAAAGCCGGATGCAACGCAAGGCCATCAGGCACAATCCGTCGCTAATACAAATCAATGGGGATAAAACGGATCCAGCGCTGGATCCGTTTTATCTTTTTTTCCGGATTGTGCCTGATGGAAAAAAACTGATGTGTGAACGTAGCCTAAGCAGTTTTTTTTCTTAACCCATTGATGATTCCTGCAGTGACCGGCTAAGGCCAGGGTCAGGCCAGCGTATAGAGAGCATGGGATGCAAGATGCTAATGACACTCGGCTCAGGCTCTGCTGTCAGCCTGACCGCGGAAAACATGGAGGAATTAATCCCTCCACCTTCTCCATTACCTGCCTCAGCGTATATCTGACCGCACCCGGATGTCATCAGTGAGGTGCGATGTTTCACATGCACCCATAGACTTGTATGGCTGCGTGTGATCCGAGATACGCTGCCA
This sequence comes from Anomaloglossus baeobatrachus, assembly GCF_048569485.1. NCBI lineage: Eukaryota > Metazoa > Chordata > Amphibia > Anura > Aromobatidae > Anomaloglossus > Anomaloglossus baeobatrachus. The sequence goes on along the minus strand of NC_134364.1, from coordinate 81,128,219 downwards.
GCCGCAGCATGCAGAGATTTTTTTCTGATACCTAATCGGCAGCGGCCCATCGTCCATGTTATACACGTGTGAACGAGCCCTAAGGGTCTTTCAGGTGCATTCCACTTTGTAAACCACCTGAAAAAGCGCCACCTAAAGGCCCAAAAGAACATTTGTATTTCTATGTAAAGAAAAAGACTTGCTGGTCATAAGATCATTCTTTTCAGCATTTTTAACTGCTTCCGGTTTCCAGACACCAATCAGTCTTCAGCTCTGTAGACACCCTATACTTTACAATAGAAGTCAAAGGGAAGCCTCAAAAGATGCCCGGTAGTCGGCTGGGTGTCTTTTCAAATGTAATTGTATTGTTCTTGCTAATGGAGTTTAAAAAAACCCCAAAATTATGGAGAGCACCATTAAGGCCCCTTTACACACTGCAACATCGCAAACGACATCGCTGTAACGTCACCGGTTTTGTGACGTAATAGCGACCTCCCCAGCGACACACATCAGCGACCTGGCCCCTGCTGTGAGGTTGTGATCGCTACAAATCGTTCAGGACGATTCTTTGGTCCTTTGTTTCCCGCTGTGCAGCATGATCGCTAGAAAGTCTGTGTGTAAAGGGGACTTAACAGCGACTTTTTTAGCGACTTCCCTTTCAAAAAGCTGCTTTACAACGTCCCCAGTGACTTGCTAGGTCGTTCTGCAGGTCCGGATCGCTGTTGCGTCGTTTTCCAGGTTTGCCTGTTTGACAGCTCACCAGCGACTCACCAGAGACTTTGTAGCGATCCCGGCCAGGTTGGGATCGCTGGTGGGATCGCTGAAAGTCTGTGTGTAAAGGGGCCTTTACTCTAAATTTACACACGATCATATGGCATTCAAAGCGAGTGTGTTGGATGTGATATGCCAATGACCCTAGGCTCCCGCTGTGCTGCCACCGTGATTGAGTTTCATTCACTGTGATCCGATCCTGCAATCAGATCACAGCTGCGGAGGAGAGGGTGAGAGCTACGGAGGAGAGGGAGGGGTTAATCTCCACATCGCCTCCATTGTCAGCCTGTGCTTCTATGGCACTGCACTTGCATATCATCGGAGTGCAGTCCGATGTCTCACTTGCACCCATAGACTTGTATGGGTGCGACTGTCAACGAGAGACGTGTCAATCGTAGCATGCTGCAACTTTTTGCTCATCCAGAATCTGAATGAGAAAAGCTGACCATCTGCTCTCCCTCATAGAATAACTTTGGTCCAAGTGCAATGCGAGATTTTCTCACATTGCACTCGTCCAAGTCATACTCTTAAAGAAAGACTCCCCAAAAATTATGAAAAAATGTTCAGGAAATGAGAGAAAAAAAAATGCTAAAAAAGAGGAAAAAATGTATTTCTTGTAGCAGCTTTATCTTGAACAACGTGGCAGAGGCGCCCACATAAAAGAGACCACTTATAGCTTTCATGGTAAAGAAGAATTATCTTCTGGAGATTGAAAGAGGCTTGTCTCCTGTGGAGATACCTAATTTTTGGGGTTGCTTTCTGTCGATGATTGTGGAAGCCCTTAGGGCTTATGCAGACCTCCGACAGACACAGACCACACAAGGATCGCAATGCTGGCGAATCTCCTGACCTTAGCGTGACATCCACTTCGTATTATCTCTGAGGTTGTCATGCTCAAGTGTGGAGACCAGCAGCCGTTCCTGCACAGACTGTAATGTACAGACATCTTCATGCCAAGGTCTGGAGACCAGCAGTCGTTCCTGCACAGACTGTAATGTACAGACGTCTTCATGCCAAGGTCTGGAGACCAGCAGCCGTTCCTGCACAGACTGTAATGTACAGACATCTTCATGCCAAGGTCTGGAGACCAGCAGCCGTTCCTGCACAGACTGTAATGTACAGACGTCTTCATGCCAAGGTCTGGAGACCAGCAGCCGTTCCTGCACAGACTGTAATGTACAGACATCTTCATGCCAAGGTCTGGAGACCAGCAGCCGGTCTGTGCGCAGACTGTAATGTACAGACGTCTTCATGCCAAGGTCTGGAGACCAGCAGCTGGTCTGTGCGCAGACTGTAATGTACAGACGTCTTCATGCCAAGGTCTGGAGACCAGCAGCCGGTCTGTGTGCAGACTGTAATGTACAGACGTCTTCATGCGAAGGTCTGGAGACCAGCAGCCGTTCCTGCACAGACTGTAATGTACAGACATCTTCATGCCAAGGTCTGGAGACCAGCAGCCGGTCTGTGTGCAGACTGTAATGTACAGACGTCTTCATGCCAAGGTCTGGAGACCAGCAGCCGGTCTGTGTGCAGACTGTAATGTACAGACGTCTTCATGCCAAGGTCTGGAGACCAGCAGCCGGTCTGTGTGCAGACTGTAATGTACAGACGTCTTCATGCCAAGGTCTGGAGACCAGCAGCCGGTCTGTGTGCAGACTGTAATGTACAGACGTCTTCATGCCAAGGTCTGGAGACTAGCAGCCGGTCTGTGTGCAGACTGTAATGTACAGACGTCTTCATGCCAAGGTCTGGAGACCAGCAGCTGGTCTGTGCGCAGACTGTAATGTACAGATGTCTTCATGCCAAGGTCTGGAGACCAGCAGCTGGTCTGTGCGCAGACTGTAATGTACAGACGTCTTCATGCTGAGGTCTGGAGACCAGCAGCCGTTCTGTGTGCAGACTGTAATGTACAGACGTCTTCATGCCAAGGTCTGGAGACCAGCAGCCGTTCTGTGTGCAGACTGTAATGTACAGACGTCTTCATGCCAAGGTCTGGAGACCAGCAGCCGGTCTGTGTGCAGACTGTAATGTACAGACGTCTTCATGCCAAGGTCTGGAGACCAGCAGCCGGTCTGTGTGCAGACTGTAATGTACAGACGTCTTCATGCCAAGGTCTGGAGACCAGCAGCCGTTCCTGCACAGACTCTAATGTACAGACATCTTCATGCCAAGGTCTGGAGACCAGCAGCCGGTCTGTGCGCAGACTGTAATGTACAGACGTCTTCATGCCGAGGTCTGGAGACCAGCAGCCGGTCTGTGCGCAGCCTGTGTTGTACAGACTTCTTCATGCTCAGGTGTGGAGACCAGCAGCCGGCCTGTGCGCAGCCTGTGTTGTACAGACGTCTTCATGCTCAGGTGTGGATAGCAGCAGCCAGTTTGTGCGCAGCCTGTGTTGTACAGACCTTTTCATGCTCAGGTGTGGAGACCAGCAGCCGGCCTGTGCGCAGCCTGTGTTGTACAGACGTCTTCATGCTCAGGTGTGGATAGCAGCAGCCAGTTTGTGCGCAGCCTGTGTTGTACAGACCTTTTCATGCTCAGGTGTGGATAGCAGCAGCCGGTCTGTGCGCAGACTGTGTTGTACAGACGTCTTCATGCTCAGGTGTGGATAGCAGCAGCCAGTTTGTGCGCAGCATGTGTTGTACAGACGTCTTCATGCTCAGGTGTGGAGACCAGCAGCCGGTCTGTGCGCAGCCTGTGTTGTACAGACGTCTTCATGCTCAGGTGTGGAGACCAGCAGCCGGCCTGTGCGCAGACTGTGTGGTACAGACGTCTTCATGCTCAGGTGTGGAGACCAGCAGCCGGCCTGTGCGCAGACTGTGTGGTACAGACGTCTTCATGCTCAGGTGTGGAGACCAGCAGCCGGTCTGTGCGCAGCCTGTGTTGTACAGACGTCTTTTCCCCTTACTGGAATTCCTCTTCCCCTACTTTACTGTACTCAGACTTGTTTTGTAGCAGGTTACTTTTCTCTTCTGTGCTGGAATGTAGAGTGTGTAGTACTTGTATTTACTGTAATTTACTGTAGGTTCCTTGTGACACGAGCTCGGGGAATAAAAGTTACCGGCTGTTTGTGATCAAGCACACGCTGGAAGTCCTTTAGAAACCTTACACGCAGCTACGCTTTTAGTGTATGTTTGATGGAATTTTTTTTACTTTTTACATTTTTGCATTTCTTTTTTTCTTACATCTGAGCAAAGCCTATAAGAGAAGCAATCCTAGCCAAAACAATGTTCTATTTTGGAGGAAAAAAAACAAATGAAACGCCTTAAAAGATGTGGCGCAAATGAAGACAGAATTCTGGTTCATTTAGCTTCGTAAATCCCCCAATGTGTAAGTGTAAATGTTTTAATAATTTGCTATGGATGCTAACATGTGGCAGCAGAATTTATTTTACCTAAAAATAACTGGTGTGAAAACGCTGCAAAATGCTGTGTGCTAATTATTGGTGTGCTTTACAGAGTGAAAATTGTCCGAAAAAAGTTCCCTCCACACCACAGCAAATATTACAATCACATTTGCAGTAGTTATTTTTTTTTATTTATTTTTTTTCACTATTTCAGAGAATTTCTGGGATTTCTCCTTTAACGCTGCAGAACATGTACAGAAATGTAGCCTGGGCTCCACAGCTGGCCGGCATGAGCCATTACTAGTGACCGCCTGCTTGGCAATCATTCTGAATTTTTCCATCGTCTTGGATTGAAAAACTGCTTCACTTGTGCTAAGGAATAAAGCGAATGTGCAGCTGGGTTTTCAGAGCCCGTACTTTATAGATGGCTCATAAATGCGGCCTACAAGTAAGGCTCCATCTGAGATGTACAGTATCGCTGAGCTTTAAAAGCTTCCAATATCAAAGAATTCTTTTTTATTTTCTATAAAGTGTTAAAGTTATCACCCATCCACGGGATAATCGCCTGATTGCTGGAGATCCGACCACTGTGGCCCCCACTGATCCCGAGATCTGGGGCTCAATCGTGTACTGCTGCGCCATTCATTCGTAGAGCTCAGCTATCTCCTTGAATGGAGCGGCAGTGCCAGTGTGTATGTTCGGGCTCATCAGAATGTTATCCCCTACCCTATGGATTGGATATAAACTGAAAACTTCAGAATACCCTGAACCTGTCGCCAGGTTTTTGCTCCCCCCAGCTGCGTGGGGCATAATGTAGAGACACAGATTCCAATGATGTCACGTGCATTTTCTAGTTTGACTTCTTGTATCTTTTAGGCTGCTTTCACACATCCGTTTTTTTGCAGTGCAGCTCAATCTGACTCAAAAACCTATGGAACTGTTGCTTCGGAAAAACGGATCCGTTGCATAAGTTTTTCCATGCGGCCTGTCCTTTTTTGACGGATGCGGCTTGATACTGAGCATGCGCAGTGCAAAAAAACGCATCTGGCCGCCGGATGCGTTTTTTGCCGCAGGAGGCCGCATCCAGCGTCTATAGGCTTGCATTGTAAATCGCGCCACATCCGGCGCGATGCGTTTTTTTCGCTGCATAAAAACGTGCCAGGCAACGTTCCATCCGGCCGCCGCATGGGCTAAATATGCCGCATCCGTGAAAAACCGGGCGCAACGCAAGGCCATGCGGAACAATACGGCGCTAATGCAAGTCTATGCGGGAAAAAACACCACTGGCGGAAAAAAAAACCCGGTTGCGTTTTTTCTGCAAAGTGCCGTATTGTGCCGCTCAGCAAAAAACGGATGTGTGAAAGCAGCCTTACAGAATCTGTCATTTTTGTTATCTCTGTTCTGTGACTTCAGAAAGTGCACAAAACGTTTGTATAGTGTCAACAATTTCTCAGCACTTTATCTAAATCACAATCTACTTTCCCTAACCATTTGTCTTTTTAGTATAGTAGAGTACGTGGAGGACACCCATACACACAGTGAGAAAATACGGACTCCTTGCAGATAGCGTCTTTGGTGGCATTGAACCCAGGACCCCTGCAAAGCAACAGTGATAACCACTGAGCCACCATTTGCTGTTCTGCTTGCTAAAGAAACATTTTTGTGTATATATATATAAATATATATATATATATATAATATAATATATATAATAAATATATATATATGTATATATATAATGTGTATGTGTATATATATATATATATATATATATATATGTATGTATATATGTATATATATGTATGTGTGTATATATATATATATAATTTTTTTTTTTATTAAAATGCAATTTTTCATACTTCCATTGCTATTCACTTTTTCTGCATTTTTTGCCTTCCACTTTGGAAAAAATTGGTGGAATTGAGCACTCAAAGCAAAATGCAAAAAGAATACTCCATGTAAATGTGACATTGTGTAGTGTAGCCGTGGACAGCCTGTGGCCCAGGGGTCACGTTACCCGCTTTGGTTTTTTGTGCGACCCCTTTTCTAGTTAACAAAATGTTTGACGGTTTGTGCAGCTACCAGGAAAAATAAAGTTCATTTTCTCCCTGGTGCTGCACTTTCAGTACAGCAGCCTGGCACCTTCATAATGCTATTAGGCTACTTTCACACATCAGTTTTTTTCCATCAGGTACAATCCGGAAAAAAACGGGTTAAACGGATCCGGTACCGCATCCGTTTTATCCCCATAGATTTGCATTGTTACCGGATTGTACCTGATGGCTTTGCGTTGCATCCGTTTTTTTCCGGATGCGGCAAAATTAATCAAAGCGGTGGCCGGACGCAACGTGTCTTGCAACGTTTTTTTGTCCGGCAAAAAAAAACGCATCGCGCCGGATCCGGCGCGATACGGCGTGTTTTACAATGAAAGCCTATGATCGCCGGATCCAGTGCAATGCGGTAAAAAATGGATGCGGCTACCGGATCCGTTTTTGTAAACTGCGCATGCACCAAATTAATTAAAAAAGCTGATCCTTCAAAAAAAAGGACAAACCGGATGCAAAAACGGATGCAAACCGTATCCACCGGATCCGGTTTTGTACGCATCCGGCATAACGGATCCGTTAAAAACCGGATCCGGTTTTACATTTTTTTTGCCGGATCCTTTGGATCAGGAAAAAAAAGGATTGTGCCTGAATGCAGAAAACTGATGTGTCAAAGTAGCCTTAACTTGCAAATGAAAGTGAACCTGTCAGGTCCAGTATGCACCCAGAGCCACGAGCAGTTCTGGGTGCATATTGCTATTCCCTGCCTAAACGTCCATGCATCTAGTAGCATAAATAAGCGGATCTTTATAAAAAGTATTTCTAAAGATCTTTTACCGTATGCTAATGAGTTAGGGGACTAGTCCCAAGGGCGTTATATCCCCCGACTAGTCACCCTCTAATCATGTTAGCACAACCACAGGGGCGTACTTACATGATTAGAGGGCGTACTAGTCGGGGGATATAACGCCCTTGGGACTAGTCCCCTCGCTCATTAGCATAGAGTAAATGATCTTTAGAAATACTCTTTCTAAAGATCTTTTTATCTATCCTAGTGTATACAGGGAGAATTAGGCAGGGATTATATCAATATACACCCAGAACTGCTCGAAGTCCTGGGTGCATATTACACCTGACATGTTCCCTTTAACTCTGTATGTTTAGGTTAATGACGTTATCTAACATGATCGGTTCCCTTTAAGATGACATTGGTTAGAGCCACATTCACACACAGCTTCCCCTCTCCTAAGCGCTAACTGGGGATAAAGGGGGCCCCTATTAATCCCATATAGGTGCAGGTTTCACTTTCTGGACCATTATCTATCAGACTTTGGTCCATATCATTTTTATACTCCAGAAATCTAAAGGCAATACCCCTCTAAGTTATATTTTGGCCCTTGGGAGTGATTCAACATGACAGCGTGGCCCACGGACCGGGAAATGTTGTGCTCCTCTTGTGTGATGGGTGGAGTCCAGTGTTACCCCTGGTCTGGTGGATGCAGTACGGTCTTACTTTTGGTCTGGTGGCTGGAGTGCAATGTTACCCTTGTTTTTTTGTGCAGTGCAGTCTTTCTTTTAGTCGAGTGGGTGGAGCACGGTGTTACTCCTGGTCTTGGTGGGTGGAGCACGGTGTTACCCCTGGTCTTGGTGGGTGGAGCACGGTGTTACCCCTGGTCTTGGTGGGTGGAGCATGGTGTTACCCCTGGTCTGGTGGGTGGAGCATGGTGTTACCCCTGGTCTGGTGGGTGGAGCATGGTGTTACCCCTGGTCTGGTGGGTGGAGCATGGTGTTACCCCTGGTCTGGTGGGTGGAGCATGGTATTACCCCTGGTCTGGTGGGTGGAGCATGGTGTTACCCCTGGTCTGGTGGGTGGAGCATGGTGTTACCCCTGGTCTTGGTGGGTGGAGCATGGTGTTACCCCTGGTCTTGGTGGGTGGAGCACGGTGTTACCCCTGGTCTGGTGGGGCGAGCGCAGTGTTACTCCTGGTCTGGTGGGTGAAGCGCGGTGTTATCCATGATCTAGTCGGTGGAGCACAGTGTTACCCCTGGTCTGGTGGGTGGAGTGGAGTGTTACCTTTTGTCTGGTGGGGGACCACAGTGTTACCCCTGGTCTAGTAGGTGGAGCAGTGTTACCCCTGGTCTAGTCGGTGGAGCACAGTGTTACCCCTGGTCTAGTCGGTGGAGCACGGTGTTACCCCTGGTCTAGTCGGTGGAGCACGGTGTTACCCCTGGTCTAGTCGGTGGAGCACGGTGTTACCCCTGGTCTAGTCGGTGGAGCACGGTGTTACCCCTGGTCTAGTCGGTGGAGCACGGTGTTACCCCTGGTCTAGTCGGTGGAGCACGGTGTTACCCCTGGTCTAGTCGGTGGAGCACGGTGTTACCCCTGGTCTAGTCGGTGGAGCACGGTGTTACCCCTGGTCTAGTCGGTGGAGCACGGTGTTACCCCTGGTCTAGTCGGTGGAGCACGGTGTTACCCCTGGTCTAGTCGGTGGAGCACGGTGTTACCCCTGGTCTAGTCGGTGGAGCACGGTGTTACCCCTGGTCTAGTCGGTGGAGCACGGTGTTACCCCTGGTCTAGTCGGTGGAGCACGGTGTTACCCCTGGTCTAGTCGGTGGAGCACGGTGTTACCCCTGGTCTAGTCGGTGGAGCACGGTGTTACCCCTGGTCTAGTCGGTGGAGCACGGTGTTACCCCTGGTCTAGTCGGTGGAGCACGGTGTTACCCCTGGTCTAGTCGGTGGAGCACGGTGTTACCCCTGGTCTAGTCGGTGGAGCACGGTGTTACCCCTGGTCTAGTCGGTGGAGCACGGTGTTACCCCTGGTCTAGTCGGTGGAGCACGGTGTTACCCCTGGTCTAGTCGGTGGAGCACGGTGTTACCCCTGGTCTAGTCGGTGGAGCACGGTGTTACCCCTGGTCTAGTCGGTGGAGCACGGTGTTACCCCTGGTCTAGTCGGTGGAGCACGGTGTTACCCCTGGTCTAGTCGGTGGAGCACGGTGTTACCCCTGGTCTAGTCGGTGGAGCACGGTGTTACCCCTGGTCTAGTCGGTGGAGCACGGTGTTACCCCTGGTCTAGTCGGTGGAGCACGGTGTTACCCCTGGTCTAGTCGGTGGAGCACGGTGTTACCCCTGGTCTAGTCGGTGGAGCACGGTGTTACCCCTGGTCTAGTCGGTGGAGCAGTGTTACCCCTGGTTTTGTGTGTGGTGTTGCCCCTGGTCTGGTGGATGGAGTGTGGTGTTATCTTTTGTCTGGTGGGGGGAGCGCAGTGTTTGGTAAGCTGCCTGCTATACTTTCTGGTTGGATTTGTTGTATCAGCCGCAGGTAGTCTCCAGAGCTTCTCTCCTGCCCTCATCAGACCTGTGAGCCCAGTAATGGACGCTTCCTCTTTTCAGGCACTAGTCAGTATTTTAGGGAATTTCTGGTGTGTTAGTGATGTACATGTGTGCTGGACTTTTTTTTTTTTTGCACAGACCCAACTTTTCCTATGAGACTTGTCACACTTCTCATCAGCTTGTTTTTGTTTTGAGCTGCAGAGCTTTTCCTTAGAATTTCTTTCCTGGTGTCCTGTGAGTGATGTCAGCCTCTTCTTCCAGATGCTCCGCTCCTCCTGAGTCTCTGGGAGGGGTGGCAGGGGCTCATCTTACACCCCTCCCTCCATCCTGGGCATTTAATGCTTTTGCTGCCGCAGGGCCCGTTGCATTGCTGTGAAATGTGCCGCAAAACCTGCTGGATTACTGCAACATTCGCGGTGTTAGTGTCTGTGTGCTTTATGACGGGATGCAGTGCCTTGTGAAAGTATTCGGCCCCCTTGAATTTTTCAACCTTTTCCCACATTTCAGGCTTGAAACATAAAGATAATGTTAATGTTCTGGTGAAGAATCAACAACAAGTGGACACAATTGTGAAGTTGAACGAAATTTATTGCTTGTTTAAAATTTGTAAAAACGAATAAACTGAAAATTGGGGCGTGCAATATTATTCATCCCCTTTACTTTCAGTGCAGCAAACTCACTCCAGAAGTTCATTGAGGATCTCTGAATGATCCAATGTTGTCCTAAATGACTGATGATGATAAATATAAGCCCCTGTGTGTAATCAAGTCTCCGTATAAATGCACCTGCTCTGTGATAGTCTCAGTGTTCTGTTTAAAGCACAGAGAGCATCATGAAGACCAAGGAACACAACAGGAAGGTCCGTGATACTGTTGTGGAGAAGTTTAAAGCCGGATTTGGTTACAAAAAGATTTCCAAAACTTTAAACATCCAAAGAAGCACTGTGCAAGCGATCATATTGAAATGGAAGGGGTATCATACCACTGCAAACCTACCAAGACCCGGCCGTCCATCCAAACTTTTAATCTCAAACAAGGAGAAGACTGATCAGAGGTGCAGCCAAGAGGCCCATGATCACTCTGGATGCAGAGATCTACAGCTGAGGTGGGAGAGTCTGTCCATAGGACAACAATCAGCCATACACTGCACAAATCTGGCCTTTATGGAAGACTGGCAAGAAGAAAGCCTTTTCTCAAAGATATCCATATAAAGTGTCATTTAAAGTTTGCCACAAGCCACCTGGGAGACACCAAACATGTGGAAGAAGGTGCTGTGGTCAGATGAAATCAAAATCAAACTATTTGGGCACAATGTCAAACGATATGTTTGGCGTAAAAGCTACACAGCTCATCACCCTGAACACGCCATCCCCACTGTCAAACATGGTGGTAGCAGCATCATGGTTTGGGCCCGCTTTTCTTTAGCAGGGACAGGGAAGATGGGTAAATTGATGGGAAGATGGATGGAGACAAAAACAGGACCATTCTTGAAGAAAACCTGTTGAAGTCTGCAATAGATCTGAGACTGGGATGGAGATTTGTCTTCCAACAAGACAGTGATCCAAACATAAAGCAAAATCTACAATGGCATGGTTCACAAATAAACGTATCCAGGTGTTAGAATGGCCAAGTCACAGTCCAGACCTGAATCCAATCGAGAATCTGTGGAAAGAGCTGAAAACTGCTGTTCACAAACGCCTCCATCCAACCTCACTCAGCTCCAGCTGTTTGCAAAGGAAGAATGGCCAAGAATTTCAGTCTCTCGATGTGCAAAACTGGTAGACACATATTCCAAGCGACTGCAGCTGTAATCGCAGCAAAAGGTGGCGCTACAAAGTATTAACTTAAAGGGGATGAATAATTTTGCACGCCCCAATTTTTTTCAGTTATTTATTTTTTTATAAAAGTTTAAAATAAGCAATAAATTTCGTTCATCTTCACAATTGTGTCCACTTGTTGTTGATTCTTCACCAGAACATTAACATTTTTATCTTTGTGTTTGAAGCCTGAAATGTGGGAAAAGGGTGAAAAATTCAAAGGGGGTGAACACTTTCGCAAGTACTGTATAACACTTCTCCTAAGTTAGTATTATTTGGTTAGAAATTGTAGCATGACACTGACTGGCATTGCCGGGGAGGATTTCTTCTATACATGCTTTGTAATAGAGTCGAAAGGTAAAACTGTGGTGCTTATTTTTCCCAATATCACGGATACTTCTAGCCTCATACAGTATGGCTGACGCTCAGATGGAAAGCGTGGTGGAGCCACGGCCTGAGATATTGTGAGAATTTCGGGGTTCTCTGCGGGCAGACATTGAGTGTGATATTGGAAGTGCAGACCTTGTGCTCCCCCCGGTTTCCCCGGCTCTGGCTTCTTGCCTCTTCTTTCCACGTAGACAGTATCTTTCCTTGACCGGTTTCTCATTTTCCTCTCCCTCCCTTGCAGAAATCTTTTTCCTTTCTAGCAGTGATTACTATAAACCTGCTACTTTAATATTATCCCATGGTAATCGTCCTCGTAGCAACTGCTACAATTCTGAGTTTTGCTGAAGATGTGTTTTTTATTTTAGACATCCTTATTTTTTTTATTTTCCTTTTGTTAGAGAAGTGTGCGAACTGTTCTGAATAAAGGAACTTGTTGCCGACAAAGAAAAGTTAAAGCGCACCAATCACCAGGATTTTCCTATATAACTGAAAGCCAGTGCTATACTGGCACTATCAGGCTGATTCTATACATACCTGTAGTGGTCAGCTCGGATGTATAGGTTTTCAAATCCAAGCAAGTAAAGTTTATAAAATCAGCTGCTTGTTGAGTGACAGCAGCTGTGGATCAGATAATAGATGGGGGGTATTCATAGTTACCCCCTCCCCCTGTTATTTATGCTAATTCTATTATAGAATTGATTTACTTTTTGACTAGAAGGAGCTGTGCTGATGTCATACTCATGTGATCAAAAGGGGCGGGGCCTCAGCCAACAGAAAAATGTTGCTTCCTGGTATCAGCTATGTTGGCTGAGACCCCACCCCTTCTGATCACATGGGTATGACATCAGCACAGGCCCTTCTAGTCAAAAAGTAAATCGATTCTATAATAGAATAAACATAAATAACAGGGGTAGGGGATAACTATGAATACTCACCCAGCTATCAGCCGATCCTCAGCTGCTGTCACTCAACAAGAAGCTGATTTTATAAACTTTACTTGTTTGGATTTTAAAACCTATACATCCGAGCTGACCACTGCAGGTACGTATAGAATCAGCCTGATAGTGCCAGTATAGCACTGGCTTTAGGTTATATAGGAAAATCCTGGTGATTGGTGCGCTTTAACCTGGAATCTGTTGATGGGATAGGGATAAGTTTAAAGGGACCTGCATTAAACAAGTCCTCGCACCACTCCATCAATAGTAAAATAGAAATGTTACGTGTCTCGGAATATAGAGACAAACTGAAACTTTTTTTTTTAGTACATTTTTCACCACTAAATTTAAAATAAAAATCTGTAAGTTTGATATCATTGTAATTGTAGAGACATTGAGCTGTCATGTCGTTTTTACCATATGATGAATACCATAAAGAAAAAATAAGGGGGAAAGATATTTTTTCCTCCCACCATTTCATCTCCCTTGGATTTTTTTCCCCCTTGTTTGCTGTTCATTGTACTGTATGGTACGTATGGCTGTGTCAGTGGAAAAATTAAAGTATTGGCTCTTGGAAGATCGGGGAAAAGATGGAAACCTAAATTGAAAAATGGCTGCAGAGGCAAAGAGTTAATAAGGACCAATCATCAGGATTTTCCTATATGAACTAAAGCCAGTGCTATACTGGCGCTATCATGCTGATTCTATACATACCTTTAGTTGTGAGATCGGAGGTATACTTTCTGAAATATAGGCAAGTAAAGCTTGTGCAATGCACTGTTATTTGATTGATAGCAGCTATGGAATAACAAATAGGTGGGTCGGGTTTTGCTAGTTATTCCCACCCCTGTCTGATGCCTGTCCTTCCTCTCCCTGTAATAACAGAGGCTGTATTCTTTTCCCATGTATCTAACCAATGTATACTGCTCAAAAAAATAAAGGGAACACCAAAATACAAAATCCTTGTTTAAGTGTTCCCTTTATTTTTCTGAGCAGTGTACAACATTGTGTATGTGCCAAGAACACAATCATGCAGAACTCTCTCCAGATTTGCAGAGTATGGACCCATCTGGCAGCAGGTCACATCATGTCAGCACCGGAGGCAGCATCTACATGAAGGTTGTCCACTCCCAGTGCACATGCATGCAGTAGTGTTAGGGCTTATTTTCTGGGAATGCCTTGTGATGGTGTAATATTGGGGTTTGTGTATCATTTTGTGTAGATTGGTATTTTAGGAGTCTTGCTCCATTCATTTTGTGTATTTCTTGTCTTGTCTGCAGGTTCATTAGCTCAGCTCAGTTACCATTTGCTTGCCTTGTGTACATTGTCCTGTTTGCAGGATAATCACCCCCTGCCAGGCTTTTGTCCCTAAGTCTGGGGGAGGGGGGCCTGGAATCCATCCAACTTCTCTGTTTACGCGGGGATTTATTCAGTCTGTCTGAGAACTTCAAGAGAGAAGCAGGAAGATTCATCCTCTGGGGGGGAAGCTGAGGCTCCCCAGAGAGACTTGGACATTTATTGCTTACTGGACTATATCCGTGTTTCTGGACTATTTTACCCCTCTGTATGGGGGATTATTTTATGGACTGTCTGATTTTGCTTGGAATAAATGTTCTTTGGATTGTTCATCCATCTCTCACTCTGTTGATTGTGTGATATCGGAGAAGGACCCTGTGACAGCCTTATTTTTCAATGTAGTGCGGTGGGGTGACTAGTAGGACTACCCAGTCCACATGTGAGAACTTGGCACTTGCCAACCTTATTGTTTTGAGTCTCATGGTTTTTTTTTTTAGTATGATCCTTTTTGGGGTGCCTGCTTTCCTTGGTTAGGGGGTCCATCTGTCCTGCTGCATTCTATTGTCATTTGGTTTTCCTTTTTTACAGGTACAGATGCCTGGACACTATTTTAATTAAAAAGATTTTTATGAACTGTAAGGCCTTGTGCGCACGCTTCTTTTGCTGCTTTTTTGGTGCAGTTTTTGGTGCAGTTTGTGGTCCTAAACTGCACGTATGACCTTCCCCAGCAAAGTCTGAGAAATCAGAAAGGCTGTGTGCACGTTGCTTATTTTTTACCTGCAGTTTTGTTTGCAGAAAAAAAAGTCGCATGTCACTAATTTTCTGCGGGTTTCCCTGCTTTTTTTGCCATTGACAATGTTAACCAAGGCGCAGGGGCAAAAACGCATGCGTTTTCTGGATGCGTTTTTCAGCCAGATGTGCGTTTTTGTGCCACAACCTGCAGACATTTTCTGCAGTGTGCGCATAACTAAGGTTTATTTTTGGACTAGGGCTTATATGTTGAGCATTCTCAAAAATTCTGAAAAATCATACTAAGGTTTATTTTCTGGGTAGGTCTTGATCGCCTTTTATTTCAAAGTGCTACATCTGGGGTTTCTGCTTTTACTCTATATAGAGACCTACAGATTTGTCTTGGAGGTCAGTTACATAGGCATATACCCTATAGACCAGGGGTCGGGAACCTATGGCTCGCGAGCCAGATATGGCTCTTTTGATGGCCGTATCTGGCTCGCAGACAGGGCTCCTACCTGTCTATGGGAAGGATGCATGCACCGCGCATATATAGTTCTTATAGTTCTGCTGCCCCCGGCCGAGTTCCGGGGACCGCAGTCCTCGGCAGCAATCTGCGGCGCCGTCACTTTAAGGCGCGCAGACATCCTGTTTTGAATTTCATCTGTGGGCGGAGCTACCGCCTTCTCAGTCCCACAGATGAAGGAGGCGAGCTTCTGTCCGGCGCTGTGTGGGCCCCCTCTCCACCGTGACCTAATCGGGTAAATGCCCTCCCCGCCTCCCCATTATGGGCCCCGGTGAGCTGCTTCTAACTCCCCAGATGTATGCCCTGCCAATCCCCCCCCCTTCCCCGCCGATTCTGCGGGTGCTGGCCCCGCCGATTCTGCGGGTGCTGGCCCCGCCGATGCCGCGGGTGCTGGCCCCGCCGATGCCGCGTGTGCTGTACCCGCCGAGCCGCGGGTGCAGGCCCCACAGAGCAGCAGAGTTGTGTGTATTTGTCTGTATGTAGCAGAGTTGTGTGTGTTTGTCTGTATGTAGCAGAGTTGTGTGTGTTTGTCTGTATGTAGCAGAGTTGTGTGTGTTTGTCTGTATGTAGCAGAGTTGTGTGTGTTTGTCTGTATGTAGCAGAGTTGTGTGTGTTTGTCTGTATGTAGCAGAGTTGTGTGTGTTTGTCTGTATGTAGCAGAGTTGTGTGTGTCTGTTTGTAGCAGAGTGTAGTACCATTGTTTCAGTCCAGTTGTGGCTTTATACAGCAGGGAGGAGCATTCCTTGCTGTACTAAGTGAACATTGGAGCGATTGATCTGTCAATGGCCCTTTAAACATATTGTACGGCTCTCGCGGAATTATATTTCAAAATATGTGGCGTTTACGGCTCTCTTAGCCAAAAAGGTTCCTGACCCCTGCTATAGACTGTATACCGTTTCTTTGTGTGATCTAGGACTACGACCTTCTTTGCGTGGATTCAGACAGGCACACTCGGTGTTAAACCATTCACCGGCAGCAGAAACTTTCCATTCTCACATCCTGAGAAAAAAAAACCCTACAAAGAGCAGAGCGGGCGATCCGGCGTCCTTCTGATCTGGATATTGAAGCACGCTGGGGGGATATCTGGCGCACAGACACCTTATAAGTGCATAGATATTACAGTACGATGGGGAATAATCCTCCCAGGACGTGCAGAGAAACAACCCTTCAACAAGGAGAAGGATCTGCTGACTTTTTCTCCTTCCGAGGGTTTTGCGTTGATGTCCCAAACTTCATCACTTAGGGATGGTGGGGCTTCCACCCTAGGGACAGCCCCAATGTAAAAAAATAAACAAGCACCAAGGCCATTTCTCTGCAGTACCCTGCACAGCAATGCCCATGTGGAGGTGACTGATCTTCTGATCCTGCAGATCAGCCTATGTATTAGCCCATGACGCTGCTTTCACACTTGCATTGTTTTGCTTCAGTCACAATCCATCGCCTTGAGGAATTACGGTATCCTGCAAAATATTTTGCAGGATTCCGTTTTTTCCCCATAGGCTTCTATTAGCGATGGATTGTGACTGATGGCCTTGTTGCATCCGCCGCATGGTGGATCAGTCGTTTATTGACTGACCGTCAGGCAGGAGCAACACTGAATGTAATGTTTTTTTTGAGCGACAAAAAAAAAAACGACTTCTCAAGTGTCCGTCGCCATCTGTCAAAGTCTATAATGGATGTCTATGGTGCTGGATTCCGTCATGCTCTACTGAGCATGCCCAGTCTGTCTGGCACACCCACTGGGCTGTCCCAAACACAAACGGATCACGACGGATGCGTCAAAAAACAGATGCACAGTGGATTAAACGGACGCGACGGATCAGGGTTTTTTTTCACAGGATTCCAGTGAACGGAATCCTGTGAAATAAGTCATCTGTTGCGTCAGTTGACATCTAAAACAAATAAATCTTTATTTTTATATAGCGCTAGAGTTGAGCGGATTGCTAATAATCCGGTTCGTTGTTGTCACAGAAGTCTGGATCCGATCCGGAATCAGAGAGAGAATATTCTGCCTCTATAGGCTTCCATTATAAAAACGATGGAATCCTGCACATTGCGTTTTTTCGACACTCCAGAAATCGATACATGCTCCGTTGTTGCCGCCCGACGGTCAGTCATTCCACGACTTATCCGTTGCGCGGCGGATGCAACGCAAGCCCATCAGTCGCAATCCGTCGTCCATACAGTACCGAGCACCCGAGCATGGTAGTGCCCGCTCATCACTAGTTACGAGTACCCGAGCATGGTAGTGCCCGCTCATCACTAGTTACGAGTACCCGAGCATGGTAGTGCCCGCTCATCACTAGTTACGAGTACTGAGCCCCCGAGCATGGTAGTGCCCGCTCATCACTAGTTACGAGTACCCGAGCATGGTAGTGCCCGCTCATCACTAGTTACGAGTACTGAGCCCCCGAGCATGGTAGTGCTCACTCATCACTAGTTACGAGTACTGAGCCCCCGAGCATGGTAGTGCCCGCTCATCACTAGTTACGAGTACCCGAGCATGGTAGTGCCCGCTCATCACTAGTTACGAGTACAGAGCACCCGAGCATGGTAGTGCCTGCTCATCACTAGTTACGAGTACCCGAGCATGGTAGTGCCCGCTCATCACTAGTTACGAGTACTGAGCCCCCGAGCATGGTAGTGCCCGCTCATCACTAGTTACGAGTACCCGAGCATGGTAGTGCCCGCTCATCACTAGCTACGAGTACTGAGCCCCCGAGCATGGTAGTGCCCATTCATCACTAGTTACGAGTACCCGAGCATAGTAGAGCCCGTTCATCACTAGTTACGAGTACTGAGCCCCTGAGCATGGTAGTGCCCGTTCATCACTAGTTACGAGTACCCGAGCATGGTAGAGCCCGTTCATCACTAGTTACGAGTACTGAGCCACCGAGCATGGTAGTGCCCGCTCATCACTAGTTACGAGTACTGAGCCCCTGAGCATGGTAGTGCCCGTTCATCACTAATTACGAGTACTGAGCCCCTGAGCATGGTAGTGCCCGTTCATCACTAGTTACGAGTACTGAGCCCCCGAGCATGGTAGTGCCCACTCATCACTAGTTACGAGTACCCGAGCATGGTAGTGCCCGCTCATCACTAGTTACGAGTACCCGAGCATGGTAGTGCCCGCTCATCACTAGTTACGAGTACAGAGTACCCGAGCATGGTAGTGCCCGCTCATCACTAGTTACGAGTACAGAGTACCCGAGCATGGTAGTGCATGCTCATCACTAGTTACGAGTACAGAGTACCCGAGCATGGTAGTGCATGCTCATCACTAGTTACGAGTACTGAGCCCCCGAGCATGGTAGTGCCCATTCATCACTAGTTACGAGTACCCGAGCATGGTAGTGCCCGCTCATCACTAGTTACGAGTACAGAGTACCCGAGCATGGTAGTGCCCGCTTATCACTAGTTACGAGTACAGAGTACCCGAGCATGGTAGTGCATGCTCATCACTAGTTACGAGTACTGAGCCCCCGAGCATGGTAGTGCCCACTCATCACTAGTTACGAGTACCCGAGCATGGTAGTGCCCGCTCATCACTAGTTACGAGTACCCGAGCATGGTAGTGCCCGCTCATCACTAGTTACGAGTACAGAGTACCCGAGCATGGTAGTGCCCGCTCATCACTAGTTACGAGTACAGAGTACCCGAGCATGGTAGTGCCCGCTTATCACTAGTTACGAGTACAGAGTACCCGAGCATGGTAGTGCATGCTCATCACTAGTTACGAGTACTGAGCCCCCGAGCATGGTAGTGCCCATTCATCACTAGTTACGAGTACCCGAGCATGGTAGAGCCCGTTCATCACTAGTTACGAGTACTGGTCACCCGAGCATGGTAGTGCCCGCTCATCACTAGTTACGAGTACAGAGCACCCGAGCATGGTAGTGCCTGCTCATCACTAGTTACGAGTACCCGAGCATGGTAGTGCCCGCTCATCACTAGTTACGAGTACTGAGCCCCCGAGCATGGTAGTGCCCGCTCATCACTAGTTACGAGTACCCGAGCATGGTAGTGCCCGCTCATCACTAGTTACGAGTACTGAGCCCCCGAGCATGGTAGTGCCCATTCATCACTAGTTACGAGTACCCGAGCATAGTAGAGCCCGTTCATCACTAGTTACGAGTACTGAGCATGGTAGTGCCCGTTCATCACTAGTTACGAGTACCCGAGCATGGTAGAGCCCGTTCATCACTAGTTACGAGTACTGAGCCACCGAGCATGGTAGTGCCCGCTCATCACTAGTTACGAGTACTGAGCCCCTGAGCATGGTAGTGCCCGTTCATCACTAATTACGAGTACTGAGCCCCTGAGCATGGTAGTGCCCGTTCATCACTAGTTACGAGTACTGAGCCCCCGAGCATGGTAGTGCCCACTCATCACTAGTTACGAGTACCCGAGCATGGTAGTGCCCGCTCATCACTAGTTACGAGTACCCGAGCATGGTAGTGCCCGCTCATCACTAGTTACGAGTACAGAGTACCCGAGCATGGTAGTGCCCGCTCATCACTAGTTACGAGTACAGAGTACCCGAGCATGGTAGTGCCCGCTTATCACTAGTTACGAGTACAGAGTACCCGAGCATGGTAGTGCATGCTCATCACTAGTTACGAGTACTGAGCCCCCGAGCATGGTAGTGCCCATTCATCACTAGTTACGAGTACCCGAGCATGGTAGAGCCCGTTCATCACTAGTTACGAGTACTGGGCACCCGAGCATGGTAGTGCCCGCTCATCACTAGTTACGAGTACTGAGCACCCGAGCATGGTAGTGCCCGCTCATCACTAGTTACGAGTACTGAGCACCCGAGCATGGTAGTGTCCACTCATCACTAGTTACCAGTACTGAGCACCCGAGCATGGTAGTGCCCGCTCATCACTAGTTACCAGTACTGAGCACCCGAGCATGGTAGTGCCCGCTCATCACTAGTTACCAGTACAGAGCACCCGAGCATGGTAGTGCTCTCTCATCACTAGTTACGAGTACAGAGCACCCGAGCATGGTAGTGCCCACTCCTCGATATTTAGTACTTTCTTCTAACATTATATTCTCAGCTATGTGTGCTGATCACCTTCATAGACTGAAGTCCCGCTACTGAAAAAATGGCACTGATTCACATACAAGCCACTTTGGGTTTTCCGACCACATTTGCCACTTTGAGCTTCACAGGACTCCAGATGAGGAGATATTGTGAGCATAAAGCATGTACATAGAGCCTATAAGCAAGCATAGGGCCCTGGGCAGTTAGAGAGGATCAGGTGTAGATGTATAGAATAGCATCGCTGAGTGCATCCTTTGTATGTAGAGTATAGGGAGGCATAGCAACTGTGATAATGCATTCATAGAAGGGGCTATTGTATATCCTCTCCTCAGAGGATACAGTCTGCACACACCTCAGTGGCCGCTCAGCTTATCCTTCTGACCCATTCTGATGATGCCACTGATCATGGTGATGGAATCTGCAGGCGATATCTCCCTGCTTTACTATTTATGAGAAAGTGCAGTCATCACCATACAAATAAGTAATCATTGTCTTTGCTAATTGTTTCTCATTTTAATCCCAAGGCCGCCTTCTGCTGTAATTGCTCCTGCTATATGTAAATAGACCCTAAGACCTTAGGGTACCGTCACACTTTAGCGACGCTCCAGCGATCCCACCAGCGATCTGACCTGGTCAGGATCGCTGCTGTGTCGCTACATGGTCGCTGGTGAGCTGTCAATCAGGCAGATCTCACCAGTGACCAGCCAGCAGCGAGGCGTAGAAGCGATGCTGCGCTTGGTAACTAAGGTAAATATCGGGTAACCAAGCGCTTGATTACCCGATATTTACCTTGGTTACCAGCGCACACCGCTTAGCGCTGGCTCCCTGCACTCCTAGCCAGAGTCCACATCGGGTTAATAAGCAAACCGCTTTGCTTATTTACCCGATGTGTACTCTGGCTACGTGTGCGGGGAGCCGGCACTGGCAGCGTGAGAGCGGCGGACGCTAGTAACCAAGGTAATTATCGGGTAACCAAGCAAAAGGTTTCGCTTGGTTACCCGATATTTAGCTTGGTTACAGCTTACCGCAGGCTGCCAGACGCCGGCTCCTGCTCCCTGCACATTCAGATCGTTGCTCTCTCGCTGTCACACACAGCGATGTGTGCTTCACAGCAGGAGAGCAACGTCCAAAAAATGAACCAGCACTGTGTGTAACAATCAGCGATTTCACAGCAGGGGCCAGGTCGCTGCTCAGTGTCACACACAGCGAGATCGCTAATGAGGTCACTGCTGCGTCACAAAAACCGTGACTCAGCAGCGATCTCGCTGTGTGATCTCGCTATGTGAGAAGTACCCCTTATACCCATTCCTGCTTTTATACCTGAATTTTGCACAAGTCAGACTGTGCTCACTGCCTTTATGTGGCATATTGTACACATACACTGAGGAGGTCTGCGCCTGACAGTGGCCACAGCCAGCCTGCATGCCCAGACATCTGTCTATTATAGAGCACCTATTGTTTAATGTATGCCACATTTCATTTTTTTGTGCACTGGTTCTGTGTGTGGGAAAGCACAGTTTGCTAGACGTTCCTGTACAATTTGGGTACGCGCCCACAATCAGGTTTCACGGCGTTTTGGAGGCAGTGTGTTTTTCGCTGCATCCAACATGTTGTGATGTGCAGTATAAGCACAGTGGATGGGATTTATAGAAATCCCAGGCTCACTGTGTGTCCACGGACCGCAGCAAAAACTGACCTGCAGTGCAGCTTTCCGAGCCGCAGCATGTGAATTCTGTGCTGCGGAGACGCAAGCATCCTCCATGGGGAGAACACAAGCGAGAGACCGCAGCGCACTGAACCCTGATCGTGGGCACAAGCAGCTGCGGTCTCCTGCGGAGGAGACTCGTGGGCCGGCACATCAGGATCCGCTGCGTCCAGACGATAGGGACGAAGGATTGGTCAGTGTGGATCCTTTTGATCTCCCCAGAGATGACGTCCCCTCCACCATGATAGGTGCTTGACATAGAATGGTGCAATGTGAACAGTGTATATATAATATAGTATTTATTCATTTATATAGCGCTGTGAATTCCATAGCACTTTACATACATTGGCAATACTGTCCCCATTGGGGCTCACAATCTAGAGTCCCTATCTGTATGTCTTTGGAGTGTGGGAGGAAACCGCAGAACCCGGAGGAAACCCACGCAAACACGGGGAGAACATACAAACTCCTTGCAGATGGTGTCCTTGGTGGGATTTGAACCCAGGACCCCAGCGCTGCAAGAGTGCAGTGCTAACCACTGAGCCACCACAAGAGTGCAGTGCTAACCACTGAGCCACCACAAGAGTGCAGTGCTAACCACTGAGCCACCACAAGAGTGCAGTGCTAACCACTGAGCCACCACAAGAGTGCAGTGCTAACCACTGAGCCACCACAAGAGTGCAGTGCTAACCACTGAGCCACCACAAGAGTGCAGTGCTAACCACTGAGCCACCACAAGAGTGCAGTGCTAACCACTGAGCCACCACAAGAGTGCAGTGCTAACCACTGAGCCACCACAAGAGTGCAGTGCTAACCACTGAGCCACCGTGCCGCCTTTATAAAGTCCTTCAAAAATGGGAATCTAATTGTAGCAAAACAAAAGTCTGAATACAATGTAGCTGTAAATATTGAAATATCTAAACATAAAGCGCACCACAGAAGATAAAGCGTCGTGTTCCCGCCATGTTGAGGTAAGTGGGTCAATTCTGCAATAATTATATATAATAGATTGCTATGGCAACTGGATCCAAGGCTGTTCCATAACGAAGTATCAATTAGGCTGGTAACGCATGAGAATACTAAAGATTATTCATTACAGAATACACAAGTGTTCATGATATCATATTTTCCTATATTCTAAATGGGAAAGTGCGTGTGACCTTCTCTCCAGAACGGGGGGACGCTCTGGTGGACCTGGTACTTCCATGTGTTACATGGCTGGCTGTAATGGTGCAGTTCTGGAAGGAAACCGTTCACGATGGGGACTGCCGCTGAGGATTAAGGCTTCAGGATTAGTGCTCAGAGATGAATTTCTGTTATAAAAGTACCCAGTGATACCTGGATATATGCAAAGTTTGCATTAGTAGTGATTGGGGCACTATTGCATTGTAGTTTGTTAGAAAATATATAGTTATAGTATTTTGAAAATCCACCAATTTTGTCACAGTAGCATACATGGTTTCTGGATTTGCTACAGGTTTGTTTGGAGGGGGGATCCTCTTGGGTTTGTACTGTAGACTAGTAATTTATATGCTGCGATATATACTTCATCCGACTGTGCAAAGCTGTTCCAGTCCATGGTCAGCACATACCACAGCTCCTTACTAGGGAGAAAGGAAAAGTCACTTATGATAAGTGAGTATACAGATGTAACAGCTGAGGATCCCAGTTGATGCTTTCTAAGATAACACATTTGGGTTCTCTTTTTTTTTTTTCCCTCTAAACATTGTATTTTCTTTAAGTGTTACTTGTTTGTATACGATCCTCCTAAATCAGTGTTTCTCAACTCCAGTCCTCAAGACCCACCAACAGATCATGTTTTCAGGTTTTCCTCAATGTTAGACAGGGAATAATTCCATCACCTGTGCAACATTAAGGAAATCCTGAAAACCTGATGGAGGAAAACCTGAAAACATGATCTGTTGGTGGGTCTTGAGGACTGCAGTTGAGAAACACTGTAAATTGTAAAGCACTGCGGAATATGTTGGCGCTATAAAAATAAAGATTATTATTATTAACACATTCCCCTGCCTGCTTTATCACAGGAGCGAGTGTTTCCACCATGTCTCCAGCCCTTGGGGCTCATCATAAATCATATCAGTGACACATAACCTCTGCGGCTACTAGAGAACTTATGTGTCACTGATATGATTTATGATGAGCCCCAAGGGCTGGAGACATGGTGGAAACACTCCTGTGATAAAGCAGGCAGGGGAATGTGTTACCTCTGAAAGCAACAACTAGGAGTCCTGGCTGTTTTGCCTGTATACTTTATGCTTCCTTCCCGATCCAGGAGTTGTGGTATGATCAGACCATGTCCCTGTACGGTCAGACACGGCCATTACACAGTACACAGCAGGGACACGTATATAAGATTATCTCAGCACAGGAGATGTGGTGTGATCAGACCATGTCTCTGTACGGTCAGACACAGCCATTACACAGTAGATGGCAGAGACATGTATATATAAGATTATCTCAGCCCAGGAGATGTGGTATGATCAGACCATATCCCTGTACGGTCAGACACGGCCATTACACAGTAGATGGCAGGTACACATATATAAGATTATCTCAGCACAGGAACATTCTTTTTAAACACATCCAATTGAGGAACTTACTTTTATTCGTTTAAAATCTACTTTGTTCGTGGGACAACCCCTTTAAGAAAAGCAAAAAAAGTTTCTAATAGATATAAATATGGTGCAGGACAATTTGTTCCAATTTTTTTTTTTTTGTTCCTTCATAAGCCTCAATTCTGCTCCGTTGTTACAAAGCAATGGTGGTGCAGTGTAACATCTTTACTCTGATGTGTATGATACACGGGGCACAAAGATCACATATATCTGAGACATGACCTCATGACAAATGTGTAACTCCGCTGGGAGCTAATAGATCGCTATGAGATGACAACGTAGCACACTGGATTTAGAGAGCAGGAGGAGAGGCTGTGACTTGCAGGGCTGCGGAGGGTGGACCAGGGAAGGCTGCCGTACGAACTGGAAAAATACTTCCAAAAAGAACTCTGGTGGTGAAAAGGTGACTTTTCGGGTATTGGTAGTGAAGCAATCACCCGAATACTGGCGTAAGCATACATATGTTGTGACGCTGACCTTATTGACAGCGGGGTGTAATATATTTTAGTTTGCTAAGTGTTTTTATATTTTCATGGCATACTGTAGCCTTGGGGAAGTTGTGTGACGCGTATGTATTGGAATGTTTGCTCAGCATGACCTAGTATATAGAGCAAGTTATCTGATGGGATATTTGGGCTGTGCTCACAGTATACATAGTGTGGCAGGTTTATCCTTCAAGTTACTGGCATTATACCACTATTTGGGTCCTGTGGCTGGTGCACGTTACTTCTCCCACAATATTGTGATGAGGGATGCCAATACAAAGCTATTAAAGCGCACCAATCACCAGGATTTTCCTATATAATCTAAAGCCAGTGCTATACTGGCACTAGCATGCTGATTCTATACATACCTTTGGTTGTCAGCTCGGATGTATAGGTTTTGAAACACAAGCAAGTAAAGTTTGTAAAATGAACAACTTTTTGATTGGCAGCAGCTGCTGATCAACTGATAGCTGGGGTGGGTATTCATAGTGATTCCCCGCCCCTTGCTTGTCTGTCCTCCCCATGTTATGCTTATTCTATTATAGAATCATTTTACTGACTAGAAGGACCTGTGCTGATGGGGTGGGTATTCATAGTGGTTCCCGCCCCCTGCTTGTCCTTCCTCTCCCTATCTGTTATTTATGCTTATTCTATTATAGAATCATTTAACTAAGTGACTAGAAGGGCCTGTGCTTTTGTCATACCCATGTGACCAGAAGGGGCAGGGACACAGCCAACATAGCTGATACCATTAAGCAACATTATTTTTCTGTTGACTGAGGCCCCACCCCTTCTTGTCACATGGGTATGACATCAGCACAGGTCCTTCCAGACACTTATTTATGCCAATTCTATTATAGAATCATTTTATTAAGTGACTAGAAGGGCCTGTGCTGATGTAATACTTATGTGACCAAAAGGGGCGGGGGCACAGCCAACATAGCTGATACCAGGAAGCAACATTATTTTTCAGTTGGCTGAGGCCCCACCCCTTCTGCTCACATGGGTATGACATCAGCACAGCTCCTTCTAGTCACTTATGCTAATTCTATTATAGAATCATTTTGCTAAGTGACTAAAAGGACCTGTGCTGATGTCATACCTATGTGACCAGAAGAGGCGGTGCTTCAGCCACCTGAAAGATAATGTTGCTTCCTGGTATCAGTTATGTTGGTTGTGTCCCTGCCCCTTCTGGTCACATGGGTATGACATCAGCACAGGTCCTTCTAGTCACTTAGTAAAACGATTCTGTAATAGAATTAGCATAAATAACAGGGGGAGGACGGACAGGCAGCGGGGCGGGAATCAGTATGAATAACTACCCCAGCTATTAGCTGCTGCCAATCAAAAAGTTGCTGATTTTTCAAACTGTACTTGCTTGTGTTTCAAAACCTATACATCCGAGCTGACAATTAAAGGTATGTATAGGCACAGCCTGATAGTGCCAGTATAGCACTGGCTTTAGGTTATATAGGAACATCCTGGTGATCGGTGCGCTCTAAGACTACTCCGTCATGTCAGTTGTCTGGCACCTTTTTCCATTTTGCAACCTATTCTGCTAATATTGGACCTCTGCGTGTTACAGAACAGGATTTGGGGCTGGTGTTACTATTGACGTTAATAACTGACCTGTATGCCCAGGTAAAAGGGAGTGTCTATTCTAGCCAGTGATTCATGCACGAGAGCCAGGTGTGCCAGGCACGTGAACCACTCGCCCATTACCAGCCTCATTTCCTAGCACAGCCGTCTTGCATGGAAATGATTGGGAGAATGGTTAGCAGTGGTGACACGTTGTGGGTAACTGCTGCAATCTTCTCCCGGTGTGTAATCGTCCTGATGTGAATTTGATGAGACAAATTCCATTTTGTTTGAATTTCCAGAGTATAGTCACGCGAGATTGTATTGTACCCAGATAGACGGTACACCACTTTATTTTGGGCATAATTCGCACAAGGCAGTTACACGTGCAGTAATTGTAGTGCAGGTGGGCTGTGTGATTGTGGCGCTAGTATAGTAATCGTTCTATAAATCCTATTCACATGCAGCAGGAAAAACATCTGCCTGCTCTATTTTAACTCCTATTTTGCTGTGGATTTCTCCTTTCATATATGCTCATGAATCTGCCTGCCATCAAATTTAAAGAGCAGGATTTCACCCCCAAACGATATGTGCATGTAGCTTCTTCAAAGACAAGTCCAGCAATATCCTTACATGGCTAGTCCGTTCCTCCGCTGCCGAGAAATACGTATTTGAATAGATAAGCAAATGAGGCTGAGGAGCTCTTAGGGTACCGTCACACTAAGCGACGCAACCAGCGAATCCCACCAGCGATCTGACCTGGCAGGGATCGTTGGTGCGTCGCCACATGGTCGCTGGTGAGCTGTCAAACAGGCAGATCTCCACAGAGATCAGCCACCAGCGACCTGTGTAACGATGCTGTGCTTCGTAACTATGGTACACATCGGGTTACTAAGCAAAGCGCTTTGCTTGGATACCCGATATGTACCTTGGCTACCAGCGTCCACAGCTGCCAGAAGCCAGCTCCCTGCACACGTAACCATGGTACACATCGGGTTACTAAGCAAAGTGCCCTGCTTGGATTATAGTATGCAAAAAGAACAATTAATATTTGAGTAATCATTCCCTATATATACTTTCCCCAAATAACAAAAAATAAAAAAACAAAAGATAATAAAGAAATCAATATTAATACTGGTATAATAACAATTGGTATAACAAATAGATGGTAAGGAGGATATGGGGAATAACCCCAACTGTAACAACAATCCAAAAAGGGCTTCCTAATCTTATTATTCGAGTGTTATCATGACTTTTTAAAAAAAAGAAAAAAAAAAATTTTTTTAAATATTAAAATCTAAGATATAGGAAATATTCCATACTTTAAAGATTTTATTAAATGTGTCTACATTATCGATACATTTTATATAATTTAATACAAGTATAAATTTATTCAATTTTATTTATATAACAGTCTTACAATAACATCTTTTTAGCCATTATTGATTTTAATATGAGTTTATAATGTGTTTTTATTATACTTCTGATTCATTATAAGACTTTAGTACCCATAGGGTTAAATGACCCAACGACCCTAATTTACGGCACACCCACAAGTTTCACCTGTGGGTGTCTTTTGTAATGCTGCCACCAGGGGGAGCCAGAGCTCTGCAGCAGACGACACTACACAGAGCAATGAGAACCAGGAAGGAAATGCACAGCGTTCTCATGCACTGCCTAATCGGCACAGCTGAGAGGCAGAACTGCAGGGTATGTGAGGAATAGTCAGACAGGCTGGGTCAAACACCGTACGGGCAGAAGCAGGACCGGAGGAGCGAGCAGAAGCGAAGTCAAAGTCAGGCCAAGGTCAGTACCGGAGGAAGCAACCGAGTGTGGAAATAGGAGAGGGGACACAGGACAGGAGGGACGACCAGGGGACAGAACACAGACAAGGGCACGGGGGCACAGGAACAGACAGATCAGGATATCAAGCAAGAAGGAGTAGGGCTGCACAGCTAGAATCAAGCAAAATCAAAATCAAGAGGTGAGGGTGCAAGCCTACCAAAGCCAAGATCAGGATATCACTCACAGGACCAGCAATCACAGGCAAAGCAGAGCTAAGCTTATATAGCCGGCGCTGGTTCACTGGAAGTGTCAGCTTTTAAGGCATCCAGGGGCCGGAAGTGAGGCCCGAGAGAAGGCTCCGCCCCCTAGCCATGTGGATAGGGAGGTGAATCATGACATATTTATTTCACCTATAAATTTAATGTATGCAACTACTCCTGTTATACCTGAGGAAAGCAACAGAGATTTTGCTGAAACGCGTTGTGTAAAACAGGAGCTCTTTTTATTACTATTAATAATAAAGCAAATCATCTTACCAGACTGGCAGCCCAATTACTAGCGCTCAACCAGACCGAAATTTTTAATCCACTATATTGCTTGGATACCCAATATGTACCTTGGTTACCAGCTTACCGCAAGCTGCCAGAAGCTGGCTCCCTGCACATTCAGATCGTTGCTCTCTCGCTGTCACACACAGCGATCTGTGCTTCACAGCGGGAGAGCAACGATCAAAAAATGGTCCAGGACATTCAGCTACAACCGGCGACCTCACAGCAGGGGCCAGGTTGTTGCTGGATGTCACACATAGCAACATCGCTAGCAACATCGCTGTTGCGTCACAAAAACCGTGACTCAGCAGCGAAGTTGCTTAGTGAGATGTGGCCTTTAGTAGATCGGAAGCCTCCGTCACTGCAGCTCTATCTCTCGAAAGAACACTAGTAACCCCAGAAGGGAATTACTGAGATGCCACTACGTCAGTAAAATCAATTCTTTATTATTTTAATCATTAAAACAAAATAATGACAATATTCGCTCAGCAGAATTAGGGCAATGAAAGGCACAAATGCAACCCTCCTAACAGGGGGAGGGGTTGGTACAAGCACGTCGGCGCTGTTGGTACTGGTTAAACAAACTTATTGCCTAAAATGGCATTATTAGCTAGTAGAGATAAATACAGCCTATAACCAAGCTAATTTACCATTGATAATACATTTATCATCATAGCATGAGCCTGAAAAAAATCGATCTTTTAACACAATAGTGCAAATATTTTGGCCCACCTCAGCCTCTATGCTATATGACTTTAGGCAAAAAAGTCATCAGATAAGAAGGAGGTGGTTGTGGCACTGTGCGAGAAATAGAGCTGGAGTGGCAGAGGCTTCAGATCTGCTATAGCCATTTATATGTCAATTCAAACTCTGATTTCTCGGAAACGGCCTGGCCATGTAAAGGTATAACTACATGCAGTTATATATACTGAAAGGAATTTGCACGCTACGTGGGAGCATGGCCTCAGTGTTTCCAGGGTTCAGCTATCCACTACCTTTAAAGCACCACTCCAGCGGGTTTCCTTTCTTCAGCACTAGAGTGGTGCTTTCAATCGAAGTCTCCTGCCCTGGTCTTATACACACCCTCTGGTGTTTATTTGCCTTCGCTCTGGTCAAACGATGTGATCGGCACTTCTGACTGGCTTTAAGTCTATGAGTCTAATGCAAGTCTATGAGAGCCAGAACAAGGCTTTCATAGACTTGTATTGATTTGTGACCTCTGGTACACTCCATGAAACACTGGAGCAACTGGCAGGTCACAAACTGCCGAAGACTGACTGGAGCGACCGTGATAGAAGATGAAAACGACGGAGGGCAAGGCAGGAGACTGAAATTTAAAGCACGAGTCCAGCGATAAAATAAAAAAAAACCACTAGCTCGGTGCTTTAATCTGGTTGTCTCCTGAAGACTGCCCAAGTCCATATGCCCCATTTAAAACCTATCCCCCTCACAGACTGGGTTCTTCCCTCTGTGAATTCTCTCCCCCACTATTTTGGCTCAGTTTCCCTCTGATTACATCTGACCTTTCCGGCATGTAATAATACATATAATGCCTGGCAGCGGGACCCAGGGTTCAATCAGCAGATCGCCCCCTGGCTGCTTCATAATAGTGCAAGTCTGCTGAGACGACCCTGATCCTCCAAGGTGTGTGCGTGTAATATATACATACAGTATACGCTACTCACAAAAAATCAGGGATATTTGGCTTACAGATGAAATTTCAGAAGGATCCTAAAATGCCCTCTGACCTTTTCAGGTGACCTTCTCTAACCTTCTGACTTCTCATGTCCAACTGTTCAATGTTTCGGTACTTTTTGCACAACTTGCTGTTCTCTAACAAGAAGCTTCATGGCAAATCTCACAACAAATGTTTATCCATGACAAATTTCGGGGTTCAGTTAGAATTGGTATTTAAACAGTCCTCCTCATGAGTAGAGATGAGAGGACCGAACAGTAAAGTTCAGTGTTCATACGGAACACAGACTATAAAGAAAACAATATGCTTTGGAGTTGAGAGACTAGATACTTTACCTATGCAAACCACTTGAAAGAGTGTGCTCAGTGCTCGGGTGCGCTCAGTGCTCGGGTGCGCTCAGTGCTCGGGTGCGCTCAGTGCTCGGGTGCGCTCAGTGCTCGGGTGCGCTCAGTGCTCGGGTGCGCTCAGTGCTCGGGTGTGCTCAGTGCTCGGGTGTGCTTAGTGCTCGGGTGTGCTTAGTGCTCGGGTGCGCTCAGTGCTCGGGTGCGCTCAGTGCTCGGGTGCGCTCAGTGCTCGGGTGCGCTCAGTGCTCGGGTGCGCTCAGTGCTCGGGTGCGCTCAGTGCTCGGGTGCGCTCAGTGCTCGGGTGCGCTCAGTGCTCGGGTGCGCTCAGTGCTCGGGTGCGCTCAGTGCTCAGCCCAGTGCGAACTGCTCTGTGTCCGAATGACTCCCACTTGTGGGAACAACAGCATGATCGGATGTAGTGTGTGTGTATATACAAAAAATTTATAAAAGGGAAAAAAAAAAACCTTTGTTCCCCTGAAAGTGCTCTGTTTATGGCTGGCTAAACTGCCCAATCAGTAACTTCCAATGGGTTCCGGGTCCAGAACTGAACTTCATCTTAAGTTCAGCTGAACCCACAGAACCCGAACTTCAACGGGTCCGGTCATCTCTAATCATAAGACCAAGGTGACCCTTAACAATTGATCACCGGTACCTCAACATTGCGAGGCTGCAAGCCGGATGTTCTTAGATGGAAGTGGCCACAGAGCTTAGAGTGTCACCAGCAGGTTACAACAGAGAGACTGGAAAAGTCACAAAAAGGCATATAAGTGTATGTCCTTTGGCCACATCCCACACTGATTACTGCTTCATTGTGAACAATGCCCTTCGAATCTGAATGCCACACAACTCCAGGCACATTTAAGGGAGATGAGGCACCCAAGTGTTATGTCAGACCACTAGAAACCATTTACATCGGCGTGGTCTGTATGCTAGACGACCTGTATGGGTACCTGAGCACACCACCAGGCACAGGCATCACCGTCTTGCTGGGCGAGGGACCAGTGGGCTTCAGTGCTGTTCACTGATGAAAGTCGATTGGAGACATGAAGGAGAAGGCTGTGCTTCAGCCACTGTACTCACCAGACGAGCCTTTGGTGGTGGTGGTGTTAGTGTGGGCAGGTGTGTCTGGTCAGTATAGTATATAATATATGATTTGATGGTCAACGTGCCACATCTCCCCCATCCTCACATTGTAACGCACCTTTCCCAGAGACCTGAAGCAAGTGCTGCGCTTTGAGAAGAGAGGGAAGGACGAGTTATTACGTCATTTTAGGCAGATTTTCGGCCAGAAAATCTGTTGTCTGCGCCATGCTGTTTCCCGGACTTCCTTGATAAAGATCTTGGGCCCGACTTTATCAGTGCATTTCTATCTTTTTTTTTTCTGTGACTACCACTTAATGACTTTTTAATTTGCTACAAGTTCCTCAAGCAATTTGCTCTCTTTAAGTTGCCTTTTTTGTTTAATTTTCTCGTTTTTACATCAGTGTGGCGTTACCAGATTTATGAAATGGGACTTCTTTAAAAGTAAAAGTTGCAAAATTTGGTGCAACTCTACTTTTCCTTGCTCTCCCCGGAGTGATTTTATGCATGGCAGGTACTGTATTTTTTGGTTTTTAAGATGTCCCAGATTATAAGATGCACCCCAAATTTAGACGAAAATAGGAAAACATTTTTAATGTTAAAATGTCTTATAATTCTAGTTTTTCTTAATCCTATGTTTACTAGGGGGGAAGAGGCGGTGTTGATGTGGCTCCGGAAGGTCACAGGAGACAGAGCGATGCTGCGGGCTCAGAGGAGGAGGGGGTGCTGCGTCTCTGGAGGGTCAGTGATACTGCGGCCTCAGGCGTGTCGCAGCGGTGGGCTCCATTGATCTGTCGGTGTGCTGCGGGGGTATCACTGCAGTGGAGAGACTCTGGAGGGTCACAGGTGGGGGTGTTGCTGCAGCTGCGGGCGCCTAACCTGACTGCAAGCTCCATTGATCTGTCGGTGTGCTGCGGGGGTATCCCTGCAGTGGAGCGACTCTGGAGGGTCACAGGTGGGGGTGTTGCTGTAGCTGCGGGCGCCTAACCTGACTGTGGGCTCCATTGAATCACCCGCGGTTGACACGCTGGACATCAAGAAAATGGCTGCGGAGGCGCAGAAAGGCCACCATGGCCATTTTCTTGAAGTCTATCACGTCAGTCTGCGCATGCGCAACCTCCACAGCCATTTTCTTGAAGCTCATTGCGTCAACCGCGGGTGATTCAATAGATCCTGCAGTCAGATCAGGCGCCCACTGCCACCGTGACACTGCAGTAACACCCTCAGTATCGCCGACCCTGCCTCCTGTGACCCCACTCCACCACAGCCACTCCGGTAAGCACTATCCGCATTGTAAGACGCATCCCCAATTAAACGCCAGTTTTGTGGAAAAAAAAGGCGTCTTACAATTCGGAAAATACTGTATATTTGCACATTTTTTGGAAAACTGCAAAACCAATTGCAGAGAACAAAAAGATAATTTTGGGCTTTATGGCAAAAACCTCGAGTCAAAAAAGAAAAGTGGCTTGAAAAAAAGGCATACAATGAATTGAGCCTCTTGTTTGTTGTCCCTTATAGATGACCCCTGTCCTTATCATTTATTAGGACACACGGGCCTCATAATTCACTTATCGGGCACAGCAGAGCCGGACTCTGCCATCTTTATTGGCCACACCATAGGTAGGACATTGTTATTTCTTATTGTTTATATACATTATCATCCTTTACTGATTATTATATTGTTTGGGGGGGGGTTGCGTGGCCTTCAGTATTGTCGGCACGCAGCAGACTTTCTTTGGCCGATCTTCATTATTCGAGACGTCATTGGTGACTTAAGCCACATGGGAGGCTCCTTTCTGATCACATCTAATGAAGCAGCGGCGCTCACTATTATACTCCGTCCACAGGAGCAGAGGAGTCGGCGTCATCAGCCTGTGGAACCGGTAATACAAGACCCAATCTACAAGGGGAAAACCCTCTGATCCTCCTTAGATAACTACTCCTTGCAGAAGAATTATTACTCCTTTATGAAGTCATACAACAGTAAATGGCCACCTGCTGGGGAGGGAAGCCACAATTATTCTTCAGTGTTGTGATCAGCTAAGCCAACGTAATCAGGAGAGGTGTCCTCCTCCAATGCTTTAGGCTTGGTCATCCTCCTGGCAGGGTTTGGTGTCATTTATATAGGGGTTGATAGAAAAGTAACAATATATACATTAGGGGCACTTTATGCACCGGACTCTCCAGAGGGAAATGGGACAAATGGGTGCAAGACTATTACTACTTTGTCTATATGTTCGATATCAGGCTGAGCAAACTGTGTCCTGTGGGCCTCATCCGGCCCGCAGGCAAGTCCGGTCGAACTCAGACTGAAACGCCTGAAGGGCAAAACAGTGGTCCGCAAGCCAAACCATTCCCTCTGCCGCCCGGCCGCTGCTGCTGCCAACTGCCCCAAGTCACTAACAGTCATCCTCAGGATGCAGACAGCGGTGAATAGATTGGTGGCGGTAGGGCCGCCGGCTCCGTCTTCCAACAATCACTGTATGTAGAAGGGATGTGTAGGGGCTCACAATGTATATAGAGGTGCTATGTGGGGGCTCACACTGTATATAAAAGGCTATGTAAGGGTTCACACAGTATATAGAAGGGCTATGTGGGGGTCTCACTTTGTTCTGGGCGGCGTATTGTCCTGTGGAATGGGGCTGAATAAGTCTTTGTTCTGGGCGGCGTATTGTCCTGTGGAATGGGGCTGAATAAGTCTTTGTTCTGGGCGGCGTATTGTCCTGTGAAATCGGGCTGAAAAAGCCTTTGTTCTGGGCGGCGTATTGTCCTGTGGAATGTGGCTGAAAAAGTCTTTGTTCTGGGCGGCGTATTGTCATGTGGAATCGGGCTGAAAAAGCCTTTGTTCTGGGCGGCGTATTGTCCTGTGGAATGGGACTGAAAAAGCCTTTGTTCTGGGCGGCGTATTGTCCTGTGGAATGGGACTGAAAAAGCCTTTGTTCTGGGCGGCGTATTGTCCTGTGGAATGGGGCTGAAAAAGCCTTTGTTCTGGGCGGCGTATTGTCCTGTGGAATGGGGCTGAAAAAGCCTTTGTTCTGGGCGGCGTATTGTCCTGTGGAATGGGGCTGAAAAAGCCTTTGTTCTGGGCGGCGTATTGTCATGTGGAATCGGGCTGAAAAAGTCTTTGTTCTGGGCGGCGTATTGTCCTGTGGAATCGGGCTGAAAAAGTCTTTGTTCTGGGTGGCGTATTGTCCTGTGGAATCGGGCTGAAAAAGTCTGTGTTCTGGGTGGCGTATTGTCCTCTGGAATGGGGCCATGAGCTGCCCAAAAAGATCCATGTAAGAGCACCTGTGGCCATTTTTTAGTAAGTTCCCCCAACATTCCCGAGGGAGAAATGTGGCAGGTATAGGCCCAATTACAGAGAGGCGTCCTTGTGAATGTGGCCTGTGCTTAGTACATTAGTTATCTGCATTACATATGTGTGTTGGAGTAATATAAATGTTATTATTCCCTGCGGTCTCCCAGCTTACAGTCCCTACGTACAGAAAGCGCGGAAGCTGTATTTTCCGTGGTACGGCAGGGATGAGGAATGATACCGCACTGCAGTGAGAGCTTGTTGTACGACTAGTCACGTGAATCCTTCCACATAACCTCGACTTTCTATTGTATGACAGCACAGCGCTTCACAGTCATAAAAAGCCTGAAATTGTCTCCATCTTGATTGGAAACGTTGTCTTTTCGGCTGATATTGCGGCACAGAAGGCCAGGGCTCTGCATTATGGGTAGAGATTGTGCGGACGGTAGACCTTGGTACTAAGCTTGGCCGGTCTCCGCTAAATGACAGCCTCGAGCCCTGGAATTAGAATATATACAATGTCGCTTATTTTTATGTTTATAAAGAAGGCTGGTACAAGCAGCCAGCTAGTGGCTATTTAACAGTAACGTTTGCACTCATTAATTGCACATAACTAGATCTCCCCTGTGTTTTGTAGCTGCAACACGGAACTATTAAAGCACACAATGGCACAGCGTGATAGCATTGCATGCATGAAAATATCAAATACATAGAGTTCTCATTAAAGGCTCTGTCTGGAGGACTGTACAAGGCACAGGTTACCCCGGAGGGCTCCTCGCATGCAGCAATGGAAACTTATTCCGCCAACCTTGTTTGGAACGGGGGAGAAGGGGAAAAAAAGAAAAAGTGCAAGCTGTGTGGACAAGAAATGCTTTGCTGTGGTGTCCAGTGGTGGTCACATTGATGCAGAAGATTCAGTCTATAACTGCATCAGTCTTTCACACCTAAAGAGATAAAAAGAGCGTTGTAAGACAAATAAGTAGAATATGCTGGCCTTTATTTGAATGAGAATAATAAATCAATGTATTAATATAGCACCAAAATATTCCACTTGTGCAAACAATATAAGACATTACTGAGTAAGAATACAACAGTTGCAGGATGAGTGCGAGCTCTGGAAATAGGAAATAGTGCGGAGACTGTAGGTAAAAAGTTTTGTTATAGATAGTCCAACTATCTATATACCGTATTTTTCGGCTTATCAGAAGCACCCCAAATTCAGAGCACAAACTGGTGAGGGGGAAAAAAAAGGGTCCGTCTTCTAATCCGTTGGTATCATACCGGATGGGGCCTAAGCAGTGGTGGAGCGGGGTCACAGGAGGCAGGCGCGGTGGGTGTCCCAGATGCTGTCCCGGAAACTGTCGGCTGTCTTGGGGCTGGAGCGGCTGTGCTGGGGCTCGGGAGGCTGCGGGCGGTTAGGACTTCAAAGACATGGCGCCTGGAGTCAGCACGTGCGCAGATTGTGCTCTCAGCTCAATGGCAAGCCGAAATCTCATCTGCACACGTGCCACCTCCGAGCGCCATTTTCCACTGCTTGGAGATCAATGGGCCGGAGGCAGCAAGTGCGCAGATGAGCTCTTGAGCTGAGAACTCCATCTGTGCACGTGACAACCCCATTATTTGAAGTACTCACTACCCGCTGTGCAGCAGCACCCCCAGCACCAGCCGCCTGTAGACCCCACACAGGCGCCGCAGCACCAGTCCAGCCAACGCAGCCCCTACACAACTGCCCCAGCATTTCCCTGGCCTCCTGTGACCCCTGTCCATCACCCTCAGTAAGCTACATTCAGATTATAAGACACACCCCTCACTTTCCTCCCAAATTTTCTGTGGGAAAAGTGCATCTTATAATCCAAAAAATACGGTAAGGCTCTGTGCCCATGTGTGCGTATTGCATGCAGTTACGCTGTGTATTGCACCGCAGCGTAACTGCATGCGTCCTGCGTCCCCAGCACAATCTATGAAGATTGTGCATAATCAATGCACACATGCGTTTTAGAACGCAGCGATTTGCATGCTGCCAAATCGCTGCATTCTAAAAAGCAACATGTCACTTATTCCGTGCGCTTTGGATGCAGGTCCCGCTCTGTCTATGGTGGGGGCAGCATCCCGAGCGCATGAAATAGACTTTTTCAGTGCATTCATTACACAGTGTTTCTGCAGCGATTTGCAGTGCACATGTGCTGTTCAAATCGCTGCAGAAATTTCTGCAGGGACACAACGCAACGTGTGTACATAGCCTAATAATAAATAGGGCATTTCAAATAACTCCATGATCCAATGATCAGCCATTACCTGCCAAAATGCAGTTACCATGTGCTATTGGGTGCATAAAGGATGTGTAGACCGATAAATAAGAGGACAATTTAGGAAAAATTAGGGGGAAAAGGGAAGTGTTACATAAGTGAGTTGATATGCCTGTTTAACGAGATGTTTCTAAAGCAGGCTTAAAATTGTAAGGGCTTGGTATTAACTGGATTTTCACGGGTAGAGCATTCCAGAAAACTGACGAAGTACAAGAGAAGTCTTGAAGATGCAAGTGGGCGCTTCAGAGGATTTTAGTCTTAGATCAACTGCAGAAGGGAGAGCACAGTAAGGTGATGGACAGAATTGAGGGGGAAGATTTAGGGCGGTGTAGAACTGTGCAGAGCTTTGTGGGCAAGATCGGTAAGTTTATATTGTACTCTCTAGTGGATGGGCAACCAATGCAATGACTGGCACAAGGTGGAGGCCTCAGTGCAGTGGCTGGACAGGAATACAACCCCAAGTGCCACATTCAGGATGGATTGGAGAGGAGAAAGTTTGGTAAGAGAGAGACCAATAAGAAGAAAGTTGCAGTAGTCCAGACGAGAATGACAAAGTTTTTACAGTTTCACAAGTATGTGAGTGGCAAAAGTGTGCAAACCTTAATGCTTCATAAAAAAAATTGAGTTGGTGACCTGTTTTATATAAAGAACGTGGAGCTATCAAAGTCTGATCTCTATAACCCTTTTTTGTGGAACTGTGTATCATCGCACAAACAAAGGAGATTTCCAAGACCTGTGCAAAAGGCTGGAAAAGGTTACAAAACCATCTCATGAGCTTGGACTCCACCAATTCAAAGTCAGACAAATTGTGTAGAAATGGGAGGAAATTTAAGACCATTACTATGTTCTGACCAGCAAAGATCACTCTAAGGGCCCGCTCACACCACCGTATAAATCGGACAAGTGATGTCTGATTTTTTTTTTTCGGATAGCTCTTGGATTGTGGTGACCCTAGCCAGAAAAGCACTAGGTAATAAAGATACCCATGGTAACCTCTAAGCAACTAAAGGCCTTTCACATTATGTTAGAGTCCACCAGTGTGGAAAATTCTAAAGGGTTCACAAACTTACAACCACCAGAGTATTATGAGTGGTATTTTCACATTTGGTGGATGTGGCATGGATTTCTAGATGGAAAAGTTGCTGCATGTTAGATAGCGTTTTAACAACCTCAATTTTGTGGGAATTTTAAGAGTAGATTTTGTGCCTGGGTTTTTCCTCTGTGTGCCGGCATTATTGATGGGATTTTATGAAATCTTTTCCACACACTGCAGAGTAAATCCGCACATAAGTTGAGCAGGCTTCTTTGAATATTGCTTTATGTTACTAGAAGGCATTTCTGTTCTTGTAAATTGAACATGTGGCTCCCTGACACCAGCAGTAATCCTTACACGCGTACAATCTGTTAAAGTGTAAGAAATAAACCCAGACGTGGTAGTTTCTCTTGATACAATATTAATGCAGATCTGTCTCCAGATTTCAGCAGAGAGCCCGCCCCCATGGACGATTTACAAAATTTACATAGCAAAAGGTACAAGTTTATAAAGTATTTAATTTGGTTTAAAAGGGGCCACAAAAAGTACAGGAACCTTGCTAGAATGCAGCCCAGGAGCTGCAGAGGGGAGACTTTTAGGTTTAAAGCCAAATTTCTGATGACAGGTTCCCTTTAATAGGAATTAAATTTCGTAGGGAATCCCTACAAAAATAGGGAGCCCATATGCGGCGTAAGGCTCCCTATTTTTGTCATCACATTAATTTTTACGTCCTTTAATAAAATTTTGCATCAGTTTTACTACTACTCCAGAAGCTGGATTTTTCTTTCTTCCATTGGACCCTTGCACTGCCAGAGTGTTATCCTTGCATGCCGGACTTTGCCCCAGTTGTGCTGGATCACTTTTTTTCCTTCAGGCGCTGTACCCCGCAATCACTACCGGGTCTCTGGCTCATGCTACAGCCGGGACCGGCTCTCATTGCCTGCGTCGCTCCCGGCAGTAAAACCCCCTAAATGCTGTGATCACACCATTCAGGAGCCAAGGAGAGGAATCTCTTACTTCTCCCTGGTGGTTGGGTCACTGTAAGGCTGCTTTCACACCTCCGTTTTTAGCAGTAAGACTAAATCCGGCTCTAAAACCTATGCAACAGATGCGGCGAAAAAAACGCATCCTTTGCATAAGTTTTTACATGCGGCCCGTCTGGTTTTTGCCGGTTGCGGCACGCCAGTGAGCATGCGCAGTGCAAAAAAAACACATGCGGTGGCCGGATGCGGTTTTTGCCGCATCCAACGTCCATAGGCATGCATTGGAAAAAGCACCGCATCGGCCGGATGCGGCGCGATGCATTTTTTTTTTTTTTTTGCCGGACAAAAAAACGTGCCAGGCAACATTCCATCCGGCCGCCACATGAGCTAAATATGCTGCATCTGGCAAAAACCGGACCGAACGCAAGGCCATGCGGCACAATCCGGCACTAATAAAAGTCTATGCGGAAAAAACGCAACCGGCGGCAAAAAAAAAACGGTTGCGTTTTTTCTACAAAGTGCCGGATTGTGCGGCACAGCAAAAACCGGATGTGTGAAAGCAGCCTAAAACGATCATGCGACCCAATCGCTGCAATAGTACAATGATGACCCCGGGTTACTGAGCTATGGAGCGCCTCACACACCCTGCACTGTGCGAGGTGTGTGAGGCAAAGTGCTGCGATATAATCTTCTGTAGTGATAAAGCACTGCAGGGGTTTATAGAAACGCAGATACAATTGACACGCTGCTTCTTTTTTCAACAACAAAATCTGCACGGAAAAAAGAAGCAACATGTGCACAGCAAGTCACGAGTCTCATAGCCTATGCTGGGATGCTTTCTCCTTGCTTTTATTGATAAAATAAGGAAGGAAAAACGTATGAAGAAATGCAAAAAACCCCCCCAAAAAACTGTGTGCACATAGCCTAAATATTCTGGATTTTTTTTGCTCTCTTTATTTCCTATACTGTCCATCCTCCCCTTTTATTTATGTTAGTAAAACAATTCTATAATAAAATTAAGTCACTAGAAGGACCGCTGCTGATGTCATACCCATGTGACCAGAAGGCGGGTGGGGCCTCATCCAACAGAAAAATATTGTTGCTTCCTGGTATCAGCTATGTTGGCTGAGGCCCCACCCCTTCTGGTCACATGGGTATGACATCAGCACAGGTCCTTCTAGTCAGTAAAACGATTTTATAGTAGAATTAGCCTAAATAACAGAAAGGGGGAGGACAGATAGGCATGGGTGCAGGAATCCACTATGAATACCCACCCCAGCTATCAGCTGATCGGCAGCTGCTGTCACTCAAAAATCTGCTCATTTTACAAACTTTACTTGCTTGTGTTTCAAAACCTATACATCCGAGCTGACAACTAAAGGTATGTATAGAATCAGCCTGATAGTGCCAGGTTATATAGGAAAATCTTGGTGATTGGGGCGCTTTAACGCCTCCTTGATTATAGTGGAAGTCAGCATATACACGTTTTAAAGGTCTTCAGCCACATGGTCATGAATTAGCATGTAAAAAATGGTGACAGGTCCTTCTTAAACATTCATATCCTAGTTGTTCATTCCTTTTTCTTTACCAATTAATTCAGGACCCTGGACTATAATTTCCTGTTGCAATGACACACTATTTTTCTTGGACCATTGTCAATTTTAAGGTACACTTGTAGCAAATATTGAGAAACTTTTCCGCATCCATCCAACAGAGCTCATTGATGTGTGGCGATGCATCATGTCTCTTCCTTTAGATGTAGTGGCTGTCGTTGATAAGTTTTGGACTTGGTAGGTGTCAGTTACTAAAAAGTTGACTCCATCCCTTCCACACCATAGACTGCTCTGAAGAGGTAGTCATCAGCACCCTGTATGCGTTGTTTGGCGGTGATGCTCTGCAGGTTACACGCTGCGCCCCTTGTCCTTGCTGCCCCCCTGCTCTGTAGGGTATAACAGCATTTGGTGTTTTGGGGGAGGACTCGGATCAAACACTACATGTTGCTTCTTTGATCCCTACTTTAGAAAGCCCCTCTGTTCTCTTGTTGCCTCAGATGGGAAGCTTTGAACATGGCCATCAGAAAGCCACTTATCCTCCCGACTCCTCCTGACTCTGGAGATAACATAGGAACGTATTCTGGCATGTGTCATCCCCTTTATAGTAGTTGAAAAATGCTTCATTCTTATTTAATTTGTTTTTCTGTTATTTTTTTACATTTCTCGAGAGCCGGATCAATATCTGGAATTCCAGATCCGGCACTTTTAAAACCATGTGGATCCTGACTGTTAGGCCCTGTGCGCACTTGCCGGATTTTGCCGCGGATTTCCTGCGGTTTCGCTGCATGTTATGTTCATAACATCTCTGCAGTGAATCACCAGCAAAATCTATGGGAAAAAAAATGCTGTGCACACTATGCAGATTTTGACAGCTGCATGTTTTGCTGCTGGATTCCCGCAGCAAAAACAATTGCATGTCACTTCTTTTCCGCACATCGCTGCGGGATTTCACTCCATTGACTGCCATGTAATCGGGAAATCACGCAGGGAATAACGCAGGCAGCAAATTCTGTGCGGTTCACTGCGTTTACCTGCGTTTTTCCCTGCGGTATTTCGCGGTTTACCTGCGGAATGTACATCACTGCCTGCGGTTTGCAGGGAAGTGATGTCATTATGACAGGAAGAGGAAGCGGAGCAGAGAGTAAACACACACATATCACAGACATAGACATACAATACACACACATCACACACAGACACATAGAACACACATAAAAAGCAAACGGACATATAGAAAAAAAACCACGTGGGCTCCGCTGTATATTTACCGTCCAGCCGAGGTAAGCACACAGCGGCGGCCCGGTATTCTCAGGCTGGGGAGGGCGAGGGCCAGGGTTAATGCCCCCTCCCACCTCCCGCAGCCGAGAATATCAGCCGCAGCTGCCCCAGGACTGTCGCATCCATTATGCGGCAGTACCGGAGTGTCCCCGGCTCTTCCTGCTGCTGTGATGCGGTGGCAATCCAGGTAATAACGAGTTCAATGGCGGCGGATCACTGCCATTTAAGTCCTAGCTTGATCATGGCAGCGTCTATGTGACAGCTTTCAGGATTAACCCGTAAGT
Organism: Anomaloglossus baeobatrachus; assembly: GCF_048569485.1. Classification (NCBI taxonomy): domain Eukaryota; kingdom Metazoa; phylum Chordata; class Amphibia; order Anura; family Aromobatidae; genus Anomaloglossus; species Anomaloglossus baeobatrachus. The sequence goes on along the minus strand of NC_134364.1, from coordinate 81,085,422 downwards.
AAAGTGAAAAAACACACAGAAAAATCCTTTATTTTAAAGAAAACATAAAAAAGCCCCTGGTTCACGCCTTTATTAACTCTCCCGAAACACACAGCTCCGGCGTAATCCACGTCCTGCGATGCCTGCATCCAGCCACGACTGACACTGTACTGAATGCAGCCTCGCAGCGAGCCAGCAGAGGTAACCACAGGGCATTTCTCACGGCCGGTAATGTGAACTCACATTACCGCTTTGGAGGAATGCAGCGTGTGCTCACAGGTACTCTATTTATCTATCCCTCTATCCTTCTATTCTTCTGTCTATTTATCTGTCTGCTATCTATCTCAGAAGGAAATTACTTTTTTTTTTTTTTTCTTCAATGTGCTTTATTGCATTGAATGCATTAAAGCACATGTACCAACCCACATGCGGCAAAACCGCGGCAATGCCGCGAACAATACCACGGTAAAACCGTAGCAAACTGCGGCAACCCCCATGCGTTTTTCGGTTGCGGTTTGCTGCGTTTTTTTACCGCGGGTGCGGTAATCTTTCAGACCCTGCGGAATTTTCTTAAGAAAATTCCGTTTTTCAGTGCGCACAGGGCCTTAGGCTATGTGTGCACGTTGCGTACTGGCCCTGCAGAAATTTCTGCAGCGATTTGAACAGCACACGTGCGCTTCAAATCGCTGCAGAAAAAGAGTCCGTAGCGAAAAAAAAAGTCGATTCCATGCACTCTGACTGCAGCGCCTCCCATAGACAGAGCAGGAGCTGCATGCAGAGCGCAGGAAACAAGTGACATGTCACTTCTTAGAACACGCGCTTCGGGCAGCAGCCAAAGCGCTTCGCTCTAAGGCTATGTGCGCACGTTGCGTATTTACATGCAGTTACGCTGCGATCTGCACCGCAGCGTAACTGCACGCGCCCTGCGTCCCCTGAACAATCTATGGAGATTGTGCAAGAGACATGCGCACGTGGCGTATTAGAGCGCAGCGCTTCGGCTGTTGCCCAAAGCACGCGTTGTAAGTGACATGTCACTTCTTTCCTGCGCTCTGCATGCATCCCCTGCTCTGTCTATGGGAGGGGCTACATGCAGAGCGCATGGAATTGGCTTTTGTTTCTGCAGCGATTTGAAGTGCACGTGTGCTGTTAAAATCGCTGCAGAAATTTCTGCAGGGCCAATACGCAACGTGCGCACATAGCCTTAGACGCCACGTGCGCACGTCTCCTGCATAGTCTTAATAGATTATGCTGGGGACGCAGGACGCATGCAGTTACACTGCGGTACAGATCGCAGTGTAACTGCATGCAATTACGCAACGTGCGGACATAGCCTTACAGTCCAGGGTCGCCCATCACTACCTCTGACCCACTGGAGCTGTACATAGTGTGCTGTCATCAGTGGCAGCTCTTTACATTCAGCTTTAGAAGTCTTAGTTCACACAGGGCGTTTTTTGCGGCGTTTTTTTTTTTTCTAAGCAGCAAAATCTCATCTTTTGTTAAGAAATAACCCGCATTTTTGCCTCTGTTTTGCACTTTCTCATTGATTTGTATGGGTGAAAAACCGCAGCAAAAACGGTGTAAACTGACATGCTCATTCTTTCAAAAACTCAGCAAAAACCGAGGTGGTTGCCATTTCAGGAAAAAGTGTTGTGTGCGTGCATGAGATTTCTGAAATCTCATAGACTTTGCTGGGATTTTCAAGGCATTATTTTAGGCTACTTTCACACTTGCGTTCAGCGGAGTCCGTCACTATGGAGAATAGCGCAGTCCGTTAACGCACTGCGCTATTCTCCATAGACTTGTATGGACAACGCACTGTAACGCAAGTGTCAGCGTTGCATCCGCTGGACGACGCAGCATCGTTATTTTGACGCTGCGTCGGGTGGAAAAAAACGCAGCATGTAACGTTTTTTTGAGCAGCGCAATCCGTAGGATTTCACTGCGCATGGTCTTTTTTTTTTTATAAATCAAACTTTATTTTGTGTCGCGGTGGCCGAATGTTCAGCTGAGCGCCCGGCCGCCGGCAAGTGACAGCGCTCAGCTAAGCGACCGACAGCCGGCTATTGAGAGCGATCAGCTGATCGTTCACAATAGTCTGCTGCCGGTAAAACTGTAAAGAATAAAAAAAAAAAAAAAAAAAGGATTTCCGTTGTTTTGTACGATCCGTAGCATCCTTTGTGCCCATTATATGCTACGCATCCGTTGCATCCGTCACACAACGTAATGCTACGGATCCCGTCCAACACAAGTGTGAAACTAGCCTTATTGGCATGGATTTGCATAAAACCATGCAAAAAAAAAAAAAAATCCCCTCCGTGTGCACATAGCCTTAGGCGGGCTTTGCACGCTGCGACATCGGTAACAATGTGTTACCGATGCTGCAGCGATAGTCCCGCCCCCGTCGCACGTGTGATATCGAGTGAAAGCTGCCGTAGCGATTATTATCGCTACGGCAGCTTCACACGCACATACCTGCCGTGCGACGTCCCTCTGGCCGGCGACCCGCCTCCTTCCTTAGGGGGGCGGGCCGTGCGGCGTCACAGCGACGTCACACGGCAGGCGGCCAATAGAAGCGGAGGGGCGGAGATGAGCAGGACGTAAACATCCCGCCCACCTCCGTCCTTCTCATTGCGGCCGGGCGGCAGGTAAGGTGATGATCCTCGCTCCTGCGGCTTCACACACACCGATGTGTGCTGCCGCTGGAGCGAGGAACAACATCGTACCTGTCGCACCATCGGCATTATGGAAATGTCGGAGGCTGCAGCAATGATACAATAACGACGCTTTTGCGCTCGTTCATCGTATCAAAAAGGTTTTACACGTTGCGATATCGACTGCGACGCCGGATGTGCGTCACTTTCGATTTTACCCCATCGACATCGCACGTGCAATGTCGCAACGTGCAAAGCCGCCCTTAGAGTATCATCACACAGTGTTTTGATTGCGTTTTTTAGTGCAGTTTTGTCACAAAACTGCTGGCAAATCCTTATGCCAGCAAAGTCAATTAGAATCCTTAAGTTTTTGTGCACATGTTGCTTTTTTCCTTTGCACATTTGGTATAAAGATAAATCTGCAGCATTTCAATTTTTTTCATTGTTTTTTTAGCGTTTTTTTCACACAAAAATGCATAGAAAACACAGAAGTCACTTGAAAAAAGATCCTGTGTGCACGTACCCTAAGGCTATGTGTCCACGGGAGAAAGTACCTGCGGATTTTTCTGCATCAAAATCCGCAGCTTTCCCCCGGAATCCGCACCTTAGCATAGGTGCGGATTTGACGCGGATTTCGATGCGGATTTTGTCCATTGTACTCTATTGTGTTTCTGAATAAAGCTTAGTCTGTTTTGAAGGAAAAAAAAAGGCTCTGTCATTTCCTGTCCCAACCCTCCTTTCTTCTCCCATTTTGTAATAAAGGGGCAGAAATGTTTAAAGGGAACCTGTCGCCACTTTTTTTGTAAAAAGCTGCGGCCAACACCACTGTGCTCTTATATACAGCATTTTAACAGGCTGTATATAATAACCCAGTGGTGGTGGCCGCAGCTTACAGCCAAAAAATGTGGTGCCATGTTCCCTTTCACTGTTATTTTAAAAAAAAAAAAAAAATGTGCTCCGCTGTATTTTCACTGTCCAGCCCGATGCAAGCAAGCAACTGAGGGCTGTGCTTCTCAGCGGGATAAGGCTGAAGCATTCTCTGCCCCTCCCGCTGAGATAAACAGTCCTCAGCTGCCCCTGAAAATGGCGGCTCCGTTGTGAAGCGCCATTCACAGGTGCTGTACCGAGGCTCATCCAGCTGCCCTGATGCATTGGCTGGCTGGGTAATATAACGGAGTTAATGCCAGTTTTCTGCAAACTGGCACTAAGCCCGAGGTTCATAATGTCATGCCTGTGTAGACACGGCCATTATGAACCTCCATTTGGTACTAAATAAAAGAAAACACTTTTTGAAAAATTTTATTTGAAAGAAAAACACACACACATCCCTGATTGCCATCTTTATTACTCCCAAGCCTCAGAGGTTAATCCAGGACAATTGTAATCACTGGTTTGCTCTCTGCCGGCTGCTGTGAGCGGCAGAACTCACTGGCCGGGTCAGCTCAGTTCATAGCTGAGCCCGGGTCACAGCGTCAGCCGGTCACAGCAGCCGTCAGTGTATTAAATGCTGCACAGCTCTCTTCCAGCAGCTGGGAACGTCTGACGTCAGAGCCCTGGTCAGCTGACTTAATTCGCGAGCGTGGGCGGGTCAGCTGACTGCACACGGATCAGCTGATGTGCCGGGCTCCGATGTGCACTCATGTGACCCGGGCACGGACGTCAGCCGGTACCAGCAGCCGGAATAGAGCTTTGCAGCATCTCGAACACTGACGGCTGCTGGGACCGGCTGACGTCCGTGCCCGGGTCACATGAGTGCACATCGGAGCCCGGCACATCAGCTGATCGGTGTGCAGTCAGCTGACCCGCCCGCTCTCGCGAATTAAGTCAGCTGACCAGGGCTCTGACGTCAGACGTTCCCAGCTGCCGGAAGAGAGCTGTGCAGCATTTAATAATACACTGACGGCTGCTGTCACCGGCTGACGTCAGTGCCCGGGTCAGCCGGGTGCACATCGGAGCCCGGCTCGGAGTTGTCATGGATTATCGTCGGGGGATTCAGGGAGTAATAAAGATGGCAATCAGGGATGTGTGTGTGTGTTTTTCTTTCAAATAAAATTTAAAAAAAAAAGTGTTTTCTTTTCTTTATTACCAAACGGAGGTTCATAATGGCCGTGTCTACACAGGCATGACATTATGAACCTCGGGCTTAGTGCCAGTTTGCAGAAAACTGGCATTAACCCCGTAATTACCCAGCCAGCCAATGCATCAGGGCAGCTGGATGAGCCTCGGTACAGCACCTGTGAATGGCGCTTCACAACGGAGCCGCCATTTTCAGGGGCAGCTGAGGACTGTATTTCTCAGCGGGAGGGGCAGAGAATGCTTCAGCCTTATCCCGCTGAGAAGCACAGCCCTCAGTTGCTTGCTTGCATCGGGCTGGACAGTGAAAATACAGCGGAGCACATTTTTTTTTTTTTTAAAAAAGAATTGTGAAAAAAGACCTGGGATCCTGTTTTGCCAGCTAAAAGCAAGCGGCCTGTAACTAGCTGCTTTTAGCTGGCAATCCAGAGTCCGGACACAACACGACTACACTGCCACTACTCTACACTACAAAATGGTGAAACTTCCTCTTCCTGAACTATCCTACATCACTTCCTGCGGATTTGTTTGCGAAATCCGCACCAAATCTGCAGGAAAAAGAGCCTGTGGGAACAGACCTGCGGATTTCTTGCGGATTTTACACCTTGCATTGACTTGCATGGGAAAAATCCGCAACAAAATCCGCAACAATAATTGACATGCTGCAGATTTTTCCGGATCAAAATCCGCGGCAAATCCGCCGCGGAAAAATCCGCAGCATGGGCACAGCATTTCCAAAATGCCATTGAAATGGCTTGGAAGTGCTGCTGCAGATTTTCGGCAAATCCGCGGCAAAATCCGCGGTAAATCCGCAGCGTGGGCACATAGCCTAAGGCAGCCGATGTCTCGCCACAATTTTTCTTAAGGCCTCATTCAGATCTTCATTATTTCCTCATATACAAAAAACCTGGTCCAATTTTCCTCATTGTGCTGATCAGATGTTCATCAGTATTTAGTGATTGCTTTTACCAGCAGTTTCAACAGGTTTTTTTTTTTTCGTATTCATCAACCGAAGGAAGTTTCTCAAGCTTCTCCTAGCAAACCATGGAAAACAGACCGCAATAGGGTGCCATCGATGCGCGCTCCATGTTTTCACCGATCCATTGACTTGGATTGGGGATTTAAATTTTTGAGTAGGATCAAAAATGAACTTTTCTTTTTTTTTTTTTTGGGCCATTGGCTCTGCAAGAAAACCATTGACGTGTGAAGAGACCAAAAGGCCTTAATGTGTACGTGGTGTATCTCTGGAAACACAGAGCTTGTATAAACCGACTCGTATTGTGGCTGTAGTGCGTTTATTCATTGGAAGCTTGGGAACTTTTTTGTGTGTGGGGAGTCAACTTATGTCACATGAGAGAGTTTCTGAAACCATAATGTGGAAGGGGAGCGCTTACATAAAACCATGTAGTCCTATCTGGAAACCTGGCAGTAACGCTCGCTGATCATCATTAGTAGTCTGAGTGATGTGTGGACTCTCAGGCCTCCGGGCGCCCCACCACGGAGTAACGCGTTCTGTGCAGCATCATTAAGCAGTTCCCTTACTTTCTTTTCACACTGTAAGTGACATTTCTTGGCCTTCCTCTTCCCTTCTTGGGTTGGGTCCTATTTTCAGTTTTCCGGTATTAGCACAGACATTTCCTCTTTAGCGTTGCTGCTGGGGAAGCCCCATTACACACATCTGTACGCACAGTATACATCGTGTTTGCTGCTTCTGGTGTGTCACTTGATCTTAGCTGATCTTCTTGAGATAACCTTCTTCAGCAGTAGCTAACATCACAAGAGGTTGAGAATGAAGCACTTTCTTACATTTATATGCCATTTTGTGGTGGCCTTATACCTTACTATAATGTGTTTTAACAGTAGTTTCACATTGATTTAAAATAAATCTTAAAGGGAGTGTTCGGACACACTATATTGAGCGCCCAGCTCCCTTTCGGCGCTCCGCTCCCTTTCGGTGCCCCGCTCCCTTTCAGTGCCCCGCTCCCTTTCAGCGCTCCGCTCCCTTTCGGCGCTCCGCTCCCTTTCGGCGCTCCGCTCCCTTTCGGCGCTCCGCTCCCTTTCGGCGCCCCGCTCCCTTTCGGCGCCCCGCTCCCTTTCGGCGCCCCGCTCCCTTTCGGCACTCCGCTCCCTTTCAGCGCTCCGCTCCCTTTCAGCGCCCAGTTCAGCGCCCAGCTCCCTTTCGGCGCTCCGCTCCCTTTCAGCGCTCCGCTCCCTTTCAGCGCCCAGCTCCCTTTCGGCGCTCCGCTCCCTTTCGGCGCTCCGCTCCCTTTCAGCGCTCCGCTCCCTTTCAGCGCCCAGCTCCCTTTCAGCGCCCAGCTCCCTTTCAGCGCCCAGCTCCCTTTCAGCGCCCAGTGCAGCGCCCAGCTCCCTTTCGACGCTCCGCTCCCTTTCAGCACCCCGCTCCCTTTCAGCGCCCAGCTCCCTTTCGGCGCCCAGCTCCCTTTCGGCGCTCCGCTCCCTTTCAGCGCTCCGCTCCCTTTCAGCGCCCAGCTCCCTTTCGGCGCCCAGCTCCCTTTCGGCGCTCCGCTCCCTTTCGGTGCCCAGCTCCCTTTCGGTGCCCAGCTCCCTTTCGGTGCCCAGCTCCCTTTCGGCGCCCAGCTCCCTTTCAGCGCCCAGCTCCCTTCAATGTGCAGCGTTTGCTCCCCTTGCACTGCAGAGAAGCGCCTATGGAAGAATACGAGCTGTCCTACAGGACCCCGCAGCGGCTGCTACACATGTCACTATTCTGTGTGTTTACGTCTGGCTGCTGGAGCTGTTGTCAGCGATCGATGTTGGACCACCACTGATCCACATATTAATGACCTATGATTTGTGACAATATAACTATATCTCTTCTCTGTTGCTTTGTTACATGTAGTTTATTTCTCCCATTGCCTTTGGGTGACTTTCATTGGCCTCCTATTTTGCTGCTGGTGCATCCCCACCTAAGCACTTCTTTGCCTCTTACTCCAATTTTACATTTCTGGTTCATAGTTACATAGGTTGAAAAAAGCCCTCTGTCCATCTAGTTCAACCTTCCTCCACCAATTATACATTTGGTCACTAAGTCACTTATAACCAACAATGTTGTGTAGTGAGGAAATCATCCAGCCCTGATATAAAGCTGTTATAGTATCTGCCATTACTACCTCTTGTGGTAGGGCATTCCACAGTCTGACTGCTCTAACTGTAAAGAACCCTTTCCTATTTAGCTGCCGGAATCGCTTTTCTTCCACTTGCAGTGAGTGCCCCCTGGTCCTTAGTATTGTCTTTGGAAGAAATAAGTCATGTGCCAGTCCTTTATATTGACCACACATGTATTTATACATATAAATGAGATCTCCTCTGAGACGTCTTTTTTCTAAGCTAAACATATCTAACTTTCCCAACCTCTCATCATACGGGCGGCCTCCATTCCTTGTCATAATCTAGTTATCACCTTTGAACTCACTGAATGTCATTTTTAAAATGTGGAGCACAAAACTGGATCCCATATTCCAGATGTGGCCTTACAAGTGATTTATAGAGGGGTAACAATACATTGGGATCCCGGGATCTTATCTCTCTTTTTATACACCCTAGAATCTTGTTTGCTTTTGCAGCTGCTGCCTGACATTGAGTGCTGCTGCTCAGCTTACTTGTAATGAGAATCCCCAAGTCCTTCTCCTGTTCTGTAGTCCCGAGTTTACTTCCATTTAATGTATACGCAGCTATAGGATTACTCTGTCCTAGGTGCATTACTTTACATTTATCAACATTAAATCTCATTTGCCGAGTGTCTGCCCATTCAAGCCTTGTTTTCATTGTAGTCCATCATGAAACCTGAGTGCAGTCCTTGAAGTTGCTTGTTTGTGTACATCCGTGCGTTGTGTTCTCCTCCGCCCTCCCCCGGCATTGTCTCCTTGGATGGTGGGTGATGGATCTGTACCTGATGCATGCACACCGTTGCTATAGCACCTGCTTTGTCGTGTGCTGCCTGACTGATCTCTTCCATGGACACTTCCATATTCTCTCGCACGGGAGCCTCTTGAGCCAGTGTGTGCTTCAGAGCACCTTGCATTTTGCATATAATATTATAGAAGGCATCTGCCATTAACCTCTAGTGCTCCGCTTGTGTGACCCAGGCCTCACACTGTGGCTCTGGTCACTCCGGCTCCCGTCACAGCCGCACTGTTCAATGGCTGTATTGTCTGTGAGAGACAAGGATCAGATTGCATTTGGTTTTATTACCAGGGAAGAAAGAGAAAACATTGTGTCCCGTTATTGTTGCGGTCTTCAATAGATAATCGTGAAATGGTAGAGGACCAAAGAAGGAAGTCACCGGCCCTCACCGGGTTAATAGACACTTCTGTGGTATATAAAGGCTCCCTTACCGCGCGGGCCTCTATTGTAGACATAAATGGACGACAACGCAGCCAAAGTCCCGATCCTTAATGGCTCAACCTGCTGGAACCTCGGGCACGATTCAAGAAAGACCCTGGTGGTGAACTTACAATGCCTTGCAAAAGTATTCAAACCCCATGAACTTTTCCATGCTACACCCACAAACTTAAATATATTCAGGATTTTTTGTGATGTACCAACACTAATTAGCACGTATTTGCGAAATGTAAAGGAAATGATGCATGGTTTTCTTAATACCATATTTTCTGGTTTGTAACACACACTTTTTTCCCCCAAAGCTAGGGGGAAAAATGGGGGTGCGTCTTACAAATCGCGTATGGGTTACCGGGGCGGCAGTGGTGGTGAAGGGTCGACGATACGGAGGGCTCAGAGGGGTTGTCACCGCAGTGGAACAGCTCAGGAGGGTAAGTGTGCGGCAGCAGAGGGTCGGTGATACTGCGAGCTCGTAGGGTGTGGCGGCGGTGGGCACCATTACTCTGCTGGCTGCTTTGAAGCATCGGCTTCTGACGTGATGGACTTTAAGAAAATGGCCGCGGAGGCCAATCTGCCCACGCACCACCTCAGTGGCCATTTTCTTGAAGTCCATCACATCTCGCCGACACCTCATGAGCCCTCATTATCGACGACCCATCACTGCCGCACACTGACCTTCTTTGCTGCGACACCCCCTCCTCCGAGCCCACCAGCAGATCAATGACACTCCATGAGCCCGCAGTATCGCTGACCCTCCGCACACTGTGACCCCTCTTGAGCCACGACACCCCCTCCTCCGAGCCTGCGACATCACTTACCCTGACTCCTGTGACCTTACTGAGCCACTTCACCACCTCCGCTCTCCCCGATGCGCTTATATAAGAGGCACTAGGATTTTAAGACTGACCCTTATTTTAACAGTAAAAAAAGTTTTTCCTATTTTCCTCCTTCAAATTTGGAGTGCGTCTTATAACACGAAAAATACAGTATTTTAAAAATATCAATCTGAAAATTGTAATGTGCATTTGTATTCAACCTCCCAGTAGTCTGCTACCCCTAAATATAGTCCTGAGTGACCAACTACCTCCAGACGTCACCTAATTAGTAAATGGCGTCCACCTGTGTATGATTTATTCTCCGTATAACTACACTTGTTGTTTATGCTAATTCTATTATAGAATCTTTACTAACTGACTTGAAGGACCTGTGCTGATGTCATACCCATGTGACCAGAAGGGGCGGGGTCTCAGCCAACATAGTCGATACCAAGAAGCAAGATTATTTTTCAGTTGGCTGAGACCCTGCCCCTTCTGGTCACATGAATATGACATCAGCACAGGTCCTTCTAGTCAGTTAGTAAAGATTCTATAATAGAATTAGCATAACATGAGGAGGATGTACAGGCACGGGGGCAGGAATCACTATGAATACCCACCCCAGCTATCAGCTGCTGCCAATCAAAAAGCTGCTCATTTTACAAACTTTACTTGCCTGTGATTCAAAACCTATACATCCTATCTGACCACTAAAGGTATGTATAGACTCAGCCTGATAGTGCCAGTATAGCACTGGCTTTAGGTTATGTAGGAAAATCCTGGTGATTGGTGCGCTTTAAGAAGGAATTGTGAATGTAGTAAATGCTGCAGAACTCCTTTCTTGGAAGCAGTGGCAGAGAGCAAAACTGGCCAGACCTTTCTGACATGGTCCGGATTAAATATTACCCGAGTCGTGGCCTCCATACCCTTCGGTGCAATGTGTGGAAGCATATGTGCTTCCAGGTTTAGCAAAATACCAGAGAGAAGTTCACCTGCTGGAATAAAAAAAGTTACTAATTGCTAGTTTGGACATCCACCTACAGTTACTCATTTATAGCTGGGGATATTTTTACTTGCCCATTGTTTTCATTGTGTCGGAGAACAAATGACCACATTTAAAAAGACAGTAAATCCGCAAAGGAAAGCTTATAAAACGCAGCTGACTATATGGGAAATAAAATGTGATCATGGGGACAGACGTTTCCCTGTGTTTCCTGTTAGAAATCTTATAGAAGGCTACGTGCAGTCTTAAAATAGAAGCTTATCAACAGCTCTTTACAAGAATAGATTGCATTCTACAGAGTGACAATGAGGGTTTAGTGTCTTTAGGATGGGGGCAAAGTTTAGAAAAGTTTATTTCTCTGACGTCTACAGTGCTTTGTAATTCCCATTGTTATAGTACTTGGTATGATTATCATCTTCAAAGAGTATCTGCTATTGCTGGAAACCTTAAAGCACCACTTCAGGGGGGTGTTTTTTTGTCTTTTTAAATGTACGTCCCCTGCCCCTGTTCTTATACTCACCCTTTCGAGGCTTCAACCTTTTTCAACTCTGCTCCAGTCCCATGGCGCCATCTTGTTCCCGTAACTTCTGACTGGCCGGTGGTCAGATGTTACGTGACAAGTTCTCAATGCAAGTCTATGAGAGCCAGAACGAGGCTCTCATAGACTTATATTGAGGTGTGACCTCCGGTGCGCTCCATTCTGTAGGTCACATCACTGGAGACCAACCGAAGAAGGCGACAGGTGAGTATAAGAGAGAGAATAGGGGACCTAGATTTTAAGCACCACTCCAGCGTTGAAATAGAAAAGAAAGACACTGGAGTGGTGCTTTAAGGCCGGAGTCACACTTACGAGAGACTTGCAGCGCATCACCTGTCATGGCCGCACACTCTCCGGACAGGAGTGTCTCAGCTGCATAGAAATACATACAGCCGATCCGCTCCTCTCAGGAGAGTGCGTGGCCATGCCGGGTGATGTGATATGAGACTCTCGCGAGTTTCTCGCAAGTGTGACTCCGGCCTAACCCTAGAACGCGCAACCATAGAAATCTACAATAGAAAACAAGTGACCTAGCAGGCCTGCGAGGCCCCAGGTATGCGTTCTAGGGTTAAAAGGTTTTTACTGTAAATTAATTGTAGTTACTGCATTTTCAAAAGTTATACTGCTCTGTACTTGTGTTCCTATATGGACTAGCCTTCAAGCAGGAGGGCTGCGTGTCCCGGCCCGTCGGCTGCGGGTCCCGGCCCGTGGGCTGCGGGTCTCGGCCCGTGGGTCCCGCCCAGTGGGCAGTGATGAAATTTTATGTGACTGTCTTTGGCTGACAGGTCAAGCTGGGCTCTCATAGCATTTGACATTACATTCAGTGGCTCCGTCAGGGATTACGCAAGAAGCCCCTCTAAAAACAGGATTCGGGCATTTGCCGAATCCAGTTTTGCGCTGGTTCAGCTGTAACCCTTAAAGGAACCACTGAACGTAATGGTAAATGCTATGTGAACCCAGCCTTATTCTTATTTCAAAGACCTTACCCCACCACATCTTTCACTGATATAAGAGGGACATTATGGTCAAAGATGGGGCGGGAAATGGGGAGAGAGACCGGGGAACGGTCAGTGCAGTGTCCCGCCCACTGCACTTCTGGCTCGTTAGCATACAATTTCAACAATGAATTTCTCTGAAGTATCTAAATTCTACAATCTAGGTCGAGTCGTAATTAGTTTGAGGTATAATCTCCTGATGACCTGCTCCCTTTCAGGGTATGTGCACATGGCATCTTTAGACATTAGATTACCGAGTTTTTGAACCAAAAGACACTTTAAGGCCCTGTGCGCACTTACCGGATTTTGCCGCGGATTTTTTGCGGTTTTGCTGCATGTTTCGCTGCAGAAAATGTTTATAACATCTCTGCAGTGAATCACCAGCAAAACCTATGGGCAGAAAAAATCCTGTGCGCACTAGGCGGAATTTGACAGCTGCATGTTTTGCTGCGGGAATCCCGCAGCAAAAACAAGTGCATGTCACTTCTTTTCCGCACATCGCTGCGGGATTTCACTCCATTGACTCCAATGTTAATCGTGAAATCCCGCAGGGAATAACGCAGGCAGCAAATTCTGTGCAGTTCACTGCATTTTCCTGCGTTATTCCCTGCGGTATTTCGCGGTTTACCTCCGGTAATGTACATCACCTGTCTGCGGTTTTGCAGGGAAGTGATGTCATTACAGGAAGAGGAAGCGGAGCAGAGAGTCAACAAACACACAGATCAGACACAGACACATCACAGACACAGACACATCACAGACACAGGACACAGACACATAGAACACACATAGAAAGAAAACGGAAATATAGAAAACAAAGAACGTGGGCTCCGCTGTATATTTACCTTCCAGCCGAGGTAAGCACACAGCGGCGGCCCGGTATTCTCAGGCTGGGGAGTGAGAGGGGCAGGGTTAATGTCCCCTGTTTCACTCCCCCTCCCGCAGCCGAGAATATCAGCCGCAGCTGCCCCGGCACTTTCGCATGCATTATGCGGCAGCACCGGAGTGTCCCCGGCTCTTCCTGCCGCCGTGTAGCAGTGGCAGCAGGGTAATACAAGGGGTTAATGGTGGTGGATCACCGCCATTAACTCCAGGCTTAATCATGGCAGCGTCTATGTGACAGCTGACATGATCAACCCGTAAGTAAAGTGAATAAAACACAGACACCGAAAAATCCTTTATTTTAAATAAAACAAACAAACCTCGTTCACCATTTTATTAACCCCTCCCGCACCAAAGCTCCGGCGTAATCCACAGCTCCGACGTAATCCACAGGTCCTGCGCTGCTTACATCCAGCCGCGACTGTCACAGACACAGCGCTGAATGAATGCAGCAGACAGCAGAGGTAATTACCGGTCACTTCCCACGGCCGGTAATGTGAACTCGCTGCCGACCGTGGGAAATGTAGCGATCTGTCTTCTATCTATCTATCCCTCTATCTGTCTATCTATCTATCCCTCTATCTATTCTTCTGTCTATCTATCTACTATCTCAGAATTAAATGACTTTTTTTTTTTTTTTCAATGTGCTTTATTGCATTGAATGCAATAAAGCACATCCCAACCCGCACGCGGCAATACCGCGGTGAAACCGCATGCGGTTTTCGGGTGCGGTTTGCCGCGGTTTTTTACCGCGGGTGCGGTAATCTTTGAGAGCATGTGGAATTTTCTCAAGAATATTCCATTTCCCAGTGCGCACATAGCCTAAGAAAAGTTGAAGATGTTTTTCCTGATGTCTTATCATTTTTTTCCGTGGTGTGTTTATATACATACCGTGTATACACACACACGTGGTCAAAATTGTTGGTACCCCTTGTTTAATGAAAGAAAAACCCACAATGGTCACAGAAATAATATGACAAAAGTAATACATAAAAAAATCTATGAAAATGAACAAATGAAAGTCAGACATTGCTGCTTTTCACTTCCACAGAACTTAAAATAAAACTCACGAAATAGGCCTGGACAGAAATGATGGCGCCCTCTTCCTCCTCCTTAACTTACTATTTTGTTGCACTACCTTTTGAGGCAATCACTGCAATCACATGATTCCTGTAACTGTCAATGAGACTTCTGCACTTCTCGACAGGTATTTTGGCCGCTCCTCAAGAACAAACTGCTCCTTGTGTCTCGTGTTTGAAGGTTGCCTTTTCCAGACGACATGTTTCAGCTTTTTCCAAAGATGTTCAATAGGATTTAGGTCAGCGCTCATGAAAGGCGACTTCAGAATAGTCCACTGTTTCCTCTTAGCCATTCTTGGGTGTTTTTAGCTGTGTGTTTTAGGTCATTATCCTGTTGCAAGACCCACGATCTGCGACTGAGTCCAAGAGTCTTGAGATTTCATTATACCCTGTACAGATTCAAGACACCCTGTGCCAGATGCAGCAAAGCAGCCCCAGAACATAACAGAGCCTCCTCCATGTTTCACAGTAGGGATTGTGTTCTTTTCTTGATATGCTTCATTTTTCCATCTGTGAACATAGAGCTGATGTGCCTTGCCAAAAAGTTCTATTGTTGTCTCATCTGTCCATAGGACATTCTCCCAGAAGCTTTGTGGCTTGTCACCATGTAGTTTGGCAAATTCCAGTCTGGCTTTTTTGTTTTTTTTGCAAACATTGGTGTCCTCCTTGGTCGTCTCCCATGAAGTTCACTTTGGCTCAAACATCGATGGATGGTGCTATCTGACACTGATGTTTCTTGAGTTTGACGTTCACCTTTAATCTCCTTAGAAGTTTTTCTGGGCTCTTTTGTTACCGTTCGTATTATCCGTCTCTATGATTTGTCATCAATTTTCCTCCTACGGCCACGTCCAGAGAGGTTTGCTACAGTCCCATGGATCTTAAATTTCTGAATAATATGTGCAACTGTAGTCACAGGAACATCAAGCTGCTTGGAGATGGTCTTATAACACATGGTTGTCCATAATTTTCTTTCTAATCTCCTGAGACAACTCTTTCCTTCGCTTCCTCTGGTCCATGTTGAGTGTGGTACACACCATGTCACCACACAGCACAGTGAGAATCTGTAGCCCTATATACAGGCCCACTGATCACAAGATTGTAGACACCTGTGATGCTAATTAGTGGACACACCTTGATTTAACATGTCACTTTTGTCAGATTCAAATTATTTCTGTGACCATTGTGGATTTTTCTTTCATTAAACGAGTGGTAGGCGGCATTTGTTTCTTATAGTAATGGGTTCTCCATAACCACTGCATTGTCACTGGACTCTGCAGCGTGTATGACATGTGACCGCTGTGCTCAGTGATTGGTTGCAGTGGTCATTTTATATAGACAGCAGAGATTGGCTGTGACCGTCATAGCAGTGTAGTAAATGGGTGAGTGTAAGGTACTACTTGAATTTGATACCATTTCTTCCATCTCAATCAGATTTCATTTTTTTTTTTCAAGTCTTTGTAACATAAAATGAGCCGTCTGATTACTTGGGGAAATTCCTCCACTTTCCTTTGCATATTACATACAGAAAATAACCAAATCTCCTTGTGATAAGGCAGCTTTCTGTACATTTGCAAACAAGGGAGGGCCCAGAGGTTTTTCTGTTCTAGTTTACTTTGAAGACCATTTTTACCTCTTCTCCCATAACAGGATGTGCACTTTTATAGTGTCTGAATTTAGAAAAACGTTGCAATGCCGCTATGTTGATGTATGCACGGTTATATAGCTGCGTAGCACATATACTTTGTCATGGAGCTACTTGGCAGATGTATTTTGCACTAAAATAAAAAACAATTATTTGGAAACCAGCTTCCTTCACAATTACTATAGATCTTATATTTCCAGCTAAATGTACGTTCTTGTTTAGTGACATTGTTGTCCTGACATCGAAAGAAGCATGTGTACCTTTCTTGACCGACTCCATTTCTAGTGCATGAGCAAATTTTCGTCCCTTTTTGTTAGTTCCTGAATAGGATTTATGGGCAGAGCTTAACTGCAGATAATGCACCATATCAGCACTGAACGAATGGCCCGGATAGGAGTCTGTGACACCAATGCGGTGTCTGTCAGAGCTAAGCTGAAGCCTACTGGAAACGGCTCCTGGGTTGGCTGCTTTGCTCTGTTATGGCCTCAGTGTAGGCCACAGATATCAGTCCTGTTATTGCTTGCTGGTTTAGTACTATTTTTGATACAACAACATTCTCCTTTAACCGGATCCTGCAAGGTCCATTGTGCTGCTCTTTGTGAGGACAGAGTAAAGTAGTGACAGCCTGATACCCGCAGTTTCTCACTTTTTACATGTGCAGCAGTTAAGGAGAACTTGGAAATTAAATGCGGCCGTCTTCCAACACTGATGTCCGGATTGGATGAGCGTTCTTAACGGTCTGGATGTGGCGCCCAAACATCTCCCGGCCCAAACTTACAGCTTCATGTGTGTCTATCAGGCCGGAGACCCGAGCTCATTCTAGGTATAAGGAGCATAAAATATGCCCATCTGAACACGCTGTGTTCATGTACCAGCCCCTCCAGCCCCCGATTGACAAATGTAGTCCTATGGACAGACGGCCACGTGCACACGGTATTTGGTGAGTATTTTACCTCAGTATTTGTAGCCAACACCAGGAGTGGAACAATCAGAGGAAAAATAGAATAGAAACTTGAGCACCACTGCTGTATTTCTTTCCTAATCCTGGTTTTGGCTACAAATACTGAGGTAAAAAACTCACCAAATACTGAATGTGTGAATTGAGGATTATATTATACTGACCAAATACTGATCGTGTGAATGTGGCCTTACAGATGCTGAGGTAATATACTGACCAAATACTGAACGTGTGAATGTGGCCTTACAGGTACTGAGGTAAAATACTGACCAAATACTGAACGTGTGAATGTGGCCTTACAGATGCTGAGGTAATATACTGACCCAATACTGAACGTGTGAATGTGGCCTTACAGATGCTGAGGTAATATACTGACCCAATACCGAACGTCTGAATGTGGCCTTTACAGATGCTGAGGTAATATACTGACCCAATACTGAACGTGTGAATGTGGCCTTTACAGATGCTGAGGTAATATACTGACCAAATACTGAACGTGTGAATGTGGCCTTACAGATGCTGAGGTAATATACTGACCCAATACTGAACGTGTGAATGTGGCCTTACAGATGCTGAGGTAATATACTGACCCAATACTGAACATGTGAACGTGGCCTAGTAATGTAAAAACTACCAATTGTTGGCTGGAGGGTCAGTTGGCTTTTAATGACTGGACTGGACTCTTCCTGTACAGCAGACTTGCTAATGGCTGCAAATTATTATGATTAAGTACAAATAAACATGAATGCCAGACAATGAAATCAGAGGGTCCCTCAGTGCTGTTTTTTGGCCCACAGAGAGATTATTTTTTGGAGCGGGGCCACCTTTGGAGTATCGCTGTGCAGACATGGGAATCTGGCGCCATGCCGCAGTGCAGCACCACCACTTGGCTACTACTTCACCAGCTTGTCATCTTTAAAAGAAAATATATAAAGAAAGTGGGTAATTGAAATTGTAAGTTTTTGGATCCCTTTGGATTCTCTAGTCTCTGGTGTTGTCTTCTGAAAGTCATCTTTCTAGTATTGTCACCATTTATAACTCTTCATGTGGAGACCCCGAGAAGTTGTCTCATATGTACATAGTGATTGTGTGGGAAATGGGGAGTCACAATGAGCGACGCCTGCAGTGATCCGCCCTCCAGAAATCCCTCACACCACTTTCTCCACAGCCAGTGTTAGGGTATGTGCGCACTAGGCGTTTTTTCACCCTGTGTTTTTCTGTGCGTTTTTGTCTCAAAAAACGCACCCGCGGCTAAAAAACGCGGCAAAAACGCATGCGTTTTTACCGCGATTTGGTGCGATTTTTCTGCGTTTTTGCTCACTGCGTTTTAAATCAGTGCACAATGCCGTTAAAGATTGTTGATGAAAAAAAAAAAGGTCTGATGTCATTTCCTTCAATATGTTCTTCATTGAATGCAGGAGAGCAGACAGCTGCAGAACTAGTGTATGCAGGAGAGCAGACAGCAGATGCAGAACTACAAGGCTCAGCATCCTCCATCCAGAACTATGCAGGAGTTTCTTGCACAAAAAGAAAAAAAAATTACATGGGCTTCGCCATATTTTTGTATGCTAGCCAGGTACAGCAGGCAGGTACAGGCTGCCCCCAACCCCCAGCTGCCTATTTGTACCTGTCTGGGAATCAAAAATATAGGGAAGCCCTTTTTTTTTTTTTTTATTTTAATTTCATGAATTTCAAGAAATAATTAAAAATAAAAAAAAATGACATAGGCTTCGCCCAATTTTTGAGTCCAGCCAGGTACAACTAAGCAGCTGGAGATTGGAATCCACAGTGCAGGGGGCTCATGCTTTCTGGGCACCCCCGCTACGAATTGCAGTCCGCAGCCACCCCAGAAAATGGCGCTTTCATAGAGGCGCCATCTTCTGGCGCCGTATCCAACTCTTCCGTCTGCCCTGGTGACGGTGGCTCGCTGGGTAATAATGGGGTTAGGGCTAGCTGTATATTATCAGCTGGCCCCAAGCCCGAAATTCATGGTGTCATGCCAATATTAGACTTGGCCACCATGAATTTCTAGTAATGATAAAAAAAAAAAACACAAGACACAGAAAAATATTTTTATTAGAAATTAAACACAACACAATTAGTGACTCCATCTTTATTGAAATAAAGAAGCCCCCCTCCGCAGTAATCCTGGGTCAAGGGTCCCGCGCCGTCCAATCCGGATCCAATATCATCTGATCGGTTTGCTGGAAGGCAAAGTGATCAGATGATGTGTCAGGTTCTAGGATGTGAATCACATCACACATCAGCTGATTGTATAAAAGCCGATTATACAATCAGATGATGCATCAGTGCAAAAAAAAAAAAAAAATACTCACTTATGTGCTGATTACCGGCAGCTCCTGGAGCGATCGGATGAGAGTCTGATCCTGTCCCATCACTGCAGGAGCTGCCGGTAATCAGCTGATGAAGTCTCCTGACGGCAGGATCTGCTGATAAGTTAAGCCGGCCGGGCGCTAAAAAGCAGGCGACACCGCGAGAATTACGATCAGCTGATCCGTCAGGTGACTGCATCAGGTGATCCATTGCCAGGTCCTGCAAGCATCGTACGTGCCCCGGGGAGACTGCACACAGCCAGAGCGGCGGTACCGGGACAGGAGCTGGGAGCGGGCATGGCACCAGGAGTCTGCAGACAGGTGAGTATGACATTTTTTTTTCTACTATTCACTTTTGTTTTCGCCGCTGCCTCCACCTCTTGCCCAGACATGATGCCGCACGGGAGCTGACATGGCATCGGGCGGGTTGTGGAAGCAGCGGTGGCGGTACCGGGAGGATTCATGCTTCTGTGTTTACCAACAGAAGGAATCCTCTTCCTGTACACGTCACTTTACTACCCAAACCTTGTGTTTATAGCTGCGTTTTTAGTCATAGAAATGCAGCTATATGCGTTTTTCATTGCGTTTTTGAACATCTCATTGAACTCAATGGGTGAAAAACGCAGTGAAAAACGCAGAAATAATTGACATGCTGCATTTTTGTGGTCACCACAAAAACACAGCTACAAAAAAAACGCTGTGTGTGGACAGCACTTATGAAAACCAATAGACATTGCTGGGGAAGCAATGTCACTGCGTTTTCAGCACAAAAACGCGGTAAAAAACGCTGCTAAAAACGCAGCAAAATGCCTAGTGCGCACAAGGCCCTAATGTCCTCTGGACAGGACGAAGGTTCAGATACATGTTACTGAACTGAAGAGCTCAGACACCGGACTTATACGAGCACGAATGCTGCATTTCTGTGACTGGCTGAGATCCGCACATTAGGCCTCATTCAGACACACACAAGCCACATACATCTTCTTTCAGTGATTTTCATGCATAAAACATATAACTATTATAATCTATGGACCTGTTCATGTCTGGTTTGGTTTTTGGGGGGTTTTAAGGACAATGGAACACAAAAAAGCAAAAAAAAATAAATACACATCCAATTTTTTTTCTAATTCTCAAGTGAAAAGCACATATTTAGGTCTATGGGTCTGCAAAAAGCTTGGAGAGCAGGCAGAGCCATCCTTGCTGCATCCTTGTATTGTCCATTTTCTGCTTTTTCACTAGCAGAAGCTTGTAAATTTTTTTTTTTTATCCAGCACGTGAATGAACAGTCTGTTTAGTTCTTGTACACACACACACACAAAAAAATGAAGTCTGAATGTGACCTTGTCTGTAAAGTAAATTGTATTGAGAGGGCAAAGTTGGGGCTGTATTAGGTGAAATGAACAGTGAGCTCCAACCTGGGACTTCTATTATATGGGCACACGGTGATCACACTATGGGTACATGATGGGCATACTATGATCACACTATGGGTACATGATGGGCATACTATGATCACACTATGGGTACATGATGGGCATACTATGATCACACTATGGGTACATGATGGGCATACTATGATCACACTATGGGCACATGAAGATCACACACAATGATTACACTATGGGCACCCTACCATCACACTATGATTACTCTATGGGCACACGAAGATCACCCTATGGGCACACGAAGATCACCCTATGGGCACATGAAGATCACCCTATGGGCACACGAAAATCACCCTATGGGCACACGATGATCACACAATAATCACACGATGATCACACCATAATCACACGATGATCACACTATAATCACACGATGATCACACTATAATCACACTATGGGCACACGATCATACTATGGGCACACGATTACACAATGGTCACACTATGATCATGTGGTCACACGATGATCATGCTACGATCATATGGTCACACTGTGGGCACACTATGGGCACACTATGATCGTATGGTCACACTTTGATCACACTTCCTATGATGATCACACTATTGTCACACTCAGCTCAGTCTGATCAGTGTCATTAGTATAATCGACCCGATTCTTTTGGATGAGAGATTTTATTGTTGTCTGGACAAGCCCTCGGGTTTGATTCGCAGGATTTCTACTCATCCTTAACCCTTGTCTGCTACCAGCGGGTCAATGTGACCCCCATGCAGATTGGTACCACTAGTGATTTTTTTCATGGTTCCAGACAAGGATTCACTAGTGCTCTGTGGCTCCTTCACAGATTTTCCCTGCAGATAGATACTTAAAAGCTTCTGAAGTGCATGGTAAGCATGCCCATAGAGCTCCAATATCCCTGCCGAGGCAATATACAAAAAGTATGGCATATTCTCCTAAAGGAACTAAATTCTACAATGAGAGGGATATATATATATATATATATATATATATATATATATATATATATATATATATATATATATATATATATATATATATATATATATATATATACGATTGGAACCTTTGGGTACTAGATACAAGTACATTGTTTTTATTGGAGGGCGCCATGTAATGCAAATATGTCAGCAAGGTTTTTTTTTGTTTTGTTTTTTTACTCTGCCCATACATATGGCTATGATTATACCACTTTCATTTAACTTTTTTTTGTTTTGCTTATTGGTCAGTGCTGAGTTAAAATAATCTGAGCATTGGTTATTCGCCCTCGCCTGGTCCATTGCTGCCTCACGGCCCCTGCTACTGTCTTTGTTTACAGACTGCAGTAGTGATGTCACAACTACAGTGCACGTCACTACTGCAGCCAATCACTCACCTCTGTGATTGGCTGCAGCAGCGATGTACGCTGGACCTGGGAACCGCTCTCATTTTAACCTAGCACTGGCCGACAGGATATCCATTGCCCTAGCTGCACGATGTTCTGGCTGCGGTGCTATGATGCCTCATCACGTATAAGTTGATCTCTAATAGTGAATTTTGTGCTTTATTTCTTCGCTCTCCCAACGTGTGCAGGCTTTTTAAGGAGTTGTCAGGGACTTTATTTTTATACTGTATGTGCTGCTTATTATCTACCGTAAGTACCACACCCTGTATACCGTGCTGTTTGGTATTCAGGTACATTTACTTTAATTTGTACACTCCCTGGAAGAAATGTGCAGCGCTGTCAAAAGGAGGCTAATTAGTGCAGTTATCGGCCACACTAATTATTATCCTTACAATGGTGATTTGATCACCTGAAATTAAAGTGCACTGCCAAATATTACTTAGCCGCCTGTTTCTATACCTCCTATCAAGTGCAATACGTGGGGAGCAGCAAGAGAAGATTTGCTTCTTGGTTCTGTGTTGTGGAAAAGAGGATGGGAAGTATTAGAAACTGCAAGTGACATCAGGACAAACAATATCCACCTGTTTATATCATTGTCCACCTGTAAGGCTTTGTGCCCACGTTGCGTATTTTCATGCAGTTACGCTGCGTTCTGCACCGCAGAGTAACTGCATGCGTCCTGCGTCCCCAGCATAATCTATAAAGATTGTGCCTAATCCATGCACACGTGGCGTATTAGAACGCAGCGCTTCTGCTGCTGCCGAAACGCTGCGTTCTAAAAAGCAACATGTCACTTCTTTCATGCGCTTTGCATGCAGCCCCCGCTCTGTCTATGGGAGAGGCGGCTGCATTCAGAGCGCATGAAATCGGCTTTTCATTACGCAGTGTTTCTGCAGCGATTTGAAGCGCACGTGTGCTGTTCAGATCGCTGCAGAAATTTCTGCAGGGACACCGCAACGTGTGCACATAGCCTAAGGCCTCCAGTGACGAAAAGTGGCTGGTCCGGTGGGCTAAGTCCCCCCAAACATATTAGACCAACATAGATGGGTTTTACCAACATGGATGGAGGCCCCATATAGATGATTATTGAGTAAGTTAAAGGGTATCCCGTCTCCAAGATCCTCTCCCAATATGTAGTAGGTATAATAATGATGTTAGCAAATGCCTCCAGTTAGAAATGCAGTACAGTTCTCCTAATTAGCCATCTCTTTACCTCATGTGCAGGGCATTGCAGCTTAGGTATCCATGGTGGCAACCAGTAGCAACTAACCGATACTATGAATGGTCGATAGATAGATCTATCTATCTATCTATATATATATATATGTGTATATATATATATATATATATATATATATATATATATATATATATATATATATATATAATGTATATATATATACACATATATATATACTCGTGTGTATGTACAGTTAGGTCCAGAAATATTTGGACAGTGACACAATTTTCGCGAGTTGGGCTCTGCATGCCACCACATTGGATTTGAAATGAAACCTCTACAACAGAATTCAAGTGCAGATTGTAACGTTTAATTTGAAGGTTTGAACAAAAATATCTGATAGAAATTGTAGGAATTGTACACATTTCTTTACAAACACTCCACATTTTAGGAGGTCAAAAGTAATTGGACAAATAAACCAAACCCAAACAAAATATTTTTATTTTCAATATTTTGTTGCGAATCCTTTGGAGGCAATCACTGCCTTAAGTCTGGAACCCATGGACATCACCAAACGCTGGGTTTCCTCCTTAATGCTTTGCCAGGCCTTTACAGCCGCAGCCTTCAGGTCTTGCTTGTTTGTGGGTCTTTCCGTCTTAAGTCTGGATTTGAGCAAGTGAAATGCATGCTCAATTGGGTTAAGATCTGGTGATTGACTTGGCCATTGCAGAATGTTCCACTTTTTTGCACTCATGAACTCCTGGGTAGCTTTGGCTGTATGCTTGGGGTCATTGTCCATCTGTACTATGAAGCGCCGTCCGATCAACTTTGCGGCATTTGGCTGAATCTGGGCTGAAAGTATATCCCGGTACACTTCAGAATTCATCCGGCTACTCTTGTCTGCTGTTATGTCATCAAGAAACACAAGTGACCCAGTGCCATTGAAAGCCATGCATGCCCATGCCATCACGTTGCCTCCACCATGTTTTACAGAGGATGTGGTGTGCCTTGGGTCATGTGTCGTTCCCTTTCGTCTCCAAACATTTTTCTTCCCATCATTCTGGTACAGGTTGATCTTTGTCTCATCTGTCCATAGAATACTTTTCCAGAACTGAGCTGGCTTCATGAGGTGTTTTTCAGCAAATTTAACTCTGGCCTGTCTATTTTTGGAATTGATGAATGGTTTGCATCTAGATGTGAACCCTTTGTATTTACTTTCATGGAGTCTTCTCTTTACTGTTGACTTAGAGACAGATACACCTACTTCACTGAGAGTGTTCTGGACTTCAGTTGATGTTGTGAACGGGTTCTTCTTCACCAAAGAAAGTATGCGGCGATCATCCACCACTGTTGTCATCCGTGGACGCCCAGGCCTTTTTGAGTTCCCAAGCTCACTAGTCAATTCCTTTTTTCTCAGAATGTACCCGACTGTTGATTTTGCTACTCAAAGCATGTCTGCTATCTCTCTGATGGATTTTTTCTTTTTTTTCAGCCTCAGGATGTTCTGCTTCACCTCAATTGAGAGTTCCTTAGACCGCATGTTGTCTGGTCACAGCAACAGCTTCCAAATGCAAAACCACACACCTGTAATCAACCCCAGACCTTTTAACTACTTCATTGATTACAGGTTAACGAGGGAGACGCCTTCAGAGTTAATTGCAGCCCTTAGAGTCCCTTGTCCAATTACTTTTGGTCCCTTGAAAAAGAGGAGGCTATGCATTACAGAGCTATGATTCCTAAACCCTTTCTCCGATTTGGATGTGAAAACTCTCATATTGCAGCTGGGAGTGTGCACTTTCAGCCCATATTATATATATAATTGTATTTCTGAACATGTTTTTGTAAACAGCTAAAATAAAACTTGTGTCACTGTCCAAATATTTCTGGACCTAACTGTATATACAGTGCCTACAAGTAGTATTCAACCCCCTGCAGATTTAGCAGGTTTACACATTCGGAATTAACTTGGCATTGTGACATTTGGACTGTAGATCAGCCTGGAAGTGTGAAATGCACGGCAGCAAAAAATAATGTTATTTCTTTTTTTATTTTTTTTTTAAATTGTGAAAAGTTTATTCAGAGGGTCATTTATTATTCAACCCCTCAAACCACAAGAATTCTGTTTGGTTCACCTAAAGTATTAAGAAGTATTTCAGGCACAAAGAACAATGAGCTTCACATGTTTGAATTAATTATCTCTTTTTCCAGCCTTTTCTGACTAATTAAGACCCTCCCCAAACTTGGGAACAGCACTCATACTTTGTCAACATGGGAAAGACAAAGGAGCATTCCAAGGCCATCAGAAACAAGATCGTGGAGGGTCACAAGGCTGGCAAGGGGTACAAAACCCTTTCCAAGGAGTTGGGCCTACCTGTCTCCACTGTTGGGAGCATCATCCGGAAGTGGATGGCTTATGGAACTTCTGTTAGCCTTCCACGGCCAGGACAGCCTTTGAAAGTTTTCACCCGTGCCGAGGCCAGGCTTGTCCGAAGAGTCAAGGCTAACCCAAGGACAACAAGGAAGGAGCTCCGGGAAGATCTCATGGCAGTGGGGACATTGGTTTCAGTCAATACCATAAGTAACGTACTCCACCGCAATGGTCTCCGTTCCAGACGAGCCCGTAAGGTACCTTTACTTTCAAAGCGTCATGTCACGGCTCGTCTACAGTTTGCTCATGATCACTTGGAGGACTCTGAGACAGACTGGTTCAAGGTTCTCTGGTCTGATGAGACCAAGATCGAGATCTTTGGTGCCAATCACACGCGTGACGTTTGGAGACTGGATGGCACTGCATACGACCCCAAGAATACCATCCCTACAGTCAAGCATGGTGGTGGCAGCATCATGCTGTGGGGCTGTTTCTCAGCCAAGGGGCCTGGCCATCTGGTCCGCATCCATGGGAAGATGGATAGCACGGCCTACCTGGAGATTTTGGCCAAGAACCTCCGCTCCTCCATCAAGGATCTTAAGATGGGTCGTCATTTCATCTTCCAACAAGACAACGACCCAAAGCACACAGCCAAGAAAACCAAGGCCTGGTTCAAGAGGGAAAAAATCAAGCTGTTGCAGTGGCCTAGTCAGTCTCCTGACCTTAACCCAATTGCAAACTTGTGGAAGGAGCTCAAGATTAAAGTCCACATGAGACACCCAAAGAACCTAGATAACTTGGAGAAGATCTGCATGTAGGAGTGGGAGAAGATCTGCATGTAGGAGTGGGCCAAGATAACTCCAGAGACCTGTGCCGGCCTGATCAGGTCTTATAAAAGACGATTATTAGCTGTAATTGCAAACAAGGGTTATTCCACAAAATATTAAACCTAGGGGTTGAATAATAATTGACCCACACTTTTATGTTGAAAATTTATTAAAATTTAACGGAGCAACATAACTTGTCGGTTTGTAAGATTTATGCATCTGTTAATAAATCCTGCTCTTGTTTGAAGTTTGCAGGCTCTAACTTATTTGCATCTTATCAAACCTGCTAAATCTGCAGGGGGTTGAATACTACTTGTAGGCACTGTATATACACACACACACACATATATTCAACTCTCAAAGATTAGGTGACCACCCGCAAAATTGTCAGTTTTTCTGATTTTTCTCTTTATAGGCATATTTTTGAGTAAACTGTAAATTGTTCTTTTATTCTATAAACTACTGACGACTTCTCTGAATTTCGAAGCAATAAATCTTGTATTTTCTGAAAATGAGAAATGGTCAAAATAACAAAAAAAATGCATTGACTTCAGACACCTCAAATAATGCAAAGAAAACAAGTTCATAATCATCTAGAAACAACAATTCGAATGTTTTTACTTAGGGAGAGTTCAGAAATCAATATTTTGTGGAATAACCATGATTTTTAATCCCACTTTCATGCGTCTTGGCTGCTTTCCACCAGTCTTTCACATTGCTTTTGAGTGACCTTATGCCACTCCTGGCGCAAAAAATTTAAAAAGTTCTTCGTTGTTTGATGGCTTGTGACTATCCATCTTCCTCTTGATTACATTCCAGAGGGTCCAGGTCTGGAGATTGGGCTGACCATGACAGGGTTTGGATGTGGTGGTCCTTCATCCACACATTGATTGAGGAACATTGGGAAACATTGCCTGAGCACAGAAGGAAGCTACTGTTTTTCCAGGATAACCTTGTATGCGGCTTGATTCATACGTCCTTCGCAAAGTTTAATCTGCCCAATTCCAGCCTTGCTGAAGCATGGCCAGATCACCACCAATCCTCCACCAAATTTCATAGTGGGTGCAAAACACTGTGGCTTGTACATCTGTATAGGTCTCCGTCTAACCATTTGATGACCAGGTGTTAGGCAAAGCTGAATATTAGACTCATCATAGAAGATTACTTTACTCCAGTGCTCTATCGCCCAATCCTTATGGTCTTTGGCAAATGTCAGCCTGGCTCTCCTTTGTTTCTCATTGATGAAAGGCTTTTTTCTAGCTTTACATGACTTGAGCCCTACCTCTAGGAGCCAGTTAAGAACTGTTCTTGCCGTGCGCTTGACCCCAGCTACCATTTACATTCCTTTTGTAGGTCACTTGATGTCATCCTGCGGTTACTGAGTAATATTCAAATAAGATGAAGCTCATCCTGGTCAGTATTGAGTCTCTTTCGCCCTCTGCCGGTCTGTATTCTGGTTAGAATTTAACTGACACTGAGAATGGAATGTCTGTATGTATGTGTATGTACATAAGTATGTATGTGTGTGGGTGTATATCTATCTATCTATCTATACATATATATATATATAGATATAGCTATATATAGATATAGATATGTATCTATATATATCTATATATGTATCATATATATATATATATATATATATATATATATATATATATATATATATATACAGTGCCTACAAGTAGTATTCAACCCCCTGCAGATTTAGCAGGTTTGATAAGATGCAAATAAGTTAGAGCCTGCAAACTTCAAACAAGAACAGGATTTATTAACAGATGCATAAATCTTACAAACCAACAAGTTATGTTGCTCAGTTAAATTTTAATAAATTTTCAACAAAAGTGTGGGTCAATTATTATTCAACCCCTAGGTTTAATATTTTGTGGAATAACCCTTGTTTGCAATTACAGCTAATAATCGTCTTTTATAAGACCTGATCAGGCCGGCACAGGTCTCTGGAGTTATCTTGGCCCACTCCTCCATGCAGATCTTCTCCAAGTTATCTAGGTTCTTTTGGTGTCTCATGTGGACTTTAATCTTGAGCTCCTTCCACAAGTTTTCAATTGGATTAAGGTCAGGAGACTGACTAGGCCACTGCAACACCTTGATTTTTTCCCTCTTGAACCAGGCCTTGGTTTTCTTGGCTGTGTGCTTTGGGTCGTTGTCTTATTGGAAGATGAAATGACGACCCATCTTAAGATCCTTGATGGAGGAGCGGAGGTTCTTGGCCAAAATTTCCAGGTAGGCCGTGCTATCCATCTTCCCATGGATGCGGACCAGATGGCCAGGCCCCTTGGCTGAGAAACAGCCCCACAGCATGATGCTGCCACCACCATGCTTGACTGTAGGGATGGTATTCTTGGGGTCGTATGCAGTGCCATCCAGTCTCCAAACGTCACGTGTGTGGTTGGCACCAAAGATCTCGATCTTGGTCTCATCAGACCAGAGAACCTTGAACCAGTCTGTCTCAGAGTCCTCCAAGTGATCATGAGCAAACTGTAGACGAGCCTTGACATGACGCTTTGAAAGTAAAGGTACCTTACGGGCTCGTCTGGAACGGAGACCATTGCGGTTGAGTACGTTACTTATGGTATTGACTGAAACCAATGTCCCCACTGCCATGAGATCTTCCCGGAGCTCCTTCCTTGTTGTCCTTGGGTTAGCCTTGACTCTTCGGACAAGCCTGGCCTCGGCACGGGTGGAAACTTTCAAAGGCTGTCCAGCTCGTGGAAGGCTAACAGTAGTTCCATAAGCCTTCCACTTCCGGATGATGCTCCCAACAGTAAAGACAGGTAGGCCCAACTCCTTGGAAAGGGTTTTGTACCCCTTGCCAGCCTTGTGACCCTCCACGATCTTGTCTCTGGTGGCCTTGGAATGCTCCTTTGTCTTTCCCATGTTGACCAAGTATGAGTGCTGTTCACAAGTTTGGGGAGGGTCTTAATTAGTCAAAAAAGGCTGGAAAAAGAGATAATTAATCCAGACATGTGAAGCTCATTGTTCTTTGTGCCTGAAATACTTCTTAATACTTTAGGGGAACCAAACAGAATTCTGGTGGTTTGAGGGGTTGAATAATAAATGACCCTCTGAATAAACTTTTCACAATTTAAAAAAAGAAATAACATTCTTTTTTGCTGCAGTGCATTTCACACTTCCAGGCTGATCTACAGTCCAAATGTCACAATGCCAAGTTAATTCCGAATGTGTAAACCTGCTAAATCTGCAGGGGGTTGAATACTACTTGTAGGCACTGTATGTATCATATAATATATATATATAAAATAATATATATATATATATATATATATATATATATATATAGTGTGTGGTGGTCCAAAAGTAGGTGGACAGTATGTGTAATAGGGTTATGAAGGGGGATATTTATCTGACATGGTTTACAGTGAAACTGACCCAGCTGCCCTTAGCAACCAATCAGATTGCACTTTTCATTCTTCACACACTCTTTGGAAAATGAAAGGTGGAATCTGATTGGTTGCTAAGTCAGTTTCACTTTACACCATGTTATTATTCTGTCCACCTACTTTTTGACCACTCTGTGTGTATGTATGTATGTGTGTGTGTGTGTGTGTGTGTGTGTATATATATATATATATATATATATATATATATATATATATATATATATAATATATATATATATATATACGTGCTCACTGCCTTAAATCCGTCCATTTGTAATAAGGTAGTGGAGAACATTGTCTGGGGGTTTTGTACGATGAACGTTTTATGATAATAATATTCTCGGAGAGCTTCTGCGTTGCAGCCTCTTACAATGGCATGTAGTGAACCTCATGGTAACCCGAATTCATGTATCGGTGTCCTCCGCAGACTGGTAGTGGGGATTAACTGGGCACAAATCCTGGAGGGCAGATGTTGGGGCTGCTAGATTTGTGAAGAGTAAGCGTGTTTTTTGGACTCTATACAAAACCTCTTTAATTGATGAAATTATATTCTCATTTCTGGAGTAGTTGGCGGTAATCTGACAGCGAAAACATTGTAAATAAAGCTGCTTTATTTTGACACTTTATGGTATCTGGCTTGACATGGCTGCTTGTGCAGATTACATGCGTTTTCAGTGCATTTTCACTGCAGAAACACAGACTAGACGCATGTGTTTTACTGCAGATTTTCCGCATCTAATGGTACAGGGAAAATCACATAAACCTCGGCGTACCTGGAAGAGAAATTGACATGATGTGAAAATGAAACACGCCGCTCAGGTCAGTTTACACGGAGTTTCTATAAATCCCATGCAGTTTGATGGAACTGTAAAATGCTCCATTTTCGACGTAATGACTATCCGAGCAGTAAAACCTCACCGAAAATTCATTGTGGACTCCCATCCGAAAAGATCACTGACCAAACACACCCGAAGGTCACTTCACAAGCGTTTGTCCATGGTCTCACTTATGCCCCGCGACCCCCATCATTTTATCTTTCTGCTTTGTTGTACATAATAAATATTTTTTTATATTTTTTTTATATTTTATTGTGACTGTGGTTTGTGCCAGTTATTCCTGTCATTAAGGTTTTCCTCTTGGTTCACCCACCAATTTGTCTTTGTTTCTTATTGTGTTGATACATAAAAAAAATCACCTATGTTTTAAAAAGGTTACTTTTTTATTTTTGAAAATTAATTTGCCCTGCTGTTGGTGTGTGTGGGGTGAGGCAGAGACCACCAATCATCCAAAATGCGGATTTAAAGTGCACAGCTTTTGCATGCGAATGTACAAAGAGTAGTATACTGACTCAATAGTACGTGTATGGGTCCCTACACCCAAACGTAACACCAACGATCCTTACACTTAAGGCCTCATTCACATGTTTGTGTTTATACATGTATGTGAAAAAAATGGTACCTGTGTCATCAGTGTTTTGCATCAGTGTACGGTTTGTGTGTCTGTCTTTATTTTCACTGTACGGTCCGTGTGTCTGTTTTTACCACAGTGTACGGTCCGTGTGTCTGTTTTTACTTCAGTGTACGGTCTGTGTGTCTGTTTTTACCACAGTGTATGGTCCGTGTGTCTGTTTTTACTTCAGTGTACGGTCTGTGTGTCTGTTTTTACCTCAGTGTACGGTCTGTGTGTCGGTTTTTACCATTAGTGTATGGTCCGTGTGTCTGTTTTTACCATCCGTGTACGGTTTGTGTGTCTATTTTTACCTCAGTGTACGGTCCGTGTCTCTTTATAACTCAGTGTACGGTCCGTGTGTCTGTTTTTACCATTAGTGTACGGTCCGTGTGTCTGTTTTTACCATTAGTGTACGGTCCGTGTGTCTGTTTTTACCATTAGTGTACGGTCCGTGTGTCTGTTTTTACCATTAGTGTACGGTCCGTGTGCCTGTTTTTACCATTAGTGTACGGTCCGTGTGTCTGTTTTTACCATTAGTGTACGGTCCGTGTGTCTGTTTTTACCATTAGTGTATGGTCCGTGTGCCTGTTTTTACCATTAGTGTACGGTCCGTGTGTCTGTTTTTACCATTAGTGTATGGTCCGTGTGCCTGTTTTTACCATTAGTGTACGGTCCGTGTGTCTGTTTTTACCATTAGTGTACGGTCCGTGTGTCTGTTTTTACCATTAGTGTACGGTCCGTGTGTCTGTTTTTACCATTAGTGTACGGTCCGTGTGTCTGTTTTTACCATTAGTGTATGGTCCGTGTGCCTGTTTTTACCATTAGTGTACGGTCCGTGTGTCTGTTTTTACCATTAGTGTATGGTCCGTGTGCCTGTTTTTACCATTAGTGTACGGTCCGTGTGTCTGTTTTTACCATTAGTGTACGGTCCGTGTGTCTGTTTTTACCATTAGTGTACGGTCCGTGTGTCTGTTTTTACCATTAGTGTACGGTCCGTGTGCCTGTTTTTACCATTAGTGTACGGTCCGTGTGTCTGTTTTTACCATTAGTGTACGGTCCGTGTGTCTGTTTTTACCATTAGTGTACGGTCCGTGTGTCTGTTTTTACCATTAGTGTATGGTCCGTGTGCCTGTTTTTACCATTAGTGTACGGTCCGTGTGTCTGTTTTTACCATTAGTGTATGGTCCGTGTGCCTGTTTTTACCATTAGTGTACGGTCCGTGTGTCTGTTTTTACCATTAGTGTACGGTCCGTGTGTCTGTTTTTACCATTAGTGTACGGTCCGTGTGCCTGTTTTTACCATTAGTGTACGGTCCGTGTGTCTGTTTTTACCATTAGTGTACGGTCCGTGTGTCTGTGTTTACCATCTGTGTACGGTCCGTGTGTCCATTTTTAAGGCCTTATAGTAAGTCTATGGTGAATGTAGGGGCCACACGGACATCTGAGTGAAGCCTTGTGGTATCTGGTGAGTGTAGGGGGCCGCACGCTCACCCTTGGAGTGGGCCCTTACATTTTTGTTGAGCCTGAGCTTGCCTCATGTTGAGGCTGCACATGTCAGGCCCATTTATTGTGCAATCAGTGGGGTCTCGGGACCCCGCAGCACTTTCTTTCTCTATATTACAGCTTTTCCAGCTGATTTTGGTTGGTCTTCTGTTGCACTTTATTATAACCTTTTTTTTATTGAGACTTTACACTGAAAGCTTTCTTTTTGTCACCCTGCTAAGTCCATTTCTCCTGCTCACGGCTGCATAGAAGATGTTCTCTGCTTCACAATCGTATGATGAAGTAGCATTTACCCCCAAACATACGGTGTGCCTGCAGCCATGGCAACCTATGCTGGATGCCACTCCGCTGTCATGGAGACCCCTTTCTGTCCCTAGGATGCAACTCAAGGGCTATTAATTGGAAGAAGAGCTCTTGTTAAGGAGCAGCAACAGACTCTCATTTGGCCAAAACAAGTCCAGGATCACCGGGGGGCTCCTGCGGCCATGATAGCCCTCGCTTCACCAAAATAGCATTAATAGATCATTGCCGAACGTGTAGGGTCGCCTCTCTATCCCTCATACGGAGGAGGTCCCCTGTACACAAGCTCAGCTATACTAATTGATTATTCGGAAATTCTGCCGACCTCCTCTGGTGAGACCCAGGGCGGCATAAATAATGCAGCTCCGAAATCATCTATGTAGCTGCACGTATGTATAAATTGTGCAGGGGTAATGTGAGCCATGGGGATGTCTAATGGAGGACTTTATATGCATCATTCATCTGTGAGGAGGAAAGCTGAGGCACAAATGCCGATAAGTAGGTTCTGCTGCAGCTGTATGGAAGTACCGGGGGCCAAGTATATGACTTGCGTGGGGTAATATATCTCACAGCTGCTGCAGAAACTTTGAGTAAACCCGTGCTCCTTATGGGTCACGTTCTGCTGGGTGTTGTGACGTTTCCATACTGCTGCCCGTGGGCTTGAGATCTTCTGGTCATATATCAACTGGGCACCCGGTCTGGACTTGTGTAATGACACCCTCAAACCTGATAATACATTAATAAGGCCTCGTTCACACTTGTACTTGTAGTGGAATGATTTAGCTGGATATAGATGACGTGCATTAGACACAGGTAGTTGGCACGCCTTTGCATACATTTTTGGCACATACCTTTGCAGACATACAAATGTGTCCCTAGCCTCCCAAAGTCAACAAATGTTGTGAATAGCGGCACAGGACCTGATCGTCAGCATTATAGTCCATTATTTTAAGGGTGTTTTTTATTCCCTATTATCTTTCTGGAATATTCAGTTTATCCGTGGTTTTCTCAAGCCTGGCAGCTATCATGTATCTGCTGGACAGGGGGATAACTTCTCAATCACAGGGTGTCTTGACTGCTGGAAGCCCAGCAGTCCAAGAAGCGGGGCTCTGCAGCACCCATTATGTACAGAGTGTTGGTTGATCATAAAGGGACATCTGGAGATAGCTGAGCGCTGCACTCTCTGGTCTTCAGCACATCCATAAGAATGAACGGAGCGGCAGCGTACATTGACCATCGCTCCATTCGCACACAGCTCTGCAGACGCTGGTCTTCAGGATCGTGGGGGGGTTCCAGCAATCAGACTCCCAGTGATTGGGAATTTATTACCTATAAATAGGGTATAACTTCCAAACTTGAGAATACCAATTTAGGGCCTGTATATACGCTGCGATTTTGTCACGTTTTTGAGTGCCATTTGTTGCCCAAAACTGCATGCATTTCCTTCCCCAATAAAGTCTGAGAATTCAGAATCCGCCGCTTAACAATGATGGTAGAAGGGATATGGGGATAGGAGCAAGTGCGATACTTGGCGAGCCTCCAGCTCAGCTGGAACTGCTCCCGCCGCCACTCACTCTTCTTCCGGGACCCCTCATTAGCCTCATGCATATTTACTGCTTTTTCCACTAACTGGTGTCTCTCCCTTCGACTACCATTCCCCACTCACTGGCGTCTCTCCCTTCGCCCACCATTCCCCACTCACTGGCGTCTCTCCCTTCGCCCACCATTCCCCACTCACTGGCGTCTTTCCCTTCGCCCACCATTCCCCGCTCACTGGCGTCTCTCCCTTCGACCACCATTCCCCGCTTACCGGCGTTTCTCCCTTCGACCACCATTCCCCGCTTACCGGCGTCTCTCCCTTCGACCACCATTCCCCGCTTACCGGCGTCTCTCCCTTCGACCACCATTCCCCGCTTACCGGCGTTTCTCCCTTCGACCACCATTCCACGCTTACCGGCGTTTCTCCCTTCGACCACCATTCCCCGCTTACCAGCGTTTCTCCCTTCAACCACAATTCCCCGCTTACCTGCGTCTCTCCCTTCGACCACCATTCCCCGCTTACTGGTGTTTCTCCCTTCAACCACCATTCCACGCTTACCGGCGGTTTTCCCTTCGACCACCATTTTTAAGCTCCGGATAGAATATATGGGGACCGATATCCGGCCAAATACCTGGGATCAATTCCAGGCTGGAACAGTTTTTTTTTTTATTGACCCGGATAGACCCACTGATCATGGACCACCCATCACTATTTTGCTACAAAAAAAGCACTAAAACCACAGAAAAAAACGCACGCTTTTTTTTATGCGTTTTTCAGCGTGGGGTGCGTTTTTCACTGAAGGCATAAACTGCAGCGTGCGTACATAGCCTTAATGTTGGTTTGTTTTTTTTACTATGTTTTCTAGATATCTGTAGCACAGGTACCTATATACTGTATATGGAGATCTGTTATTTACTGTTATAGATCCAGCTTTGTTTGGTAGCAGCCAAAAAGGTCCTTATTTAATAGATCTCATGAACTTTCTTAATAAATTGTTTTGATGTAGCCTCAAATTATGGATTCATCAGATTTTGTGAGGTGGGAGCTCTTTGTAAATTATACAAATAATAATCTCTATTTTTTTAGTTGACCCTTTGTTACCCACACTCATTTTTAGCCATCACTCTCTGATATCACTTTTAGAAGTGGTTGATTTTATTGCAGACCTCCCAATTTACCGTAGTTTTTAGACTTTGTGTGAACATGGTGCGTTCTTGCCACCTTTTTTTTCTTGCAGATTTTCAGAAATCTTGATGCCAGTAGAGTCTATGAAGAATTCTGAAGTGCTGTGCACACTTTCAGGTTCTTTTCCCTTGCAGAAAAAAAATCTGCAGCGTATCAGTTTTCTGCGTTTCTTGCAATAAATAAAAAACCATCAAAAATACATGTTTTTTTTCTGCAGCGTTCTGGGTGCAGATTGTATGCAATGTGTGCACATAGTTTTCAAGGGATGTTTGAAAGACTTCCCTGCTGCCACTTTAAAGTCAGCTAATCTGAGACCCGACATCAATGTCACAGTCCTGGAGGATCAATTTAAGAACTTTAGTCCTGATCACGGCCGGTGCTCGTGTGTAGGTCGGCACATGTTAGTGTCATTGCCTTATTGAGAAGCACATCATTACCTATACTTGCTGCCATACTGTACACTTCTGCTTCCTCTACAAGGTCATGTAAATTCTGCAATCTGAGAAGTTGCTACCTGTGCTTTGTACCTGATTTCTACCCAATAATAATCATTGTTATTCTTTTCCAGTTTCCAGAATGCGGTTTCTATGGGATGTACGACAAGATCCTTTTATTCCGCCATGACCCAAACTCGGAAAATATTTTGCAGCTGGTAAAATCTGAGGCAGACATTCAAGAAGGAGACCTCATTGAAGTGGTGCTTTCAGGTATTTCCCTTTCCTTTTTCCTGATCTGCAGGTTGTCGATTTGTCTACAGAATCTTATAAAAAAAATATCAGCATGTCCGTATGTTCACACACAGGCATCCACTGGTATAATCAGTGGCCCAGCAAGGAGGGTAAGGCTGCTTTCACACTACGTTTTTTTAACGTGTCATGAAGGCTTTTTTGCTGCAAAAGTGGATCCTGTTTTTACAAAGAAAAATGCATGCAAACGCAAGTGTTATTTTGCAGGATCCTGTCACTTGAACTTTATGGGTGGGCATTGAAGTCATGTGATCGGGAGTGAGGGGAATTGAACGTGACAGACTGGGAGTCGGCATCTGACAGCTGCAGAGGCTCGTAACCAAGGTAAACATCGGGTAACTTGCTTGGATACCGATATTTACCTTGGTTACGAGCGTCTGCAGCTGCTAAGAGTTGGGCTCCCTGCACACGTAACCAAGGTAAACATCGGGTATCCAAGCAAGTTACCCGATATTTACCTTGGTTCCAAGCGTCTGCAGCTGCTAGGAGCTGGGCTCCCTGCACACGTAACCAAGGTAAACATCGGGTAACTTGCTTGGATACCCGATATTTACCTTGGTTACGAGCGTCTGCAGCTGCTAGGAGCCGGGCTCCCTGCACGCGTAACCAAGGTAAACATCGGTTATCCAAGCAAGATACCCGATGTTTACCTTGGTTATGAGCCTCCGCAGCTCTCAGGCGGAGGAGAGGGAGGGGGAGAGAGAGACTGATCACACCAGGCTGGTTTCTGGGCATGCTCAGTAGAGTAAGCAGGATCCTATCAGCATGCCAGTGTTCACATACGTTTGCGTGCAGTATAGTCAGGATCCAGCAATTTGCAGTATTTGGACGCAGCTCAAAAACGCTACAAGTAGCGTTTTTGAAAAAAGTTAAAAAACTGCAAGTCGCTGGATCCTCACTATAACGCACGCAAGCGCAGGTGAACGCATGTTGACGCGAGTCCATTGCAAATGCATTGAAATTAAAACGCATTTGCACTGGATCCGTTTTTGCGTTAAAAAACGTTCATGACGGAGGTTAAAAAAACGTAGTGTGAAAGCAGCTTAACCAGTTTTCTCAGTGCTAGAGATTCCCTTTAGGGATAGCCCCTTGGATATTCACGACATTTGTTTTCCAAGATCTGAGATAAACTGGGAATATGGATTTTGTGAGTTTTTTAAAGAACGTTTTCATAAAAATGTGCTCGCGTTTTCTTATATTTAGTGATTTTAAAATGTGTTCATTTATGAATTACTATGGACACTTGTAGAGCTTGTGCAACTGCTTCACATAGCTGGCTAATCTGCTACTTGCAAGTCTCCTGGCTACTGCTCTGCTCAATCCTCTCTCCCCAGAGTTGAGTCACATTTCCGCAGGCAGATTTCTGCCCATAACGTGCCATTTGATTATACACCTAACCAATTGATGCTCAATTAAAGGCCCTCATAGGTTGCCAGTAGCTGTATGGAAGGGCGAACTGTGTTTCACCCCCTAAAAAAAGAGATCAGTAGACAAAATGAGCAAACTGCTCTCTTGTTTACGTGGAGCAAGATTGGCAGTGAAAATCTTAGTGAATGCTTGTTTGACAGATTATTGGCTTGTTTAAGATGAGCTTTAGAGGTAGCAGAAGGAAGTGTGGAGGAGGTTATACACTGCAGAGCAAGGGCTTAGAGAAGACCCCAAAGTCGTACCTATAAACAGTAGAAAAGGGGGAGAGATCAGATGCCCAGGCTTTGTATAGATAGGGGGAGATCACGGAGAGTTTCAGAGAGCCAGCAGTCCACCACCCCATAGTTCTTAGCATCATGTCAACATGTCCACGTGGCCTAGTGTCTATGACTCTACCTGTTTGATCTCTCCCCCGTCCTCTGCGGATTCTCTCCTTTACATGTTAACAGCCTGTGTATTCTGATTGCTTCTGTAGCTGCAATCCATGTTGGGACACAGTCTGTTAAAATCCCACCGCCCCCCCCTTCAAGTTCAGAGGGTCTAACAAGCTGCAGGGACAGGAGAGAGATGATGTGTGATCTCCTCCGGTTTAGGTTTCATGTATCAAACCTCTTAAAGTTTTTTTTTTTTTATTTAAAAAAGTGATATTCTTATAATTCCATTATTTAAAGAGAACCTGTCCACAGGATTTAGCACCATAATGGCACTGTGGTGCTGATTCAGTGGATCCTTGCAGTGAAGGAATCCGATCTACGGCTGTTGAATAATTCTTCTTAAGTTTTCATCTGATGACGTCTTCTGTGCATTGGTGTGCATGATGGCAGGACTCTGGATAGGCACTTAAAGGGATGGTTCACCCATATTTTTTATTGTCTAGATCGATATATTGATAAATGTTTCTCTCAAATACCTTATGTTGGCAATAGTGCAGACCGCTGTTCCCCGGGCTCCGTGACCTTGGGGATCCGGTGACGTCACGTCAAGTTCTTGACACCGCGGCTGGCCGCAGTGTCCGTGAGTGATGGGCTGTGAGCGGTGTTTCATCGCTCATCACAGCCCATCAGGTCCCTCCTCTCTCACAGCAAAGCACTGCAAGCAGGAGACACGCGGAGCTGTGATGAGTGGTGAAACACCGCCCACAGTCCAGTGATACAGGAAGACTGGGGCCGGCCGCAGGGGTGTGACGTGACGTCACCGGATCCCTGAGGTCACGGAACGGGGAACAGCGGTCTGCAATAGCGCCTCTCACAGGCACTATTGCCAAAATAAGGTACTTGAGAAAAACATTGTTTCTCAATATAATATCGATCTAGAAAATAAAAAATATGGGTGAACCACAATTTTAAGGAATAAAGTTTAAAAAAAATGGCGTCCATTCTGGAGGAATTTCCTCTGTACTAATATCTCAGATGTAAAATTTGAGCTTCAAGTGGCTCAAATTTCCATAGATTTGCTTATAAATTTGTGGGGTGTTTGGGCTAAGTTGTTGGAAACTCTTGCAGGGTTGAGAAACGTATTAAACACTGATTTATCGTATTTTTTGTTTTATAAGACACACCAAATTATAAGACGCTCCCCAAATTTAGAGGGAAAAAAGTAAAAAAAAATGGGATCCGATTAAAGAATCTGGTGGTGTCTTACCAGTAAGGTGGGGTGGCAGGGCTGGTGGAGCGGGGGTCACAGGAGGCAGGGGTGGGGCTACAGCAATGCTGCTGGCGGTGCAGAGGGGCCTAATGGCTCACTGCGGACGGCGGCGCTGTGCTGGTGCTCGCTGTAGGTGGTAAGGCACAGGCCATTCTGAAATGTCAGTAGTATGGGCTTCGAAGAAATGGCGGCCTGAGTCGTTGCATGCTTAGATTGAGCTATTGGCTCAATGTCAAGCCGAGATCTCATCTGTGCACACGTCACCTCCGGGCGCCATTTTTTTTTTTTTAAGTCCGCTGTTGGGACGTCAGTGGACCAGAGGCGGGCGCCGGCGCAAATGAGAGCTTGAGACATGAGCTCAATCTGCGCATGTGCTGACTCCAGGCGCCATTAATTGTAGTCCTCACCGCCGACATCTTCAGAATGGCCCGTGCATCACTGCCCACCGCACAGAGCACCGCCGCCCGCCACACAGCAATTGCCCTGCCTCCTGTGACCTCTCTCCACCACCCCCCAGTAAGCTACATTCGGATTTTGAGACGCACCCCACATTTTCCTCCCAAATTTTGGGGAGAAAGTGCGTTTTATAATCCTAAAAATGCGGTATATACTACCAGGGGTGCATTTTTTAAATTTGTGTATTCTTAATATATAGGACCCTCAAAGGCACGTGAGAACCAAATCAGCCTCTAAAAGGCTTCTAACAGTTTATTTAAATTGTGGAAAATTGCTGTTAAATTTTTAATCAGTCTAATGCCATAAAAAAGTGTATAAAAGTGATGGCGAAATAAAGGAGACACACGGGAAATGGTAATTATATACTATTTTGGGTGGTATAACTAGTTTAAGGTCAGATCTGGTTTTCTTTATTTGATCCACTTTTCGATACTAAAATCAATATTTCTGGATTATTTTTCCCCTTCTATGCAAAGTTACATGAAGGTACCTATGTGTATAAAGTGCTGAATGACATTTTGGAAATATGCAAGGCACCTAAGTGTCTTCTCTCAGAAAATATCTAAATATTAGGGGTTAATTTTCATTAATTAGTAATTTAGGTTTTATTGGTGCACATTAAAGTGCTCTGTAGTTTTAACTTAGAGGTTGTCCACTACTTTTACATTGACGACCTATCCTTCGCATCAACGGCTTATAGACAGGGGTCCGACATCCCGCACCCCCACTGATCAGCTGTGCTCAGTCTCGGTCCCGGCGGTCTCAGTAGGCAACCGGAAGTGCTGGAGCTGCTCCGTCAACTGATAGCGGCCACAGCCGGGTACCGCACTTCTGCCTACAATTCAAATGAATACGAGGCAGGTGCGCAGTACCCGCCCACGACCCCTATCATGAGACGGAGTAGCTCCGGAACTGAGCATTTAAATCCACCTGCTGCCGGCACTGGGAACGGCTGATCAGCAGGGCATCAGACACCCGCCAATCAGACATTAATGACCTCTCCTAAGGATAGGCCATCAATGAAAAAGTAGTGGACAACCCCTTTAAGTCCTAACATGTACGCATCCTGTTTTTCCTATCAAAGGCCTTCATAGCTTCTAATTACTTGTATTATGTTGTTAATTAAGATCTTTGTGAAGTATTTTTTGCCTTTATACATACCCATATCAGTGCAAACCTTGAAATTCAGTAGTTTACGAAAAGCTGAATGTTGTCCATATTGGTTGTCGATAATGTGTTCCGATATCAACAAGCAAAGCTTCAAGGGGTTGTCTCCTGTCAGACAACT
Organism: Anomaloglossus baeobatrachus; assembly: GCF_048569485.1. Taxonomy (NCBI): domain Eukaryota; kingdom Metazoa; phylum Chordata; class Amphibia; order Anura; family Aromobatidae; genus Anomaloglossus; species Anomaloglossus baeobatrachus. Next base: position 81,043,974 of record NC_134364.1, on the reverse strand, counting down.
TTTTCCTGACAATTCAGTGTGTGTTGAAAAACCAAACAAACCACTCTACTTGAGCTTCGCTTTGTCTCCGGCACTGCTGATTATGTGTAGGCTGCAGTCAATCACCAAGCAGAGCAGATGTTTCGATGGTGACAAAAAGGAGACCGGTGCACTCTGTAGTGCTACGATATGTGGAACAATGAAAATGGGAATATAGACATGCATTACTGCTATGAAAGCATGTAAAAATTGAGATACTTAGCACACCAAAATGGCCAGTTCTATGTGTGCCCAACAGCCAACAGCAAGGTGATCTTTCTTTGCTGCTGACGGTATGAGCTCAGTGATTGTCTGCAGTATGTCACCACTTCTGCCTATAGTTAGTTGAAAAGAAAAAGACACAAAGTCAAACATTTACAAAAGTGTCCACTAACTATAGACACAAGCAGTGAAAAGGACTATGCTCAAACATTGGGCTACAGTGGCCACCTTAGCCGACTCGTTTGGAAAGATGTTACATGAAACCCAGCTTTGGAGCAGTGCCATCACTTATCTTGTCTGCTGTGACATGGCCTGAGACGTTACAGGAGGACTTATAAAAAAAGAGGCTCTGCTTGTATAGTAAGGACATCATTAATCTATCCTTGTACTTGTCGGCTTGGCCTCTAGCCACTGATCTGTGTATGCGGAGCCTGAAAGGTTTCACTTCTGATACACAGGCCTGGGCTCTGCAGACAGCCCTCCACTCCAGCTATTTAGTGATATATATAGATCTCCAAGACATTTTCCATAGAAGCCAAGAAATGAGACCGCTGAAAGTCTGTTTTTCCAACTAATTTCTTACAGGTGTTCCTCACTTGTATCTCTTATTTTCCATGACACGACAACTTGCTCACACAAGATGTGCCTGAATCTCAGAAGAAACAGGCACGCTAGATGGGGAGGGCTGTGTGCAGAGAAGGCCCTTTTACCCAGATGGAGAGGGCTGTGTGCAGTGTAGGCCCAGATGGAGAGGGTTGTGTGCAGTGAAAGCGCTCTTGCCCAGATGGAGGGAATGGTGTGCATGGAAGACCCTCTTACCCAGATGGAGAGGGTTGTGTACAGTGAAGGCCCTCTTATCCAGATGCAGAGGGTTGTGTCCAGTGAAGTCCCTCTTACCCAGATGGAGAGGGTTGTGGGCAGTGAAGGCCCTCTTATCCAGATGGAGAGGGCTGTGTGCAGTGATGGCCCTCTTACCCAGGTGGAGAGGTTTTTGTTCAGTGAAGGCCCTCTTATCCAGATGGAGAGGGCTGTGTGCAGAGGAGGCCCTTCTACCCAGATGGAGAGGGCTGAGTGCAGTGAAGGCCCTTTTACCAAGATGGAGAGGGTTGTGTGGAGTGAAGGCCCTCTTGTCCAGAAGGAAAGGGCTGTGTGCAGTGAAGACTCTTTTACTCAGATGGAGAGGACTGTGTGCAGTGAAGGCCCTCTTACCCAGATGGAGAGGGTTGTGTGCAGTGAAGGCCCTCTTACCCAGATGGAGAGGGTTGTGTGCAGTGAAGGCCCTCTTACCCAGATGGAGAGGGCTGTGTGCAGTGAAGGCCCTCTTACCCAGATGGAGAGGGTTGTGTGCAGTGCAGGCCCTCTTACCCAGATGGAGAGGGCTGTGTGCAGTGAAGGCCCTCTTACCCAGATGGAGAGAGCTGTGTACAGTGAAGGCCCTCTTACCCAGATGGAGAGGGTTGTGTGCAGTGAAGGCCCTCTTACCCAGATGGAGAGGGCTGTGTGCAGTGAAGGCCCTCTTACCCAGATGGAGAGGGCTGTGTGCAGTGAAGGCCCTCTTACCCAGATGGAGAGGGCTGTGTGCAGTGAAGGCCCTCTTACCCAGATGGAGAGGGCTGTGTGCAGTGAAGGCCCTCTTACCCAGATGGAGAGGGTTGTGTGCAGTGAAGGCCCTCTTACCCAGATGGAGAGGGCTGTGGGCAGTGAAGGCCCTCTTAGCAAGATGGAGAGGGTTGTGTGCAGTGAAGGCCCTCTTACCCAGATGGAGAGGGCTGTGTGCAGTGAAGGCCCTTTTACCCAGATGGAGAGGGTTGTGTGGAGCGAAGGCCCTCTTACCCAGATGGAGAGGGTTGTGTGGAGCGAAGGCCCTCTTACCCAGATGGAGAGGGTTGTGTGGAGCGAAGGCCCTCTTACCCAGATGGAGAGGGTTGTGTGGAGCGAAGGCCCTCTTACCCAGATGGAGAGGGTTGTGTGCAGTGAAGGCCCTCTTACCCAGATGGGATGGAGAGGGCTGTGTGCAGTGAAGGCCCTCTTACCCAGATGGAGAGGGCTGTGTGGAGCGAAGGCCCTCTTACCCAGATGGAGAGGGTTGTGTGAAGCGAAGGCCCTCTTACCCAGATGGAGAGGGCTGTGTGCAGTGAAGGCCCTCTTACCCAGATGGAGAGGGTTGTGTGGAGCGAAGGCCCTCTTACCCAGATGGAGAGGGTTGTGTGCGGCGAAGGCCCTCTTACCCAGATGGAGAGGGTTGTGTTGTGTGCAGTGAAGGCCCTCTTACCCAGATGGAGAGGGCTGTGTGCAGTGAAGGCCCTCTTACCCAGATGGAGAGGGCTGTGTGGAGCGAAGGCCCTCTTACCCAGATGGAGAGGGCTGTGTGCAGTGAAGGCCCTCTTACCCAGATGGAGAGGGTTGTGTGGAGCGAAGGCCCTCTTACCCAGATGGAGAGGGTTGTGTGCGGCGAAGGCCCTCTTACTCAGATGGAGAGGGTTGTGTGGAGCGAAGGCCCTCTTACCCAGATGGAGAGGGCTGTGTGCAGTGAAGGCCCTCTTACCCAGATGGAGAGGGTTGTGTGGAGCGAAGGCCCTCTTACCCAGATGGAGAGGGTTGTGTGGAGCGAAGGCCCTCTTTCCCAGATGGAGAGGGTTGTGTGGAGCGAAGGCCCTCTTACCCAGATGGAGAGGGTTGTGTGCGGCGAAGGCCCTCTTGCGCAGATGGAGAGAGTTATGTGGTGCGTAGGCCCTCTTACGCAGCTGGAGAGGGATGTGTGGAGCGAAGGCTCTCTTACGCAGATGGAGAGGGATGTGTGGAGCGAAGGCCCTCTTACCCAGATGGAGAGGGTTGTGTGGAGCGAAAGCCCTCTTACCCAGATGGAGAGGGTTGTGTGGAGCGTAGGCCCTCTTGCGCCGATGGAGAGAGTTATGTGGTGCGTAGGCCCTCTTACGCAGATGGAGAGGGTTGTGTGTAGCGAAGGCCCTCTTACGCAGATGGAGAGGGTTGTGTGGAGTGAAGGCCCTCTTACCCAGATGGAGAGGGTTGTGTGGAGTGAAGGCCCTCTTACGCAGATGGAGAGGGTTGTGTGGAGTGAAGGCCCTCTTACGCTGATTGATATTAGTCCGTTCATTCCCAAACTTTTGCATAAGGTTAAAGGGCCTAATTCATCATTTGTGATTCCTTGGTCACTTTTCTTTTCTTTATCCTTGTGGTTCCTGTTGACATATCTGAACCAAATTCTTTAGACTGGCGCATGCAGTTCATAAATTTGGACCCAATATTAATAAAGCTCTTTATTTTTGTCTTTGACCATTATTTTTGCAAGTTGAAGACTTAACCGGAAACCTTTACCAGTCGTATAAAGAGGTTTGTGATGTAACCCCAGTATTATTGGTACATCTTTGTGAGGTGTCCCTGTAGTGTCTGGATAATTATATGCCTACACGAAAAAAGAAATTCCTCCAAGGAAACACAAAGTGCGGTATACGGAGTAATGTTGTTTGGTTGTACAGTACTTACTGCAGGAGGAGGTGAAGGCGGCCCGTGCTGCCATACCCTGAACGTTCGCTTATATGATGCCACTACTTTTCTCACCCAGTGTTAATTTATAGCAGACGTCAGTTTTGGGAAAATGACTATGTATGGGTGATGGAAACTAACGGATGGCACACACCGACCTGTAATCTCTATAGAAATATGTCCATCAAGTTTAACCTTTCTCTGCCAATTATACAATTTCTATCAATAGTTTATATATGCAATATTTCACACAAAAGTGAGTACACCCCTCACATTTTTGAAAATATTTTATATCTTTTCATGGGACAACACTGAAGTTCTGACCCTGTGATACAATGTACAGTGTCAGTGTGCAGCTTATATAACACTTGGTGCCCTCTACACAACCCAACACGCAGCCATTACTGTCTAAACCACTGGTAACAAAAGTAAGTACACCCCTAAGTGAAAATGACCAAATTGTACCCAATTAGCCATTTTTCCTCCCCTTTGTCAGTGACTCATTAGTGCTACAAGGTCTCAGGTGTGAATGGAGAGTAGGTGTGTTACATTTGGTGTTATCTCTCACACACACTCTCATACTGGTCACTGGAAGCTCAACATGGCTCCTCATGGCAAAGATTTCTCTGAGAATCTGAAAAAAAAAAAAAAAGAATTGTTCCTCTACATGAAGATGGCAGAGGCTATAAGAAGATTTTCAACACCCTTACACTGAGTTGCGGCACGGTGGTCAAGACCATATAGCAGTTTAATAAGACAGGATACACTCAGAACAGGCCTCGCCATGGTCAACCAAAGAAGCTGCGTGCACATGCTATTGTATCCAAGCTGTATACTGACACTGTACATTGCATCAAAGTGTCATATTTTCAATGTCGTCCCATGAAAAGATATAAAGTATTTACAAAAATGTGAGAGGTGTACTCACTTTTGTGCTATACTGTGTCCTACAATTTCATTTCTTTTGAGAAAAGTATCCAGCCCTTGTATAAATGCTGTTATATTGTACTACCTCTTGTGGTAGGGCATTCCACAGCCTGACTGCTCTAACTGTAAAGAACCCTTTCCTATTTAGCTGCCGGAATCGCTTTAATTACACTCGCAGTGAATGCCCCCTGGTCCTTAGTATTGTCTTTGGAAGGAAAAGTCATGTGCCAGTCCTTTATATTGACCACACATGTATTTATACATATAAGGCTAAGTTCACACTTCCGTTGTTTTGCATCAGTCACAATCCGTAGCCTTGAGGAATTACGGTATCCTACAACATATTTTGCAGGAATCCTGTTTTTCCCCATAGGCTTCTATTAGTGACGGATTGTGACTGATGATGCTGCGTTGCATCCGCTGCGTCGCGGTCAGTCATTTTCTAACTGACCGCCGGGCGGGAGCAACGCAGCATGTAACGTTTTTTGAGCAGCGCGATCCGTAGGATTTCGCTGCGCATGCGCTCTCTGGCTCCCCGCCCCCGTAACCAGGATAAACATCGGGTAACCAAGCAATGCACTTTGGTTAGTTACCCGATATTTACAGTGGTTACGGGTGCAGGGAGGCCGCGCTAAGCTGGTATCCAAGATAAATATCGGGTAACCAAGCAAAAAGTGCTTTGCTTTTAGTTACCCGATATTTACCCTGATACAGTGTGCAAGGAGGCCGACACTTCACTCGGCTCCGCCCCCTCCCGCACTCCGCATGTGTACTCACACACACACACACACTCACTTGTCCCCAGCCCTGCAGTCCCCGCGGCACTGACATCCTCAGCTCCTCGGCTCCACCCCCTCGCGCTCCGCCCCCTCCCGCACTTCGCATGTACATACGCATGTAGACACACACACACACACACACTCACTCACCTGTCCCCAGCCATGCAGACCGCGGCACTGACGTCCTCAGCTCCGCCCCCGAACTCCGCCCCCCCCGAACTCCGCCCCCCGCACACAACGGAGTCCGACAGAAATTCTTTTCTTTGTCACCGTTTTCATCCTTTGTACAACGCATCAGTCACATGCGTCGAGCAACGCATGTGACTGATGCAAAACAACGGAAGTGTGAACTTAGCCTAAATGAGATCTCTGAGGCCTCTTTTACGCATTCAACATTTTTTTGTGAGAAAAGATATGAGTATGTTGTAGTTTATTAAGATAAATCCCTGTACGTTCTATTCTTATGAGTATGATTGACACCTGTCTTGCACAGGGAACCATGTCATTTGCTTAGTGGGACCGCCCATCGAACTCCTAAGTGAAGAAGAGCAGGGATATCAATGAATAAAGTAGAATTATAGGACATTGGTCTGAATATGTCCAGGTCTTCCTGCTTTGTACAGTGCTGCCCATAGATAGGAGTGTATGTGCAATGTCTGCATATTATCGGTAAGGCTGCTTTCACACATCCGTTTCTTGCCGTCAGGCACAATCCGGTGAAATGCGGATAAAAAGGATCTGGCGCCGGATCCATTTTATTCCCCATTGACTTGTATTATCGCCGGATTGTGCCAGATGGCGTTGCATTGCATGCAGCGTCTGCCGGATCCTGTGAAATGTCTTCGTCCAGCTGCCGGAAAGGATACAGCATGAAACGTTTTGTGACCAACGGCAAAAAAACGGACCACGCCATCCGACATGTTGTATAATGGAAGCCTATGGGCACCGGATCCAGCGTCATCCGTCATATGACAGAATCCAACGACGTATTGCATATTTTTAAACTGAGCATGCTCAGTATCACAACAGATCCAACCAAAAACGGAAGAAACAGATGGAAAAAACTGATGGCACGGATCCTTCGCATCAGTTTTACTACCGGATCGTGCCTGGTGGCAAAAAACTGGTGCGTGAAAGTAGCCTAACACGGCACTGTGAGGATGGGGTGCAGCTGAGATTGACACATCTGTCCTGATCCGAGCACGGACCGTGATTCCCGGACGGGCCGCAGGTCTCCTCTACTGGACAGCCTTAAAAATGCTAGTCACGTTTAGCTCCACAGATCATAGTCGATACTCTGATACTGACACCGTGTGAATACTGCATTAAAGGGGCAAAGGGGCCTCACTGTGGTGGTCTCGGTTACTCCATATACTACTAGAGGAGCTCCATTCATAGACAGTGAGGCTGTATCTCCCCTAGAGAAGGCCACATGGAGACGTCAGAGAGCCGCCTGTAGATGTGTGATGACGTGAGCGGTACTGCCGTCCTTCTGACCTCCTGCCCCTCCGTGCCGGGGTTATTTGTTTGTGCATAGCTAGGATAGTCAAACAGGTTCACTATTTCCAGGAATGCTTAACCATCCTTTAGGTTCCTCGGTAGAGAAGTCTGATTTGTAGCTTTAAGCATTTAGTGCATACATTGAGTGAAAGTGCCACTGGCTATGTGCAAAGAATGGGGTCACGACATCTAGCCCGAGTAAGGTCGGTGACATTGTGCCGGGGCTCGCTGACGCCACTAATTAACGCAGAGCAACCGAGTAGCATTTAATTACTCCGGTGCTAAAGTTTATGCCTACAGCCTGTAAACCCAAAGAATCTCACTGCCATCCAAGGGCACATTCTCCTCTGCATTTTAATGTGTTTATATACGTGGCTGTGTGCATGACCATTCTGCCACTGACGAAATGCTGCACTTATGGCTGCTTTCTCAGGTTAACCCTTAAACTATTCATCACAGACTGACTACTTGCCCACTGGGCCTGATTTTAAACGCATTTTGGTTCTCCAAATGTTCCCAACGTCAAAAACAGACTTGTGCTACTCAAGACGTGGTGCAAAAATACAGTCATCCTTACAGATGCCCTCTAAACTGTGTGCGGGGTCAGAAAATGTCCTTACACTGGGTGACCACCTACAAGCAGCCTTACACGTCATATTATAATTATATCCCTTCCCACGTTCATTCCCTTTATGACCTAGGAGTGTTGTGTGGGTATTTCACGGTCCCTACATCCTCTCTTCTGGCGTCTAACACTGACAAAGTTGCACCATGAGACAAGCCATAATGCAGGCGCCATAAACCCTGTTAATGGCAGGGAGTAGTGGAGAGTTGGCGTTCACTACGACTGTACTTTCTCTTTTACTTCATTACTTTGACCTATATGAGTGAATCAGGACATTTTTACAGTCGTCATTTGCTGTGAGCGGTGGTGAATTCTGGAGCCTCTTTGCTTTTCTTTTGCCACTGTATTCACTATATATATATCTAGCTATAGTAACTAAAGCCTGCTTTACACCTTACAATTAAGCATACCATCTCGTATGCAATGTGACCCACCCCCATCGTATGTGCGGCACGTTCAATTTGTTGACCGTGTCACACAAACGATTAGTTGCCGTCACACGTACTTACCCTTCCATACGACCTCGCTGTGGGCGGCGAACGTCCATTTCCTGGAATGGGAGGGACATTCGGCGTCACAGCGACATCACAATGCGGCCGGCCACTAGAAGCGGAGGGGCGGAGATGAGCGGGACATAAATATCCCGCCCACCTCCTTCCTTCCGCATTGCCGACGGGAGCCGCGGGACATAGGTAAGCTGCTGTTCATCGTTCCCGGGGTGTCACACACTGCGATGTGTGGTACCTCGGGAACATTGAACAACCCAATGTGCAATTTTTAGCAAATGAACAACGTGCATGCGATGAACAGTTTTACGTTGAATCGCAATCGCACGTAGCTGTCACACGCTACAACACCACTAACGATGCCAGATGTGCGTCACTTACGACGTGACCCCGCCGACACATCGTTAATTTGTTGTAGCGTGTAAAGCCCGCTTAAGTCTCTCTCTCCCACTCTCCTTATCTCTTTTCTGTCTTTCTTAACCACTCTCTATCTCTCCCGCTCTCTCCTTCCCACTCTGCTACTCTCTCCCTCCCACTCTGCTACTCTCTCCCACGCTCCCTCTCAGCACCAAAATCATATTAGCGGACACATGATCTGTCTTATACTAAGAATGTCCTTTGTTGCCTATAGCAACCAATCAGAGCTCCTTGACCTCCAACAAAATAGAAGCAGAGCTGTGATAGGTTGCTATAGGCCACCTCATGCATATCCAGGGTAACTGAATGTTTCAGGTAATATATTGGCTGTTTTGACAAACAGTTTGTGTGTCTTTCTGTGTGTCTTTCTGTGTGTCTTTCTGTGTGTCTTTCTGTGTGTCTTTCTGTGTGTCTTTCTGTGTGTCTTTCTGTGTGTCTTTCTGTGTGTCTTTCTGTGTGTCTTTCTGTGTGTCTTTCTGTGTGTCTTTCTGTGTGTCTTTCTGTGTGTCTTTCTGTGTGTCTTTCTGTGTGTCTTTCTGTGTGTCTTTCTGTGTGTCTTTCTGTGTGTCTTTCTGTGTGTCTTTCTGTGTGTCTTTCTGTGTGTCTTTCTGTGTGTCTCTATTTGTGTGTCTCTATTTGTGTGTCTCTATTTGTGTGTCTCTATTTGTGTGTCTGTCTCTATTTGTGTGTCTGTCTCTATTTGTGTGTCTGTCTCTATTTGTGTGTCTGTCTCTATTTGTGTGTCTGTCTCTATTTGTGTGTCTGTCTCTATTTGTGTGTCTGTCTCTATTTGTGTGTCTGTCTCTATTTGTGTGTCTGTCTCTATTTGTGTGTCTGTCTCTATTTGTGTGTCTGTCTCTATTTGTGTGTCTGTCTCTATTTGTGTGTCTGTCTCTATTTGTGTGTCTGTCTCTATTTGTGTGTCTCTATTTGTGTGTCTCTATTTGTGTGTCTGTCTCTATGTGTGTGTCTGTCTCTATGTGTGTGTGTGTGTGTGTGTGTCTCTTGGTGTGTGTGTCTCTTGGTGTGGGTGTGTCTCTTTGTCTATAATAGGACTCTATAATAAATCCGTTCCCAGCTCCATTGACTTTAATGTAAGGAGGTTTTTTTTTTGGTGAATAACTGTAAAGTGCAGGGTTACATCTTCCCCTCAAAACAGTCTACAACGTTACCTGCCACAAATGAGGTGGTTGTGCAACGTTTTGTGATTTTAAATGCGATGGTGCCAATTCTTTCAGCGGACACACACACACACACACACACACACACACACACACACACACACACACACACACACACACGTGTATATATATATATATATATATATATATGCGCATACATACATACACTCAGCTTTATATATAAGGTTTATTCGCTATTTGCTCTGATGAGTTACCGCCTGCGTTGTGGCCGGAGCGACATTTCCAGTTCCCCTGTGCCTCATGATTACAAGCTCGCTAACAGTTACACTGAATATTTTAGGATCCTAAGGCTATGTTCACATGTGGTGTTTTTGCACAGCTTTTTGTTTTGCAGCAAAAGACTTCACTCATTCTGTAAAATGCAGCTTTTTTTGCTGCGGAATAACACACCCTGCAAAAACCCAACGTGTGAACCCCGTTCGTGACCGGAAAATGATTGCTTTATTGTTGTGGGACACATGGGGCTTAATTTTTACACCACTATATATGTACCGTATATATTGAACAAAGATGTAAACACACTTTTGATTTTGCTGTCATTTTTTATGAGCTGACCTCAAACATCCAGTCAGTATGTGGTGTGACCACCATTTGCCTCACGTGGTGCAACGCATAGTCTTCGTATAGAGTTGATCAGGTTGGTGATTGTGGTCTGTGGGATGTTGGTCCACTCCTCTTCAGTAGCTGTGAAGTTGCTGGATATTGGCAGGATCGTGTAAATGCTGTCATCTACCCCAATCCAGTGTGTCCTAAACCTGCTCAATGGGTGACATGTCCGGTGACTATGCTGCCATGCAAGAATCGGGAGGTTTTCAGCTTCCAGGAATTGTGTACAGATCCTTGAACCATGAGGTGATGGCCATGGATGAATGGCACAACAATGGGCCTCAGGATCTCATCACTGTATCTCTGTGCATTCAAAATGGCATCAATAAAATGCACCTGTGCTCGTTGTCCATAACCTCACCACCACCATGGGCCACTCCATGCACAGCCTTGACATCCGCTAACCACTCACCCACACAACACCATACACACAGTCTGCCATCTGCCTTGTACAGTGAAACCCGGGATTCCTCACTGAACAGAACACCTCTCCAACGTGCCAAACGCCATTGAATGTGAGCATTTGCCCACTCAAGTCAGGTGCAGACTCCGATGAGGACGACGAGCAGCAGATGAGCTTCACCAAGATGGTAACTGATGCTTAGAAATTCTTTCATTATGGAAACCAATTGTTGCAGCCGATGTCCAGGTGGCCGGTCTCAGACGATCTTGGAAGTGAAAATTTTGGATGTTGAGGTCCTGAGTTGGTGAGACTGGTTGGATGTACTGCCAAATGTACAATGTGCTCCTTAGGAGAGACGGCTCATGGTAGAGAAATGAACATTCAATTCATGGGCAACAGCTTTGGTGGACATTCCTGCAGTCAGCATGCCAATTACACACGTCCTCAAAACATGTGACATCTAAGGCTTTGTGCTGTGTGGCCAGCCTAAGGCACACCTGTGCAATAATCAAGCTGTCTTCTCAGAATCTTGATAAGTCACACCTGTGAGATGGACAGATTAACTTAAAGGAGAAGCACTCACTTAGGCTATGTGCGCTCGTTGCCTTTATTTTGCGACCACAAAGATGCAGCGTTTTTGGCCGCAAAAAAACACACAAAGAATGCACCCGTGGTAAAAATGCATCCAAAGAACACATGCGTTTGTGTGTTTTTTGCTGCATTTTGCTGCGTTTTTGTTGCTGCTTTTTTCCAATGCATTGCATGGGTGAAAAACGTGGGCAAAAATACTGAAAGAAGTGACATGTTGCATCTTTGAGGTCACCACAAAAACGCACCTAAAACAAAACTGCACTGTGCGGACAGCAAACATGAAAACTCATAGACTGCTGGGAAGCAAAGTCATGCAGTTTTTAGACCAAAAACGCTGCGAAAAACGCCCAGTGCGCACATAGCCTTACACAGATTTAGACAAGATTGTGAACAATATTTGAGAGAAAATGGACTTTTTGTGCACATAGAAAAAGGGATAGATCCTTGCGTTCAGCTCATGAAACACGGGAGCAAAAACATATTATGTCTTATCTTTTTGTTCAGTGTGTGTATATAATATATATATATATATATATATATATATATATATATATATATATATATATATATATATATTATATATTATATATTTTTTTTTTCTATACACCACTCCTCTTTAGCATTGTGTATACAGCAGTAGAGATGGTAGTAAACCATCATTGCCTTGTCTGTGGGGAGTCTGATAGCCGTCTCCTCACCCTCACAGCATTAGGATCACATGTGAGCAACTTACTCTGCAACAACGTTTCACACCATTGGTGCAGAGTGCAGACTACCCGGATGTATATTGTGCTGTGCAGCCATGTGCGCTCATCAGCATCACAGTCGGGTGTGTGATCGTATATGTCTTTGAATCTAGTAACATCTCATCCACAACCCAGGCACAACTAATGCACGCAGAGATTTTTTGCACTGAAACTAAGGTGTGTAATTTAACAGCTTGATACAAGAATAAGGCTACTTTCACACTTGCGTTCAGCGGAGTCCATCACTATGGGGAATAGTGCAGTCCGTTAACGCACTGCGCTATTCTTCATAGACTTGTATGGATGATGCACTGTAACGCTGGACGACACAGCGTCGATATTTTGACGCGGTTTCGGGTGGAAGAAACGCAGCATGTAACGTTTTTTGAGCAGCGCAATCCGTAGGATTTCACTGTGCATGCTTTTTTTTTTTAAATCACAAACTTTATTTTGTCGCTCGGTGGTCGAACGTTCAGCTAAGCGCCTCCGCTCGTCGGCATGTGAGAGCGCTCAGCTGAGCGGCTGGCCGCCGGTATGTGAGAGCGTTCAGCTGAGCTCCCGCCTGCCGGCATGTGAGAGCGCTCAGCTGAGCTCCCGCCCGCCGACATGTGAGAGCGCTCAGCTGAGCGCCCGGCCGCCAGCATGTGAGAGCGCTCAGCTGAGCGCCCGGCCGCCGGCATGTGAGAGTGCTCAGCTGAGCGCCCGGCTGCCGGCATGTGAGAGCGCTCAGCTGAGCGCCCGGCCGCCAGCATTTGAGAGCGCTCAGCTGAGCGCCCGGCCGCCGGCATTTGAGAGCGCTCAGCTGAGCGCCCGGCCGCCGGCATGTGAGAGCGATCAGCTGAGCGCCCGGCTTCCGGCATGTGAGAGCGCTCAGCTGAGCGCCCGGCTGCCGGCATGTGAGAGCGCTCAGCTGAGCGCCCGGCTGCCGGCATGTGAGAGCGCTCAGCTGAGCGCCCGGCCGCCAGCATTTGAGAGCGCTCAGCTGAGCGCCCGGCCGCCGGCATGTGAGAGCGATCAGCTGAGCGCCCGGCCGCCGGCATGTGAGAGCGATCAGCTGAGCGCCCGGCCGCCGGGATGTGAGAGCGATCAGCTGAGCGCCCGGCCGCCGGCTATTGAGAGCGATCAGCTGATTGTTCACAATAGTCTGCTGCTGGTAAAACTGTAAAGAAGAAAAAAAAATTGAAATAAAGCTTTCCGTTGTTTTGTACGATCCGTTGTGCCATTATATGCAACACATTCGTTGCATCCGTCACACAACGCAGTGCTACGGAAGCCATTCAACGCAAGTGTGAAACTAGCCTAAACAGAAGGTCCTTTTTGGATCATACATTCCCTGCGGGGTGGACAGCATTTCCTCTCACTGGGTCATACTTTGATGCTATTCTTTCCATCATTTGCAGGACGCACATACCATATGAAGGTTTACAGTCAATAATATTGATCGTCCTGAGTGTTATGTAACGTGCTTGATCCGAGGCATAGGCCATGTTGTCACCCTGGGGTTGTTGGATACATTAGCCGTGCAGATGACCCCATGAATGGAATAAAATGTATAGAGGGTGGTGGTACCTGCCTGGACCAGCACATAGCAGCACGGTGTCACAGGGACGTCCTGCATCTGCCGTCTCACACTCAGCCTTGTATCATATCTTCTTTATATGCCCAAGTCTACTCGTATCATGACAGATGATCTTTATTAGCAAAGTAAGTGCACCTCCACAGTGATCCAACAGTGGATTTATCCATTAGATGTGGTTCTAGATGAATTAAGGATGAATAATTTTTATAGGGTGGAGAGTTTTATTATAGAGATTGGTTTTAAACTTTGTTTGGTGATCTTTAGGACAAGCTCTTTTTATACAGTCCCAAAAGATAGGGGCAGCTCAAGAGAAGTCCAGAAGGGTTGTGGAGATGCTCGTACACATTGGATGTGGGGTCTGCGACCTGTGGCATTTGTGCTCCAGACAGATAGGAGAATGGGTTATTCACCCCTTACCACTCCATATCATGTATACTAGCTGTTCTCAGCCAGCTAATGCTCGGCTCAAGGGTATACAGCTCTCCTGCCCCCGAAGGGTATACAGCTCACCTCCCTAGTATATAGCTCCCCCAAAGGTATGCAGCTGTCCTTCCCCCAAAGGGTATACAGCTCTCCTCCCCAATGGTATACAGCTCTCCTCCCCAAGGGTATACAGCTCCTCCCAAGGATATACAGCTCACCTCCATGGTATATAGCTCCCTCCCAAAGGTATACAGCGCTCATCCTCAACAGTATACAACTCTCCTCCCCCCCAAGGGTAGGTTCCTACAGACAGTGAGACCACATTTCCGCAGCTTCGTACAGACACAGTGTAAAGACATTCACTCCACACAGGACAAAACCACAGCCAAGAATCCTCCCCCTGCCTGACCCCACACTACAGTATAAGGAGCCCATCAGATACATGCAGCCCACATTGTCTCACCGTAGAATAGAGCAGAAGCACAGTGCCATGGCTACATGAGTGCAGCGTACACGTCTCACCAAATGCTAAACACTGCCGGGCGCCTCCTTATGACATCAAAGCATCTTGTGATCAGTAGAGGGGGGGCGTGGCCCGGCGGGAGAGCCGTTGATTACAGATGACTGACAGCTGAGGGGTGGGGTGTCAGGCTGGGGTGTGTACAGCACCTGAACTCAGCCTGTATGGCCCGGGATCACTGCCCCGATAATAAAAGGTGGCGGGTGCGGAAGTTCAGGGGTGACCGGCTCTGCACATGGCAGGCGATGGCAGCAGCGCTGACGTTGTGCTGGAGCAGAGCGAGGACCAGCTAGGTAACTTCCCACATACGGAGGTGCGGTGCATGCGAGTTTGTGTGTGAAGGCTTGGCTGTGATCACGTCACATGGAGGGGAGGGATTAGCGAGTAACCACGAGTAATCACAACGGCTCTTATATATATATATATATATATATAGATATCATGTTGTGAGGTAGGGTGATTGGAGCAGGCTCAGGAGCTGAGCCCGCTCCACATGGGAGCAGAGGCTGGCTACATTACAGAGCTAACATCTGCATTTATCAGCAGTGACTGGCACTACCAATTTTCTTATGCAATGTTAAGATTTTTTTAAGACACTAAAATAATTAAAAAAATTACATATTTGGTGTTGCTGTAATCCTACCGACCTGGAAAATCCTAATGCCGTTTTTTTTTATTATTGTTTTTAGTGCACAATTAACTAAGGCAGACGGGGAAAGAGGCAGACGGGGAAAGAGGCAGACGGGGAAAGAGGCAGACGGGGAAAGAGGCAGACGGGGAAAGAGGCAGACGGGGAAAGAGGCAGACATACTGATACAGAGGCAGACATACTGATACAGAGGCACAGTTACTATCCCGGGCAACACCCTGGTAATCTATATTACATAGTGCAGTACATATTTACAATTTATTACAGTTTTTTGTGTACTAAAATTGTATTCCAATAAATTTTATGTTCTATCTAAATATCTTGATTATTGTATCATAACCATGATTAAATGTCTGATGTTCACATTGTACTGCAATATATTTTTCACTTAAATACAGTCATATAAAAAAGTTTGTGCACCCCTATTAATGTTAACCTTTTTTCTTTATAGCAATTTGGGTTTTTGCAACAGCTATTTCAGTTTCATATATCTAATAACTGATGGACTGAGTAATATTTCTGGATTGAAATGAGGTTTATTGTACTAACAGAAAATGTGCAATCCGCATTTAAACACAATTTGACCAGTGCAAAAGTATGGGCACCCGTATCAATTTCTTGATTTGAACCCTCCTAACTACTTTTTACTGACTTACTAAAGCACTAAATTGGTTTTGTAACCTCATTGAGCTTTGAACTTCATAGGCAGATGTATCCAATCATGAGAAAAGGTATTTAAGGTGGCCACTTGCAAGTTGTTCTCCTATTTTAATCTCCTATGAAGAGTGGCATCATGGGCTCCTCAAAACAACTCTCAAATGATCTGAAAACAAAGATTATTCAAAATAGTTGTTCAGGGGAAGGATACAAAAAGTTGTCTCAGAGATTTAAACTGTCAGTTTCCACTGTGAGGAACATAGTAAGGAAATGGAAGAACACAGGTACAGTTCTTGTTAAGCCCAGAAGTGGCAGGCCAAGAAAAATATCAGAAAGGCAGGGAAGAAGAATGGTAAGAACAGTCAAGGACAATCCACAGACCACCTCCAAAGACCTGCAGCTTCATCTTGCTGCAGATGGTGTCAATGTGCATTGGTCAAAAATACAGCGCACGTTGCACAAGGAGAAGCTGTATGGGAGAGTGATGCGAAAGAAGCCGTTTCTGCAAGCATGCCACAAACAGTCGCCTGAGGTATGCAAAAGCACATTTGGACAAGCCAGTTACATTTTGGAAGAAGGTCCTGTGGACTGATGAAACAAAGATTGAGTTGTTTGGTCATACAAAAAGGCGTTCTGCATGGAGGCAAAAAACACGGCATTCCAAGAAAAGCACTTGCCACCCACAGTAAAATTTGGTGGAGGTTCCATCATGCTTTGGGGCTGTGTGGCCAATGCCGGCACCGGGAATCTTGTTAAAGTTGAGGGTCGCATGGATTCAACTCAGTATCAGCAAATTCTTGACAATAATGTGCAAGAATCAGTGACGAAGTTGAAGTTACGCAGGGGATGGATATTTCAGCAAGACAATGATCCAAAACACCGCTCCAAATCTACTCAGGCATTCATGCAGAGGAACAATTACAATGTTCTGGAATGGCCATCCCAGTCCCCAGACCTGAATATCATTAAACATCTGTGGGATGATGTGAAGCGTGCTGTCCATGCTCGGCGACCATCAAACTTAACTGAACTGGAATTGTTTTGTAAACAGGAATGGTCAAATATACCTTTATCCAGGATCCAGGAACTCATTAAAAGCTACAGGAAGCGACTAGAGGCTGTTATTTTTAGTGTCACTTTTTTATGTTGAGGTGCCCATACTTTTGCACCGGTCAAATTTTGTTTAAATGCGGATTGCACATTTTCTGTTAGTACAATAAACCTCTTTTCAATCCTGAAATATTACTCAGTCCATCAGTTATTAGATATATGAAACTGAAATAGCTGTTGCAAAAACCCAAATTGTTATAAAGAAAAAAGGTTCACATTAATAGGGGTGCACAAACTTTTTCATATGACTGTATAAGCAATATATATGGGAGTCGGAGTCTGAGTCGGTGCAAGGGAATTTGAGGAGTCTGAGTCGCAGGTTTAGCTTACCGACTCCATAGCCCTGGTGAGCAGTGAGGCTGTGGATTCTATATTGTGTGAGCAGTGAGACTGTGGATTCTTTACTGTGTGAGCAGTGAGGCTATGGATTCTTTACTGTGTGAGCAGTGAAGCTATGGATTCTTTACTGTGTGAGCAGTGAGGCTGTGGATTCTTTACTGTGTGAGCAGTGAGGCTATGGATTCTTTACTGTGTGAGCAGTGAGGCTGTGGATTCTTTACTGTGTGAGCAGTGAGGCTGTGGATTCTTTACTGTGTGAGCAGTGAGGCTATGGATTCTTTACTGTGTGAGCAGTGAGGCTGTGGATTCTTTACTGTGTGACAGTGAGGCTGTGGATTCTTTACTGTGTGAGCAGTGAGGCTATGGATTCTTTACTGTGTGAGCAGTGAGGCTGTGGATTTTTTACTGTGTGAGCAGTGAGGGGCTATGGATTCTTTACTGTGTGAGCAGTGAGGCTGTGGAGTCTTTACTGTGTGAGCAGTGAGGCTGTGGATTCTTTACTGTGTGAGCAGTGAGGCTATGGATTCTTTACTGTGTGAGCAGTGAGGCTGTAGATTCTTTACTGTATGAGCAGTGAGGCTGTGGATTCTTTACTGTGTGAGCAGTGAGGCTATGGATTCTTTACTGTGTGAGCAGTGAGGCTGTAGATTCTTTACTGTGTGAGCAGTGAGGCTGTGGATTCTTTACTGTGTGAGCAGTGAGGCTATGGATTCTTTACTGTGTGAGCAGTGAGGCTATGGATTCTTTACTGTGTGAGCAGTGAGGCTGTAGATTCTTTACTGTATGAGCAGTGAGGCTGTGGATTCTTTACTGTGTGAGCAGTGAGGCTGTAGATTCTTTACTGTGTGAGCAGTGAGGCTGTAGATTCTTTACTGTGTGAGCAGTGAGGCTGTGGATTCTTTACTGTATGAGCAGTGAGGCTGTGGATTCTTTACTGTGTGAGCAGTGAGGCTATGGATTCTTTACTGTATGAGCAGTGAGGCTGTGGATTCTTTACTGTGTGAGCAGTGAGGCTATGGTTTCTTTACTGTATGAGCAGTGAGGCTGTGGATTCTTTACTGTGTGAGCAGTGAGGCTGTGGAGTCTTTACTGTGTGAGCAGTGAGGCTGTAGATTCTTTACTGTGTGAGCAGTGAGGCTGTGGATTCTTTACTGTGTGAGCAATGAGGCTTTGGATTCTTTACTGTGTGAGCAATGAGGCTTTGGATTCTTTACTGTGTGAGCAGTGAGGCTATGGATTCTTTACTGTGTGAGCAGTGAGGCTATGGATTCTTTACTGTGTGAGCAGTGAGGCTATGGATTCTTTACTGTGTGAGCAGTGAGGCTGTGGATTCTTTACTGTGTGAGCAGTGAGGCTATGGATTCTTTACTGTATGAGCAGTGAGGCTATGGATTCTTTACTGTGTGAGCAGTGAGGCTGTGGATTCTTTACTGTGTGAGCAGTGAGGCTGTGGATTCTTTACTGTGTGAGCAGTGAGGCTATGGATTCTTTACTGTATGAGCAGTGAGGCTGTGGATTCTTTACTGTGTGAGCAGTGAGGCTATGGATTCTTTACTGTGTGAGCAGTGAGGCTATGGATTCTTTACTGTGTGAGCAGTGAGGCTATGGATTCTTTACTGTATGAGCAGTGAGGCTATGGATTCTTTACTGTGTGAGCAGTGAGGCTATGGATTCTTTACTGTGTGAGCAGTGAGGCTATGGATTCTTTACTGTGTGAGCAGTGAGGCTATGGATTCTTTACTGTGTGAGCAGTGAGGCTATGGATTCTTTACTGTGTGAGCAGTGAGGCTATGGATTCTTTACTGTGTGAGCAGTGAGGCTGTGGATTCTTTACTGTGTGAGCAGTGAGGCTGTGGATTCTTTACTGTGTGAGCAGTGAGGCTGTGGATTCTTTACTGTGTGAGCAGTGAGGCTGTGGATTCTTTACTGTGTGAGCAGTGAGGCTATGGATTCTTTACTGTGTGAGCAGTGAGGCTGTGGATTCTTTACTGTGTGAGCAGTGAGGCTATGGATTCTTTACTGTATGAGCAGTGAGGCTATGGATTCTTTACTGTGTGAGCAGTGAGGCTATGGATTCTTTACTGTGTGAGCAGTGAGGCTATGGATTCTTTACTGTGTGAGCAGTGAGGCTATGGATTCTTTACTGTGTGAGCAGTGAGGCTATGGATTCTTTACTGTGTGAGCAGTGAGGCTATGGATTCTTTACTGTGTGAGCAGTGAGGCCATGGATTCTTTACTGTGTGAGCAGTGAGATTATGGAACTTTCTGCCAAATGATGTTGTAATTTTTGATTGATTAAAAGAATACATAGTGGGCTGAATATTTTTTTTTGAAAAACATATGACCGGTTATGGGCAATAGATTGTGTGATGGTGGTTGATCCAGAGATCTAGTCTGACCTATCTGGCATCAGTAAGGAATTTCCCCCTAGTATGGAGCTATTAGGGTCTGCCTCATACACAGTAGTATTGTAGTTTGGGTTTGATGGACATGTCTTTTTTTTTTTTTTTTCCCAACTTTAAAAAAAAATAAATAAAAATTAAGCTGTGAAACTTCAATAAATAAAACAGCAGATCTCATAATGAACTGTAGAGCAAATGAGCCAAGAAATCCAGTTTTCCAACACATTTGAGGATTGCTGCAGAGCTGTGTGATATGTGGCTTTTTGGAGGCTTTATGTGTGGTGAAGGGTCTATGTACGGTCAGCCCACATAGAAGCTGTACGATTTCTGGGTTTCCTGTTCCTCGACAGCTATCAGCCACCTCTGTGTGACATTTCACACCGCTTCGCTCCACCATATAAATGAACACTTTGTGAATGAGGGGACTGGGAAGCAGCAGGGTAATAAATGCATGAAAGACTAATATGTTGTACGCTAAAATTATATAAATTGGTTCCCAGAAAACATATTTATTACCTTATTTTAATCCTTAAAATGGATTTTTACACAAACAGATGTCTTCCCATAACAAGTACTGATCGGTGATGTGACATATCAATCAGTGATTGTACAGGACCTTGTACAGACTGATACAAAGTGTATGAGAACGAGCAACGCATAATACCATCATTTGGCTCCCACTCTGCATAAATGCTCTGCTCAGTCAAGGCACAAGTTTTTCTTGCTCATTTGTTGGCTACTATGATTGTTTCCTATCTTGGAACCCAAGATGGGGAGCTAGCATAATATTGGCTATATATAGTTATGGCCAAAATTGTTGGCACCCTTGAAATTGTTCCAGAAAATGAAGTATTTCTCCAAGAAAAAATTATTGTAATGTCTCATATTTTGATATAGACATGTTTATTTCCTTTGTGTGGATTGGAACAACATAAACAGAAAAAAGGCTAATTGGACATAATTTCACACACAACCCCTAAAATGGGCCAGACAGAATTGCTGGCAACTTTCCAAAATTATGGGTAAACAACTGGTTCAAACTCATATGTGGCAGGTAACTGGTATGGGCAATATGAAAATCACACCTGAAATAAGATGATAAGGGGAAAAGTTGACTCAAACTTTGCATTGTGTGTCTGTGTGTGCCACACTAAGGCCCCTTTCACACATCAGTTTTTTGCCGTCAGTCACAATCTGTTTTCTCGACAGATCCGTCGCAGATTGTGGCAAAACCAATGCTATGGATCCGATTAGCTGGGGGCTAAATAATAATTAGAGCATGCTCAGTTAAAAAAAAAAAAAGTAATCAGTCGTCGGATTCTGTCATTTGACAAATTACGATGGATGCTGCGCCCATGGGCTTCCATTCTACTGGATGGCGACGGATCCGTCGCTGTTCGATTTTTCGACATAGACAAAAAAAATGTTACTTTGAAAGTCGTCTCCATCAATTTTCGACGGATCCGTCAAACGATGGATAAAACGTGAGGTTGTCCGTCGTTAATACAAGTTGATGAGAAAAAAACGGATCCAACGGCATCAGTCGCCAGATACGTTTTTTTCAAAGTTTGACTGATTGTGACTGATGGCAAAAAACTGATGTGTGAAAGGGGCCTAAGCATGGAGAACAGAAAGAGAGAAATGTCCGAGAACTTGAGAACCAGAAATGTTGAAAAATATCAACAATCTCAAGATTACAAGTTTTTCTCCAGAAATCTTGATGTTCCTTTGTCCACCGTACGCAACATAAATCAAGATGTTTACCAGCCATGGCACCTGCGCAATAACATCACCGGCGTTCACGATTTGAAAACAGCGCTCAGTCCCGCGATAGTGCCACTGCGCATGCGCGAGTTTCCGGAATACTGCTGAAGATGTGGGCGGCCTCATCTATGCAAATGAACACTGGGGGACGGTAGACAGCGGCAGGAGGGGGCCTTACGGACGAAATACAGCCCACCCACCGGGCCAGCAAACCTCATTACCATAGCAAAAGGTAATATTGTATAAAGTTATTTAGGTGTGAAAGGGGGGCCAGAAGCAAGATGAACCTTTCTAGATGCAGCCCAGGAGCTGCAGAAGGGGGAGTCTTTCAATTTAATAGCGAAAATTCTGGTGACAGGTTCCTTTAAAATAGGTTGTGGGGGTGCGACACTCTGCAAACCAGCTGATGATCTGGTGCTGTGCCATTGGCTTAAATTACTCAGAGCTGTGGAGCTGCACAGCACAGCTCCGTCAACTCTATAATAGCTGCAAATCACTAGGGGGCAGATGTGCAGTACCCAGCCGCTGCCACTAGTCTGTTACCGTAGCTGTTCTGAGTAGGTCCAGCTGCCGGTTGTTGCCCCGCCCACGTTCAAACAGTGATCACCCATCTTCAGGGTAGGCCATCAGTGTTAAAGTCCTGGACAACCCCATTTAAGAGGATCTTTCACCAAATTTTACACGTAAAACTGCTCACATAATGTAACCGTTGAGTAAAACTTTTCTAGCAAAGTAGTCAGCACCTAAACTGTTAACTTCTAAAAATTTTGAGTGAACATTACCAGAGAGATTTCACTGGGGGCGTGTACTTCCTCTTTCTGACACTGACCAATCATAAGCAGGAAGCAGTACACTGGGGGAAGAAAAATACAGCCCCCCCAGGCTCAGTGTGAGACGTGTGTAGATTCTGCTCTCCTGGCTGCACAGTGATAGCGTGTGCTGTGCACAGCAGACCCCAGTGTGACTAGCTGACCGCTTTCATCTCCAGCAGTTGGTGTGGGGGGAGGGGCAGTGCTGTAGAAGTCAGTTCAGTCTCATAACAAACACTTT
This sequence comes from Anomaloglossus baeobatrachus, assembly GCF_048569485.1. Lineage (NCBI taxonomy): Eukaryota > Metazoa > Chordata > Amphibia > Anura > Aromobatidae > Anomaloglossus > Anomaloglossus baeobatrachus. Next base: position 81,021,435 of record NC_134364.1, on the reverse strand, counting down.
TAGCAGCTCTCCTCTCAAATTGTAATGAGATTTATAGACAGGTCCAAAAATACATTTAGTATTGCCCAAGGAAGTGTTGTGCTGCCGACTCTGCTATATTGCCCCTCCCCCACAGTGCTATAGATGAAAGCTGGTAATCAGACCAGGGAAGAGGACAGACTATGTCATTATGTCTCCCACAAAGCCTGTTTTGTCATCCCCCCCCCCCCCCCCAACCTCTATGTGGATGCCTACTTATGATTGGCAGCACTATGAGAGGAGAGCTACTAGAAGTGTTTGTAATGACACTCTGATCAGCAGCACTGCCCCTCTCAGCACATTGGCTGCTGGAGCAGAGCGCTGTTCACCACACTCATGCCTGCTGTGCTCCAGCACGTCATCCCTCTGCAGTGAGGAGTGCACCCTGTCACGTCTCACACTGAGCCTGTTCTGCTATTGTGAGGATGCGTTCTTGTTCTCCAGTGTGTGGGTACCTGCTTATAATTGATACGTGTCAGAAGGAGAGCGAAGGAGACCAACCAAAGCGGCTTCACCCGCTATCACTGCCACTGTGGTCAGTCTCTTGCGATTTGTAAGCTCCACTGTTTCAGTGAGCACGCTGGAGGTCTCAACGCATTACAAGTCTATGAGAGCCTCATTTTGGCTCTCATAGACTTGCAGTGAGCGCTTGTGAAGTGACTTCTACCAAGTCAGATGTTATTACTGTATTATTATTTATTACTAGCTGTACTACCCGGCTTCGCCCGGGTTAATAACTGCTGTTAACAAAATAGACTGTATTAACAAAAATGTATTCTGCACACACAAACCACAAAACAAATAGATAGAAATGTAATTATTAAAAGGCAAAAACTAAGCTAATAGAAGCATTTCACAACATATGTTTCAACACCACAGATATTCCACACAGAGTTAACTAAATTGGCCAAGTAATGTGCTCCATCTGCCTCTTTCCCAGGTCTGCCTCTTTCCCAGGTCTGCCTCTTTCCCAGGTCTGCCTCTTTCCCAGGTCTGCCTCTTTCCCAGGTCTGCCTCTTTCCCAGGTCTGCCTCTTTCCCAGGTCTGCCTCTTTCCCAGGTCTGCCTCTTTCCCAGGTCTGCCTCTTTCCCAGGTCTGCCTCTTTCCCAGGTCTGCCTCTTTCCCAGGTCTGCCTCTTTCCCAGGTCTGCCTCTTTCCCAGGTCTGCCTCTTTCCCAGGTCTGCCTCTTTCCCAGGTCTGCCTCTTTCCCAGGTCTGCCTCTTTCCCAGGTCTGTCTCTCTCTCCCAGGTCTGTCTCTCTCTCCCAGGTCTGTCTCTCTCTCCCAGGTCTGTCTCTCTCTCCCAGGTCTGTCTCTCTCTCCCAGGTCTGTCTCTCTCTCCCAGGTCTGTCTCTCTCTCCCAGGTCTGTCTCTCTCTCCCAGGTCTGTCTCTCTCTCCCAGGTCTGTCTCTCTCTCCCAGGTCTGTCTCTCTCTCCCAGGTCTGTCTCTCTTTCCCAGGTCTGTCTCTCTTTCCCAGGTCTGTCTCTCTTTCCCAGGTCTGTCTCTCTCTCCCAGGTCTGTCTCTCTCTCCCAGGTCTGTCTCTCTCTCCCAGGTCTGTCTCTCTCTCCCAGGTCTGTCTCTCTCTCCCAGGTCTGTCTCTCTCTCCCAGGTCTGTCTCTCTTTCCCAGGTCTGTCTCTCTTTCCCAGGTCTGTCTCTCTTTCCCAGGTCTGTCTCTCTTTCCCAGGTCTGTCTCTCTTTCCCAGGTCTGTCTCTCTCTCCCAGGTCTGTCTCTCTTTCCCAGGTCTGTCTCTCTTTCCCAGGTCTGTCTCTCTCTCCCAGGTCTGTCTCTCTCTCCCAGGTCTGTCTCTCTTTCCCAGGTCTGTCTCTCTTTCCCAGGTCTGTCTCTCTCTCCCAGGTCTGTCTCTCTCTCCCAGGTCTGTCTCTCTCTCCCAGGTCTGTCTCTCTCTCCCAGGTCTGTCTCTCTTTCCCAGGTCTGTCTCTCTTTCCCAGGTCTGTCTCTCTTTCCCAGGTCTGTCTCTCTTTCCCAGGTCTGTCTCTCTTTCCCAGGTCTGTCTCTCTTTCCCAGGTCTGTCTCTCTTTCCCAGGTCTGTCTCTCTTTCCCAGGTCTGTCTCTCTTTCCCAGGTCTGTCTCCTCCTTCCCTGTCTCAGACATGCAGACAGAGACAGTCTGTCTCTTTCCCCATCTGTCTCTTTCCAGGTCTCTTTCACCATCTGTCTGTCTTTTTCACCGTCTGTCTCTTTCCCTGTCTGTCTGTCTCTCTCTCTGTCTCTCTCTATCAGTCTCCCCACCGACATCTTATTACCTCACATATAAGCTTCTTATACTAACAATGTCTTTTGTTTCTATAGCAACCACTCACAGCTCCTACTAATAACCTGTAGTTCCAGGCTCCATTTACTTTAATGGAGGCATGTTTTTTGGAGAGTAACTGTAAAGCGCGTGGTGAAATTTTCCTGTCAAAACATAGTTTACAACGTTCCCTGGGTCACATGAGGTGTCTGTGCAAAATTTCGTGATTGTAAATGCGACGGTGCAGATACACTTTTCGTTTCACTTTTTCCCCATTATGTAGAAAGGGGCAAAATTGATTGGTAAATTGGAACGCGCGGGGTTAAAATTTCGCCTCACAACGTAGCCTATGACGCTCTCGGGGTTCAGAAGTGTGAGTGTGCAAAATTTTGTGGCTGTAGCTGCGACGGTGCAAATGCCAATTTCTGACACACACACACACACACACACACACACACACACACCTTTATATATTAGATTTATTTATTATTATAGCGCCATTTATTCCATGGCACATTACAAGTGAGAGAGGGTATACGTACAACAATCATTAACAGTACAAAACAGACTGGTATAAGAGGAGAGAGGACCCTACCCGCGAGGTCTCACAGTCTACAGGAGGAGAGAGGACCCTGCACGCGAGGTCTCACAGTCTACAGGAGGAGAGAGGACCCTGCCCGCAAGGGCTCACAGTCTACAGGAGGAGAGAGGACCCTGCCCGCGAGGGCTTACAGTCTACAGGAGGAGAGAGAACCCTGCCCGCTAGGTGTCTCAGTCTACAGGAGGAGAGAGGACCCTGCCTGCGAGAGCTCACAGTCTACAGGAGGAGAGAGAGGACCCTGCCCGCGAGGGTTCACAGTGTACAGCAGATGGGTTAGGGTACAATAGGTGAGGATAGAGCTGGTTGCGCAGTGGTCTACTGGTCTGAGGGTTATTGTAGGTTGTAGGCTTGTCAGAAGAGTTGGATCTTCAGGTTCCTTTTGAAGTTTCCACGGTTGGTTGAGAGTCTGATTTGCTGGGGTAGAGCGTTCCAGAGTATGGGGGAGACGCCAGAAAAATCTTTTATGTGATTGTGGGAAGAGGAGATAAGAGAAGAGTAGAGAAGGAGATCTTGTGAGGATCGAAGGTCACGTGCAGATAAGTATCGGGAGACTAGGTCACAGATGTAGGGAGGAGACAGGTTGTGGATGGCTTTGTATGTCTTGGTTAGTGTTTTGAACTGGAGTCGTTGGGCGATGGGAAGCCAGTGAAGGGATTGGCAGAGAGGGGAGGTCGGGGAGTAGTGGGGGGGAGAGGTGGATTAAGCGGGCCGCAGAGTTTAGGATAGATTGGAGGGGTGCAAGAGTGTTGGAAGGGAGGCCAGAGAGCAGGAGGTTGCAGTAGTCGAGGCGGGAGATAAGGGCACAAGATGGTGCCGAAGAGTAATCGGTAAATGGTGCAGACGGCGGAGGGTGAGTATAAGATCGGAGGCAGGGGACTTAGATTTAAAGGACCACTCCAGCTCTGGGGAAAAAAACATGCTGGAGTGGTGCTTTCAAGCATGGCTATGATCCTCCTAATCATATGGGCTCTGATGTGTGGACCTGAAGTCTGTAGAATCGAGGCTCTCGCAGGAATGCAGTGTCATCAGCGGTAGAGCAACATAGCTTACTCCTTTTCTGGAAATGACAATGTTTTACTGGATTCAGGTGACAATCAATGACGCGTTGTAGTTTTCTGAAAACATGGCCCCTCTGGCAAAAGTTTGCAAAGCCGTGCCCTAATAACTTCAGAGTCCCTGCTCGCACATAGCTGTGAAGTCAGCACTTTGTGTTTGCACATTTCACGCTGCTGTGTGACTTTCACAGGAATCCAGGTGAGTGACCATCTGACCACATGCATTCCTGCTCAGTAAATCTATCACTGAAAACATGAAGATCAGCCACATTTTTATGCAAGACTACTTGACTGAAGTGGTTTTGTGGTATTGTGTTTTTTTTTCTTCTATTTATGAAGTCTCCAATTTGTACTCACTTTTATAATACACTCCTCAACATTGAAATTGCAACACCAAGAAGGAAAAGTCATGTAGTTATGGTAATCACATGATGTTTAGACGTGGTACTCATCTTCACATTGTGAAAAAAGCAAAACCTCTGTTTATTCAGTACCGAGTATGAGCAACCTCTGCAGAAATCCCCGTGCTCACACTCCGTGGCTGCTATGAATAATGTTTCGCCAGTGTGCATGCACTTGAGCACATCATCAAGATCCGCTGGCAGCAACCTTTGCAATTGTCGACCAATAACATGCCCGATGGGAGATAAATCCGGAGATGCTGCAGGGCATGGTAGCATATTTAGGTAGCTGCTAACTAGCATGAACAACGTGAGACCTGGCAGTGCCATATTAGAAAAAAAGGCTCTTGGGACACTGGAGAAATGGGCGTACCACTGGTTCTGTACCTAAATTAATGTTAGTGTACCAGGAAAGAAGACTGAAGAGGTCTGGCTGCCATACATTATGAGAGGGAGGAAAAGGGAATGGAGAAAAGCTTACCCATCCACCCACTGCCATGCCAACCTTCCGTAAAAATTGTAGCTTTATTCATACATGTTTGTGTTATAAAAGCATGAAATTCTGGGCCAACATGGCCCCGGCTTGCGTGTTTTGGAACACATCCTTACGCCGGTTTCAGACGTCTGTGTTTAATCAGGTACCAGTCACACGCATGGTTAATGTCACACGTGTCTCATACGGGTGTCTCACATGTGTTACACATGTCACAAGTGAGACATCCGTGTTTGCATATGTGTGACACGTACCGGGTAAAACACGTGTCTCTGCAATGAAAAGATGTTCTATATTTACCTGTATCCAGCGATGCTGTCTCCGGCTCTGCTGCCTCCCGCTCCTGATCCCCGCTCATTATTTTCATTGATTATTCACTGCTCGAGGATTTGGAAGCCGGAGCATCGCGGGGACAGGCTGGGAACAGCTCCGCAGGGGACATCGCCGGTGACAGGTGAGTATACAGCAGTTTGTGCAGTGACATCCAGGGACTCATCAGGGTTCCCAATGAACTCTCATGAACCCCTGGAAGTCACCATCTCGCTGTAGCGCAGTTGTCGCAGGGGTGTCATCAGGAGGTCATCAGAGTTCATTGGGAAATCCGATGACCTCCTGGACGTCCCTGCACACACACTGCTGGCAGGATACTCACCTGTCACTAGTGCTGTCCTCGACGGTCCTGTCCGACGCTGTCACCGCGATGCCCCTGCTCCCAGCTCCTCAGTGCAGTGTGAGCAGAGGCATCGCGGGGAGAGGTACATATAGAAAATCTTTTTATTTAAAAACCTGTGTTTTCTCCGGTCCGTGTCAGACTGATGTCACACGGATCACATCAGTGTGCGGTCCGTGTGACACCCGTGCTGCTGGAGAAAAAACAGGCACGTCTCCGTGTGAAAACACGGCCGTGTGAGTACACAATAGGGTAACATGGGTACGTGTGATATCCGTGTTATAAACGGATGTTACACGTACCTAAAACACGGACGTCTGAAACAATCCTTACTCATAGGCATATCATGCCATATATTCTACCACCCACACCATAATTCCGGGGTTGGACCAGTGTCACTTTCCCATGTGAGGGCCTCTTCATGACATTACCAACTTGCACTCCAGACTAATCTACAGCTATCATTGTGTTCAAGATTCATCCCTGTAGAGGACAACCTCCACCCCTGCCTCCATTGCCATATGGCTCTGCACCATGGTATCTTTGCGAGTGTTGGTGTGAGGTCAATGGACACCTTTAGGCTAGGTTCGCACACTGCGTCTTTTTGACGCTGCGTTTTTGGCCGCTAAAAACGCACAAAAACGCACCTGCGTTGAAAAAACGCGGGTGCGTTTTTGCCGCGATTTGGTGCGTTTTTGGCTGCATTTTGCTGCGTTTTTGATCTCTGCGTTTTGCTGCGTTTTTCCAATGCATTGCATGGGGGGAAAACGCAGGAAAGAACTGACATGTCTATTTTTTTTTTTTTAACTCAAAAACGCAGGTAAAAAAAACAGATGTGTGCGGACAGCAAAAATGAAAACTCATAGACTTTGCTGGGGAAGCAAAGTCCTGCAGTTTTGAGGCCAAAAATGCACCCGAAAAACGCGCAAAAACGCCGCGAAAAATGCACTGTGCGCACATAGCCTTAGCTGGACATCTGGATTGTAGCCCAATATGATGCCAACACCTTCTGATGTTTTGTGTAGATATTGTTTGATGCCTTCGGCTTGGTGTGTGACGTCCAACTTTTCTTGCAGAGTACAATGGATCAATCATGAAAGCCATTTTTTTAAATGACAGCGTCAGGCCATTTTTTGCTTGTTCTACTGTGAGCAGCCTGCATGGCCTAAGCCCAGTGCAATGCCCTGCAGCGTCTCTGAACGAGTCTCCCATGGAGCACATCTGGGACCTCGTTGGTTGGCAGTTGGAAAGGGAACTGCCAGTAACATACAAAGCTGTGTAAGAGCATGCATTTTTGCATGTAATTCTCATACTTGATATATAAATTGAGATATTTTGGAAATTTTGTTTCCAGTTTTTTATCATTTGGATATCGTTTTCTTGTCTATTTATCCTTATGGGTGTATATATTTTAGATATTTTGTGTTCACTTAAAGGGAACCTATCAGGTCCCATATGCATTCTGACCTATAAGCAGGGTGATGTGTGGCCTAGTAACCCCTTCCTCCCCATCCCTGTGTTGTAATACTGTGTAATATGAATGTATCAAAAAAGTTTTATAACTTACATGTTCCCTATGTAAATGAGGAGGGCCTGTAGTCCCATGGGCGTCACATTGCCCCTTGGACACTTGCATGTTTTCCGTGGTATCACGCTCCTGTGGGCGTGATACCATGGATTTACATGAGCGATGTCACCGTTGCTCCTTGAGATCCCGCACGTGCGCGCTTGCCATTCCTGCAACCTTGTTATCCAAGTGCTTGCTTGTCGGCTTCAGACTTGCTCTGCGCATGGTCTGAACCGCAGGAGTCTTCTGAGCATGCGCAGGGCTCGTCTGAAGCAGACAAGCAAACACCCGGATAACAAGGCTGCGGGAATGGTAAGTGTGGACGTGTGGGATCTCAAAGAGCGAGTGACATCACTCATGTAAAGCCATAGAATCATGCCCACAGGGGCGTGATACCACGGAAAGCATGCAAACGACTACAAAACATAGCTGCCCTCGCACACCGGTGAGCTAAATGCGCAGGCGCGAGATTATGGTTGGCACTGTGCATGACCTCACCAGCGCCATCCTCATACCCGACCATAATCTCGCACCTGTCCAAAGCCTAAGGAGCCTCATCCTGTTGCTCTGCAGAGTTCTGCGCTCTGCATGACCAAACAGTTCTGACTAGCGGTGATTTCAGTTATGCTATTGACAGACTTAGTAGACTACATTGGACCTACATGGGAATTTTTATTTTTATTACTATAAAGTGGAGAACAAGGGAAAATGTAAGGGAGTGATCATTTCAATAAAGTATTTTTTGTGTCTTTTTTTTTTTCTTTTTGGGTTAGTAATGGAGTTGTCTTATAGACTCCTCTCTTTATTAACACCAGGGCTTGATGTTGCCTGTGTTATTGGACAATTCACAGCTGACATCAACCCCAAAAACTATTACCCTGGTTACCAGAGCACCAGGGCAATCAGGAAGGACCAAGGTGAAGCACCAAAATTGGCACATCTCATGTAGTGCTCCAATTCTTGGGCGGCTACAGGCTGCTACTTTTAGGCTGGGAAGGGCCAAATAACCATGGGCCTTCCCAGCCTGATAATACAAGCTCTCAACTGTCTGCTTTAGCTTTGCTGGTTACCGAAAATGGGAAGGACCCAATGTAATTTTTTAATTTCTTTATTAGTTCCCCATTATAGAAAGCTGTACAATTAGCTTCACATGCAGTGATTTGAAAGATGCAATTTAATAAAAATGATTTGACGTCTGATGGACTTAAAATGAATAGTCACATGGCCCATCTGACAAATATGACGTGGCTTAGAGTGGGGGATTTTTCTTTTCTAAATATGTGTTTAAGTTTTTAAGGTGTATTTCCAGCCTGAACCTTTATGGCATATCCATGTGATCAACAGGACCAGAAATATTTGCACAGTGCCCGAATCTTTGTGATTTCAGCTCTGCAGGACGCTATTTTTTATGTAAAATGATACACCTGAGATACAATTGAAGTGGAAACTTTCAGGTTTAATTAAAGAGGTTAAACAAAAATATCCTGTGAAACGTTAAGGATTTGCAGCTATTTTTCTACAGAGCCTCCGCATTTCAGGGGCTCAAAAGTAATTGGACAAATTAAATTAAATTAATGGTTGAACCTTTTTGTCTTTTTTAGCTTCTGCAACCTTTGAAGATTTCCAGATTCGTCCACATACTTTGTATGTCCACTCGTACCGCGCTCCAGCCTTCTGTGACCACTGCGGAGAGATGCTGTGGGGCTTGGTGAGGCAGGGCCTCAAGTGTGAAGGTGAGTAGTGAGTCTGTACTGACCAGGACTAAGAGAGTACAGCGGATTACTAATTGGATCATTACATTTTTTTACGTTTTTATTATTGTTTCCACTGTGTATTTGCAGCTTTTTGAACAAAAGATGTATTTTCTTTTGAGTTCTGTTTCCCATGCTGGTTGATCACTTTTACTTTTTGTCTGGCTATCTGCTGCGTGTTTGCTAAACAATAACTCGTCGGTCTGGAAACTGTCAAAATTACTGGAATAGCATTTTCACGAGCCTTCACGTAAACAGCCCTTCCAAATCATGTGTTTGGATTTTTGTCGCATGAGCAGCTATGGAAGGAAGTAAGAAGGCTACAGGCTTGGCTGCTCCTCTTACTCAACAACTTGTAACGCCTTAACCCCACATAATGGTTAAATGCATGTTATGCCGGTAAACCCACCGAGATAGGTAAGAAGTGTCCGAGTCATTTTGAGGACAAGCTGTAGAAGAAAGAATAACTTGGTGCACACTACACTATACACATAGCTGCCATTATATCAATGCGACGAACAGGTTTATCTCACCCTATGGCGCCTGTCATGGGGTGTGACGTATTAGGCACCAAGTGGGGTCAAAGTAGGGATTGCCATAACTTTGACAAATGTGATGGCTGGACAGCTGGCTCAGAACATTTCTGAAACAGCAAGTGTTACTGGTATGGTTACTACCTACCCAAATTAAAGGGGATGTCCACTACTTGGACAGCTCCTACTCATTCCCCTTGAGTGCCCCCTAAAAAGACAATCCTATACTCTCCTCCAATCTGGCCACGGTTCCAGCGATGTCTGAAGTCGCGTCCCAAACTTTCTGGTACCTATGTGACATTGTGATGATAAACGAGCCCCTTGACTAATCAGTGCCCGGCATCTGTCTCCCCACTTTTGGACATTGCAGCAGGAAGTACATCCGATGGCAGGGAAAAGGAAGCCAATGCCGATTGGCCTCAGGGTTTGCGGGTCATAATGCCACATAGGCCCTGGGAAAGCGGCTTTAGACAAAGCTAGAACCACAACATCATCAGAGGTGAGTATAGGCTTATTCATTTTAACAGGGGCGAACAAGGGGAATGAGTAGGGGTTGTCCAAGTAGCGAGCAACCCCCTTTAACCTGTGGAAACTCAATGAACTGCCTAATGTATCATACCTTGCTGAACATGTTAATGCTGGCTATAATGGAAGAGGTCAGGACATGATATACTTCACAGGTTGGTGCCTAGGGCACTGTGTGGCCACAAACTGGTCAGAGTGCCAATGCTGACCCATGTAAATCTTCAAAAGCCCCTACAATGGGTATGCGAGCGGGGCCAGGGAGCATTAGGGTAAGGTTGCCTGGCCTTAGGGATCACATTTGCTTTCACATCATATGGACTGGTACATGTGCATCCCTTACCTAGAGAAGGTATCACATCCGGGTGAACTGGGAAAAGAAGGCATGCAAAGCTGCTGGGAGGCAACATAACTCTTTGGATAATGTGCTGCTGTGAAACCTCCAGTCCTAGCAATCTTGTGGATGATATATTGACATATATACCTTTAAAAGTATTTTGCAGGATTAGGGCACAAGTCTGCAGTCACTGTTTGACTGTAGACTTGTAAATCCTTACAGCGTGCAGTGTACACACTGTCAGGATTCTCCAGTGTTAATGGCGGGAGCAGGTGGGTGTGTGACCGCAAGTATGCGATTTGCATATGAGGTCACATGGCGACTTGACTTGTGCTTCTTCGTTCAATACAAGTGGCTTGAGCGAGACCGGACATGTCTAGTGGCCTGAAATATGCAAACTTAGTCACATGACCACTTGCTCCCGACACCAGAGTGTCGTGACTACACACACAGTGTTAGGATTCACAAGTCTGCAGTCACATAGAGAGATGGCAAACCTTCAAATAAAGCTGGACAACCCATGTAGATATGACAGCGGTATTCCCTAATGGCAGTGCCAGGATAAAGCACTTTGCTACACTGCATAACTATTCAGGGATGGGTACAGGAATATGACCAACAGAGAAGTGTTTACTTGGCCTCCAAATTTCCCAGATCTCTAAATAAAGTTGAACATTAGTGGCATGTGCCGGAGACCCCACCTCACAATTACATCACTTATAGGATGTGTTGCCAATGTCTTTTTGCCAGATACTGAAGACCACCTACACAGCTCAAGTAAGGTCTGACCCTGGCTATCTGGTGGTATTGTCTCTAGGAGCAATGTTGTCTTTATCAGTCATTCTAATAGCGGCCAGGTATTTCTTGCAGACGGCTCTCCATACCTTATCACATCCACATGCCACCTATAGCCACACATAAACAGGAGTTTGCATTGTGATGCAACCACTATTTTTTTTTCCTTTATGTAGTTCCAAAGATTTCTTGTACATAAAAGTAATAGTCTTAATTGCTCAGTGCCTGTCACTCCGTCTCCCGTCACTCCGTCTCCCGTCACTCCGTCTCCCGTCACTCCGTCTCCCGTCACTCCGTCTCCCGTCACTCCGTCTCCCGTCACTCCGTCTCCCGTCACTCCGTCTCCCGTCACTCCGTCTCCCGTCACTCCGTCTCCCGTCACTCCGTCTCCCGTCACTCCGTCTCCCGTCACTCCGTCTCCCGTCACTCCGTCTCCCGTCACTCCGTCTCCCGTCACTCCGTCTCCCGTCACTCCGTCTCCCGTCACTCCGTCTCCCGTCACTCCGTCTCCCGTCACTCCGTCTCCCGTCACTCCGTCGCCCGTCACTCCGTCGCCCGTCACTCCGTCGCCCGTCACTCCGTCGCCCGTCACTCCGTCTCCCGTCACTCCGTCTCCCGTCACTCCGTCTCCCGTCACTCCGTCTCCCGTCACTCCGTCTCCCGTCACTCCGTCTCCCGTCACTCCGTCTCCCGTCACTCCGTCTCCCGTCACTCCGTCTCCCGTCACTCCGTCTCCCGTCACTCCGTCTCCCGTCACTCCGTCTCCCGTCACTCCGTCTCCCGTCACTCCGTCTCCCGTCACTCCGGCTCCCGTCACTCCGGCTCCCGTCACTCCGGCTCCCGTCACTCCGGCTCCCGTCACTCCGGCTCCCGTCACTCCGGCTCCCGTCACTCCGGCTCCCGTCACTCCGGCTCCCGTCACTCCGGCTCCCGTCACTCCGGCTCCCGTCACTCCGGCTCCCGTCACTCCGGCTCCCGTCACTCCGGCTCTTTCGATTCCGGCTCTTTCGATTCCGGCTCTTTCGATTCCGGCTCTTTCGATTCCGGCTCTTTCGATTCCGGCTCTTTCCATACGGTCTCCCGCTATTCCGGCGCCCGCTATTCCAGTACCTGCTATTCCAGCACCATCTTTTCACTGAAGGCTTCTGTCTGTGATACGACTACTGTAGTGATGGCTCTGGGCTCAGCCTTGATGCTATTGTAGACAACACCACATAATCTGCATTAACAATACCTGTGTTTTTAACAAAGTGTATATCTGTATTTGCTTCATGCACAAACTTTCAGAATTTTTTAACCAAGACACATGGACAAGATGGAAATTTCAGTGTAAGCCCTTTGTTTTCTATTAATTTTCCGTTTTTCTACAGGATGTGGTCTCAACTATCACAAGCGATGTGCTTTCAAGATACCGAACAACTGCAGCGGTGTCCGAAAACGGAGGTTATCAAACGTGTCACTAACGGGGTTATCCAGCATTCGCACAGTGTCCTCCGAGCTCGTCTCCTACTCCTCAGAAGACACGCTTCTGGTACGTGGTCCTCTGGATCCTCGGGCACATGACTCTGTTGGTCCATATGTATGGCAGGCTAGAGGATCTATTGATAATCCACGTACATGGTTGATGCCGCACATAATGACGCCGTTCATACTGTAGTCTGAACTTTACTCTTAAAATCCGGTTCTTACGCGTCACCTTAAGAAATGTCATTGTGATTACATTTTATGGCCATAAGGGCAATAGATCCTGTCTGTAAAGAGTAGAATGTGTTTTCCTTCTATGTATATGAAGCTTTATTTAGCAGTTAGGCTCTCCTGTGGCGTCACACTTCAGCTGTAAATGCCAGTCTCCAGCATCTGTCCTTCGCGTGCACATGACTCTTATCATGCTGGGTTACCTCCAGGGTTTTGGCTACACGGCAACTTTGACTACATGACGCGAGGGTTGCAGTGTTATACGATATCACATCTAATGATTGTCAGTAGCCCTCGTATGAGCCACAGAGCCCTCAAATTGGTTATAAGTCTGATATTTTAGACCTCAGCCAATGACCCTTTGCATGCACCTTGTGTGTCAGAGGGAGGTTGATGGACTATTTTCTTCTGAACATTAGTTTATGCCCCCGGGGTCTTTGGTTTCACAGTGTGGGAGCTTGGATTGGGGTTCCTTTAGTTTGGTCATTCAGGATCACCTTGCCCTCTATCATTCCTCTGTCTTCTAACCAAATCTTTCATATGTTTGTCCTCTTTTTAACATTGCGTCTTTTTTTCTGTCCCTTTACGCTGCCATCTGCTTCCTATATCAGTCTCCTCTCAGCCCCAGTTTTTGAGGTACGTGATGTCTTTGAATCTCATTCTCCCTGCCTCCATCACTTGTCCATACCTTCCTTCCTCTTTTGGTGCTGTAGTGAGGGTCCAGGGTGGGATTGCTTGTAGGAGGGTAAAGGCCCCGTTACACGATACGATTTGTCTGACGATATGTCATCGGGGTCACGGTTTTCGTGACGCACTTCCGACATTGTTGCGTGTGACACCTACGAGCGACTGAACGATCACAAATAGGTTGAAAATCGTTGATCGTTGACACGTCGTTCACTTTCAAAATATTATTCGTCGTTTGGAACGTAGCAGACTTATTGCTACGTTTGACACCCTGCAAACGACGAACAGCATCCACACGACCACCTTGGTCAAACAATATATCGCTGAACGATGTTGCGTCGTTTGTGAGATGTGTACGTGTGACCGCTACTAAACGACCTATGAGCGATCTGGCAAATCGTATCAACGATCTGGGCAGGTCACATCGCTAACGAGATCGTCAGATAAATCGTAGCGTGTAACGGGGCCTTAAGCGTAGATGGCTGTACACTAAAAGGGTTGCTATAACTATTTACAAGTGTCCAGAGGGGAAGGAATGATTGTCTAATAAAAAAACAAACATAAAAACATTATTTACTAGTGATGGGCAGACTCGCAGATAACCTAGACTGGCAGACCTAACCGGATTAAAAAAACCAAATCTGAATCCGGGCCAGAATTGATCCTGAATATCTGGCCAGACGCTGGTCCTCATATAGGTCTATGGGGACCAGAATTTAGTGATTAAAAATGGTGGTAGAAGGGGTGGGGCGGGTAGGAGCAAGTGGGCTGTACATATCGAGGGTCCGGCCCAGCTGTTACTGCTTCCTGGCCTCTCATTCATTTCCGGAGCCGCTCAATACCTTAATTGTGCACTGCTTTCCATGTCCACCGGTGTCTGCGAATGGTTGCAGTCAGATGCGCCCCATCCTGGGTGACAGCGTGTTAGCTGACTGCTTCCAAACACAGATGCTATGTGCATCTATCGTGGTATAAAAAGAAATACATAAAATATTTTGCTCTTCCCATATTATGATACCCAGCCCATATAAAACCCATGGCTACAGGCTGCAGCTCCCAGCCGTGTGCTTATCTTGGCTGTGTATCAAAATAAAAGGAACCACATGAGGCTTTTTTTTAATTTATTTAAATAAATAATTTTTAAAAAATGGCATGCGGTTTCCCCCCTCAATTTCGATACGCAGCCATGGTTAAGTTCGACAGCTGGGGGCTGGTATTCTCAGGCTGGGGAGACCCATGCTTATAGGTCTCACCCAGCGCAAAAGTAGCAGCCTGCAGCTGCCCAGGATTGTCGCATCCATAATCCCAGCACTTTCCCTGCCCTTTTCGATTACGCTGATGCGGTTGTAATAAGGGGTTAATCGCAACTCACAGCTGCCACTATGCCCTAGATTAGTGGTGGGGATCTGTAAGTGAAAGTAAATAAACACAAATACCTTAAAAATCCTTTATTTTAAATAACCTATAAAAACACTTTCACCATTTTATTAACTCTCAAAACACCCCTGTATGCCTGACGTAATACACATGAGGTCCCACAACCATTCCAGCTCTACTACATATGAAGTCACAGCGTGTGACTTGGAACATGACCGGCTGCTGTGGACTTCAGGCAGAAACTGAGCCACAGCGAACAGCTTACACTCAGGTAAGTTGCAGGCACAGCTGGAGGTTCCTATTACTCTCCACCTGTGACCGCAGGTAACCTGACCTCAGTAAAGTCAGTGACCTCACATCAGGTGTGGTCACTTAAGTTTAATGAAGTACCCTGAGGTCAAGTTACCTGCAGACACAGATGGAGGACCATGGGAACGTCCAGCTTTGCCCGCAACTTACCTGAGTGGCATCAACGCTGATCGCTGTGGCTCAGTCTCTGACTGAATTCCACAGCTGGCGGTCATGTTCCATGATTGTGCACTTTGACTTCAGATGTAGCAGAGCTGGAATCGTCGTGGGACCTCGTGTGGCTTACGCCGGACCTGCAGGGGTGTTTTGGGGCTTAAAGTGGTGAGAGGGTGTTTTTTATGTATTTTATTTGAAATAAAAGATTTTTTTTGGTTTTTGTGTTTATTTACTTTCACTTACAGATTAGTAATGGGGGGAGGTGTCTCATACACACCTCCTATTACTAATCTAGGGCTTACTGGCAGCTGTGAGCTGCCATTAACTGCTTATTACCCTGATTGTTACTGCACCAGGGCAATCAGGAAGAGCTATGTAAAGTTTCGGGACTGTCGCATTTAATAGATGTGACAATCGTGGGCGTCTGCAGGCTGCTATTTTTAGGCTGGGGGTAAGCATATGTCTCCCCAGCCAGAGAATACCAGCCCCCAGCTTTTAAGCTTTATCATGGCGGAGTATCAAAATTGGGAGGGACCGCACGCAGTTTTTTAAAATTACTTATTTAAATAAGATTAAAAAAGCCGCATGCAGGTCCTCTTATTTTGATACAAAGCCAAGATAAGCGCACGGCTGGGGCTGCAGCCTGTAGCCATATGCTTTATCTGTGCTGGGCATCTTAATATGGGGGGACTCTAGATCAATTTTTTTACTGTATGATGGACCCAAAGACAGTGCTGTGACTGGAAGTGTCAGACGCTGTCAATCAGCGTGGGAATTTCAAGGAATAGGGGGCATCTTTCCCCTCCTGGGATCTCCACCAGCAACAGAGAAATTTGTCAAAATTGAGGAGAAAGAATTGCTGTACAAATGGGATCAACCAGTGGACAGAATAAAATCTAAATAAATTTTATTAGTACAAAACGTTTATGTGTACACAAAATTACCACACAAGAAAATAATTAAAAACAATTAAGTCAAATGGACGATCATAAAACACCCCATGTCTGAACCCATGATGGGGGGGTACTAGTACACAGATCCTTATTCACAGTACAAAGAAATGCACCAAAAAGTAATATGTTGTAACACACAGCTATTGATGTAAAAGCCGTGCACAATGGATCCTTCAAATAGAAGCTATATGGTGCTAAGAAAATAACATTGCCATATCTGACACTACCATCTAGACCCCAATTCCTAAACCCAGCTAAATGGTACCAAAAAAGACCCTGTAAAAAGGGAAAATATAGCAAAACCAGTACAACACTAAATGCATATGGACCACATACTAATCAGAGCTATCCAAAAAGGTACAGTCATATGAAAAAGTTTGGGCACCACTATTAATGTTAACCTTTTTTCTTTATAACAATTTGCACCTGTCAAATTTTGTTTAAATGCGGATTGCACATTTTCTGTTAGTACAATAAACCTCATTTCAATCCAGAAATATTACTCCATCAGTTATTAGATATATGAAACTGAAATAGCTGCTGCAAAAACCCAAATTGTTGTAAAGAAAAAAGGTTAACATTAATAGGGGTGCCCAAACTTTTTCTTATGACTGTATATAAACATGCTACCTAAGATCGTATAATACAACCTGCTGGGAGGCAAAGAGGGCTAGAAGGTGTAAAAGCCAAGAGTGAATGCATACATGGGGTGCTGCACCTCGCGTATCGCCACTGGATGTGGCTTCCTCAAGGGCCAGAAGAAGCTTCTATTTGAAGGATCCATTGTGCACGGCTTTTACATCAATAGCTGTGTGTTACAACATATTGGTTTTTGGTGCATTTCTTTGTACTGTGAATAAGGATCTGTGTACTAGTACCCCCCCATCATGGGTTCAGACATGGGGTGTTTTGTGATCGTCCATTTGACTTTTTAATTGCTTTTAATTAATCACTTTCTTGTGTGGTAATTTTGTGTATGCATAAAGTCTTTGTACCAATTAAAGTAATTTAGATGTTATTCTGTCCACTGGTTGATCCCATTTGTACAATTTTGACAATCAGCGTGGGGGCGCATCTGACTGCCGCCAGTCACAGACGCCGGTGGGCGGGGAAAGCAGTGCATATGCAATGAAGGTAATGAGCGGCCCTGAAGTGAATGAGCGGCAATGGGAGCAGTTACAGCTGTGCCGGAGACTCCATAAATACAGCCCATTTGTTTAATTCTTCTTTTCTTTATTCTTCCTTTATTTTTTTTTTTTCATTTTCCGAGTTTCTGGGCCCCGGGTCTGGCACTTGGGTTTGTTTGAAACCGTGCGGAGCCGGACTTTTCCGCTATTACTTACCACTCTGCACCCCTGCTGCTCAGTCGTCACCATCCCAGTACAGTTACCTGGCCACTGATTGATTATCATGGCGGGGATCACACCCCACCAGAAGTGGTGGAGGGGTTCAGAAAGGGAACACTTTTTTTTCAATTATCCTTAATTTCCAGACATTTTTGAAAAAAGGGTAAGAAACCTCTTAGATGCTTGGTACTGAGGGTCCAGGATGAAAACCATATTTTAAGTAAAAGTACTAATGGGCTTTTTAAGAAGTGTGCCATGTTACAGTATGATACAATCAGTAATGCCGGGGGAGATTGGGCATATACCGGGATTGTACGTCTTCAGGGTGGTCAGCATTGTGAAGGAGGGTTTGGTTAAGTGCATGGAGGGTACTGGGAGCTTTTACTAATTGAAGCTCGAATTTTATCAAAAAAGATATGGCTTTTTGTGTTGGATGCAACATTTTAGAATATTTAGTAGGAATCAGGTAAAATATGTGGACAAAGTGTTGGGATACACGTATTAATCATTGACTTTGGATCTTTTATACAGTCCATTCACCATAAATGCAGTCCTGTAATAGGAACTAGAACTAGAATTGAGATTGCGCTTCTCTAGCATCAATGTTTGACCTCACAAATGAATAGGCAAAATTTCACAAAGTTGACCAACACGTCATTGATGTATGTGGTATGCCCCAATACTTGTCCATATAGTGCATGTCTGTAAAAGGATGTGACAGCAGGGTGCTGGTAAAGTTTATCAATCTCATGATTTATTTTTTTTTGCTAACCTCTTACACTGGTGTAACCAGAATACTACTCACATTATTTGGTCCCCAGCACTCCTGTGCCTGCTGGAGCTTCCCTTCTCCCTGCTGGTGCTTAGTCACTCGCCTCCTGTGATACGACGTGTTATCGGCCAGTGATTGGCTGCAGCATGGAGTCTAATGATGTCACCAGGTCAAGGCTGACACCAATGATTTGGCTGCTGCAGTCATCTGTTAAGGCGCCACCACTAGAGCATAATATATAGATACCAGCGTGCAGTAGGGATGCAGGGCATTGGCGGGGCAATCATTACTCCAATTCTTTTATGCCATTTATATTAAGAGAAATGACCATCTTTTTAGTAGTATTCTTTACAGCAGCCAGAAGAGCTGTAGGAAACAGTGGACTGGAGATGTGTATTGACTTCTATGGGAGAATTTTCTAGGCATGCTCTGTGATCTGCACAGATTGTGCAGCAAGCAGAGGAGGTGAGCTGTGACCATCAACTATTGGGAATTGTCTGATCCCATGTTAACTATAATATAGTAACAACCTCCCAAAATTGAATTGAAAAGTAGTGTTTACCCTCAGTCTGCATAGTAAATGGTGGTGTTTTGAAGAGGATGTCACCATATAAGTGATACCTTTCATTGTAATCCTGTAATGAAAAAAAATGGCAACTGAAAACTGATTGCTGCAGAACGAAGTGTCGGCGTAAAATCGTCACTGAAAATACTTTACTGATTAAATGTTCAACCAATTTTTATATATATATATATATATATATATATATAAATTAAAGAGATTTTATTATCCATGTGAGTACAGCTATAGTACTTCTACTCACAAAGGGCAGTCATCTGCCACACATGCGTGCTGCAGAGACTCTGTATAGATGGGATATGACCATGGCTGTGATACTTACTGTACAGTTACTTGGTCGCTCTGTCCTATAAAATTCAGACTTGCAATCTTTACAAAACCCCAATCACATGCAATTTAAAAAAATGTGAGGATTTGAGCAAAAAAGTAGATATTTAAAGACAAAAAAACGCTGGCGTGGTGCTGTAAATGTAAGCTGCCTGCCCACAGCCTTATCCTCATCTGCCGCCATCTTCATCCTTTTCCAGGGTCGCTCCAGGCGGTCTCCTGTGATTTGTGATCTTCTGGCAGATCCAGTGTTTCATGGAGGTCACAAGTCAATACAAGTCTATGAGAGCCTCGTTCTGGTTCTCATAGACTTGCATTGGGAGATTGTGATATAACTTTTGACTTCTGGCCAGTCAGAAGTGACTGGCACCGTGGGACCGGAGCAGCGCTGAAAAAGTATGAAAACACCGTAGGATGTTTAAGAGTTGGAGCAGGGGGTTTAGATTTAAAGCACCTATTTGGTGGTGAATAAAACCAAAATGCTGTAGTGGTGCCTTAAAGGGGATGTCCTAGTATCATAACTTGTCTCTTATACACAGGTCAGGGCATAAGTGTCTGATCTGGAGATGAGTATTTCCATCATCTCGCCCATAGTCCGGCTTCCAGTCTGCTTTCCCATGGCAGTCGGCCTTCACTTCTGGATAGATCATATTTGGCCCAGCGTCCTGGACACTATCTTATGTGAGACCCGTCATGCCGTTGCGTGCGACCTCGTTACTAGACCTCACATGGTGTTGCAGGACAGTAAATTCCAGAGGCGTCCAGTATGCCAGGCACAGAGGTGAAGACAAGGCCACCCTAGACCTGCTGGACCTGTCCATCATTGGTAGCAGGACGCTCTTTTCCATAGTCACAGTCTTCTTCTTGTGACTTTTACCGTTGCTATTCTTTGGAGCGGCAGTAATTTGACAGTACTCACCCAGGTATGATGTGCCCAGGTGTACCTGCCCAAAAGCCAAATGTCAGACGGTGAGAAACATGCTGGCATCTAAGCCGCAGACACACATCCGCTCAGTATGTCTTGTATTTGCTAAGACAACGTTTAGGACGGGGCTTTATGCATGAGAAGAAATGCTGATCTTCTTCCAGGAGGCCGCGTGTGTGTAGAGAAGGGGCGGCTCCGCTAGTTCTAGCATACATGGCTGTTTGGCTTGGCTCGGGCCTAGTTCCTGCTGCTGGCTTAGCTCCACACCTCACCATGGCACCTCGCTCATCTCCAGACTACATCCTCTCCATGTTTCCTGGCTGCAGAAGATGACCATGGTCCTGTGCTGTCTGCTCCAGCAGCAGATGAAGCCTCCACAGCAGTCCCGTCTTCGCTGTTAACCCTTCACTGTTTCCAGATGTTAACATAAGCAGCTTGGAATGGCTTAATAAAGATTATTTATGTAGTGGCTGCGTCCTGACGGTGCGCCCTGGAGCTTACACTCTAACACGCTGACATCTTCTCTGTAGTATCATCTGATGGTGTCCGCTGCTGGACAATACTCGCCCTCCTTTTGGTAGTGAATGGGTTATGGCACCTCTCGGCGAGCTCCCCATCAGCTACAGTTTCCATCATGTAATCTGGTTTTAGCAATCATTTCCTGGAGCTATTCCAGCCAGAGCTCAGTCTGGAACAAAAATCCCTTGGAAATAGCCCACAGATCAGGCTTACAAGGCTAAAAAGCTTCTCCGACCCCTGCTCTCCTGGCAAAGCCAGCAGTGGGACTTTTTAGTTTCATTTTACCCAGATTATTGAGGATGAGCGCCTGACAGTGATTATGATTTATTAGAGAAAGCATTAGCTCATATCATATAGATTGTGATTGTCTGCAGCATCCTCGTCTTCACACGCGGGATGCAGAGGACTATCCCCCGAGATGACCGTGCTCCGGGTGGCTGCACGTGTGACCACCTCTGCTCTTCAGTATACAGTAATCTGCATTTCTTACACATAATGTCTGTTATTAAGTCTGGAGCCTTGTTGACTCACTCTTCTGTCCTACTTGGTATTAGAGTATAAGACCTGTAAAAAAAAGTGTGTTCATTTTAGTTTTAGTAGCTTTACCAGTCGCCAATTACTGCCCCCATCCACACTGGATACCCGAAAGCTGGCAATCGTTCCACCGACTACTCTCTTCTCCGACTCCCCATACATAGGATTGCCATACTGACTGCTCCTGCGGAATATCTGCAGGAAGAACAAAAAGATCAGCCATTGACATTCAGCAGGACAGATCCTTCTCTTTGTCGGCGGAGACTCGAAAAGCCCCCATATACAGCTCGGCCGCAAATTAAGAGGACACTGTAAAATGTTCGCATTTTCTGATTTTTCTCTTTATTGGTATATTTTTGCGTAAAATGTAAATTGTTCTTTTATTCTATAAACTGCTGACAACGTCTCCGAATTTCCAAGCAATAAACTTTGTATTTATTTTCTGAAAATGAGAAATGGTCAAAATAACAAAGCAATGCATTGCTTTAAGACCTCAAATATAATGCAAAGAAAACAAGTTCATAATCATTTACAAAAAATAATACTAATAATGTTTTATCTCAGGAAGATTCAGAAATCAATATTTTGTGGCATAACCATGATTTTTAATCCCAGCTTTCATGCGTCTTGGCTGCTTTCCACCAGTTTTTCACACTGCTTTTGGGTGGCCTTATGCCTTTCCTGGTGCAAAAATATAAGCAGTTCTTCTTTCATGGCTTGTGACTATCAATCTTCCTCTTGATTACATTCAAAAGGTTTTCAATGGGGTTCAGGTCTGGAGATTGGGCTGGCCATGACAGTGACCTACAAGAGGAATGGCAAATTGGGGTGACATGCACGGCAAGAACAGTTCATAACAAGCTCCTAGAGGTAGGGCTCAAGTCATGTAAAGCTAGAAAAAAGCCTTTCATCAATGAAAAGCAAAGGAGAGCCAGGGTGAAGTTTGCCAAAGACCATAAGGATTAGGCCATACATGACTGGAGTAAGGTGATCTTCTCTGATGCGTCTAATTTTCAGCTTTGCCCAACACCTGGTCGTCTAATGGTTAGACGGAGACCGGGAGAGGCGTACAAGCCACAGTGTCTTGCACCCACTGTGAAATTTGATGGAGCATCACTGATGATCTGGGGATGCTTCAGCAAGGCTGGAATTCGGCAGATTAAACTTTGCGAAGGACATAGGACTCAAGCTGCATACAAGGTTATCCTGGGAAAACAGTTGCTTCTTTCTGCTGAGGCAATGTTCCCCAACTCAAAGGACTGGTTTCTCCAGCAGGACAATGCGCCATGCCACACAGCTAGGTCACTCAATGTGTGGATGAAGGATCACCACATCCAAACCCAATCTCCAGACCTGAACCCCATTGAAAACCTCTGGAATATAATCAAGAGGAAGATGGATAGTCACAAGCCATCAAACAAATAAAAACTGCTTACATTTTTGCGCCAGGAGTGGCATAAGGTCACCCAAAAGCAGTGTGACAGACTGGTGGAAAGCATGCCAAGACGCAGGAGAGCTGGGATTAAAAATAATGGTTATTCCACAAAATATTGATTTCTGAACTCTTCCTGAGATAAAACATTATTAGTATTGTTGTTTGTATGAACTTGTTTTCTCGGCATTATTTGAGGTATGAAAGCAACGCATTGTTTTTATATTTTGACCATTTCTCATTTTCAGAAAATAAATTCAAAATGTATTTCTTGGAAATCAGTCATTGTCAGTAGTTTATAGAATAAAAGAATAATTTACATTTTACTCAAAAATATACCTATAAAGAGAAAAATCTGAAAAACTGACAATTTTGCAATGGTCTCTTAATTTGTGCCAGAGCTGTATATTAGGCGGTCAGAGAAAACGTCACAGAGGGAAGCTGCTTTTCAGTCAGATTTGAATAATGGATAGTCGTGGTCCCATGCTCCTCCATGATCCGCCTACTAAAAATTTCACAGGGGACAGCTGTTTTTCAGTCGAATGCGGCTGACAGGTCTGGTCCCATGCTCCTCCCATTATCCGCCTCCTGAGAATGTCACAGGGGAAAGCTGCTTTTCCTTCGGAGGCGGCTGATGGGCAGGTCTGATCCCATGTTCCTCCTTCAGCTGCCTCTTGAGAAAGTCACAGGGGAAAGCTGCTTTTCAGGTGGATGCGGCTGATGGACAGATCTGGTCCCATGATCCTCCAATATCCGCTTATGAGAACTTCACTGTCGAAAGCTGCTTTTCTTTTGGAGGCAGCTGATGGACAGGTCTGGCCCCATGCTTCTCCATCATCTGCCTACTGAGAACCTCACAGGGGAAAGCTGCTTTTCTCTCGGGGTGGCTAATGGACAGGTCTGGCCCCATGCTTCTCCATCATCTGCCTACTGAGAACCTCACAGGGGAAAGCTGCTTTTCTCTCGGGGTGGCTAATGGACAGGTCTGGCCCCATGCTTCTCCATCATCTGCCTACTGAGAACCTCACAGGGGAAAGCTGCTTTCCTTTTGGAGGCAGCTGATGGACAGGTCTGGCCTCATGCTTCTCCATCATCTGCCTACTGAGAACCTCACAGGGGAAAGCTGCTTTTCTCTCGGGGTGGCTGATCGGCAGGTCTGGCCCCATGCTCCTCCATCATCTGCCTACTGAGAACCTCACAGGGGAAAGCTGCTTTTCTCTCGGGGTGGCTGATCGGCAGGTCTGGCCCCATGCTCCTCCATCATCTGCCTACTGAGAACCTCACAGGGTATAGCTGCTTTTCTCTCTGAGGTGGCTGATGGTCAGGTCTGGCCCCATGCTTCTCCATCATCTGCCTACTGAGAACCTCACAGGGGAAAGCTGCTTTTCTCTCGGGGTGGCTGATCGGCAGGTCTGGCCCCATGCTCCTCCATCATCTGCCTACTGAGAACCTCACAGGGGAAAGCTGCTTTTCTCTCGGGGTGGCTAATGGACAGGTCTGGACCCATGCTTCTCCATCATCTGCCTACTGAGAACCTCACAGGGGAAAGCTGCTTTCCTTTTGGAGGCAGCTGATGGACAGGTCTGGCCCCATGCTTCTCCATCATCTGCCTACTGAGAACCTCACAGGGGAAAGCTGCTTTTCTCTCGGGGTGGCTGATCGGCAGGTCTGGCCCCATGCTTCTCCATCATCTGCCTACTGAGAACCTCACAGGGGAAAGCTGCTTTTCTCTCGGGGTGACTGATCGGCAGGTCTGGCCCCATGCTTCTCCATCATCTGCCTACTGAGAACCTCACAGGGGAAAGCTGCTTTTCTCTCGGGGTGGCTGATCGTCAGGTCTGGCCCCATGCTCCTCCATCATCTGCCTACTGAGAACCTCACAGGGTATAGCTGCTTTTCTCTCTGAGGTGGCTGATGGTCAAGTCTGGTCCCATGCTCCTCCATCATCTGCCTACTGAGAATCTCACAGGGTATAGCTGCTTTTCTCTCTGAGGTGGCTGATGGTCAGGTCTGGCCCCATGCTTCTCCATCATCTGCCTACTGAGAACCTCACAGGGGAAAGCTGCTTTTCTCTCGGGGTGGCTGATGGTCAGGTCTGGCCCCATGCTTCTCCATCATCTGCCTACTGAGAACCTCACAGGGGAAAGCTGCTTTTCTCTCGGGGTGGCTGATGGTCAGGTCTGGCCCCATGCTCCTCCATCATCTGCCTACTGAGAACCTCACAGGGGAAAGCTGCTTTTCTCTCGGGGTGGCTGATCGGCAGGTCTGGCCCCATGCTCCTCCATCATCTGCCTACTGAGAACCTCACAGGGGAAAGCTGCTTTTCTCTCGGGGTGGCTGATCGGCAGGTCTGGCCCCATGCTCCTCCATCATCTGCCTACTGAGAACCTCACAGGGGAAAGCTGCTTTCAGGTCATTGACAGGTCTCTCCTGTATGTGCACATAGGGACAGACCTGTCAATTACCTGGAGCGGTGCCTTTGAAATGCCGGAATGTTTCAGAGAAAACTACCTGGTTACAATTGTTCAGCTGGGCTCTGCTACACGATGCCAAAAGTTTGCATGGTCCAATTTACAGGTTCCCATTAACCCTTGCATTACACATTTTTATGTTGCGCTATTACTTGCATGTGCCTCTTCACAGCGCCTCAGGAGACTGTCTCGGGCAGGATTATGCAGCCACAAGTACCCAGGCTGGCTGTCACTGAGCCTCTGCTGTCTCACCCCTGCCATTATAGAGATCCTAGCTGCAGTGTTGGTCACAAATATTAGCACAATAGGTGGCGTTTTGTCCTGTGCCCATGTCACTGATGCTATTTTGCCAGTAGTGATCTGTCTGTACTTTAAGATCTTTCTTTATTCTTGTTTTACATCAACATGGTTCCTTAATCACACGGCAATTTTTCATGTACAAATACGTCTTAGACCATAAGCAGAAACTGCCCCCTGCACCATGTATACCAGTTTTTCCTTGTGTCGTAGATGGCGTTGGTTTTGCCTGGCTAGTTGCCGCATGTTGACATTGCCAGTTTTGCTTTTTGCCGATGTTTGTAGATTTTACTTACCGTGTCTTTGAATCCTCTAGTTATGTGGTAGTGATCGCAGTCCTTGCAGTGCCAATGAGCAGTGGGGTGATGTAGACACCACTTAGATCAGTACATTACTGGTATTAAGGGTATATACAAATAAATTACGGATTCTTCTTGCAAAATGATGGCAATTTCTAAAATTACCTCTTTCTCTCTGCAGCAAAAGAGTCCCTCAGAATCGTTTGTCCGCGAGAAGAGGTCTAGCTCCCAGCCTTACCCCGGACGGCCCATCCAGTTGGACAAGATGTTGCTCTCCAAGGTGAAAGTGCCTCACACGTTTGTCATCCACTCGTACACGCGGCCCACAGTGTGCCAGTATTGTAAGAAGCTGCTAAAGGGCCTGTTCCGGCAAGGGCTGCAGTGCAAGGACTGCAAATTCAACTGTCACAAGCGGTGTGCAACTAAAGTGCCTCACAACTGCCTTGGAGAGGTGGCCATTAATGGAGGTATACCTGTGGCGGGTGCCCATGGGGGCATGCTTTTAGGTGTAATGTCAAGTTAGTCCTTTAGTTTTTTTATACGAGTCTTCTTTCTCTTTGGAGACTTATTGAGTCCTGGAGCCGAGTCTGACGTCGTCATGGAAGAGGGAAGTGACAATGAAAGCGATCCCAGCAGCAGGCTACTGATGGACGACGTGGACGAGCCTCTAACGCCAGATTCTGATAGCATAATGACTGGCTGCCGGAGCGAGAACGGAGACATGCAGGACCCTGACCAGGATCAGGACACATCCGATCGTATGATCAGGTGTGTAGTAATGGTGACATGACTGCAAAAATACTGGCAATGACAACGTTTCACATCTTTTTGCCTCTTCACGATTATGGAGTATTCAAGATGGTCCGCATTCTGCTCTGAGAATTCTTAGAGGATGACCAGGTTCTAGATATACTTCACCTATCCTCTGGCTGGGTCATCAATATCTGATCATCCGCACCTCCACCAATCAGCTGTTAGCAGGTCCCTCGGTGGCTGACGGGTCACCACAGCTCTCCATACTCTGTCTAGTGGCCATTCCCAGGTATTGCAGCTTGGCTCTCATTCTCTTTAACAGGAGCGGAGAATGGCCACTAGGCATGGTATGGAGCCGTGGTGTCCTGGCTCTGCACACGGTTTAGACTTGCTAACTGCTAATTCAGCGGGAAGTGGAGGGGATTGGACCACACTAATTTGAAATTGATTGACTATTCAAAGTCCTGGACATCTCGTTTGTTTTAAAGAGGACCAGCCATTAGGATTTTTGTATATGAACTAAAGCCAGTGCTATACTGGCACTATCAGGCTGATTCTATACATACTTTTAGTTGTGAGATCGCATGTATAGTTTCTGAAATATAGGCAAGTAAAGTTTGTGAAATGCACTGTTATTTGATTGATAGCAGCTACAGAATATCTAATAGGTGGGTCGGGTTTTACTAGTTATTCTCGCCCTTGTCTGCTGCCTGTCCTTCCTTCCCCCCTGTCCTTCCTTCCCCCCTGTCCTTCCTTCCCCCCTGTCCTTCCTTCCCCCCTGTCCTTCCTCCCCCCTGTCCTTCCTCCCCCCTGTCCATTCTTTCCCCCCGTCCTTCCACCCCGTCCTTCCTCCCCCCCTCATCCTTCCTTCTCCCCCTCGTCCTTCCTTCTCCCCTCCGTCCTTCCTTCTCCCCCCTGTCCTTTCTTCTCCCCCCGTCCTTTCTTCTCTCCCCCGTCCTTTCTTCTCTCCCCCGTCCTTTCTTCTCTCCCCCGTCCTTTCTTCTTCCCCCCCGTCCTTTTCTTCCCCCCCCTGTCCTTCCTTCCTCCCCCTGTAATAAAGACAAGGGCAAGAAGGCCAGACAAGCAGACAGGGGCAGGAATAACTAGCAAAACCCGACCCACCTATTAGATATTCTGTAGCTGCTATCAATCAAATAACAGTGCATTTCACAAACTCTACTTGCCTATATTTCAGAAACTACACATCCGATGTCACAACTACAGGTATGTATAGAATCAGCATGATAGTGCCAGTATAGCACTGGCTTTAGTTTATATAGGAATATCCTTGTGGTTGGTCCTCTTTAAGTCTGCTTTTTAATATTTCAATAATTGAGAGTTGCATTGCAGAGCACTAGACGTGTGCTACCATCAAATAAACGTATTTTCTCGCAGAATTTTACTTTTTGTAGTGTCACAATGTTTATTTGATCTAAGTGGAATATAATAGGATAACTCTTAGCTATAGGAGTTTCATAGTTTTGCCATAGCATATACAAAAAAAACCAAAACATTGTAATATCCATTTATGGTTGTAGTTGTATTTCTCAAGTTCAGTTTAGTAATTCATCTTAATTTCAGCCCCTCGGCCAGTAACAACATTCCCTTGATGCGAGTGGTTCAGTCTGTCAAGCATACAAAGCGGAAAAGCAGCAGTGTAATGAAGGAAGGTTGGATGGTGCACTATACCAGCAAGGACACCTTGGTAAGAACGCCCGCCCCTACCGTCCACCGCCGGGAGGTGGCGCAGGATAGGACGGGGTGTTCTACACTGCCATAGTTTTATTCTTTATTTACATTTTTGTGTTTTTATTTGCATTCCCCTTCTTTTTTTTTTTTCATTTTCTTTTTATTTTCTGGCAGAGGAAAAGACATTACTGGAGACTGGACAGCAAGTGTATAACCTTATTTCAGAACGATACTGGAAGCAAATACTACAAGGTAAAAGGAGAATATTGGATCAAGTCCTCAAGGATTTTCCCTGTTTCTTTTGACGTGACTGCTTTAATTTATTCAGTATGGCTGTGATTAGCCAGGCTCATCCGTTATCACTGACCCAAATTATGTTTAGATCCCTTGGATAAAAATAAAGCCTGTATAAATTGCATATTTTCAGTGCATCAAATGATGTAGATTGTGCACTTGGTGAATGTTATTTCTTACATGTGGACTTTTTTTTAGAATATTTAAAAGGAAACTGTCAACTTGCAACCCTCTCCCGAACCATCCCAAGCCAAGGATTTGGATATCCCCTTCTCAGTCCCTATGTTTCCTCCCAGTAAAATAACACCTATACTCAATGCCGGTGCCTACACCATTCCAGTGATGTCGGCAATCAAACCAATAAAGGGATTTTTCAATAGTTGGATAACGCCTTCTCAATTCCTGTTTGCCCCCAGTAAAATAACACTGATACCGCCAGTGCCTGCACCGTTCCAGTGATGTTGGCACTTGCCCTCCTGAGGCTCATGTGACATTGATATGTCACACTATCCCTGCCGCCAGTGAGTGCTGGCTCCACTGTCCTCAGCTGCTCTCACTTCCTCCAGATGTCAATTACCTCTGCAGGAGAGTGAAGCCAGTACTGATTGGGTGCAAGGATATAAATGTCATGTGAACCCCAGGAGAAAGTGCCCAGCATCACCGGAGGGGAGTATGCGTTATTATTTTACTGGGAGTGAACATAGGGATTGAGAAGGCGTTATCCAGGTTGTGGACAGCCCCTTTGATGTGTTTGTGTATCCCTTTAAAAGATAAGCCTTTCGATCCCTTTATGAACCCAAAGTACTGCTTAAGCAGTAGAGATCATGTTTTGATGTTCAGCCTACGCACTTACAGCTCCTTAGCACCTACACTAGCAGTACACTCCCGTAGCTGATTGACAGGTCATTCGCTCTGGGTACATGGCCACTGACTTGTGAATCAGCCCAGGAGAAAGTGCCGCCAGTCCAAGAATACAGCAGAGGATAAGAAGCTGTAAGTGCAGCGGCACTTACAGACTGAATGTAAACTGGCTATTTCTTGCTGCTGAAGCAGCACTTTGTGGCCATAAAGGGAATGAATGACTGGCTTATCCTCTTATAGGGCTACTTAATCACATGAATGGTTTGGGGAAGGGTCAGAATGGCCATAGAACAGCCTTGAATGTGATTGGTCAATAACTTCCCTAAATAAGCCCCCCCCATATCAGACTCGTTTCTCAGTTTGGCATGCCCCTTACACTTATTCTCACCTACAAAAAATATTTTTGGAAAATGGAGTAATCATTAACCAGAGCACTACCGTATTGTTCGTTTTATAAGATGCACCCCAATTTAGAGATAAAAAAAGGTAAAAATAAATATAAGATCAGTTTTATAATCCGGTGGTGTCTTACCGGGATGGTGGAGTGGGGTCACAGGAGGCAGGGGCGGTGTAGAGTGGGGCCCAGATGCTCACTGCGGGCTGCGGCGCTGCTCTGTGCTGCTGGCCGCTGTTGGCAGTGAGGCACAGGCCATTCTGAAGATGTCGGCGGTTCGGGCTTCAAAGAAATGGCGACCGGAATCGGTGCAAGCGTAGATGAAAGATCCAACTGCGCACGCGCCAACTCTCGGCGCTGTTATTTGAATCCCTTACGGCTGTCATCTTCAGAATTGCCTGTGCCTCGTCACCCGCCACACAGAGCAGCACAGCATTGCTCGGCTTCTTGTGACCCTTCTCCTTTACCCCGGTAAGCTACATTTGGATTATAAGACGCGCCCCTCATTTTCCTCACAAATGTTTGGGAGGAAAAGTGCGTCTTATAATCTGAACACTACGGTACATGATAGGTTTTCATTCATTCCAGCGCATAAGATCTGCGTCACATTATTTTCATATAACTTTTATGCATTTGTGTTTTCTTCCCAGGAAATCCCCCTTTCTGAGATACTTTACCTGGAACCTGCTAAGAACCTGTCTCAGCTCCCCCCCGGTGCTAATCCTCACTGCTTTGAGATCACCACTGCCAACATTGTATATTATGTGGGGGAGAGCCTACCCCTCCCGACCACCCCTGAGATTGGAAATAACGTGGTTGTGAACAGCGGCGTGGGCATGGAAGTGGCTCGGATGTGGGAGATAGCCATACAGCATGCCCTGATGCCAGTGAATCCAAAGGGAGCAAACGGAGGGAGCAGCCAGCACAGTATGTACTAGTGTTACCCCTGATCACTATGGCACCCTAGCCGCTGTCCATGTGTGCTCTCTCCCAGGAAATGCTATTTTTCATCATCACATCACTAAACTTTGATTTCTTTTGGGGTCCCGGTGCCCACAATTAGCCTGCCACATGAGTATATAATCTGTATGATTAGTGTGCCTGTGCATCATTGTGGAAATAGCAGCACGGGGTCTCGTCTTGTTTGAAGGAAAATCAGGGTTTTTTCCTGCATTTTGGCATTAAAGGTGACTAATAATGGGTTTCAGAAGTGGTGTGAGACCATAAAGTGTCAGTCTCACAACACAATAGCAATGATTTGGCCTCATTACGGTGACGCCCCTGTAACTATTGCTTCTGAATATCAGAAGTGTGGAGGTAGAGCCTCAGGAAAGGTTCTGCAGACTAATATTGTAGCTGCTGACAGTGTGACTATGGCTCACTTTGCTGGCATTTAACACACACTTTTATTGCCAATTTTCAGTAAATAAAAATCTGTTTGGTCATATGATGATATCCAAGGTAGTGCACCCATTATATGGCACCGATCATATAACTAAGGTGGCACTGTCATCCAGGAGTCTGACTCACCTGGGTAAATGGGCTGCACATGGAAAAAAAAATGGCTGTCTGCTCTGCAATACATTTCAGCTGCATCTGAGGACGGACATTCAGCTGAAAAAGTCCCCATTCCACCCCAGGCATGGTCGTGGTTGCTTCCACAACCTCAATAGCTATGCCCTCAGGAGCTTCGATGACCCATGGGCCACAAATTGCAACCTTAGGATCCACAAGTTTGAGACCCCTGCTGTAATTAATGACCAGAACATATCGCTATCTGGGCGTAGCAAGTGGGGAAGGTCCCGATGAATTGGCAGCAATCAGGGATCTTGAAAACCATGTGCAATTTATACAGGCAGTATATTGGAATATATTAAAGGGAACCTGTCAGCAGAAATTTTGCACAAAACCTAAAAGATCCCCCATCTGCAACTCCTGGGCTGCATTCTAGCAAGGGTCCTGTTGTTATTGTGCCCCTGTGAGACCAAAATAAAGACTTTATACAGTCTTACCTTTTTGTATGGCAATCTTTTTTTTATAGTCACGGGGGCGGGCTTTCTGGTGTCCGTTATTCTCCCTCCTGGTCCTTTATGCCGTCCCCCATCGCTCCTTTCCATAGCTGATGACGCCGCCCAGTGCTCCTGTGGTCCCCGCGCATGCCCAGTGCCAGTCTCACGGGACTGAGCAGTGTGACCGCTGGTGACGTGTGCGCAGGCAAGTGATTATGGGCGACGCTGTGATTGTCATCAGCAAGTACCCACCCATAATTTCGTGCCCGTGCTTTCCCCTCTGCCTCCACCGTTCTGCGCAAGCGCTAGCCATATGACGTGGGGTCATCTGGCCAGTGCTTGCACAGAACAGTGGAGGCAGAGGGGAAAGCACGGGCATGAGATTATGGGCAGGTACTTGCTGATGACAATCACAGCCCATAATCTCTTGCCTGCGCACACATCACCAGCGGTCACACTGTGCTCAGTCCCGTGACACTGGCACTGGGCATGCGCAGGGACCGCAGGAGCACTGGGCGGCGTTATCAGCTATGGAAAGGAGCGATGGGGGACGGCGTAAAGGACCAGGAGGGAGAAAAAGACGCCAGAAAGCCTGCCCCCGTGACTATAAAAAAAGATTGCCATTCAAAAAGGTAAGACTGTATAAAGTCTTTCTTTTGGTCTCACGGGGGGCACAATAACAGGACCCTTGCTAGAATGCAGCCCAGGAGCTGCAGACGGGGGATCTTTTAGGTTTATTGCAAAATTTCTGCTGACAGGTTACCTTTAAAACTAGTACCTAAAAGAGTGGAGACGTTCACCATTATTAATGATGCAGAGACATTTGTTCCAAACTCTGAGTATTGCCAAATTCATACTTCTGTGTGATTCACGGACCGGCTGGGGGTCTCCTGACCCGGACTCAACAATTTCATAGTGATATATGACCACTATGTTTTTGATGTTTTTTGCTCGTTGTCCTGATGAAGGGAGCTGAGCACTCCTGAAACGCGTTGACCTGAGCATGAAAATAAAGAAACATTAATCTATTTCATCGATCCGGATTGGTTAATAGGGCGGCTTTGAAAGCCCGATTTGTACATTTTCTGTTATAGTGATATGAGGCCGTCATGTCCTAGTCAGGAGACCTGTGGCCAGTCCATGTGTCTCGGTCTGTACTCAGATCGCAATGTGAGAATGCAGCATAAATGTTATTCTTGTATTAATTTGTTACAGTAGTCCTTTAGATTGGTGAGATCTGGAACCTGAGACCCACTCCGACTGCTCTAAACACCGTGCATAGCCACAGCTTCTGCATGAGCAGTGCCCGCAGCTGAGTATGGGCTCCATAGTAAGTCTATGTAGTCCATACTCAGCTGAGTGCTTCTCCACTGTGTACTCAGTAATCGGTGAGTGTCTCAGGACCCACACCCCCACCAACCTAAAGCATTTCTGAAGAAATAATGTGAAATGAGAACAAAAATGAGTTCTTTTTGCACATTGGTAGTAGAGGGATACAAAGCAGAATCCTAACATTGACTACATTACACACTGTTAGGATTCAGCATGTTGTAGTCCCTCACAGATTGTTTACAGGTGCTGAACAACCTCTTCAACACATTCTGCAGTCTGTTATATACTATGATACCTGGGAGCTATAGAAGTTAAATGATTTAAAGCAGTTGTCCACTACCGGACAGCCCCCTTTCTAAATGCAGTGTGCCCCCTGTAAAATAAACAATAGCCTATACTCACCTCCAGCTCCAGCACCCTTAAAGTGATGTCAGGTCTCCTGGGTCTTGTGTAACATTATGCCATGTGAGCCCTGAAGATAATCAGTGGCTGATGCACTCTCACTTCTTTTGTTGTCCGACATTCGTCTGCAGAAGATGAAATTTCAGCATCCCCATTGTGGCAGCTGATTGGCTGCAGAGCTCACATCACATAACAATGTTACACAATCCCTGGGAGGCCTGGCACAGACATTGCTGGGACAGCGCCAGGGGAGAAGATATTTCTATTAGTTTTTATCATTTTTATTTTACAAGGGGAACAACTTGATTTAAAAGGGGATGTTCAAGTAATATATACCCCTCTAATATTTTTAAAGAAAACGTCGTGCAGAAATGATTTTAGCCAGAAAGACATACGTCCAAGTAAGAGAAATGTAATCTTTCCCCCATAGGTGTCCTTGAGTCTGTAAATCCTCTTATTTAATGTGAGCTGTGAATGTTGTCACACATATAATGAGGAGTTCTCTTCTTTCAGGGGACGTATCGATGAGTATTTCGGTGTCCAACTGTGAAGTGCAGGAGAATGTGGTATGTACACATTTGCTTCTTTTCTAGAAAATGCCCCTGGTGTCACATATTAGGCACATTTTTTCTTCTGGTATGATGATGATTATTCCCTGATAAATTGGTCAGCATGCATTGCTTTACAGTATGCATCCATCCTCCACTCCACTTGTTTCTCTTGTGGGCTGGGGGTTGTGAAATAATGGGTGACACTCGTTGGATACCTTCACACGTTGTGGACATGTTGTATGCAAAAATGCAGTTTTGCTCCAATATTCCCAGATTAAGGCAAGCAAACCCAATGCAGCCGCAACGTGTGAGCGAAACCTTTTTGGTTTGGGCCTTTGATGAAGCGCCGCAGATGATACCTTACTTTTGCAACAAGCAGCTAAATTTTACTGCACTTTACGATGATTAGAGGAATCCGACACAGCGGATCAACCAAAATCTGAAATAGAATGAGCCGATTGGTGCAAACTCATTTTTGTAGCGGTGTTATAGCAAACTTCAAAGTTTTAGTATTGTTTTCCTCTTCACAGGACATCAGTTCAGTGTATCAGATCTTCCCGGATGAGGTTCTCGGGTCCGGCCAGTTTGGCATTGTATATGGAGGTACGGCTCCTGTGTCCGCTGTATCAGCCGCCACCATTCTGATCTTTGTCATTGTATTTCATTCTGCTCTTGTGTGACTCTTTTATTGCAGGAAAGCATCGGAAAACAGGCCGGGATGTGGCTATTAAAATCATCGATAAGTTGCGGTTTCCTACGAAACAAGAGAGCCAGTTACGGAATGAAGTGGCTATTTTACAGGTATTAAATATCTTACATATATATAGAGAAAAATGCATAATAAAGGTGGACAAGGAGAAATTAGCACATGGAAACTGTCAGCCAGATATTGGGGCATTTACAGCTCACGTCAAGTAATTTTTAACTTGTATATAATCAATAATACAGGTAGCCACAGATATATAACCCATACAATGTGGTATATCGAGCAAAGGACATTATCCAGTATTATATGTAAAGTGCAAAGAAAAGCACCATAATATCTAGGATGGGCTATGTGCACTTGTCCAGTAGCTCTTTCCCTATTAAGATCCATGGGATCATAAAATCAGAAATAAAGGGTTCCAGTACAAGACCCATTCATTTGCAGGGGAACAGAGGTGTCAAAATGTGTTTCATTTTTTTATTTCCATTTTTCAGACAGAACTTAGTCTGCACAATTTGTTGTCTGGCCCAAAAAAAAAAATTACCTGGATCCTTTTTTTTTAATATTGAAGTCTATTAGAAACTGATCATAATGGATGATCATCTATTAGGTCATCTTATATTGGATCTTTTTTTTTTTTTTTTTTTAGCACTGCACAAGCCCAAAACATTAGATGATCCAATCAAAAATAGATACTTTTTTTTCATTTTGCATCCCTTTATGTTCTGTTAGTAACGCATTCAGTATTTTTAATGCCAGATCGGCTACAAACTTGTGACTACTGGATTTGTGAACAGAGCCCTACCAATACCAACAAAGTGTATAGATAATGAGATGCAAAACTTTAACCAAGTGGCTGCATGTAAACATACCAATGGTGAGAGCTTCCTCTTTCCTATGCGTTTCGCCTTGGCTTTCTCAAGGACTCCAAACTGGTTTCTCCATGTCCTTCTTTTTTTTTTTGCATAATTTTAGCTACCAAATTTTTTTTTTTTAATAAGATGCACCCCAAATTTAGAGACAAAAAATGGGAAGGGGGAAGTCCGTCTTATATTCCAGTTGTGTCTTACCAGAGGAGCAGCCGTGGTGGAGCATGTCACAGGAGGCAGGGGCGGTGCTGGAGTAGGGCTGTGCTGGCTGCGGTGGGGGCAGTGTGGAGCAGGGCGGTGTGGCGGGTGTCACACAAGCTGTCGGTGGTGCGGGCTTCAAAGAAATGGCAGAAGGAGGAAGGATTGGATCCAGCACCAATTCCCAATTAGATAAAAAAAAATCATTTTCTTTATTAATTCACTTTAAAAATCACATGAAGACCACAGGTGGAAAGTTCAAGTCATAGATAATAGCCTTTACGAGTTTCGGACATCATAATAAAACAAAAAAGGGTCCTTAATCATAAGTGATGATTAAGATTTATGATTAAGGACTCTTTTTTTTTTTTTTTATTATGGAGTCCGAAACGTGTAAAGGCTACCTGTGACTTAAACTTTCCACCTGTGGTCTTCATGTGATTTTTTTTTTAAAGGGAATTAATAAAGAAAATTATTTTTTTTTTATCTAATTGGGAATCAGTGCTGGATCCAATCCTTCCTCCTCCTGCTGTTCATTGAATGCTGGCTAGGACTGACCAGCGGATCCCGTGCACCCCCTGGATCTAGCAGTATTGGGTGACAGGTAAGCTGATTTTTCCTTTTTTTTCAAAGAAATGGCACCCGGAGTCAGCGCGTGCACAGCTTGAGCTCTTGGCTCAGTGACAAGCAAAGATTGCATCTGCACACGTGCCACTTTCCTTAAGTTCACTGTTGATAGATCATTGGGCCGGATGCAGCGCGTGCGCAGATGAAATCTTGAGCTGAGAGCTCCATCTGCGCCGCCGGCACAGCCCCCCGCGGCAGCCGCCGGCACAGCCCCCCGCGGCAGCCGCCGGCACAGCCCCCCGCGGCAGCCGCCGGCACAGCCCCCCGCGGCAGCCGCCGGCACAGCCCCCCGCGGCAGCCGCCGGCACAGC
Source organism: Anomaloglossus baeobatrachus (assembly GCF_048569485.1). Classification (NCBI taxonomy): domain Eukaryota; kingdom Metazoa; phylum Chordata; class Amphibia; order Anura; family Aromobatidae; genus Anomaloglossus; species Anomaloglossus baeobatrachus. The sequence continues at coordinate 80,984,765 of NC_134364.1, read as the reverse complement.
CCCCCGCGGCAGCCGCCGGCACAGCCCCCCGCGGCAGCCGCCGGCACAGCCCCCCGCGGCAGCCGCCGGCACAGCCCCCCGCGGCAGCCGCCGGCACAGCCCCCCGCGGCAGCCGCCGGCACAGCCCCCCGCGGCAGCCGCCGGCACAGGGCCTAATCTCCACTTAAAGCTACATTTGGATTATAAGATGTACCCCTCGTTTTCCTCCCAATTTTTTGGGAGGAAAAGTGCATCTATTCCGAAAAATACAGTAAATTATTAGATGGAGTTTCTCAGTAAAGCATTTTGTGACTACACAGTGGTGACTGGGGTTAAATCTTCTTTGTAGGTGTTATTTTTATACAGCTGCATCCATTCTGCTGTGTGTTATACATTTATAGGTGGGTATTATGAAGTACAGTGAATACAGCGCTGCTGGCAGAATTGTGCAATCCCTTCCAGTGGTTGCATGATGTGTTAAACCAGGGGTCTGGCAGCATCCACTTTTGTGGGCCAGATCAGTAATAGTAGGCACATACCATGACACAGGTGGCATTGTGCCATACAGACCCTGAAATCTCAGTGCTGACCGGACGTGTAAGGCTGCAGGGTTGGTCAGTGATGATCTGTACGGTGCGGACCAGGAGATAAGTGTTTGCTGTAGCTTGTAGCTGTAGCCACTTCCTTGAACACAAACCACAAAACCATTAACCACAGTATGTGCTGCACTGTGCACTCCAGTAACTGATAGCCAACACGCTTCTGCTTTTTGTGAATTCCTGAAGATTCACATTTATACTCTGGAACGAAAGTGGTTTTGTCTTTTGGATATATTATTAGACACTTGATAACTCTCCTTTAAGCTCTTAAGGTAATAACCTCTCTGCGCAGAAGTGCGGTGTAGGGTGGGTAAGGCTTTCTTATTGCTCCTTCCTGGTGCTACAGCCGTCAGTGCTGTGTTGACCACTGTGCAGACTGGAACCATTTTGCTGCCCTACTACTGCAGAAGTGACGGCTCTCGCTGCTGGTGAATAGAGAAATACCGGTTATTATCTGTATGCTGTCATTTTGATAAGGGAAGTAGAATCTATACAGTTATAATTCTTTTTCTAGTGGAGAAGGTTGTTTTCTTTTTTTTATTTTATTTATTTTTTTATATTAAACGAGAAATCTGTATGAGCATCTATGCAGATGTCAGGTTATAACAGTATGTGCATACTCAGCTGACCTACATTTACATCCTACAGACTTGTATAAACAGCAGCTCCCTAAAATTTTTGTTGTCTTTGCTTTGAAGGATGGACAATATGGTTACATGTTTGTCACATGACTTTAAAGGGTTAATCAACGAGTAGGGATAGGCTATGATTACAAGCTGTTCTCACTAGAGCTTGTAAGCGCTGCTCTGATGCTGTCTGGATCACTGAAGTGCACTGCTATCTCCTGATCCGGCCAGCTTCTGGGCCGCTGCACTTTTCCAATGCTGCAGAGGATAAGCTGCCTCATACAGACGCATCGGAGAGTGCAGAGTTTGGACCATTGTTCAACTGTCAATCATGCAAGAATGCTTTCACCCAAAATCAGGAAGCCTGCAGGCTAGGAACAGGCGTATTCCTGCCAAGAAGGCAACCACTTAATCCTTGATATTCATATGAGCTGGACTTTTGCTGATGAAAGTATTTGTATTAGGCTGGGGCCACACAGGGACTACTGCGATCCTTGTATGACACTCTGCTCTCACAGCACAGCAGGAGCCGAGTGTCATGTGAGTGTTATTGCAACTGAGGTCCGATCATGCGATCGGACCACAGCCGCGTGGGGTGGGTCGGCACTGAGAGGGGAGGGGGGGCGGGATTTATCTCCCGCTCTGCTCCATTGCCGGCTATTGCCATTCTCGCGCTGCACTCACGTTACACCGGTGTACCGCGAGTGCAGTGCGATTTTTCTCTCACACCATAGACTTGAATGGGTGCGAGAGAAACCAGGATCGCATTACAGTCGCAACATGCTGCGATTGTTTTCTCGGTCCGATTAGGGCTGAGCAAATAATCACTCATGTGTGCTGACACACAGGCTAATATTGGTCCGAGTGGAATGCGATGTTTTATCACACTCCACTTGCTCTAATTTTCATGCCGTGTGTCTTAGGCCTGCGATTGTAATTGGTGGCATTTTAATCTGTGGGTGTAACTGGAATTTGTTTTTAAAACTTGATATTGTGTACCCATTTCACACAGTAGACATTTGTCATCTAGTCTCCAGATGGGTGAGAAACATCTAATTGTGGAGGACTCCTCTGATCACCAAAATTAGGGTCTCCAGTTCATTGACTGCATTGATGACAAGCTTGTAGGAAATGTTGTTCTTTTCTGTGCCCGTGCAGCCGACTGATTCGAACAGCATCGTGAATGCTTGACCCATGCCTGACCCGCGGCCCCCAGGCCATGCCTGACCCGCGGCCCCCAGGCCATGCCTGACCCGCGGCCTCCAGGCCATGCCTGACCCGCGGCCCCCAGGCCATGCCTGACCCGCGGCCCCCAGGCCATGCCTGACCCGCGGCCCCCAGGCCATGCCTGACCCGCGGCCCCCAGGCCATGCCTGACCCGCGGCCCCCAGGCCATGCCTGACCCGCGGCCCCCAGGCCATGCCTGACCCGCGGCCCCCAGGCCATGCCTGACCCGCGGCCCCCAGGCCATGCCTGACCCGCGGCCCCCAGGCCATGCCTGACCCGCGGCCCCCAGGCCATGCCTGACCCGCGGCCCCCAGGCCATGCCTTACCCGCGGCCCCCAGGCCATGCCTGACCCGCGGCCCCCAGGCCATGCCTGACCCGCGGCCCCCAGGCCATGCCTGACCCGCGGCCCCTAGGCCATGCCTGACACACTCCTCCATTAAAGCCCTTTCTGGCTGCCTTATTGCAGTGAGGACGAATGGGAGACTTAGGCGCTCAACAGTGATGGGGGCCCCCTCAATCGAACATTTGAGGCTTTTTGAAGCAAAACCAGTAGTTGATCTGCAGAAAGTGGATCTGTTTAAATCTACTTATGGCTTTGGCTAAGGGAAAAATGCACAAATAGTGCCACAAGTGTGCTAGGTGTTATATAACTTAAAGCGAATCTATCAGCAGGTTTTCTTCGGCGCTCCATTGGGAGACCCAGACGATTGGGTGTATAGCTACTGCCTCCGGAGGCCACACAAAGTATTACACTAAAAAGTGTAAGGCCCCTCCCCTTCTGCATATACACCCCCCGTGGATCACGGGCTGCTTCAGTTTTATGCTTTGTGCGAAGGAGGTCAGACATCCACGCATAGCTCCACTGTTTTTAGTCAGCAGCAGCTGCTGACTATGTCGGATGGAAGAAAAGAGGGCCCATACTAGGGCCACCCAGCATGCTCCCTTCTCACCCCACTTTTGTCGGGTGTTTGTTAAGGTTGAGGTACCCATTGCGGGTACGGAGGCTGGAGCCCACATGCTGTTTTCCTTCCCCATCCCCCCTCGGGGCTCTGGGTGAAGTGGGATCTTACCGGTCTCCAGGCACTGAGACCGGGCTCCATCCACAGACCCGGAGATCCTGCTGGATATGGAGCTGGGTATCGTCAGGGACAGGGCCCTGCTACATTAAGGTACTCTGTGTCCCCGTACACATCGCGCACACACACACCAGCATTGCTGGGAGTGCTAGTGCGCCGGGGACAACAGCGCGGAGCGCTTGTGCTATTATTCACTGCAGCTTAGCTGAGTGAATTTATGTGTTAGAAACTGCCGCGCCGGCCGCTGCGGGGTGTTTTACACTGTGGCGCGGCTGGGACTTGTGGTGCGCCGGGGACTTCCGCGCTGGCCGTGCACATAGGACGGCCGCGCTTATTACTCGAGTCCCCGGCTTTGCGGCCTAGTTTTCACTTCGTTCCCGCCCCCAGCCCTGCCAGTCAGGGGAGGGGCGGGACGCTGTACAGACAGTCAGCGCCGAGAGCTGGAGTCTGCTTTGCATTCTCCAGCCCCCTTCACTGGACACAGTGGGACGCCAGTTTCCCGCTCTTGTCTGGGGCACGCCCACGGCCCGCCCCTCTTCACAAGATGCCGGCAGCCATTCCTGCACGCAGTCTGGGCTGGAGAAGGGAGACAAGCTCTGGGCAACCAGTCACAGGATTCGGGCGACCACACACCCGCCTTTGTGCGGGCGGTAAGCAGCACCTGAAGTGCTGACCCCACTAATGCCATTTGTACTTTATGCCTAGATGGCTAGACTACAGCAGCAAAAAGCAAGGGTGCTAAGGCACAGGCTTTCTAGGCTGCTTGTATTGTATGTGCTGAAGTGTTCATTTGTACTTTATGCTGGTATGCTATACACTGCACTGTACGGTCGCTATTCCTGGCTATATACTCCTAGATGGCTGGACAACAGCAGCAAAAAAGCAAGGGTGCTAAGGCACAGGCTTTCTATGCTGCTTGTACTGCATGGGCTGAAGTGTTCATTTGTACTTTCTGCTTGTATGCTATACATTGCACTGTACGGTCGCTATTCTTGGCTATATGCTTCTAGATGGCTAGACAACAGCAGCAAAAAAGAAAGGGTGCCAAGGCACAGGCTTTCTATGCTGCTTGTACTGCACGTGATACTGTTCCACACGGCAGGTTCCACTGTCCCCATTGTGTGCAATGCTCCCCTGTAGCACTTGGTCAGCCGGGGTCTCTGCTAGAGGTGGCTAAAGGAACCACCTGTGAACCCTGTCCAGGGACAGGGACGGAGTTGCAGTTTCGGCTGATAGGTCTGTGACTGTGACTAACATCTTAGAGACTTTGCAGTCCAGACGGACCATGGGCAATGTTGATACGCCCTCATTTGGAACAAATCAGTGCTCCGGGGGGGTCCCATGCATCCCAGGGCGCAGGCTCTGACACGGACGACAGTCCCAGACAGTCTAAGCGAGCTCGCTGGGAGCGGCACTCGGCTTCATCACTGGTTAGGGTCCCAGCGGGACTCTCTGTATGATGAGGCAGACGTAGCTGATCAGGACTCTGATCCTGAGTCCGCTCTCAATCCGGATACTCCGGATGGTGACGCCATAGTGAATGATCTTCTAGCGTCCATCAAGGGAATGTTGGATATTTCTCCCTCAGTTCCTCCGGTGGAGGAGTCAGCTTCACAGCAGGAGAAATCCCTTTTCAGTATCTCAAGCGTATATTGAGTACTTTTCTGGCCACTCTGACTTCAGAGAAGCAATCCGGAAACACCACGCTTCTCCAGATAAGCGTTATCCTTTTTTCTCCCTGAAGGGGTCAAGCGCTGGACCCAGTGTCCAAAGGTGGATTCCCCTATCTCCAGGCTTGCGGCTAGATCCATAGTTGCAGTGGAAGATGGGACTTCACTTAAAGATGCCACTGACAGACAGATGGTCCTCTGGTTGAATTCTGTCTATGAAGCTATCGGCGTGTCGGTTGCTCCGGCATTCGCAGCCGTATGGGCATTCCAAGCTTTTTCAGCTGGTCTTGCGCACGTGGACACTGTCACATGTACATCTGTGCCGCAGATGGCGTCCTTAACCTCGCAATGTCTGCATTGCGACTTACGCTATTAGTGCTGTCCTGCACTCTACGAGCCGTACGTCAGTGGCGTCCGCCAACTCCGTGGTTTTACGCAGAGCCTTGTGGTTGAGGGAATGGAAAGCAGATTCTGCTTCCAAAAAAGTGCTTAACCAGTTTGCCGTTATCTGGTGACAGACTGTTTGGTGAGCGATTGGATGAAATCATTAAACAGTCCAAGGGTAAGGACTCTTCCTTACACCAGCCCAGATCAAACAACACCCAACAGAGGAAGGGACAGTCGAGGTTTCGGTCCTTCCCAGGCTCGGGCAGGTCCCAATTGTCCTCGTCCAAAAGGACTCAAAAAGCTCAGAGAGGCGCAGATTCCTGGCAGGCTCAATCACGCCCAAGGAAGGCAGCCGGAGGGACCGCTACCAAGGCGGTTTTCCTCATGACGTTCAGCTCTCTCTCTCCGCATCAGCGGTCGGTGGCAGACTCTCCCGCTTTGGCGACATTTAGCTGCCACAGGTCAAAGACCGGTGGGTGAGAGACATTTTGTCTCACGTGTACAGGATAGAGTTCTGTTCTCGTCCTCCGACTAGATTTTCAGAACTTCCTCACCTCCCGACCGAGCCAATGCTCTTCTGCAGGCAGAAGGAGTGGTAATCCCTGTTCCTCCTCAGGAACAATATACGGTTTTTACTCCAATCTGGTTGTGGTACCAAAAAACGACGGCTCTTCCGTTCCGTTTTGGACCTAAACCTGCTCAACAAGCACGTGAAAACCAGGCGGTTCCGGATGGAATCCCTCCGCTCCGTCATTGCCTCCATATCTCAAGGAGATTTCCTTGCGTCAATAGACATCAGGATGCTTATCTCCACGTGCCGATTGCTCCAGAGCACCGGTGTTGGCTACGATTCGTTATTGAAGACGAGCATCTTCAGTTCGTAGCCCTGCCCTTCGGTCTGGCGACAGCCCCACGGCTTTTCACAAGTTCATGGCAGCAGTGGGAGTAGTCCTGCACTCTCAGGGTCACTCTGTGATCCCTTACTTGGACGATCTACTTGTCAAGGCACCCTCTCAAGAGGCATGCCAACACAGCCTGAACGTGGCGCTGGAGACTCTCCAGAGTTTCGGGTGGATCATAAACTTTTCAAAGTTAAATCTGACACCTACCCAATCGCTGACATATCTTGGCATGGAGCTTCACACTCTCTCAGCGATAGTGCAGCTCCCGCTGGACATACAGCGTTCACTACAGACGGGGGTGCAGTCTCTCCTTCAAGGCCAGTCACACCCCTTAAGACGCCTCATGCAGAGGCAGTCCTTTTCGCGCAGTTTCATCTGCGTCCACTTCTATAGGACATTCCTCGCCAATGGGATGGGAAGTCAACGTCCCTAGACAGGAACGTACCCCTTTCTCAGACGGGCAAGGACTCTCTTCAGAGGAGTCCACCCCTCAGATCCATGTTCTGGAAATCTGGGCAGGGTATCTTGCCCTGCAAGCCTTCCAGCAGAGGCTGGAAGGCAAACAGATCCGAATTCAGTCGGACAACTTCGCAGCGGTGGCATACATCAACCACCAAGGCGGAACACGCAGTCGGCAAGCCTCCCAGGAAGTCCGGCGGCTTCTGATGAGGGTGGAAGACAGAGCATACACCATATCCGCAGTTCACATCCCGGGCGTAGAAAACTGGGAAGCAGACTTCCTCAGTCGCCAGGGCATGGACGCAGGGGAATGGTCTCTGCACCCGGACGGGTCTCAAGAAATCTGTAGCCGCTGGGGGGAGGCCGGACGTCGACCTAATGGCGTCTCGGCACAACAACAAGGGCCCGATTTTCATGGCGCGGTCTCACGATCAAAGAGCTCTGGCGGCAGGCGCCTTAGTTCAGGATTGGTCGCAGTTCCAGCTACCCTATGTGTTTCCCCCTCTGACACTGTTGCCCAGAGGGCTACGCAAGATCAGCTCCGATTGCCGCCGCGCCATCCTCGTCGCCCCAGACTGGCCGAGGAGGTCGTGGTACCTGCATCTGTGGCATCTCACGGTCGGCCAACCGTGGGCACTACCAGACCGGCCAGACTTACTGTCCCAAGGGTCGTTTTTTCCATCTGAATTCTACAGCCCTGAACCTGACTGGTGGCTATTGAGTCCTGGATCCTAGCGTCTTCAGGATTATCTCAAGACGTCATTGTCACCATGAGATGGGCTAGGAAGCCGACGTCTGCCGAGATCCACCACAAGACGTGGAAGATATTCTTATCTTAGTGCTCTGCTCAGGGAGTGTCTCCCTGGACATTTGCATTGCCTACTTTTCCTTCCTTCCTGCAATCTGGTTTGGGAAACGGTTTGTCGCTCGGCTCCCTTAACGGACGAGTCCCAGCGCTGTCTGTATTCTTTCAGAAGCGCATAGGGCGACTTCCTCAGGTACGCACGTTCCTGCAGGGGGTTTGTCACATTGTCCCTCCGTACAAGAGGCCGTTAGACCCATGGGATCTGAACAGGGTACTAATTGCTCTCCAGGAGCCGCCCTTTGAGCCTCTGAGGGATGTTTCACTTTCTCGACTTTCACAGAAAGTGGCCTTTTTGGTAGCGGTCACGTCTCTTCAGAGGGTGTCCGAGCTCGCAGCGCGGTCATCCAAAGCTCCTTCTTGGTGTTTCACCAAGACAAGGTAGTGCTGCGCCTGATTCCGGGGTTGCTCCCTAAGGTGGTATCCCCCTTTTCATCTCAGTCAGGATATCTCCTTACCTTCCTTTTGTCCTCATCCAGTTCATCGATATGAATTGGATTTGTATTTGTTGGATCTGATGAGAGCGCTCAGAATCTACATTTCCCGCACGGCGCCCCTGCGCCGCTCGGATGCACCCTTTGTACTTGTCGCTGGTCAGCGCAAAGGGTCGCAGGCTTCCAAATCCACCCTGGCTCGATGGATCAAGGAACCAATTCTTGAAGCCTACCGTTCTGCTGGGCTTCCGGTTCCATCAGGGCTGAAGGCCCATTCTACCAGAGCCGTGGGTGCGTCCTGGACATTACGGCACCAGGCTACGGCTCAGCAGGTGTGCCAGGCGACTACCTGGGCGAGTCTGCACACCTTCACCAAACGTTATCAGGTGCATGCCTACGCTTAGGCGGATGCCAGCCTAAGTAGAAGAGTCCTGCAGGCGGCGGTTGCCTCCATGTAGGGAAGGGCTGTTTTTACAGTCCAAACTTGAGGTATTAATTTACCCACCCAGGGACTGCTTTTGGACGTCCCAATCGTCTGGGTCTCCCAATGGAGCGCCGAAGAAGAAGGGAATTTTGTTACTTACCGTAAATTCCTTTTCTTCTAGCTCCAATTGGGAGACCCAGCACCCGCCCCTGTTCCTTCGGGATTTTTTGGTTGTTCGGGTACACATGTTGTTCATGTTGAATGGTTTCAGTTCTCCGATGTTCCTTCGGATTGAATTGTTTAACCAGTTATTGGCTTTCCTCCTTCTTGCTTTTGCACTAAAACTGAAGCAGCCCGTGATCCACGGGGGGTGTATATGCAGAAGGGGAGGGGCCTTACACTTTTTAGTGTAATACTTTGTGTGGCCTCCGGAGGCAGTAGCTATACACCCAATCGTCTGGGTCTCCCAATTGGAGCTAGAAGAAAAGGAATTTACGGTAAGTAACAAAATTCCCTTCTTTGCTATGTAATCTGAGAACAGCATGAGTTAGGGCTTAAAACACAGAATTCAATAATGTCACATGTCAAGCTCCTGTGCTGTTGTTTACTTAACTGAGTGTTTTATCACTGGGATCTTATCATTGCTGTGACTAGCTGGCTGCCATGTTGTCTGACTGACTTCGCCCCCTCTTGTGATTAGCAGCTCACTGTCTGTAGAAATGTATAGAGAGAGCCTGGTGTGGCCGGGGGCAGCTTCCTCCGCTCTTGCATGGCTTTATCTAAAAACTGATCGTGTCAGAACGGCTGCACCCAGTAATCTAAGTGATACATCTTTGAAATCAGGATCTCTTTCCCTATTATCATGCTGCTTTCAGATGAGCTAGCAAAAACCTGCCGACAGATTCCCTTTAAACGAGGCAGCTTCCTAAATCAACGTGGTTTCTTGTACAGCATTCGCACATTCAATCACCTTCCTTCCTGCATATAATGTATATTTTATAATTGTTAATTGCTCTTTATCACACGGTAACTGCTTTAATAGAAAAACCGGTTGTCCACAGAAGACTTTCCAGCTAGTGTATGATGAAGCCCATGTTTAACCTTTTATTTCTATGCATGAAGGCTTACTTTCCAGCAGAACAAAGGGCAGCGCTGTGCTGCGCCATATTTTCCATTAGGACTGGACATCTGAGAATGCAAACAATGGCCCTGGGTAATGAACTGCTTCTCCGCGGAGCTGCCGCACCTGCCCTGGGACACGTGATAGCTCCATTTGTGGCACAATACGCGCTCATTCATTCTTAATGGATGTTTGCACCTGCGGCGTTGTCCAATCTTAATTATGTCACAACACTAATTGTTTTAGGGCTTCTCCGTGCACTAATTTACAGCAGGCCGAGCCGTTCTACAATGTAAAGCTGGTCGCGTGTAATTATACCTGACCTATCTGTGTAATGCATACATGGGACAATGTCTCTAGAGACATAGATCCTTGGTAATACTCCCAGCTCTGCGAAATAGCTGAGGATTCTGGACAAGGAATCTCTGTCAAATCGCCCCTTGGATATATGAAGCCAACTAAGGCGTTGTGTCCTTCATAAATGGTGGGAGACAGCTGTATTGTACAGCAGACATCCGTATACAACTGTTACAGTCAGATCAAGCTGATCCAGCAGCTCAACATCTTACGTGCTGCAGTCAGTATGCAGCACGGCATCTAAACAGCGAATGGCAGCTCAAGGCCTAGTGAAGACCCCTGTGTTGTGGTAGTACATCGGTCCCGCAGGAAATCACATAGTCACCTAATCGGAAAAAAAAAGTAAATAAAAATGTACGAAGCGCCAAGGGAAAGGATTTTTTAGTCCAAAAATTGTTCTATGTATCTTCTCTACAGAATCTGCATCACCGCGGAGTGGTGAACCTGGAGTGTATGTTCGAGACTCCAGAAAGAGTGTTTGTGGTGATGGAGAAGCTGCATGGGGATATGCTGGAGATGATCCTGTCCAGTGAAAAGGGAAGGTTACCCGAGCGCATCACCAAATTCCTGGTCACCCAGGTGAGCGATGGTACATAGGGCCGGGTAGCACGGGAGAGTAATGGATGTTAGGAGGCCTAACCTGCATGTTGTCTTTTAGATCTTAGTAGCACTGAGACACCTTCACTTCAAGAACATTGTCCACTGTGACCTAAAGCCGGAGAACGTGCTGCTGGCATCTGCCGATCCCTTCCCTCAGGTAATTTCATACATGCTTTTAGATTAAAGGACCAATACATGGATATGTGATGAAAGCGATTTAGGCTTCACTTCTCTGCAGATCTATTACTAAAATGGATAGATAAAATACTCATTTTCATTCATTCTGCTCTCTATATTTTCATCCATGTACAACATAAGTGGTTTTAAGAGGAGATGGCTCAATTTTAGAGTAATAATCAGTCAGCCATTCAAGCACCGCAGCCCATCCTGTTCTTAATAGAAGGAAAGGGGACGTTACATAGCTGACGTCACTCTACCAAGTCTATGTATGCTAACGGCCAGTCTGTTTCATATATATATCTGTGTGTGTATATATATATATATATATATATATATATATATATATATATATATATATATATATAGCACAAAATAATTAGCTTTTTGTACAAATACCAGTGTATATCCCCATTCTCATGTTTTGCAACTTGCTATCCATTACTTTTTTTTTTTCTTTTTTTAAGGTAGGAGGTCCCACTGCGCCGTCATTCTGACAGTGCTATAAGAGCTGTAAACCTTCATTCCCGTCACTTTATGCGTTCCTCCTTTTGTTGCCATATGGCTTTCTTTTCCCCAACTCTGTGCAGTTTGACATACAACCCATTAAAAAACGTTTTCGCTCCGTCTCCCACACACTTGGGGTAATTTGTCTCTTGAGATGGCCTACACTTGATTAGTCCGTAAATAGCCAGTTTGATAAAAAAGATAACTAGTGATATTTTTTTGATGGGCAAACAGCGTAATCTTTCAAGGGACTTTGTCGTCAGTTTCTGCACTATAACCTGAAGACAGCATGCTGCAATAGTTAAAACAGACTTCAGCCCTGCCTGTCATATCTCAGGTTTTTTTGTTTACCTGCAATGTTAGCTTAAGCATGTTAGTTATCTTTATCATTAGTGGGTCTCAGCAGCCCTGTGAGCTCTAGTCCGGCTCCACCCTTCTCTGTGATTAGCAGCTTCTGTCTATGGAAATATACACTGAAAGCCTGGTGTGGGCGAGGGCAGTTCTCCCAGCTCTGCTACATACAAAATCTAAAATCTTTCACTGTGTCAGAACGGCTGCAGCTAGTAATCTAAGTGATACATGATTGAACTCAGGGCCTCTTTGCCTACATCATTCTACTATCAGATGAGGTAGCAAAAACCTTTTAAAAAAAGTGGTTTGCAGATTACATATTTAGTACATTAGCTATCAAATAAGACGTCTGTTAGAACAGTGACCTAGCGATGAAGAGCATTCATCTGGGACACATAATTTTCATTTATGGAAATCAAACCCCTGGAAAACATCATTATGCCCAGAGGTTGACTCTGACCACCTGACAAAAGCGTCATAGTACAGTGGAACCTTGGTTAACGAGAATAATCCGTTCTGGGAGTGTGCTTGTAACCAAGTTACTCGTCTAGCAAAGCAAGATTTCCCATAGGAAATAATGCAATGCAGATGATTCCTTCCACAACTTTTTCAATGTCCCATCCTGGTCCCCTATTGTGCCATTCCACACACACAAACACGCACAAATATGCACAAACACACACACACACACACACAAGCATGCACATATTATGCTTACCTTCCGTTCCATCACCGGCCTCCTGGATCTTGTAGTTCGCCGGTACAGGATGTGTATTGTGTAACCATCACGACGAGGGAGGAACTTCCGCTGCCGAAGCGCTGACTGCAAAGGCATGAGGCGCTTGCCTCTGATTGGCCAGCGCGCTGCCTTTGAGTAGCGGTGACAGAGGATGTTCCTGCTTCATCGCTATGGTTGCCGATGCACAGCATATACCGGCGAACTACAGGACCCAGGAGGCCGGCGATAGAACGGAAAGTACACATATTATGCTCACATTACCTTCCGTTCCATTGCCGGCCTCCTGGATCTTGTAGTTTACCGCATGGATTCCTACCGAGTCGTGATGTACCGGGGAACTACAAGAACCATGAGGCCGGTGATGGAGCAGAAGGTAAGGTGAGCATAAAATGTGTGTGTTTGTGTGGACTGCAAGGGAGGGTCAGAGCTCAGTGGATGTACAGAACCGGAAGTGTGTGCGGTGAGTATTTTGCTCGTACGGCAAAGCTTTCTCGTAAACAGAGTTACAAATTTACAGAAAGCTTTGCTTGTTAAGCGAATTTCTCGTTAACTGGCTTACTCGTTAAGCGAGTATCCACTGTATTACTGGGAGACGGGACCAGACATTGGGTAGTCTGGTCACATCGGCATTCGCACAATGGTGGAAGCTTTTCAAGTAAAGAATATACATTGCACATATATAGTCATTGGGAAGAAAATAAAAGTGAAAAGCAGGATCCATGATTACTGAACATGTGAGCATAGCCTACCTCTATACTGTTACTAACACTCTCATACTTCTCTCTACTTCTCAGGTTAAGCTTTGTGATTTTGGGTTTGCCCGTATCATCGGAGAGAAGTCTTTTCGCCGCTCAGTAGTTGGGACCCCTGCCTATTTGGCCCCTGAAGTGTTAAGAAATCGAGGCTACAACCGCTCCTTGGACATGTGGTCTGTTGGTGTGATCATATATGTCAGCTTGAGTGGGACTTTTCCTTTTAATGAAGATGAGGACATTCATGATCAAATCCAAAATGCAGCCTTCATGTACCCCCCACATCCATGGAGAGAGACATCGTCTGATGGTGAGTGGTGCATGTAAGAACTGGAGGAGTATCTGGCTACCTTCTGCAACGTCACATCCATGATAACTGATGTTGCTGCTTCTGCTTCAGGCACTTATCTCTTTAAGGCTGGTGATACATGGTGAAATATGTTGTGCAACAGCAAATAACAGACAAGTCATGGCAATTTTAAAGTTGTGGTTTACCTAATTGCATGCAGACAAGCCACCGTAGCATTTCACCTACAGCAGATCGTGCAACTTGCAACAGAAAATCCAACATATTTGGAAACATTTGTCTCACAAAGAGCAGTGCAACACCATAGGAAATCGTCAGATCCAATGTTGCAATGCAACGCTGCTATTTCAGTGTGGCAAGACTTGGGCTGCTTTCACACATCCGGTTTTTGCTAAGCAGCACAATACGACACTTTGCAGAAAAAACGCAACCCTTTTTTTTTGCCGCCGGTTGCGTTTTTTACGCATAGACTCGCATTAGCGCCATATTGTGCCGCATGGCCGTGCCTTGCGTCCGGTTTTTGCCGGATGCGGCATATTTAGCCCATGCGGTGGCCAGACGGAACGTTGCCTGGCACTTTTTTTTTGCAGCGAAAAAAACGCATCGCGCCGGATCCAGCGCGATTTACAATGCAAGCCTATGGATGCCGAATGCGGCGTTCTGCGGCAAAAAACACATCCGGACGCTGAATGCATTTTTTTGAACTGCGCATGCTCAGTATCAAGCCACATCCGTCAAAAAACGGATGGGCCGCATGGAAAAACTTATTCAATGGATCCGTTTTTTGTTTTTTTTTTGCCGCATCCGTTGCATAGGTTTTTGAGCCGGATTGAGCTGCACTGCAAAAACCAAATGTGTGAAAGCAACCTTACGCAGTCGCCATGTAGCCCTATCCTAACCAGATCCGGTCACAACAGTTTTGCTTTTTGAACTGCAAATCGTATCTGATAGTTTTCTTCCTTCAGTCTGGAAAGGAGTCCTTTTTAGCACTTGTCAGTGATTCATTTTTCCAAAATTGAGGTTATATGCCTGCTTGTGCCTTATACTAATTGTCTGTGAAGTCTTTGAGGAAAGGGTAAGTGACCACGAGTGTGTGGCTGTCCTAGGCTGTATGGACACCATTAGTCAGGAGTCCAGGGCGCCTCTATCCTCTTTTGGTCAGTGGTGTGTAATAGCTTATTCATCAGTAGTCGTCACTCTTTGGGACAGGGTAGATACGTAGCACTGAGCTCAATATTACTGTCCTGTAAATTTCTTTGGGTAGGTGTGAGTTGGTAGATGTGTAGTTGTACATGGCAGTTTTATAGCCTTTTCTTACAAAAGATATTAAGTGGCCATTATGCCATACCGTGGTAAATAACCTTTAAAGGTTTTAACCTTTCCTTGCGCCTGCGCATTACAATACAGTGATCTGCCCTTAGCAGGGCAGATCACAGTGCGCCTGCGCAGAACCGCAATGTCGTCTTGTGTGGATGACGTGGGACACGTTATCCATCCTGGGCTGGGTAGAAGGAAGACTGAGATCGCCGCAGAGAGGAGGCGCCGGTCCGGAGAGCAGCAACACCCATCTGACTGGAGCGTCACTAAGTGAGTGTTAAAAAGTGTTTTTTATGTTCTACACAGCGGCCTGGGCTGTTATATACAGTATTCTGGAATACTGTATATAAGAGACTACTGGTGGTGGCTGCAGCTTATAGCTGCCAAATCTGTTGACCAGTTCCCTTTAAGCGCCACAAAGCCAACACCTAAAAGTAGAGTATTTCAGAGCAGAGTAATCAGTATGGCCGCAATATGGCTATTTATAAGCGCCTCTGTCTCCGATCCTGGAAAACATAAAATAGCCGAGAGAATCGTGACTTTTACGGGATATCATTCATACACATTGGATCGTGTCTGTGTTACATTTCCTTTTCTAAACCTCTTTTGTCATTATTTTTAGCTATTGACCTCATTAACAACCTCCTGCAAGTAAAGATGAGGAAGCGTTACAGTGTGGACAAGACCCTAAACCACCCCTGGTTACAGGTGAGCGGTGACCACGAACCACAAGCTCGGGTATAACCACACATCACATGGATTAGGCCTGAAAGCTTGTTTGTGACATCAAAGCATATATCTTATTGTCAATACTGCCAATTTTAGGTCATTAATAAATTAAGTAGAAACCATTTTATTGTGTCAGCACAGGATTAAAAGCTTTTCCCATTGATGGGTTACTTTAGCGCTTCCACATACGGAGGTGAACGGTACCAAGCACGTTGCTTACCTACTGGGGCAAGTGCAATAATGCAGGCAGGTGTGTGGGGGCGCTGCTTACCTGCCGACATGGAAGTGAGCTACCCCTATGAGATCAGTAATGGCATTTGGTGATAATGTAGCGCATCACCTTGGTACACACGGCTCCCTTCAGGTGACATTGGCCTCTGTAGCGGTGTTGTGCAGTGGTCCGTCCATTCTGACCACCACCTGTTGATTCCCCCAGAATTAATACTGACGATGTATACTTGTGTGGGGAACACAACATCCATAAAGATGCAACTTTTTGGTATGAAAACGCCAAACGTTGCAAAATTCATGCACAACTTAGTTTTACAGAATGATTTCCGCCATGTTATTGTTTTGATGAATTGGGGCCATAATGTCCTGTATACTAAGTGTGAAGTCCCTGGACCCCTAATAATGATCGTTAGGGGTGATCAGCTTTTGTTATTACCGCTGTCCATTTGTATATTAGCGGCTTCCAAGATACTATATATACTCAAGTATAAAAGTCAAGTTTTTCAGCCCATTTTTTAATGCTGAAAATGTCCCCCCTCAGCTTATATTCGAGTGAGGTTCCCACAAAAAATTATTCTTACCTGTAATCCGTTTCTGCGGTGTCCTCTTACCGGCTTGTTGCAGAAAGCAGGCACATAGACCCCTCCATGATCGCGTCCGGTGAATGGGGTGCCACTGCAGTCATCGCTTTACTGCAGTTGAATGCTTTGCAGCCACAAAGCATTCAACTACAGTAAAGTGATGAGTGCAGCAGCAGCCCCGTTCATCAGATGCGATCATGGAGGGGTCTATGTGCCTGCAGTCCGCAATAAACAACCCTCTATGATTGTGCACGGTGCTGCCGTAGGCGCTTGACTGCAGTCGAATGCTCAAGTGAAGTAAAGCGCTAACAACAGCAGTGGCCCCTTCACCGGCCGCAATCACCAAGGTGTCTGTGCCTGCGGTCCGTAAGAAGCAGGTAAGAGGACACCTCAGGAATGGAGGACAGGAGAGAATATTATTTTTGTGTGTATGTGAACAACGATATAATAGGGGACAAGAGGGGGACTGGAAGGAGGATATTACTACAGGATGGGGCACAAGGATAGGCAGGCACATTACTACAGGATGGGGACATTACTACAAATGGGGACAAGGATGGGGCACATTGCTACAAGGATGGGCACATTACTGTAGGGCACATGGATGGGGCATATTACTACAGGATGGGGCACAAGGATGGGCACATGATGTAGATGTAGACATTACTACAGGATGTAGACATTACTAGAAAGTGGGACAAGGATGGGGCACATTACTACAAGGGGGGACAAGGATTGGGCACATTAGTACAAGGATGGGCACATTACTGTAGGGCACATGGATGGGGCATATTACTACAGGATGTAGACATTACTACAAAGGGGGACAAGGATGTGGCACATTACTACAAGGATGGGCACATTACATTTTATTGGTATCTATTTTCATTTTTGAAATTTACCAGTAGTCTTACCTGGTTTTTTGTGGTAAAATTAGGGGCCTCAGCTTCCACTCGAGTATATATGGTAACTAGATTTCCAGAAATGTGACAGACATTATTAATGTTTTTGAATATCTGATTTCTTTACCAGGATTTCCAGACTTGGCTTGATCTACGTGAACTGGAGTGTAAGATAGGGGAACGCTACATTACCCATGAAAGTGATGACCCCCGCTGGGTGATGTACGCGGAGGAGCACTGTCTCCCGTACCCGCCACATCTGCTGCCACCACCATCCAGCGACTCTGAAGATGCAGAGATGAGGGCTCTGGGCGAGCGGGTCAGCATTCTCTGACACCTGAAGCCGGGCCGCACGTCAGGATTGTTCCTTTGCTAGAAGAGACAAACAATAGGGAATGGATTTTAGTTGTTGAATGTACAATGTTCATCAATCCAGTCTGGTTGTGTGCATCGCTCCACAAGTCTCTACGATACCTCTGGGCCGTACCCCTCACACAACCTCTTTATTCAATCCTTCCTGAAGAGCCTAATGAAGACACTCCATTGAAGCAGTGTAGACGGGGCCCCCGTATGTCCCAAGGACACCTGGATTGTTTTTATGACCGATTTTGCATGTAGGAGCCTTTTCATCTTTTCTTATGTTATTCTTCATTACCTTATTCTGCTTATAAGACCTGTAACTCCATTCAGGAGGGCTCGTCTGTCCCATTATACTACAGGATGTGATGTGGTGTACATTCATACACTCACACATATCTACAATAAAGTCATTGAGGTGTAGTTTCTCGTAAGGGAGGTCAAAAGGGAACCGATTCTGTCATTCAATGACGGAACACAAAGCTGCAGTCCACCGAGGCTCCTCATAATCACTCCATGATGTGTTGCAGGCACAATTGGCAGCACAGGGGTTAATACGCTTGGTCACGACTTGTCTTTTTACTCCTTTTTTTTTTTGTCCAGAGGAAACCGTGTTGGTTTTTATTTAATTTGTAGCCTGAAGGATGATGCAAGGTGAGCTAGCCTTCAGGGGCAAGCAGCTCGCAGGAAGTGGCCAGTGAATGTCATAGCCTGGAGCCCGGGCGTGCCGAGCTATGGACATGCATGATTGGGGCGGTGTGTGACCGCACACCACTCATTTGTACTTTGTCTAATAGATTCACCAAGGACCAATGCTCTTTTCGGGCAGTTACATGAGGTTTCCCCCAGCTTTGCCTCACTTAGCCCCTGATTTGGTTTTGTTCTCAATTTTGCTTAATTGTATTAAGAAGTTACTAATATTTTTTCTAAAGGTCAAATACAGTATATTTAGCAAGTTTTCTCAGTATGTTCCATATTATACTCCTCTGGCAGATTTTAGACTATATTCTTACATTTCTATCCTGAATAAAACCAAAATACTGTTACTATTTCCTGTGCCTTCCGTGTCAGCCGCTTTCTGTGCACGTCTCCTTTATAGCCTATATTGCACATCTGGAGAATTTACACATTCTGATATTGCCGCAAATCACGACTTTATTCCTATAGGACTTTTTCCTAAAACTATAGTGCTATGCCTCTGTCCTTTTTATGGAAAGGGGTTTTGCCCAGTTAGGTTAGGATCACATTGGCAAAAGTGGTTTGCAACATTTTGTGCATGTCAAAAAAAGATGACTAGTGCCAAGGTGGAGGCCAGACATCCACAGTGACTCCATCAACTTCATCCAAGGGTATGACAGGGTCATCTGTCGCCGAGACCGTGAATGCCGAACAGTGTGTTGTCTGCCGGGTGCTCGGGTTCGGCATATTGTGGATCGGATAGACAGATTGCTGGGTGGGTTTGGGGAAAACTCAGCGGTCATGGTGCACATTGGTACTAATGACAAAGTAAGAGGCAGGTGGAAGGTCCTTAAAAATGATTACAGGGAACTAGGAGAGAAGCTGAAGTCCAGGACCTCCAAAGTGGTGTTTTCAGAAATACTACCGGTGCCACGAGCGTCACTAGAAAGACAGCGGGAGCTTAGGGAGATAAATATGTGGCTTAGAAATTGGTGCAGGAAGGAAGGGTTCGGGTTTATGGAGAACTGGGCCGACTTCTCAGTCGGCTACAGGCTCTACGGTAGGGACGGGCTGCACCTCAATGGGCAAGGTGCAGCTGTGCTGGGGGAGAAAATGGTCAGACGGATGGAGGAGCTTTTAAACTAGGATCGGGGGGGGAGGGAGGGTAGTGGAGCAAATAAGGGGATAGATAGAGCAGATAGAGACAGGGAGACGGTAGGGGTCAATGAAGGATTAGGGGGGGATGGGACATACAAGGAAGGTAGGGAGGCTAGGAGTAATAAAGGTGTTAATAGGATTAAATGTCTACTGGCAAATGCAAGAAGTCTTGCAAACAAAATGAATGAATTGGAGACTCTTATGTCAACCATGGATTATGATGTGGTGGGCATTACGGAAACCTGGCTGGATGAAAGCCATGACTGGGTGACAAACATACAGGGTTATAGTACATTTAGGAAGGACAGGAAAGGCCAAAAAGGTGGTGGGGTGTGTATATTTATTAAATCTAACCTAAAACCTGTGTTGTATGATGACATTGAGGGGAACAGCAACAATGTAGAGTCAGTATGGGTAAATGTACATGGGGAGGGGAATAATGGAAAAATGCTAATTGGAGTTTGCTAAAAGCCTCCTAACATACCTGAACATATAGAGGGTGAAATGCTGGAACAAATTGAAAAGGCAGCTAATAATAATAATCGGGTTCTTATTATGGGGGATTTCAACTATCGAGACATTCAGTGGGACATAGAATCTTCTGGTTGTGCTAAAAGCTGTAAGTTCTTATCTACTATTCAAGACAATTTCCTCTCTCAGATGGTAGGTGAACTGACCAGGGGAGATAATTTGCTAGATCTGGTCCTGTCAAATAGACCGGATACAATTTCAGATCTACAGGTCCGGGAGCACTTGGGCACCAGCGATCATAATATGGTAAGCTTCAACGCAATATTCAATAAAACATTTCAAAGGGGGAATGCTAAAACCTGGAATTTTAGGAAAGCTGATTTCAACAAATTAAGGGAAGAGCTTAAATGTGTAGATTGGGACAAAGTCATGGTAACTGGGGATACCGAACATAAATGGGGTAAGTTTAAGGATATACTACTAGAGTCCTGTAAAAAACGTATACCCTCTGGTAATAAAATGTCCAGGAATAAAAAGAAACCACTATGGATAAATAAGACTGTACAAAGTATAATAAAACAAAAACAGAGGGCATTTAAAATCTTAAAGGCTGAGAATACAGAAATAGCATTGCAGGAGTATAAAGATATCAATAGGAAATGTAAAAAAGAAATCAAACAAGCAAAATTAGCTACTGAAACAAAAATCGCCAATGACATTAAAATAAATCCCAAAATCTTTTATAAATACATTAATGCCAAAAGGAAAACAAAGGATAGTATCGGCCCCTTAAAATATAATAAGTTAGTTATAGAGGACAAACAAAAGACTGAGATATTAAATAGGCATTTCTCATCTGTATTCACCAAGGAACTGACTGTACCAGTGATCATTCAAGAAGTGAAAAATCAAAGTCCACCACCCGATATAATTAATTTAACACAAGATGAAGTACGCCTACGTCTGAGTAAATTAAACATTGACAAACCAGGGCCAGATGGCATTCATCCACGAATATTGAGGGAATTGAGCTCCGTAATCGACAGACCTCTGTATCTCATCTTTTTAGACTCACTTGTAACAAGGTTGGTGCCTCAGGATTGGAGGATTGCTGATGTGGTACCGATATTTAAGAAAGGTAAGAGGGTAGATCCAGGCAACTACCGTCCAGTAAGCCTGACATCAGTAGTATGCAAAGTTTTTGAGGGCATTTTAAGGGATGACATGAAAAATATATTGCAGAAAATAATATAACTGACAGACAGCATGGATTCATGAAAGATAAGTCGTGTCTAACCAACCTGTTGGGGTTCTATGAGGGGGTAAGTGCAAACCTGGATATTGGTAATGCAGCTGATGTGGTTTATTTGGACTTTGCAAAGGCATTTGATACTGTACCACATAATAGCCTTATACTAAAGCTCCAGAAGCAAGGACTAGGGGACACAATATGCAACTGGGTAAGGAATTGGCTAAAAGATAGAAAACAGAGTAGTCATAAATGGTACATTCTCTAAATGGGCTATAGTCAGCAGTGGGGTGCCGCAGGGATCTGTGCTTGCACCGATTCTTTTTACTCTCTTTATTAATGACCTTGTGGATGGGATTGATAGTAAAGTGTCAGTCTTTGCCGATGACACCAAACTATGTAGGATATTAAAAACTGACCTGGATAGTACAATA
Organism: Anomaloglossus baeobatrachus; assembly: GCF_048569485.1. Lineage (NCBI taxonomy): Eukaryota > Metazoa > Chordata > Amphibia > Anura > Aromobatidae > Anomaloglossus > Anomaloglossus baeobatrachus. Next base: position 80,963,102 of record NC_134364.1, on the reverse strand, counting down.
TTACAAAACGATCTGGATAAGATGTCAGAATGGGCAGATAATTGGCAAATGAGATTTAATGTTGATAAATGTAAAGTAATGCACCTAGGACGGAGTAATCCTATAGCTGCATATACCGTATTTTCTTCGGCGCTCCATTGGGAGACCCAGACGATTGGGGTGTATAGTACTGCCTCCGGAGGCCACACAAAGCATTACACTAAAAAGTGTAAGGCCCCTCCCCTTCTGGCTATACACCCCCAGTGGGATCACTGGCTCACCAGTTTTCTGCTTTGTGCGAAGGAGGTCAGACATCCACGCATAGCTCCACTGTTTAGTCAGCAGCAGCTGCTGACTATGTCGGATGGAAGAAAAGAGGGCCCATACTAGGGCCCCCAGCATGCTCCCTTCTCACCCCACTTTTGTCGGGTGTTTGTTAAGGTTGAGGTACCCATTGCGGGTACGGAGGCTGGAGCCCACATGCTGTTTTCCTTCCCCATCCCCCCTCGGGGCTCTGGGTGAAGTGGGATCTTACAGGTCTCCAGGCACTGAGACCGGGCTCCATCCACAGACCCAGAGAACCTGCTGGATATGGAGCTGAGTATCGTCAGGGACAGGCCCTGCTACATTAAGGTACTCTGTGTCCCCGGGCAAGCGCGCACACACACACCAGCATTGCTGGGAGTGTTAGTGCGCCGGGGGCAACAGCGCGGAGCGCTCGTGCTATTATTCACTACAGCTTTGCTGGGTGACTTTATGTATTGGGAACTGCCGCGCCGGCCGCTGCTGGGTGTTTTTTACATTGTGGCGCGGCTGGGACTTGTGGTGCGCCGGGGACTTCCGCGCTGGCCGTGCACATGGACGGCCGCGCTTATTACTCGAGTCCCCGGCTTTGCGGCCTAGTTTTCGTTTCGTTCCCGCCTCCAGCCCTGCCAGTCAGGGGTGAGGCGGGACGCTGTACAGACAGTCAGCGCCGAGGGCTGGAGTCTGCTTTGCATTCTCCAGCCCCCTTCACTGGACACAGTGGGACGCCAGTTTCCCGCTCTTGTCTGGGGCACGCCCACGGCCCGCCCCTCGTCACACGAGCTGGAGAAGGACGCCGGCAGCCATTCCTGCACGCAGTTCGAGCTGGGGAACGGAGACATGCTCTGGGCAACCACTCACAGGGCTCTGGCGACCACACACCCGCGTTATAGGCGGGCGGTAAGCAGCACCTGAAGTGCTGACCCCACTAAATACCGAAGTGTCCATTTGTATTTTATGCTTGTATGCTATACACTGCACTGTACGGTCGCTATCTTTGGCTATATGCCCTCCTAGATGGCGAGATAACAGCAGCAAAAAAGCAAGGGTGCTAAGGCACAGTTTTTCTAGGCTGCTTGTATTGCATGCGCTGAAGTGTTCATTTGTACTTATGCTTGTATGCTATACATTGCACTGTACGGTCGCTACTCTTGGCTATATTCTCCTAGAGGGCTGGACAACAGCAGCAAAAAAGCATGGGCGCCAAGGCACAGGCTTTATAGGCTGCTTGTATTGCATGTGCTGAAGTGTTCATTTGTACTTATGCTTGTATGCTATACATTGCACTGTACGGTCGCTACTCTTGGCTATATTCTCCTAGATGGCTAGACAACAGCAGCAAAAAAGCAAGGGTGCCAAGGCACAGGCTTTCTATGCTGCTTGTATTGCATGTGCTGAAGTGTTTATGCTTGTATGCTATACATTGCATAGATGGCTAGAATACAGCAGCAAAAAAGCAACACAGGCTTTCTATGCTGCTTTTCCTGCATGTGATACTGTTCCACCGGCAGGTTCCACTGACCCCCATTGTGTGCAATGCTCCCCTGTAGCACTTGGTCAGCCGGGGTCTCTACTAGAGGTGGCCAAAGGAACCACCTGTGAACCCTGTCCAGGGACAGGGACGGAGTTGCAGTTTCAGCTGATAGATTGTCATGGGATAGAGACTTTGCAGTCCAGACAGGCCATGGGCAATCTTGATTAATGCTCCCTGGCCACCCTCATTTGGAACATAATCAGTGCTCCGGGGGGGTCCCAGGCATTCCAGGGTGAAGGCTCTGACACGGACGGCAGTCCCAGACAGCCTAAGCTAGCTCGCTGGGTGCGGCACTCGGCTTCATCACTGGTCAAGGTCCCAGCAGGAGGACTCTCTATGATGAGGCAGACGTAGCTGATCAGGGCTTTGGTCCTGACACCGCTCTCAATCCGGATACACCGGATGGTGACGCCATAGTGAATGATCTTATAGCGTCCATCAATGGAATGTTGGATATTGCTCCCTCAGCTCCCCCAGTGGAGGAGTCAGCTTCACAGCAGGAGAAATCCTTTTTCAGTATCTCATGCGTATATTGAGTATTTTTCTGGTCACGCTGACTTCAGAGAAGCAGTTCAGAAACACCACGCTTACCAGATAAGCGTTTTCTCCAAACGTATTAAGGATACACGTTATCCCTTCCCCCTGACGTGGTAAAGCGCTGGACCCAGGGTCCAAAGGTGGATCCCCCAATCTCCAGGCTTGCGGCTAGATCCATAGTTGCAGTGGAGATGGGACGTCACTTAAAGATGCCATTGACAGACAGATGGACCTCTGGTTGAAATCTGTCTGTGAAGCTATCAGCGTGTCGGTTGCTCCGGCATTCGCAGCCGTATGGGCACTCTAAGCTATTTCAGCTGGTCTTGCGCAGCTGGTCTTGAGCACATGTACATCTGTGCCGCAGGTGGTGTCCTTAACCTCGCAATGTCTGCATTGCGACTTACCCTAGTAATGCTGTCCTGGGGGGGACAGTCGAGGTTTCGGTCCTTCCCAGACTCGAGCAGGTCCCAATTGTCCTCGTCCAAAAGGGCTCAAAAGGCTCAGAGGGGCTCAAATTCCGGCCGGGCTCAATCACGCCCAAGGAAGGCTGCAGGAGGAACCGCTACCAAGGCGGTCTCCTCATGACTTCAGCTCTCTCTCTCCGCATCCGCGGTTGGTGGCTTTTTCTCCCTAAGGTGGTATCCCCTTTTTATCACAATCAGGATATCTCCTTACCTTCCTTTTATCCATTTCATCGATATGTAATGGCTTTGCATTGTTGGATCTGGTGTAGAGCACCCAGAATCTACATTCCCGCACGGCGCCCCTGCGCCGCTCGGATGCACTCTTTGTCCTTGTCACTGGTCAGCGCAAGGGATCGCAGGCTGCAAAATCCACCCTGGCTCGATGGATCAAGGAACCAATTCTTGAAGCCTACCGTTCTGCGGGGCTTCCGGTTCCATCAGGGCTGAAGGCCCATTCTACCAGAGCCGTGGGTGCGTCCTGGGCATTACGACACCAGGCTACGGCTCAACAGGTGTGCCAGGCAGCTACCTGGTCGTGTCTGCACACTTTCACCAAACATTATCAGGTGCATACCTATGCTTCGGCGGACGCCAGCCTAGGTAGAAGAGTCCTGCAGGCGGCAGTTGCCTCCCCGTAGGGGAGGGCTGTCTTTGCAGCTCTAACATGAGGTATTTCTTTACCCACCCAGGGACAGCTTTTGGACGTCCCAATCGTCTGGGTCTCCCAATGGAGCGCCGAAGAAGAAGGGAATTTTGTTACTTACCGTAAATTCCTTTTCTTCTAGCTCCTATTGGGAGACCCAGCACCCGCCCTGTTGTCCTTCGGGATTTTTGGTTGTTTTTCGGGTACACATGTTGTTCATGTTGAATGGTTTTCAGTTCTCCGATGTTACTTCGGAGTGAATTTGTTTAAACCAGTTATTGGCTTTCCTCCTTCTTGCTTTTGCACTAAAACTGGTGAGCCAGTGATCCCACTGGGGGTGTATAGCCAGAAGGGGAGGGGCCTTACACTTTTTAGTGTAATGCTTTGTGTGGCCTCCGGAGGCAGTACTATACACCCCAATCGTCTGGGTCTCCCAATAGGAGCTAGAAGAAAAGGAATTTACGGTAAGTAACAAAATTCCCTTCTTTCGGACCATAAGACGCACTTTTTTTCCCCCAAATGTTGGGGGAAAGTTGGGGGTGCGTCTTATGGTCTGACTATAGGGCTGCGGCTGGGAATGAGGGTGCTGCAGGTCATCGGGGGCACGAGCAGGCAGCAGCAGCGCCTGCCGTGACCACGTGGGTCCGCTCATTACATATGCACGCCCATCCTCCCGCCCATCTCTCAGCGCTGAAGCCGGCACTGACAGGTGGGCGGGAGGACGAGCGGGGACGCGCGCATAGCAAAGAGCCGGCCGCATGATCACCCCTGGCAATTACAGCCTGGAGTGATCATGTGCGGCTGTATTCACTGCCCCCCGCCCGTAATAACCAGCGCGGGGTGCAGTGAATCAGTACACTCACCCGTCCCAGTGTGTGGAGCCGCCCCCCTGCTGCACGCGATGTCTTCCTGTCTGTGTCGGTCAGCTGATCTGTGCTGAGCTGGTCAGCTGATCGGCACAGACAGGAAGACATCGCGTGCTGCAGGGGAACGGCTCCACACACACAGGTCAGCGTGCCAGAGAGGAAGATATGATCGGTGCTGCAGGGAGTGAGGAAAAGGTGAGTATAAACGTTTATTTTTTTTCTCTGTGCTATAGGATACAGGCCATATACCAGGATGGTATATGAGCACGATGGGGGCATATAGCAGGATGGGAGTATGTGAACAGGCTGGATGGGGGGGGGGGGGGGTGTATGTGAACAGGCTGGATGGGGGGGGGGGGTAATGTGAACAGGCTGGATGGGGGGGGGGGGGGGTGTATGTGAACAGGCTGGATGGGGGGGGGGGGTGTATGTGAACAGGCTGGATGGGGGGGGGGGGTGTATGTGAACAGGCTGGATGGGGGGGGGGGGGGTATGTGAACAGGCTGGGGGGGGGGGGGGGGGGGGGTGGGTATGTGAACAGGCTGGGGGGGGGGGGGTAATGTGAACAGGCTGGATGGGGGGGGGGGTAATGTGAACAGGCTGGATGGGGGGGGGGGTAATGTGAACAGGCTGGATGGGGGGGGGGTAATGTGAACAGGCTGGATGGGGGGGGGGGGTAATGTGAACAGGCTGGATGGGGGGGGGGGGGTGTATGTGAACAGGCTGGATGGGGGGGGGGGTAATGTGAACAGGCTGGATGGGGGGGGGGGGGTGTATGTGAACAGGCTGGATGGGGGGGGGGTAATGTGAACAGGCTGGATGGGGGGGGTAATGTGAACAGGCTGGATGGGGGGGGGGTAATGTGAACAGGCTGGAGGGGGGGGGGTAATGTGAACAGGCTGGAGGGGGGGGGGGGTATGTGAACAGGCTGGAGGGGGGGGGGTAATGTGAACAGGCTGGAGGGGGGGGGGTAATGTGAACAGGCTGGAGGGGGGGGGGTAATGTGAACAGGCTGGAGGGGGGGGGTAATGTGAACAGGCTGGAGGGGGGGGGTAATGTGAACAGGCTGGAGGGGGGGGGGTAATGTGAACAGGCTGGAGGGGGGGGGGTAATGTGAACAGGCTGGAGGGGGGGGGGGTAATGTGAACAGGCTGGATGGGGGGGGGTAATGTGAACAGGCTGGATGGGGGGGGGGTAATGTGAACAGGCTGGAGGGGGGGGTAATGTGAACAGGCTGGATGGGGGGGGGGGTATGTGAACAGGCTGGATGGGGGGGGGGGTATGTGAACAGGCTGGATGGGGGGGGGGGTAATGTGAACAGGCTGGATGGGGGGGGGGTAATGTGAACAGGCTGGAGGGGGGGGTAATGTGAACAGGCTGGATGGGGGGGGGGGGTATGTGAACAGGCTGGATGGGGGGGGGGGTATGTGAACAGGCTGGATGGGGGGGGGGGTATGTGAACAGGCTGGATGGGGGGGGGTATGTGAACAGGCTGGAGGGGGGGGGTAATGTGAACAGGCTGGAGGGGGGGGGGTAATGTGAACAGGCTGGAGGGGGGGGTAATGTGAACAGGCTGGATGGGGGGGGTATGTGAACAGGCTGGATGGGGGTGGTATGTGAACAGGCTGGATGGGGGGGGTATGTGAACAGGCTGGATGGGGGGGGTATGTGAACAGGCTGGATGGGGGGGGGTATGTGAACAGGCTGGATGGGGGGGGGGGGTATGTGAACAGGCTGGAGGGGGGGGTAATGTGAACAGGCTGGATGGGGGGGGGTATGTGAACAGGCTGGATGGGGGTGGTATGTGAACAGGCTGGATGGGGGGGGTATGTGAACAGGCTGGATGGGGGGGGGGGTATGTGAACAGGCTGGATGGGGGGGGGTATGTGAACAGGCTGGATGGGGGGGGTATGTGAACAGGCTGGATGGGGGGGGGGTATGTGAACAGGCTGGATGGGGGGGGGTATGTGAACAGGCTGGATGGGGGGGGGTAATGTGAACAGGCTGGATGGGGGGTATGTGAACAGGCTGGATGGGGGGGGGGGTATGTGAACAGGCTGGATGGGGGGGGGTAATGTGAACAGGCTGGAGGGGGGGGGGTAATGTGAACAGGCTGGAGGGGGGGGTATGTGAACAGGCTGGATGGGGGTTTATAGCAGGATCATATACAAGGCAGGAGGATCATTACCAGGATGGGGTACCTTAGTAGAGAATTTGGGGACATTACCCCCATAACAGTGTCAGCAGCAGATCCTCGCCCCATAAGCGTGTCATGACCACATTTTTTGCTTAAAGTTTTATTTTCCCATTTTCCTCCTCTAAAACCAGGGTGCGTCTTATAGTCCGGTGCGTCTTATAGTCCGAAAAATACGGTACATTAAATGGAAGTAAACTCGGGACTACAGAACAGGAGAAGGACTTGGGTATTCTCATTACAAATAAGCTGAGCAGCAGCACTCAATGTCAAGCAGCAGCTGCTAAAGCAAACAAGATTTTAGGGTGTATAAAAAGAGAGATTAGATCCCGTGATCCCAACGTATTGTTACCCCTCTAAATAACTTGTAAGGCCACATCTGGAATACGGGATCCAGTTTTGGGCTCCACATTTTAAAAAGGACATTCAGAAGTTTGAGTCAGTTCAAAGGCGGGCAACTAAACTACTACAAGGAATGGAGGCCGCCCGTATGATGACAGGTTGAAAAAGTTAGATATGTTTAGCTTAGAAAAAAGACGTCTCCGAGGAGATCTCATTTATATGTATAAATACATGTGTTGTCAATATAAAGGACTGGCACATGACTTATTTCTTCCAAAGACAGTACTAAGGACCAGTGGGCACTCACTGCGAGTGGAAGAAAAGCGATTCCGACACCTAAATAGGAAAGGGTTCTTTACAGTTAGAGCAGTCAGTCTGTGGAATACCCTACCACAAGAGGTAGTAATGGCAGATACTATAACAGCTTTTAAAAAAGGGCTGGATGATTTCCTCAGTACACAAAACATTGTTGGTTATAAATGACTTAGTGACTAAATGTAGAACTGGTGGAGGAAGGTTGAACTAGATGGACCTAGGGCTTTTTTTCAACCTAAGTAACTATGTATGGTTCTGTGGGGTTCCTGTTGGAATACAGTTTTTAGGGAATTTTTACAGAAACCCCAACTTAGTGCTCAGCGTAGAACATTGTATTAATGGGAACCTAGACCTATCCACAAGAAAAGTTACTGCTGGGGCCCTCACTAATCCCACAGACCTGGTTTTGTAATGCCCAGTTTGTGTAGATCAGTGTCTCTCAACTCCAGTCCTCAAGACCTACCAACAGATCATGTTTTCAGGTTTTCCCTCAATCCGGTTTCTATGATTGCACAGGTGATGGAATTATTCCCTGTCTAATAGTGAGGAAAACCTAAAACCATGATTTGTTGGTGGGTCTTGTGGACTGGAGTTGAGAAACACTGGTGTAGAGCAAGGGTGGAAAACGTGTACCACCACTTCTCCACTCATTGTCTATGCAACTACCAGAGATGGCCACGTACAGCACTCTGACCGGTTTTCAGGATCAATAGAAATCCAGTCGTGTGATCCTTAAATATTAGCAACGGATCTCATTCAGCTATGGGACACATTTTGCCTTTTGAAATTGAAAGGTCTGTCAGCTGTAAGAAAATAGAATCAACTGACTGCTGAGGGTCCGGCCTCTCCAACCCCTGCTGCATGTGATGAATAGGATATTAAGCATTACTAGCTGAGCATTGGAATGTATAGCACAGCATATAAACATAGCTGTAGAGAGACATTGTCCCCACATCCAAAACGTACTAAAAATTTACAAAACTGAACAGGAGTAGTAATGAACTCGCAGATAACCTGGATCGGCAAGCCCCTATTATCTGTTTTTTAAAATCTGGTTCTATGCTGGGGACTAGAATCCAACAATTAAAAATGTTGGTAGAAGGGATAAAGGGGGATGGCAGCAGGTGCTCAGAGGGTCGCGCATTATCGTTTACGAGTAACCCAGTTAGCGAGTATTTCGCTATACGAGCAAAGTTTGCTGTAAATTTGTAACTCAGTTTACGAGCAAGCTTTGCCGTACAAGCAAATACTCACCGCACATTCCGCCGCGCTCTAACCCCGCTCTTGCAGTCCACACAAACGCACACATATTATGCTTACCTTACCTTCTGTTCCCTCACCGGCCTCGCGGTTCTTGTAGTTTGCCGGTACAGGATGTGTATCAGGTAACCATCGCGACGATGGAGGAACATCCGCTGTCAGCCGCTACTCAAAGGCAGCGCGCTGACCAATCAGAGGCAAGCGGCTCCTGCCTTTGACGTCAGCACTCCAGCAGCGGAAGTTCCGGAATCGGTCGCGATGGTTACCAGATACACATCCTGTACCGGCGAACTGCAAGAACCAGGAGGCTAGCGATGGAAGGTAAGGTGAGCATAATGTGTGTTTGTGCTGTGCATGTCTGGAATGGGACATTGAACAAGTTGTGGAAGGAATTGTCTGCATTGCAATGATTTCCTATGCAAAATCTTGCTTTGCTAGACGAGTAACTTGGTTTACAAGCACACTCCCAGAATGGATTGTTCTCGTAAATCAAGGCTCCACTGTATATGCCTTTGAAGCTGCATAGTTTTGTCAAGTGACCCGCAGTCAGTCCGTACTTTGCCGTCCATGATCGGACCGATGTGCACAGTTGTCTGAATACACACTGAGCTTCACTGTGACGTGGCAGTGGGCTTCATACACTCTGATCAGAATTTTAAGCGAAGAGCCTAGTGTTCAGTTTTGTACACTTTTGTTTAGCTGTGATAGATCAGTGTATAACTTTTGGGTGTGCTAGCCATGTCTCTTACTATAGGTATGATGCAGACCATAAAAAATGCTTATATATGACATATCCAACTGAAAACCATAGTTGTTCTTAGTTCTGTCTCGAGCAGTGGACTCTTTTTGATGTCCACTTTCAAACATGGACATTTTGAATGGAGGTTCTATGGCATATTCCAGGGGTGTCAAACTCAAGGCAGGCAGGCGAAATCCGGCCCTCCACATCACTCTGGCCTATGGGGTCAGGACACAGAAGAATTGAAATTTCGCCGGTGTCTTCCAAGCTACAGGTGGCGCTTGCTAAGATTAATCTCATGGTGGTCTTCAGTAAAATAGCGCCGGTGGCACTGAGCAGTTTGCACATTTGCAGCTACCACCACCATTTTCCTGAAGACTGCCAAGAGATCAATTTACGCCGCCTGCAGCTAGAACGTCGCCAACGCAAAATTTAAATTCGGTTGAACAAAAGACATGCAGAGTTGAAGACCCTTGCATCAGTCCCGCATGAAGATATGAACAGAAGAAAACTTCAAACACAGAGTAACCGCTTTACAATCTTGTACTGGTACGTTCTATTTGGTGGGGACTTCCCGACCTTGGATGTACCGGTACATCCTGGAAATCGTGTGGGCTCAGGAGTTGTGTTTGTGTGCTCGCCGCCTGGATCTCGACTTACATGACAGCCGAGCCGTGGCTCTCACAGTCAGGGATGGTCCACGCACCGTCCCTGGCTGGTTAACCTCCTAAATGCTGCGGTCTATATTGATCACAGCATTTAGGGGACTGGTTGAAAGAGTGCCCCCCCCCCCCATCTCATTGGTGCCTCAATATCACCGCGAGGTCCCAGTCATTGTGGTGGTGACCTGAGGTGACCAGCTCCTGGAAGCCTTTTTAGACCATGCCAGGAGCATGGTCTAAAATACTTCTGTCAGTGCAGCACTGAGAGATATAATGTATTTCAATGCTTGTGCGTTGCAATACATCATATCAGAGCAATAACACTTAATGTCCCATATAGGGAATACGTAAAAGAGTGAAAAAAAATTTAAGTATTTTTTGAAAAATCAGAGAATAATGAAAAAATAATTATACCTATAAATATGTATATTTATGTGAAGAAAAACAAAAAAGTACACTTATTTAGTTTCGCCTTATCGGAACAACCCGATCTATAAAACTGTAACACTAGTTAACCCATTCAGTGAACAGTGTAAAAATAAACTTTGCAAAAACTGTCTTTTCATCATACAGCTGACAAGTGAAAGTGCGATCAAAAAGGCACCTGTAAGTAAAAATGGTAACACTGAAAATTTCATCTGTCACAAAAAAAAGCTGCCATGCAGATCCATCAACGAGAAAATAAAAAATGTATAGCTCTTAGAATACAGCAATGCAAAAACTTTTCTCTATATAGAAAGTAAAAGTAGCAAAACATTAAAAAATATATATATAAAGCTGGTATCACTGTAATTGTACTGACCTGAGAAATAAAGATGTCCTATCACTTATACCGCTAGGTGATCTGCGTAAAACATAGTAGTAAAGCCGCCGCCTTCAACTGCTGTTGATTTGTTTGTGCCTCCCAAAGATCGCAGTAAGGCTCAGCTCAAATTTATCCTGAGCTCCACACTGAGCGCTTACACCGGAGATGACGTGTAAATCTCTGAAAAACGTGATTCAGGCAAAATTTCAATGTAAACTTCACTGTAATGAAGCAGAGGGAGTCACTTTGAACTCCCGTCTGGCCTGTGCTTGTCCATTTTTATGTCTTTTTAGACATGCACAAAGTGAAGTCAACAACCGTTTTGTGCACCTTTGAAAAGAAAGGCACAGAGGCCAAACTGAGTTTGGAGTAATTCTGCTGCCTCATTATAGTAAATGGATCCGTCACATAATTTGGGATGTAAATGGAGACTCTGATGTAAGTGCTTAGCATAGAGCACAGGGTGAATGTGAACTGATACAAAAAATGTCTGTACTCAAGTTGCCACCAATAGCATTCAACTTAACACACACATAAAAAAGTCCCCACACGCAGGTCCGTCATCAGTTAAGTATATGGGGCTTCTACATTACTGGAAGCACAAAGGCTCTGGAGAAGTGCTATGGCTACCCCACACCCCCAAAAAAGAAAACCAGCAAAATCTGCTCTCTCAAATCCATATACCCCCCACCTATCTGAGCACAACAGTGTGCCTAAACCACAGTTAATGTCCACATGTTTGTTATTGTTGTAGTGAGGAGAGCCTTCCTAATTTAAGGGGTATGTGTCTCCAGAAGCATGAGCTGGGCACAATGTAAGGGCACTACAATGTACCAGGCACAAGAAGTGCTAATTTGCAATTTCTAATTATGCAAAATTCACTGCGTTTGACTCAATGGGTGTTTTCCAGACACAAAAGCATCATCACTACACTCATAGATAAACTCCCAGAGGGTTATAGATTCCAAATTTTGAGAACTTAAGGGCTCTGCAAAGGGAGTCCGTAAACTATTCTAGGAAAAACTGATCTAAAAGTCAAATGGTGCTCCATCCCAAGATCAGCTGTGTGGTCAAACAGTACTGTACACTCACATGTTGGGTTTAGGACAAATTGTGTAACACATTATGGGTCTTATTTTTTTTTTTTTTTTTTTTTTTTTTTTAACCTATTCCCTTTGTGAAAATAGGAAATCTTGGGTTAAAAACAAATTTTTAATGGTAAATGTGTAATTATTTTTTCTTCACTGGCCAACAGTATAAAATTGTGTGACACACCTGTAGTGTTAATCTGCTCATTGCACCCCTGGATGAATTCATTGAGGGCTGTATTTTGTAAAATGGGGTCACTTTTGGGGGATTTCTGCTGTTCTGACACCCCTGGGGCTCTGCCAATGTACCACGGCAATCAGTCAAACTAAATCTCCACTCAAATATGGCATTCTTTCTCTTCAGATTGCACTGTGCCTCAAAAGTAGTCTTTGACCACATATGAGGTATTGGCGAACTTAGGAAAAATTGCACGACAAATTGTATGGTTCATTATCTCCTGTTACTGTTGTGAAAATGAAAGATTTAGGGTTAAAGCAATATTTTTTTTAAGTTAAAAAAAAAGTTGGTCTTTTTCATTCCTTGACATTATAAAATTCTATTCACCACCTAGGGGATTCAAGATGCTCAACAAATATCTAGACAAATTCTTGAGGGGTGCAGTTTCCAAAATGGGGTCACTTGTGGGGGATTCACTATTTAAACACCTTGGGGGCTCTGCAAATGCAACATGGTGTCTGCTAATGATTTCATATAATTTTGTGCTCTAAAATTAAAATGGTGCTTCTTCCCCTGCCATGCGCCCAAACAGTAGTATTCCGCCACATATGGAGTTTTGGCGAACTCAGGAGAAATCGCACATCAAATTGTATGGTGAAATCTCCTGTTACCCCTGTGATATTGCAAAATTTATGGTTAAAGTAACATCTTTGTGGAAAAAAGTAAAATTTTCATTTTTTTTCCTTCAACATAGCTTTAGTTCCTGTGAAGCATCTGAAGGGTTATTATCTTGAATATGTTTATGAGCAGTTTGAGGGGTGCAGTTTTTAGAATTGTAAAGTAACACTTGTCAGAATTGAAAACATTGGCCTGGTCATTGAGGTGAAAACAGGTTTGGAGCTAAAGCGGTTAAAGAAAATATACAAAACTACTTTAACTCAGGTATCCTTTTAATCAGTATATCAGCGCCAATATGGCCCTGTCTGTACTTAGTAAAATGCTGCTGACAGGTTCTCTTTAAAGAGCAGTGTGGAGGTGTGTGCCAAAACAAAAAATGAAAGATTGCACCCACCTCCTGTGCTGCCAGCGAGTGTCAGATAGAGGAGCCAGCAAAAGAACTGGTGTCATTTTGGAATCTGAGTGGATGCAGCCAATGCTTAGTAGAGGGGGGCAGCATCAACACAAGAAGTGGGTGCCATCTTGGAAATTGAGGGAATGCAGTCAGCAGGCACTTAACAAAGGGGGTTCCATCTCTGAACCCTTAAAGGGGGCTTTACACGCTGCGATATCGTTAATCTGTTATTGTCGGGGTCACGTTATGACGCACATCCGGCATCATTAACGATATCGCAGCGTGTGACACTTACCAACGACTTTAAGCGCCCTCAAAAATGGTGAAAATCGTTCACCATGGAGAGGTTGTCCCAAAACCAAAAATCGGTAATGGTTGATTATCGATGTTGTTAATCGCTCATGCGGCAGCGCACATCGCTGTGTGTGTGACACCGCAGAAGCGAGGAACCTCTCCTTACCTGCCGCCGGCCCCAATGCGGAAGGAAGGGGTGGGCGAAATGTTACGTCCCGCTCATCTCCGCCCATACGCTTTGATTGGCCTGACGCTTAGTGACGTCGCTGTGATGCTGAACGTCCCTCCCCCTTGAGGGAGGGATTGTTCGGCAGTCACAGCGATGACGCTGACCAGGTAAGTGCGTGTGACGCTGCCGTAGCGATAATGTTCGCTGCGACAGCGATCACACGATATTGCACGCACGATGGGGGCGGGTGCTTACACGTTCGATATCGTTAGCAATTGCTAGCGATGTCGTAGCGTGTAAAGCCCGCTTAAATCAGCCTGGAGGTAGCTAGTATTTTGCATACTGTAGGTTCCGCCAAAGGAAGCAAGTTCCATCTTTGATTTAGAGCAGATGTAGGCAATAGTTACGATAGGGAGTAGTTTACTTTGGATTTTGAGGTCTGGGACAGCACCCATTGCCTTACAATCCAGGCATAGCGACCTTAGCCTTACTAAGCTGGCACAGCGCTCTTAGCCCTACTACCCAAGGACAACGCCCTTAGCCCTACACCCCAGGGACCGTTCCCTTAGCCTTAAAACCCAGGGACAGCACCCTTAGCTCTACTACTCAGGGACAGCTGTGATACAGCCCTATTATGCAGGAACAGCTGTGGTACAGGCCTTCTACCCAGGGACAGCTGTCGTACAGCACTACTACCCAGGAACAGCTCTTGTATAGCTCTTCTACCGATTCACAGCTCTCATATAGGCTTCAAATCAAATCTTTATTTTTATATATCGCTAACATATTCCGCAGCGCTTTACATACATCAGGAACATTGTCCCTATTTGTATTTCTTTCGAGTGTGGGAGGAAACCGGAGTACCCAGAGGAAACCCATGCAAACACGGGGAGAACATACAAACTCCTTGCAGATGTTGTCCTTGGTGGGATTTGAACCCAGGACCCCAGCGCTGCAAGACTGCAGAGCTAACCACTGAGCCACCGTGCCGCCCAAGGACACCGTGCCTTCTACCCAAGGACAGCTCTCCAATAGCCCCTGGCCATTTTGTGCATTACAGTCTATGCTCGTACCATGTTGCATGGAGATTTGCATGAGCCCTTACAATTACAAGTGCCCCTTTGAAGGCAGCCATAATGCTGATGTGACCATCAGTAAAAATGAGTGCTACACCCCTGGCTATTACTGATAAAGCAACATTTCAGATGATTTCTGGGTAGGCCCTTTTCTCCAGATCCAAGTAAAGCTGCTGTTTGAATTACTGATATTCAATAGTTTGTCTTACAAAATTATTTTGTCTTCATTTTTGTGCACCTGGAATCCATGTTTTTTTTTTTTTATTTCAGCAGCTCTGTTTGTCATTACATTTAAAGGGGAATTTGTCAGCAAGTTTCCTAGACAATCTGCTCTTACGTTATTGAGAAGTCAACATTTGAATTGATAGCTGCTTGGCTAAAAGCCTCTATACTTTAATACAGTCGAAGGAGCAGTCAGTCAAGCAATAGACGATGCTGGGTGGGGAACAGAGCTGGAGTGACACAGACTTCATATGTACAATACCTCTTCAGCGTTATTTACCTATTAATTCAAATGCTAGATAGTTGACATTGTCAAAAAGCCACAATTTCCTACACTATTGATGCTGCCCTGCTGTCTCACGAAGTGTCAAAGCACTGGATCAGTGCTTCACTCCATTTTTCATGACGTGAAGTTAGTACAAAGTCAAAATGTTGAGCACAGTAGTTCAATTACCCATGCCTTTAAAAATGGCCAAGTGCTGGTGTACAGTATTCAGAAAAGTGTGACCACTGTTTCAAAACTTACAAATCAACTATTAAAATAACGTCTTCCCAAGAATCGTTCTACATAAAGTCAGACATCACTATGTATAATGCCAAGGATGAGATGGCACAGTGTAAAATAGCAAACCACCAAAGAAAGCTTCAATTGGGCCAATGAATCATTCCTCACCATCTGAGAATTTAAAGAGGACCAGTCACCAGGATTTTCCTATATACCCTAAATCCAGTGCTATACTGGCGCTATCATGCTGATTCTATACATACCTGTAGTTGTGAGATCGGATGTATACTTTCTGAAATATAGGCAAGTAAAGTTTGTGAAATTCACTGTTACTTGATTGATAGGTGCTGCAGAATCTCTAATAGGTGGGTCGGGTTTTGCTAGCTATTCCCACCCCTGTCTGCCTTCCTGTCCTTCCTATCTCCTGTCCTTCCTCCCCCTGTAATGACAGGGACAGGGACAGGAATAACTAGCAAAACCCAACCCACCTATTAGCTATTCCATTTGACCTATTAATGAAATAACAGTGCATTTCACAAACTTGCCTATATTTCAGAAAGTATACATCCGATCTCACAACTAAAGGTATGTATAGAATCAGTATGATAGCGCCAGTATAGCACTGGCTTTAGGTTATATAGGAAAAACCTGCTGGTGGGTCCTCTTTAATGGACAAGTCTAGGTTTGTCAAATGCTGCCTGCCAAGTACTTAATGCATTTGTAAAGGTTGGTGCTGATGGACCGTTGGTATGGTTTGCTTTCACCTCTAGTACCTGTGAAGCCAGTGAGTGACGGTGGAGAGAATAATGTACTTTCAATAATTTATTGGACACTTCCATGCACGGAACAGGTTTGTTTTTTTTTCTTTTAAAAAGTCAAGTTCTTGTATCATCCATGTAGGAAGGCCTAGACTGCAGCAAATTAGCTCACAAATCAGTTCCCTACCCCCTTACTTATATTCACATCCCCGCAGTAATCATAAGAAATGTAGTGGAGGAGCAGATCTAAATTGCTTGATTTCAGTAATGGCCGTGGTTTTGGAGTGAAATTCTAAGCAAGCCAAAATGACTAATGTTGAAGCCTTACATTTATTGAAAATTTGAGGTCTATCACACAAACCTTATCTGCTACTTTGAGGTGCCCCCAAAAATGTATAAGCTGAAATGTTAAACTGCTGAGACTGGATCAGTCTGAAGACTCCTGTACTCAATACCTAATGCCAGTCTTGTTAGTAGCTCACTAGTGAGAGTGAAATTCACTCGTTCTATGCCCTTGGAACTGCAAATTAATAAGATTTGTTTTACAAGCACTTGGAGAAATCAATACAGCACACACACTAATATGATGTAGTGAGAGTTTTTTTTTTATTACATTATGTGATCAGCTTATAGTATCCCAAACAAAGAATTATATTACATCATGTGACCAGCTTATAGTATCCCAAACAAAGAAGTAACTATGCACCAATAAGAGCCGCAGGGATGTGTATAGAAATGTGAAAATTTCCCACCCATCAGTGTTAGCTGAGCCCTATAACATCAGTCCGTTACAAGACAAGATGGTTTCTATACAATACAAAATGTTCTGTATTCACTCACACCAGCCATGAGATGCGGCTATAGAAGTAAAAGCTGTGATTGCCATCTGCCTTATATAGGCTGAAAGTGCGATGATTTGGAATTAGAAAGTGATCTGACATTAGTCACTAGCTCAGTGCCATCTTTGTGCATTGACATTTGGATACATATTGGCAGCGTGCGGAGTGTGTTTTATTGCTTTCCCGACATAATCGTAAGACTGTCATGTTCTCACAAAGCTTCTTTGGTATAAATAACAGAGCTGTTGGAGGAGAATATTTGTAAGATCCATCACGCTGGTCTGTTTGGTTCAGAGGAGAAAGTTTTACTGCAAAATGGAAAATGAAAGCTCCGTTGTAGTGGTTGGCGTTTCATCAACAGAAAAAATCTGCTTGTTGTTAACTCCAAAAGAATGTAAGATACAAATGGACACAATGTCACTGGCTGACGATCGGTATGGACGGTTTATGGAAAAATGTGTGTAACATCCATAGGACATGAATCAGAAATAAATACCTTAGTGAAAATTACGCCACCAATGAGGATGCTCCCCCACATTTATATATTTATTTTTTTTTTAACATTGCAGCAAATACACAGAGATGATTGTTTTATTGTATAACTGAAAGTTCTGCCTTCTTGATGCCTGTACCCCTTAAATGGACTATCAGTACCATCATTGCCCCAAACCGCACACATGGGCAGGTCTGAAATGGAAATTCAGCGACACCTTTAGGCTATGTGCCCATGGCACAACGTACCCACGTATTTTGCCGCAGGTATGTCCGCAGGTTTCACACATCTGCTCCCCGGATTCCGCAGCTATCCATTGCTGCGGGACTCGAGCATTTTTGTTGCGATAAACCTGTGGGACAAGTGCAGAAATGCCTGCGGATGTTCCGGCCTCTATCTCCATAGTGGAGGCGGAACATCCACAGATATTTCCACATGAATAACTGACATGCAGTTATGTACCGCCCGGTGTTGGTCGGGCTGCTCGGATCCGGGATCGTGGTGGCTCAAGGGGCCCTGACCCAGTTTGGCGGACACTTTGATCCGTGAAAGGGTGTATTTACAGGAGATAAGTTCATGACGCCACCTGTGGGTTGCGGTAATGGGAGTATCGCCACTGCTGTAAGGAGTACTCTGGCAGATGGAGTTAAGCAGCCTGATGTTAGTCCCTCCACAGGTAGGGATGGCCCCGGGCTCAGGGCTGTTGGTGGTTATTTGGGAGAGCAGAGTGCTCACTGTGGGTAATCGTGGTGCTGGATGAGGATTATAAAGGAGACACACACGCTGCAAGTAAACCAAGTTCTCTGTGTGCTGCTGCGGGAAGCCCGTCCAAGTACCCAGTCCCACCGGTGTCCCATAGTAATCCAGAGCCACCTCCGTGCAGTGTTTCATGTCCGTGTGGGTCCCTCTAGCCTGAAACTATAAGGTCCTGCTTCTTCTGTTTTTAGGTGAAGATGTGTTCCCAAGGGCTGGCACTTGGGTCTTTAGTGGGTTGCTTTCGCTGGAAAACCCTGTCCCCCGCGGTGTGCTGATGCCCTCAGTCTCTGAGGAAAGTGTCCTTCCTCTGCAGGTTAATTGCCAGGACGTTGAATCAGCTCCTGACCTAGGGTCCTGTACCCCATCGTGCTCTGTACCGGTCAGTTTCTTTTGGACTTGCTGGTGCCAGCAGTCCTCCTAAACTATGTCCGTCGCACCCTTTTCCAATGTCACTGCCACCGGTCCCAAACTCTCCTGGTCACGGATTACTGCCTGCGACCCAATCAGCTCATTCCCCAGCTCTTCTCTCTTTGAGGACTCTCACTCAACTCCTTTATTCCCTCCCACCAGTCTGCTTGACCCCTAGGTGGGTGGCCCTCTTCCAGCTAGACCAAACCACTGGTGTGTCTCACAGGTCATGATGTGAGGTGTTGATTGGGATTTGTGGTGCTGTCGGAGGTGACACCGGTTTCTGGAAACCTGGAACCATGGGGGGGGGGGAGGGTCCTGCACCCTGATGTACTCAGGGGTGCCACATTTACGTTTGGGAAATCCACAGCCTCACATACCGCAACATTGATACAGCACTCTCCAAATCCCATAGGATAACATGGGGAGTGTTTGTACTTGCGTAAACCTGCGGATTTATCTGGAAAATCCAGATAAATCCGCAGCAAAATCCACGGGTACGTTGTCCCGTGGGCACATGGCCCTACATCTTCTCTCTGTTGCTGCATTTCCAAATTATTGTTTTAATTTATATGCAAATAAGGCATTAAGTGCTCTGGGTGGGACAGAGCACTTAATAATAGGCCACTACCTCCCTAGGTTGCTTCTTCGCCTGTCACCAGCCTCTTTAATTTTATTGATAGCCCATTGTCCGCCATATGCTGGAAACTAAGGCTGAGTTCCCATGATGAGTTTTTGACGCCTTTTTTTAATGATGCAGGTCAGTTTCCGTAGTGTAAAAGAAAAGCACAATTGTGCACAATAGTGAGCTTTCTCTATATCGCATACACTTGCAAGAACTGTACTACGCTGCATTTCTTTGTGCAGCATCAAAAATTCACCAGATACTCATCTTGGGAACTTAGAGGTTGTCCACTTCTTTAACATTGAAGGCCTATCCTAATGATCAGCCATCAAGGTCTAACACCCCACCACTCACCTGTTCTCGGTGCCGGCAGCAGACAGTTGGAAATGCTTACTTCCGGAGCGGCTACATCTTCTGATAACGCTATGGCCGGTTTCTGCACGTCTACCTCACAATGATTTGAATAGGAAGCAGATGTGCGGTACCCGGCCACGGATGCTATCAAAAGATAGGGCAGCTCCGGACCGGTACTGAGCATCTTCGGCCACCTACTGCCACCACCAAGAACAGCTGATTGGCAAGGGTGCAGGGTGTTGGACCCAGTCTGATCAGACATCGAAGACCTACCGTAGGATAGACCATCAGTGTTAAAGTAGTGGCCAACCCCTTGAACATAATAGTCCACATTGAAGCAATACCTGATTTTTACAATGGTATACTCTGCATTTGTGTGCACTTTTTAGATTTGACTGGAAAGGACCAGCTGCTAATTATCTACTCAAACTAATATTGTAAAGGGAATCTCCCAGCATGATTTCAGCCCATAAACTATTTAGATGCACATATAGCCCTTCCAAAGACAAGTCCAGAATACTTTCATATGACCAGTCTGTTCCTCCATTACTGAGAAATCAGCATTTGAATTGATATGAAAATGAGGCTGAAAATCAGAAGCCTCTGTCACTCCAGCTCTATTCTTCACCCAGTGCTGCCTTCTCCTGTCTGACTGATAGACTCTGTGCTATGTGAGTTCAGGAAAAGCAGCCGTCAGTCAGGCAGGAGCCGGCGCAGGGTGGGGAATAGAGCTGGAGTGGCAGAGGCTTCAGATTTACCTCTCTCTTCAGTCTCATTTTGATATCAATTCAAACACAGATTTCTCAGTAATGGAGGAATGGACTGGCCATTGAAAGGTATTGATGGACTTGTCTTTCAAACAACTAAATGCACATACAGTATAGTTTGTGAGTGCTTCATTCCTGGTTCCCATTGGCACTCCAGTGACATAATCGCGAGGTGACAATGGGTTGTCATGGCAATTGGGGATCAGCTGATGACCCCTGTGTCTGTAATAACGCTTTTCCTGTGAAAGCTGGCTTCAAACCAGCATAGGAGATCAAGATTTACGCTATACAGAGCGGGGCTGGTGCTGATGCATTGCTCTGTACAGGAGAAGCAATCAATCAAAATAAAAAGTAAAATAAAAATTTTAACAATCAAAAAAGTTCAAATCACACCCCTTTTCCCCACTGGAAAAAAAGAAAAAAATGTAAATAATAATTATTCACTTATATCGTGCCATTAATTCCACAACGCTTTACATACATCAGCAACACTGTCACCATTGGGGCTCACAATCTAAGGCCCCTATCAGTATGGCTTTGGAGTGTGGGAGGAAACCGGAGACCCCGGAGGAAACCCACGCAAACACGGGAAGAACATACAAGCTCCTTGGAGATGGTGTCCTTGGTGGGATTTGAACCCAGGACCCCAGCGCTACAAGACTGCAGTGCTAACCACCGTGCCACCCTAATAGAAATGCATATATTTGGTATCGCTGAATTCAGAAATGTCTGATCTATGAAAATATAAAATAAGTTAATCTGATTGGTAAACAGCGTAACATGAAAGAAAAAAAAAAAAAAAAAAAAAAAAAATCGAAACACTGGAATTACATATATTTGGGAGCCACCGTAACACTGCAATAAGAGGTGCGCAAAACATTATATCTACCAAAAAATGTTATCAGTAAAAATGTCAGCTCAATGCGCAAAAAATAAGCCTTCACACACCTTGAGATTCCAAAAAATAAAAACGTTACGGTTCTCGGAAATCTGCATAAATAGGTCTGGAATGAATGGTATTGGACATGGGTAATGAACCGTAATCTGGTTACGCTCATAGAAATTCAGACACGGACGCAGTCCACCATTCTTCTTTTTGACAAAGAAACCCTCGGCCACATTAGACAAAGATGGGCTAGTGTGTCCATTAGCCAGACTCTCCATTATGTAATTATTGAGTGAGAGCTTGTCTATTGGGACCAGACAGATTATACAGTCTGCACTTGGGCAACTTGGCCCAGTCTTATGGTGCAGGCTTAAGGTCTTTGAGGCAGCAGCTCCTGACAACCCTTCTCCGAGACCACCAAACTCTGAGAAAAGATCAGGGAAACTAGTGGATACAAGTCCCTAGAAAATGTTCGTTACAGTAGGAGCTCCATTTAATTAGGTCCTGGTCTTCCAGTCGACAATAAGGTTATATAATGTAAACCAAGGGGCGTCTAACACAATTTATGCAGGAAGGTCTTTGAGCACATAGCATGTAATGTGGCCTCATTGGAGTACCCCATGCGGAGTTCCAAGCTCTGTACACACAGAGAGGTGACAAGTCAATGGCAAAAATCCAAACCGGACTAGATAACACATTCACTCTTAACCGAGAGGAGCGAGCAAACTGTTCGTCGATTATGTTGGCCCCAGAACCACTTTCTAGAAAAACCTTAATAGTTACGTCCTGGCCCCTTATTTTAACTTTGGCAGGTAATAAATACAGAGAAACCATGATGTAGGAAATACGTAGACCCAGAGAGGAATCTCCCAACCTCCCTGGGTCTAACAGTTTTCCAACTGCCGATCTCTCATGGGCACCAAGGGACAGGCACTAATAAAGTGTTCCTTTTTACCGCAATAAAAGCAAACACCTCCCCTTTTAGGAGTAGGAGGATTTCTTCTTACATGAGACATCCCACCAAGCTGCATGGGCTCGGGAGAGGCCTCAGGATGCAATGCAGGTACAGAAAACCCCTCTCAGATAGTCTTTGTATTATGAGACCTCTAGCGGAACTGGCGATCAATACAGATTACAATATACATGGCACACCCAAGAGAGGGAGGACTCGTACATGAACAACGCCTCCTTTACCCTCTCGGACATGCCCTGAAACAACTGGTTCTTGAGAGCAGGGTCGTTCCACTGAGTGTCCATGGACCAGCACCGTAATTCAGAGCAGCAATCTTCTACCAGCCGATTTCCCGGTTCACTGAATGGATCTTAAGGTACCGTCACACTAAGCGACGCTCCAGCGATCCCACCAGCAACCTGACCTGACAGGGATTGCTGGAGCATCGCTACACGGGTTGCTGGTGAGCTGTCAAACCGGCAGATCTCACCAGCAACCAGTGACCAGCCCCCAGCCAGCAGCGACACATGGAAGCGATGCTGCGCTTGGTAACTAAGGTAAATATCGGGTAACCAACCTGATATTTAGCTTGGTTACCAGCGCACACCGCTTAGCGCTGGCTCCCTGCACTCCTAGCCACAGTACACATCGGGTTAATTACCCGATGTGTAGTCTGGCTATGTGTGCAGGGAGCCGGCACTGACAGCTGAGAGCGGCGGACGCTGGTAACGAAGGTAAATATCGGGTAACTAAGGAAAGGGCTTCTTGGTTACCCGATATTTACATTGGTTACCAGCGTCCGCAGAAGCCGGCTCCCTGCTCACTGCACATTCAGTTGTTGCACTCTCGCTATCACACACAGCGATCTGTGCTTCACAGCGGGAGAGCAACAACTAAAAAATGGTCCAGGACATTCAGCAACAACCGGCGATCTCACAGCAGGGGCCAGGTTGTTGCTGGATGTCACACACCGCAACATCGCTGTTGCGTCACAAAAGTCGTGCCTCAGCAGCGATGTTGCTAGCGATGTTGCTTAGTGAGACGTGGCCTTTAGATTCAGCTAACGACCCCTTATCTTGATCGTCATAGATAAGACAGAGTGCACAAAAAAAAAATCTGTTCACTGAGAAAACACAGGTGCCTCAGGAGGCGAGGAAAAAGCCCATGCTTGTGAGTCTTGCAAGATCAAAATACCCACTCGCTGCACCTTAATCCCAGAGGACTGAGGACGCAGGCAAAAAAAATAATTTGCATGCCTCCCTGAAGGTGACAAATCGGCTGCGCTCCCTTGAAATTCTCTCCAAGAATCTCTCTGGCGATCTGTACACCAACACTGATTGTAGCGGAGTAACAGACTGAACTTGTTGATGGACCACCCCCTTGAATTCTGCCACCTGGAGGGACAGTGCCTGCAACTGCCTCGAAAGAGTAGCAATGTGGTCCATGCAGAAATTTAAATTGGGCAGACTATAATATCACGGGGTGTGATGGGATAACCAGGGACCAGGGCTCTAACACTGGCCCTCAGGCTAGGGGGGCCCTATCTGTCACTGATCCCAGAGATATGTCTAATGGTGACGATGTCTGTGCTGCCTTGATTACCCTGCTCCTAAACAGCCCTGATCTAATACCCCACTCTCTCACACCCCAGGGGAGGGCTGGGACAGGATTGGTTAAACATACTGTCACGAAACGGGGGGTAGGAAGTGGAAGTTACAGCCCCGCTTTCAACCACCCGACAGACAGAGCACGTGACGCACTCTCTAGCGCCCCTCTTATAGTCAGGCCAATTATGGAATTGCCTGACAATAAGCAAGGAGGCCGCTATTCTACTATGCCGATGATTGAAGGGTTCCCGGTGAGAGTAAGGTATATATTCCCCCGACCTCTGCGGACGGAATATATCTAAACCTCCCCAAATGTTGTCCCACAATGATCCTTGGCATAAACCCGCTGCCACCAATCGATTATGATAACTATTACGCCGAGCACACAAACGTGAAATTCAGGATCGAGATAACAGAACAGCCCAAGATTAAATTATATATTTTAATCGGCCTAAGGCACACTAGAAACTACAATATATACAATATGGAATTTACAGAATATATATGTCAGAGTACATTTACAGGTAATTTATGGATCACAACAGGCATACAGATCAAGCAGTTACCTTATGTGTCTGTCCACAGGGGGGGCGCCGTTCGACCAGGGTTCCAGGGACTTTCTCACAGGTGTATAAGTACACATGATTCCCGAGTAAAGACAAGCCAAAACATGGCCGCATTGCCTTTATCAAACTGGCTACAATCCATGTCCCCTCCTACCTAGTGACCTCACAGGGGAGGACTTCCCCACCCCTGGCTTGAGTCTAAAATAATATCCCAAAGCGATTATTGGCCATAACTTTGCCTGGGAACGTCGTAGGCGGATGCCAATGCTTTCATTTTTACAGTTATAATTTTACCTTCACAATGATAGGACACATGGTTAGTCTGCTGGTGCCCCACTGTCCAATATCAAGTTTGGGATACTTACAGAGGTCCCACCCCTATATAAAATATGTGCTAGAATCGTCAGCATGCCGGGATGCGATATTTCTGCTTGACATGTTTATAGGAAGTATGGCTCATGAGATATTAAACATTTATTCCTGGTGCCTGTCTGTCTCAGGTGTTCAGGATGCCTGTAATTAGTCTGTGACTTCTTCTACAGCATCACAGAGGGGGGTCTTCATTCCCCTTTGTGTTCTCAAGGCCTAAACAGCTCACCTAATTTCCATATCATAGTAGATTGCCTTTTGGTCACGCCACTGCTAACAGACAATTTCCTCAAGTTAATTAGCATACTGATTGAAGCCTCCTTAGGGGTGCTTCACACACAGCGAGCTCACTGCCGAGATCGCTGCTGAGTCACGCTTTTTGTGACGCAGCAGTGACCTCATTAGCGATCTCGCTGTGTGTGACAATGAGCAGCGATCTGGCCCCTGCTGCGAGATCGCTGCTCGTTACACACAGCCCTGGTTCGTTTTCTTCAAAGCCGCTCTCCCGCTGTGACACACAGATCGCTGTGTGTAACAGCGAGAGAGCGACGAAATGAAGCGAGCAGGGAGCAGGAGCCGGCATCTGACAGCTGAGCTTAGCTTGTAACCAAGATAAACATCGGGTAACCAAGGTGGTTACCCGATATTTACCTTAGTTACCAGCCTCTGCAGCTCTCACGCTGCCTGTGCTTCCGGCTCTCTGCACATGTAGCTGCAGTACACATCGGGTTAATTAACCCGGTGTGTACAGCAGCTAGGAGAGCAAGGAGCCAGCGCTAAGCGGTGTGCGCGGCTCCCTGCTCTCTGCACATGTAGCTGCATTACACATCGGGTTAATTAACCCGATGTGTACTGTAGCTAGGAGAGCAAGGAGCCAGCGCTCAGTGTGCGCGGCTCCCTGCTCCCTGCACACACAGCTGTGCGCTGGTAACTAATGTAAACATCGGGTAACCATACCCGATGTTTACCTTAGTTACCAGTCTCTGCAGCTTCCAGACGGCGGCTCCGTGCAAGCGCAGCGTCGCTTGCACGTCGCTGCTGGCTGGGGGCTGTTCACGGGTCGCTGGTGACATCTGCCTGTTTGACAGCTCACCAGCGACCATGTAGCGATGCAGCAGCGATCCTGACCAGGTCAGATCGCTGGTCGGATCGCTGCTGCATCGCTAAGTGTGAAGGTACCCTTAGGCCCTAAGGCCCAGTCACACACAAGAGATATGGTCGTACCCTGACAAGATGGTGGCTATAGGAATATGGCTTAATAGATCGGAATATATCCCTATGTCCTCACACCTACTGATCAGGAGAAACAGGGGAAACCAAAACTAGATCACACTGCACACTCATACAGAAGTATTAGACAAACAGTGATAAGGAGGAAAATAACAGCAGGGAGGAAAGAAATTGATGGGAGAACTCCACAATAACTTCATGCACAAAGCAATACAATCACTAGCAGGACTCTGATACAACAGCAAATGGACCGGTGTAGCTAAAGCTATAGCTGGCATAGGAAGACAGGCTCCTCCATCTTAAAAAGGGCTGGGAGTTACTGTGATAGGTCTCCCCCAACATGTGATCCAAGAAGTAACCATCAGGCTAGCAGAAATTAACTCCTGCAAGCCTAATCACTAATGAGAACACAGCTGGTCGACACCAGAGCCTGTCTGTGTAACTCAAAAGCACCAAAGGAGGCAAAGTGAGGAGTGTCAGACTCTGCAGTGTGAACAGCGTCAAATGCTGACATGATACTCGGCAGGTTTAGCACCAAATACCATGTGACACGAAACCGCTGGCAACAAAAGTGAGTATGCCCCATAAGTGAAAATAGCTAAATTGTACCCAAATTGACAATATTTATTAGTTTTATTTTTAGTGTATAGATGTGATGGTCAGAGGGGCTCACCCCACTGAATGCCCGTACGCCTTCCCCATAGGTAGAACACTACTCAGACAATACAGGATGAGGTTACCACACTCCGATAAGACTTTATTGGGTCACCAACAGACAACCGTATATAGTACATACCCCGGCAAGGACACAAGATGGTACAAGAGGCAGAATTTCACCCTTCCGCTGAATCATCAGGTATTAAAGCCTCTGTGACTTCAGGGCATCCAAGGCCACTACCGCAGCCAGTATGACCTCGCTTTTGGTGGGCATCTACTGAGAGGAGATAGTGGCAAGCTTTGGAAGCCGGCCGAACACTGCCAGATATGTGGCCAGATGACCAGATAACCCAACCTGGGTTCTCTAGATGAATTTGTAGACTCAGTTTGGGGTAGTAGAGCAGTTCTGTAATCCACCAGCTGGAACCATGGTCCCTAAGCTGAAGTCCTATAGATTCACCGGTGATAGGAGAAGGCACCGTTTTGTTTTTTTTTTATCCCTCAGCACCCATTTCATGGCATTGTGTCCCCCAGGATTGGGGAATATAATCATGGCTGTTCCCTCATTGTTCATTAGTAGAGATGAGTGTGTGACGCCCTGGCCGATTAGGTCGTCACAGGGTATTGTGCAATCTGCCCTTCTGTGCAATATCCACCTCCTGCTTGGTTACGGGTCCCTAACAATTGGTGTTGCCAAGACCAGCTAATCAAAATCCTAGGAACACTCTGCCCCACACCCACCTGTGGACGGCCTGAGTGGAATAGGGTCGCCCACGTGGGGGGTTGGTAAGGAGTGTCAGGAGTCAGTCAGTGTACAGTTGGAGGTGAAAGTGAGAGGTCAGGAGCTGTCCTCCTTGGAACTACTAGGTAGCAGACGTTGGTCTGGGCCTGGTAGGAGCTGGATCCCCGGTCACAGGAGATCGTGACAAGGGACACGGCCTTATCGTGGAGGACAGCCGGCGGCCTTGTACCATCACCGGGCTGGGACCAGGGCACGACAGGGTACGTGGATCCTAAGTCAGGGAGTAGCTTCAGGCAACCTGACAATTCGCCCAATGAGAATGGAGCCTTCAAGATCCGCTCTCCACCCGCTCCAAAATCAGGGTACTAGCGCAACGAGAGGGATAGGACTTTCCACAAATACAGTCCAGGAAATCCCAAGCGTGAACCCTGAGAGCAAGCTCCCACAGCCACACTGGGGAGCAGGAGCAGACTAGTTTTAGGCTACAGGGACCAACCAGAAAGCAACAAGGTGTCACGGGAAAAGGTCACAGATCAACAGCCAACACCAACAGAACAGGACCCAAACGTGCTCCCCCTCAGCGGCATCGGTGTCCAGAACTTTGGTTTACTAAAGTTGTCGGTGTCAGCGTTATTGGACTGAGTACGCAAGTGAACCCTACCTCCCCAACGGCATATCCCTGTCTCCATCACCGAGTCCCGGGGCATTCCCCCTACCTGTGGAGGGGTTAAACACCTGGCTGCCCACTCCATCGGCCCCGGGTACTCCCAGCCACAGTGGTGGTACTCCACCTTACCATACACCACGGGTAGCGTCACGAACTCTAAATATAATCCCCCTGTAAAATACCCCCCTTCATTCGAGTAGCCGCGAGACCCCCGGGTCCGGAGGCCCCTCAAGCCACCACAGATCAGGATCCGAGCAGCTCGGCTGCTGACACGGGGGCGGTACACCTCGAAAAACCTGGCGTCATGAACAGGATACGAGCAGGACCCACTTACCTGGGTGACATGCGCCTTGCAGACCGAAATCCGCAAGTCAAGATCCCGTTCCCACCATTTCCGCCATCTTCCGCCATCTTTTCGCGCCAAAAACGCCATCTTCCCTGCGAAGATTTTTTTTTAAAAAAAATAAAATTATCACAAAATCAGCAAATAACATGGATATATTTCCTGTCCGTAACAACCTGAAACACAGTGATCAGATTATTTATGGTAAATCCATTGGTAAATGGCAAAACAAATGGCGCGATTGATTATTTTTCTCTATTAAAACCCATAAGAAATGTAATAAAAATGTAATGCTGAGGCCATGTTCATATGCAGCATGCAGAAAACTGCAGTTACTTTATTAAGTGCAGAATCAAAGCTTTTCTGTACTATAAAAACATTTAAAAACGCAGATTCACATCTGAACCAAGACTGCATGAAATAACAGAGAAAAAGCATAAGAAATGTAGCAAAAATGCAATCATAATCAGAGAAGATTGTTATTGTATAATTTGGTGCAGACAGCGGCAGAAAACAAAAAACACCGGATTTCTGCAATATGTGAACATGGCCTTAGACACAAAAAAGCAACATTTCATATAATGAAGCTCATAGTCGTATCATTCAGAACTTTCTCATATTTCTATCTATGAACGAATAAACAGTCCGGGGCATCTGCTGAACATCTCTCACTGCCAAATGGGTGTGGCTTGTGGTGTGGTTAGGGGCGTGGTCAAATTTGTTTGTTACACCCCTGTTAAACTATCTGTGGAGAGTATTATGGAAGTGAAAGTAACTGGTACTGGTGAAGGACCTCGTAGGACCTCGTGTGCCAAGGTTGGTGTTCCACAATGTGCAAGGGTAGACAAAATTAGAAGGAGGATCTCTGATATGTGCCGCCCCCGCGACAGCCGACGGGCTGCTCGGACCCAGATCCGCAGTGGCTCGAGGGGTCTCCGGAACCGAGGCGGGGTCGCACGGCTACCTCGGAAATAAAAGAGGGGGTGGATTGGTGAATGGGATAATTTTCGTGATGCCACCCACGGTGTGTGGTAATGGGAGAGACCACCACTGCTGTTGGGGAGCCCGGTGACAATGTTGAAGCAGCAGGATGTTTAACCCCTCCGTGGGTAGGGGCCTGGTGTCCCGGGGCCCTGTGATGGATGGAGTGGGGAACCCGTCGGGGTGAAGGGATATCGGGTCCTCACACAGTCCAAAGTCACTGATGCTGACACCAGGTAAACCAAACTCTTGAATGCTCTGCTTCTCTTGGTTGAGCACGCTGGGTCCGTGCCCCTTTGGTGTTGCTGGTTGGTCTGAAGCCTTGTCCCCTAACACTGTGTGTAACTTGGTGGCTCCCTTTCGCCTAAGACTACTTGGGTCCCACTCACCTGCGTGGCTAGCAAAGTGAGCCTGCTCTCAGGGTTCACGCTTGGGATTTTCTAGACTATTTTGGGAAGTCATATCCAGTTGGTTGCACTAGTACCCCGATTCTGGAGTGGGTGGGGAACGGTTCCTGAAGACTCCGTTCCCGTCGGGTGAATTACTGGGCTGCGTGAAGCTACTTCCCAGCCTAGGGTCCGCGTACCCCGTCCCCTGCCCAGTTATAGCACAAGGCAGCCGGCCTACTCTCTGTAGCAGCACCGTACCCCCTGTCACTATCCCCTGCGACCGGGGTTCCAGCTCCTTCTGGCCAGGCCAACGTCTAGCACCTGGGACGGGTACAGGAGCCTAGCTCCACAGCATTACCTGCACTGTCACCGCTGTCTCACTGCTCAACTCTACTCCACTCAACTA
This sequence comes from Anomaloglossus baeobatrachus, assembly GCF_048569485.1. Lineage (NCBI taxonomy): Eukaryota > Metazoa > Chordata > Amphibia > Anura > Aromobatidae > Anomaloglossus > Anomaloglossus baeobatrachus. The sequence goes on along the minus strand of NC_134364.1, from coordinate 80,933,060 downwards.
CTGACATCTCTGCCCTCCCTCTTCCATCCCCTCCATCTGGGTGGTCCTATTCCCCTCAGGCTGCCCAATGGGTGTTTGGTGGGTGTGGCGCAGAGTGTTCCTCAGGATTTATGTACACCTATTGGTAGCAACACCAAATTGACAGGACCCGTAACCAAGGAGGAGCGGGTACCATGCAGAAGGGCAGATTGCACGGCACCCTTGTGACGAATTGATAGGCCAGGGCGTCACAGATACAGACTGGAAGAGACCATGTAGAGAGACTTGTAAAACATTGTGTTACCATTGGTAAGGAGTGGCACTCCTAGAGTGGTAGAGCCAATGCATATGTGCAAGGGTGAACAAAAAATAATTACTCCTGTGTGGTATACATATATCATGATAAGCATCAAGACATGGGGGAGAAAGAGGAAGAGAAGAATCTGAGAAACAAAAAAGCAATATACCCTTGTTTGGATGGGAAGGGATGCATGTTAATAAAACTTACAAAACTGAATATTTTGGGTGACTTTAGGTTTGCTTGGTGTCATGTGGTGGGGTGACAAAGTCTGGAGAAATCCAGCCCTTGTTCAATTCTATGTGAATGAGCCTATCTGCATTCTCCTGTGACAGGCGGCTGTGCCTATATATTATGATGGACCTGGCAGCAGTAAAAACCCACTCAGACAAAATGCTAGCACCAGGGCAGGTCATCAGCTCCAAGGCATACAAAAAGAATTCATGCCACATGCCCAGCTCGGACACCCAATAGTTATATGGCACTGAGGAATCTCGGCGGATGCTGGTACGGTCACTTAGGTACGCCACCATCTTCATCAACTTCTCCCTCATTGTTAGAGTATCATGCATAGCCTTCCCTTGGTACTGGGATGTTTTCATTAAACTGTCCTAGGTCTTGGATATTCTGCCCCTCCCTGTGTTGCACCTGGCGTGCTTGTCCCTCCTCTCTAACTCTTGGTTCTCCAAAAAGCAGTCAATCTGCCAGCATTTAAGGATAAGGCTGCACATCAAACTTAGATAATAGTATAATGCCTCAAGCATATGGAAAAATATTGGAAAATACAATGAAAAATGCCACTTGCTAACTTGAACATGTGAATAATGAATTGCATACCTGCCATGAATATTAGGAAAAAGGAGATATTTAGCAATCGCATTGATCAATGTAACTGAGCCCCAAAACCTCGTCAAGGTATATCTCTATATTGGGGTCCCTAGCTCTGTGACCCTAACTGTGTGTCATCTCATTGCAATTAAAAACTGCTGTGGGTGGAGAGGGGTAACCAAGGACTTTCTTATATAGGTATGTATTTTTTGGCTTCCACTCATAATATATATATTAGTGCTCACTTCAGTTATCCTATTCAGTTATATGTAGTTTTTTTTCTGAATGTGAACACAGCTCCGCCCCTTTCGGCCATGTTTTTTCCATCTCCTATATAAGACAGTCCTTGGTTACCCCTCTCCACCCACAGCAGTTTTTAATTGCAATGAGATGACACACAGTTAGGGTCACAGAGCTAGGGACCCCAATATAGAGATATACCTTGATGAGGTTTTGGGGCTCAGTTACATTGATCAATGCGATTGCTAAATATCTCCTTTTTCCTAATATTCATGGCAGGTATGCAATTCATTAGTCACATGTTCAAGTTAGCAAGTAGCATTTTTCATTGTATTTTCCAATATTTTTCCATATGCTTGAGGCATTATACTATTATCTAAGTTTGATGTGCAGCCTTATCCTTATATAGTATGTATTTTTTGGCTTGCACTCAATATATATATTAGTGCTGCTCACTTCAGTTATCCTATTCAGTAATATGCCAGCATTGTCTGAAGGGAACAACTGTTCGACAATTAGCCTTCTATTATTGTTGCATTTTATTAGCTCTGACACTAGAAGGAGAATTGAAATTTCTCCTTGTACTGTGGGTCAAGAAATTTGCACAACCAGTGGTGGCCAAAATGCGTATCACAAGAGGATCTTTGGAAAGTCGGTAGGACATGAACTCTGCCATGTGTGCCTTACTACCAAGAGCCAACCTTTCAGTGGGCCCACCAGGATGAAGACATTCCATCATCCCCCTCCTGCCTCTCCTCCCCCTGCTCCTCCTAAAGGGGAAGGTGCCTTATATACCTGATGCCTCTCAGCTGAGAGGCACTACCAGGTCAGGGAGTACTGGCCCTTTAAGAAAGGGGGCGTGCCCTGGCACGCACCTTAAGGACATTTCCAGAAAGCCTGTACGGCGTGTGCAGACCCTGGGAGGCAACAGCATGGGCTGGGAACGGAACAGTCACCACTGGGCGACTGGGAAGGTGAGAGCGCCGGTGGAGGGGACAGGACAGTACAGGGATGCCGCTATTGGCATTACAGGTGGGCGTTTTTGGTGCAGCAGTAGGTTAGTTAACAAAATCAACCCTCCCTAAATGTCTTTTTGTAAACATTTCTGTAGCCCTTGGTCCATAAACTCCGAGTACTAGAAGAATTAGGATTATTTAAAATAGCAGTTTGATGCAGCAGTACGTTATTTAATGCAATCAACCCGGCCTAAATTGTTTTTTTTTGGAAACACTCTGTAGCCCTTACTCCATAATCTTACAAAGTCCTAACAAGCACAGATAGCGGTATTCGAATTATCCTTTTATAATGGCTGTTTGGTGCAGCAGTAGATTACTTAACGCAATCACCCCTGCCTAAATGCCTTTTTAAAACATGCTGTACCTGCATTATACATAGACATCAGCGGTATTGTGATTTAGCCCTGTTTAATCTCCCCTCTGTTACTCGCATGCACTAACACTGACCTTTATGCAGCAGCAGCTCTCCCTATGCTCTCTCTGGATGATATTCACCTAAGATGGCGTCGGTGGGTCTTCTATAGACCCGATGATGTGATGCGGCCAGCCAATCACAGTAATGCTATGGCATTACTGTGATTGGCAAGGAATCCAAACATATTCAGTGGCTGAAAATCAGGCGCCAAACATATGGACTTGAATCTCGTGAGGCGAGAACCAAATACTTGTCGAGTAAAGAATATCTCGAATACTGTGCTATTTATGCGAGTAACGGATTGTGGTAATGTCACTATGAGGAGACATTGTTTTTTATAATCCAACTCTTTAAGCTGTTTTCAATAGAGAATCTGTAGCAGTCATTGATTACCATAATTCTTCATTAGATAATCCATTTGGGATATTTTGTAAGATCTGACCAGAAAGTATTCGCTGGGATCAGTAACCGGTAATACTACAAAGCAATGAGCCTTATTACACACATTGCAGAATAGGCGAATTGTATCAGTATTTAAAAACTACAAATGGAATATATCTATACCGTCCAGTGTCAAAGGAGTTAAAGGAAGTGCTGTAATTAGCGTGGGAATCACAAATATGTGCAAAGTTCCATGACAAAGCTAAGGATTTGCATAGCACTCCGGCCGCTACATGCCTACGGTCTACGCCACCTTGTGGTCACAGTGTAAGTTACAGTGCTATTCTCTAAGCCTATATGCATCATACACCATGTCCAAAGCTGTCATGTCCGAGCCCTATGTACTGTGTACATTCAGCCACTGTGGAATGTGGTTACAACGGATCGATACAGTATTGGATGCTGGACCCTCATCGACCGAACTATTGGTCAACAATCTTGTAGTCCAAAAATGCGGCACTCTGTGCCAACGTATAGGGTTTATCCTTATTTTGGGAAGCATAACATTTTTTAGTTTTTATTTTTTCTAGTTTTTACCGGAGGTAAGATGAGAAAACATTTTTTGCCATTATTGTTTTCCTTTTTTGTTTGAACAATCACCTTGTAGGACAGTTGTGGTGATGCAGCAATATGAAATTATATTCTGACCTCAGCCATGAAATCTAGGCATTTTTATGGACATTATTTCATAGACACCATCATTTTGTGCAAATTGCAATATTTTATTTTCTTTAACGCCTATGCCAAATTTTCAAAGTTTTAGGTAATTACACTGCTTTTTTTTTTTGTTTGTCCCTGTACCAAACTTGAAAAATGACTAAAAAGTGTGGTTAAGGTTTTGGCATAACGCGAGACATTTTAATGACTGAAACAAATTGCACAATAACAGATGACATTTCATAGATTGGATATTTTCTACACTGGAAAATTAGAGCACAATGTATGATCACTTGCTTTTTTCAGAAATAATATAATTACACTGATGAACATTTGAAGGTTTTTTTGTAAGGGGTGCACCATGCCACTAGAACAGGGTTTTTACAAAACATCCAAAGTTTTTTTAACATTAAACCTTTATTTTGCTCAAAACATCATGATTATAATTAGAGACCAGCAATGACTGTAGCACAGAGAAAGATATGTAAATTTTCTGAAGGTAACAACCACCACCAATCAGTAGGACGTGTACAGGTGTAGCGCCCCTGAAGCCATCAGGAGCTTCAAGATACTGCATCCTCGCAAAGATGCAGGGCCTACCCTTCAGGGACCTGGAAGACCAGTGCCGGTAACACCAAAACACACATATAATCCCTGTTTTTCCCTTCCCCAAGAACTGGTGACAGACTAGATTGGGACCCAATGGATGGCCATCCAGGGATGGAGCCAATTCAGTCCACTAGACGACAGCCAGGGATGAGGGGTCAGACAGTCAGTAAGTAGAAGTAGATGGACGTAACCGTACTGACGAGAGTGTGCAACAGTGACCTGTCAGGCGTAGGCGTTTGGTTGCCGAAGGAGTACAGTAGAGTACTATTGGAACCATAGCACCAACAGGGTACAGAGCCCTAGGTCAGGCAAACGCTCCAGGCAGACCTGATATAATCTGCACAATGAGGGGACCATCCACGACCTCACTGACCCTAAAGTGCGGGGGCACCAGCAGTGACGGGAGAACCAGGGACTGGAACGGAACACCAACCCTACAGGGTTCAAACTGCCCGCCATACGGACTAAAGACTGAGAGACAACCAGGAGGGGACCCCCAGACACTCCAAGCCACGGGGACCCACCAACTAGAGAAGGATGCAGGGGAAAGAAGCCTCCAGGTTACCACACCGGCACTAGGACTAAGGGAACAAATGGTGAGGACCAGCCTTCCTCCGGGTACCAGTCATCAAACCGCTGTGAATAAAGAGCCCAGTTACACTGCAATCCCTTATGTGGCCTACCTTCTTTCAACGCCTAACTCCATCACCTAGCTCCTGGGGTCCCGGCCCTACTTGCGGAGGGCCCACCATCCAGGCTGCCATTAACATCATCCCCTTTGGTGAGAGACTGCAGTGGCAGCTCCATCTACCTAGCCACAATCCACAATTGGCATCACTACAAAAACTTTATTATTTCTCCCCTGTAAATAACCCCTTTCAAGTGACCCACAGGGTCACGGAACCGGGCAACGGCCACCCAGTGAACTGTCTCCGTACATATACGGCCCAGGACCGAGTACCTCACAGCCCTGGGGTGAGTCACAGGCCGTCGTTGTGAATGACTTCAGCACATCTGCGGCCACAGGACATCACTAGTCTCTAACATTGCTCTGGTGGGATTTTGGTCCACTCTTCTTCCAGTCTCTCCCACAATTCTTTGACTGATGTGGTTTTCTATTGGGTTTAGACGCTGAATGACATATCGTGGCACTCCTGGTATAGGAATCTCCCCAAATTTTGAACGGCCTTTTCTTAACAATCCTATCAAGGCTGCAGTTATCACGGTTGCTTGTGCACCTTTTCCTACCACACTTTTTCCTTCCACTCAACTTTCCATTAATATGCTTGGATATAGCATTCTGAACAGCCGGCTTGTTTAGCAATGACCTTTTTTGGCTTACCCTCCTTGTGGAGTGTCAGTGACAGCCTTCTTAACATCTGTCAAATCTGCAGTCTTCCCCATGATTGTGTAGCCTACAGAACCAGACTTAAGCCTGCTTTACACGTTACAATTAATCGTGCAATCGTATTTGCGATCGCACCGCCCCCATCGTTTGCGCGGCACGGGCAATTTGTTGCCCTTGTCGCACAATGCTGTAACCCCACGTCACACGTACTTACCTTCCAAACGACCTCGCTGTGGGCGGCGAACATCCTCTTCCTGAAGGGGGAGGGGCGTTCGGCGTCACAGCGACGTCACACAGCGGCCGGCCAATAGAAGCGGAAGGGCGGAGATGAGCGGGATGTAAACATCCAGCCCACCTCCTTCCTTCTGCATTGCCGGCGGGAGCCGCGGGACGCAGGTAAGCGGTGTTCATCGTTCCCGGGGTGTCACACAGAGCGATGTGTGCTGCCCCGGGAATAATGAATGACCGGACGTTCAATTTTTAGAAAATGAGCGACGTGTCAACGATGAACGAGAAGGTGAGTATTTCATCTCGTTCACAGTCACACGTAGCGGTCACACGCTACGATATCACTAACGATGCCGAATGTGCGTCACTAATGATGTGACCCTGCCGAAATCTTGTTAGATATATTGTAGCGTGTAAAGCCCGCTTAAGGGACCATTTTAAACACTTGGGAAGCCTTTGCAGATGTTTTGTTGTAATTATTCAAATTTTCTGAGATAATGACTTTTGGGTTTTCATTGGCTGTAAGTCATAATCATCAACATTAACTGTGTGTAATTACTCTATATATTATATACGAATAGATCCCTCTGTGTGTAATTACTCTATATAATATATAGGAATAGATCCCTCTGTGTGTAATGACTATATAATATATAGGAATAGATCCCGCTGTGTGTAATGACTATATGATATATAGGAATAGATTCCTTTGTGTGTAATGACTATACAGTAATATATAGGAATAGATTCCTTTGTGTGTAATGACTCTATACAGTAATATATAGGAATAGATCCCTCTGGGTGTAATGACTCTATATACTATATGTGTTTCACTTTTTGAATTGAATTACTGAAATAAATTAACTTTTTGATGATTATATAATTATTGAGCTTTATACAAGTCCATGTCACTAAATTAGAATATGGAAAGTATTATATGAACAATAATGTTTTATTTTTTTGAAAATTAGAAACTTTGGACAGATTCATCATTTGCCTTTTTCATTTATTAGTTTTTTTTAAATCTCTTTTCTTTTTTTTTGTCTTTAGGGTTTTGCTTACGGTTACTGTGGTCTGTGTGCTCCTTTATTAATTAAGACTATACTCCCCTCCGGTACGGCCGCAGTTCCAGCGATGTCTGAGGTTGTGTTACTGGGGCCCATGTGACATTGTTATGACATGCGAGCCCCCTGACCAATCAGCTCCTGCTTACTTCTTCTCGCCTTCGGATGTTTGAGCAGGAAGTCAGCGCAGCACTCACATCCTGCTCATATAACCGAAGGCGAGGTGAAGGAAGCCAGCGATGATTGGTCGTGGGGCCCATGTGTCATAATAATGTCACATGGGCTCCAGTAAAGCGGCTTCAGACATCGCTGGAACTGCGGTCGCACCGGAGGAGAACATAGTTTTATTTATTTTTATGGGATCGAACAAGGAGAATGAGTAGGGGTTGTCCAAGTAGTGGACATCTCCTTTTATCCTTAATATACTCACTGGTACGTAAAAGGTCATTCAACAAAACATCAAAGGTAGTAATGAGCAAATGTAATCATTACTATTCGCTATTCACATGGATAGTACAGTATTCGGGATACTCGTTATATTGTGAGTTTTTGTGTACTCGCCTCACGATATTCATATGTGATTGGTCACTGAAGAAAAAAAAAAAAAAGCAAAAGGGTTAAAGCAGTACATACATTACTTCCACAGTCCCTGCGGCTGCAGTGTTTCTTCTTGGCCCAACAATTATATCTAATGAATATTCACTGCTTTCCCCGCTCACCGGCGTATTTGATTGGTTGCTGTCAGACCCCGCCCTCAGACAGTGTCTGTTGATTGGTTGGAATCACAGGCGCTGTCTCAGGGTCTATATCGTGGTATAAAATAAACAATTGGCGTAGGGTCCTCCTGTATTGATACCAGCACAGAAATTACGCCCATGGCTACAGGCTGCAGCCCCCAGCTGTGCACTTATCTTGGCTGTATATCAAAATAAGAGGAACCGCATGTGTCCTTTTTTTTTTCTTCAATTATTTAAATAAATAATAAAAAAAAACCAGCATGCGGACCCCCCTAATTTTGATACTCAGCCATGATAAAGCTGGAGGTTGGTATTCTCAGCCTGCGGAGTCCTATGGTTGTAAGTCCGCCCCCAGGTTAAGACTAGCAACCTGCAGCTGCCCGGAATTGTTTCATTCATTAGATGTGACAAGTCCGGCGCTTTATCTGGCTCTTCCTGATTGCCCTGGTGCAGTGGCAAACGGGGTAATATGAGAGGTTAATAACAGCCCACAGCTGTCACTAAGCTATAGATTAGTGATGGCAGGCATCTATGACACCCATTACTAATCTGTAAGTGAAAGTAAATGAACAAACACCGGAAAAATCCTTTATTTGAAGTAAAAGAAAAAGACACCCTCTTTCACCACTTTATTAAGCCCAAAACACCCCTAAAGGTCCGACATAATCCACATGAGGTCCCACGACAATTGCAGCACTGCTACATCTGAAATTACATCACGCAATCATGGAACATGACCGAACGCTGTAACTGCAGACAGAGCGTGAGCAATTAGCGGTGACGTCACCCAGATTAGTGATGGTCACAGGTGGACGTTCACGTGTGACCGCAGGTAACCTGAGTGACGTCACAAGGTGAATTGCATTCATGCCGGCGGATCACCAGGGTTTCCTGAAGATCCACCGATCTAAACATCATTGGGATTCCTTGCACCTACGCCTCGCGGTCTTTACCATGAGACTTTGCTGGAGGGAAAACCGGTGATGTAGGTGCTCTGGTCTGTGAGGCGATCCATAGTTCAGTAAGCTTGGGTCGTCATGGTGATGACCCAGGGTTATTATTGCAGCGATCGGGCCCCCGTGATCATTTTCCAGGGACCTGATCTGCCAGGGAGAGGTAAGAGATCCCTCTCACTGCCTTCTGATTGTTGCAAATCGCACTGATCGCAGCATTCAGGGGGATAAATTGCCGGGAGCTGTGTGAGCACCGCTCTGAGCAGAGAGCCGGGTCCCGGCTGTAATATCAGCTGGATACCCGGCCGCGATCGAGGGTACAGGGGGTACAGTGCCTGAACCCCCACGGTCGCCATGATAAAAAGCACAAGAAAAAAAAAAAAAAAGGGCAACCATAGGCAGCTGTTAGCTGATGAAGTGTTTGAACAGCACGTGGCTGGCGGTGCAGGCAATGAGTCCAGGACACAGTGGGATGCAGTCACAAGTTCTTTACTCATAGTTGTCAGTTCCAGATTATCATGTCCGAACGGTCAAATGCTGCCCTTGGAGTGCAGAGTCCTGCGGTGACGGGATCCAGACAATGCCCCATGTAATTCAGTGTCCCTTTCTGTGTCCCTTTCCTGTTCATGTTCCCACTGAGCCGGTGTCTGCAGCCCTTGTTTGAGAGGATATTCTGCCTAATCCCCTGGCCCTCTGTGGTCACCTTTTCTGTGGATTCGCGTGTGGTTGTGGCTTCGGCACATGAAGTTACCTCAACCTTCGGTTTTGCTAGCTGAGCCTGGTTGTTATCCACTAGTCTAGGGGCCAGTCCCCTTTGCGGCCAAGTTCCTCCACACCGGTGCGTTGGCTGTGGATGCGAGCCCACGGGTGACTCACTTCCCGTGGCTCTAGGACCCCTACTTCCTCCTTGTCCGAAGATGAGCTCCTCCAGCTCCAGTCATTAGGACCTCTCTCCTCTGCTTCCTACTTCGTTCTGCACTCCGTTTTAAGTGTCCACCAAATAACTAACCCCACCTCCAGACTGGCTCCGGACTGTGCTCTCCCTAAGGAGCAATCTCGCCCTAACCATGGCCTGAAGTGGTGTAGTTATATTAAGTGTGTGTGTACTGTGGTCTGTCAGCTACTTCTTACCAGGGAATGGGATATCAGACCTCTGGCTGAGGTACAGTACCTCTGTGGCGACTGGACCCTCAGGGGAGCCACATACTTGCTATTCGGAATGAATACACGAGTATTACAAAGTACTCGTTACAAGTGTAGCGAATACGAATATTTCGGTACTTGCTCATCTCTAATCAAGGGCAATCAGTGGGGTGGGCCAGCCCAGTGCAAGCTAGATCTTACCAAGTCTGAGGCAAAATGTAAGACCGTATGTGCCAAAAATGTACCCTGGGCATCATAGCGGAGTGCGTGGGTTGGCACACTGGTCTGTGATGTGCTAATTGTATTCCAGACTTTCAATGTGATATTTGCAAACTGTGATAAATGGAAGGTGGAAGCAGAACAGATAGAAGATGGTCCCATATGCTCCGAGTCCTGAAGTATGTGTTACATCACAATGCTGCAGTATTTCATGGTGAGCAATCATATTACATCTTACTCTGAAGTATTGAAATACACAATAGACAACTTGTTATGGCGGCAGCTGTCTGGATTCTGAGCTCTTGGGGACAAGTATTTACTCTGCATTTGGTTTGTTCTTTTGATTCTTTGTGCACACAAACAAAGTGTATTATCCCAAGTGTGCGCTGCTCACCTCTGCTAATGTTTCTCATGGTCGCTGCACCTGATCTCAGTCTCCAGGGCTCAGAACTCTGCGGCTGCCTGTGTCTGCACAGTGATGGCTGCACACGCAATCACCCCACAAATATCACCAGATTTATGGCAGGAGTGTATTCTGTGGAAAAATTGGATCGTACTCAGACCAATATTATTCAATTTGGCCATTCAGATGGCAATTTTTTTTTTTTTTAACTAAATGTCCGCCTAAAGAAAAAAAAAAAAAAAAAATTCGCAGCATGCATTTGTGTCTTCCAAATATCAGATGAGAATAGTCTATGGGTGCGCAAAAAAGATCGGATCCATACGAATTAGCTATAAGGCATCCAATTTTTACATTTACAGTTTGTTAAAGAATGATAATGTATTTTGTCTTGTAAATTTTAATAACTGCTGCAGTTTAAAAACAGAATTCATATAAATGGCACACAACACTGAAAATACACAGATATCAATACAGAAAACACACACATACACAAAACACACAGATAACCATAGATAAAAACACACGTGACCATACAGTAAACACACAGATAACAATACAGAAGACACAGAGATGGCACAAAGATGACCATCTAGCTGTCCCTGATCCCAGAGCTACATCTAATGTAAGGTGTCGCGGGCGGAGGAGGTGACGCTGCGCTCACCCACTGCTCGGGTCTGGCTGCTGCTGCTCGGTGGTGGCTCGAGCGGTGGGTCGGATCCCGGGGACTCGAGCGGCGCTCCTCGCCCGTGAGTGAAAGGGGGTGGTTTGGTTTAGGGATATTGTCCGTGACGCCACCCACGGTTGTGGTGAGATTGGGGACACCACCGCTGCTCTGGACGGGGATCCCGGGAGCAATGACAGGGAGCAATGACAGGGAGCAGCTTGGACGTTGGTTCTCCCCTCCGTGGGTAGGGGGTTTGGTTGTCCCGGGGCCCGATGAGGGTTAGGGATGGATGGCAGGCGGGTTACGGGGCCTGGTGAGGTGCAGGGTCGCGGGGGCAGCGCTGTGCCGCACGGCACGGTGGTACTCACTCAGCCAGTAATTCACACGGAGTCTCTGGTCAAACAAACGGCTGGATGGACGGGTCCCACAGGCGGCTGTGGTTGTTCTCCTCCCGGTAGGTTGATGGTGACTGCCTTTGCCTGCACCTGTGTTGTGTTACGGTTCCAATGGCTTCCCACCAGTAACCCGCTCCCCAGCTTGGATGGATGCTGAAGGAGCCCCTTTTGCCCGCAGGCTCTGGCCCTGGGAACTGTAGCCTTGGCAGTGACTGTTTCCCTCTACGGTGTGAGCTGTTGCCTTCAATCGGGTCTTGACTGCTGGGAAACCCTGGAGTTTCCCTTCGCTAACGGATTTGACCAGTTTTACGGCGACTCCTAGCCTGGTCGGGGTCCGCAAGCCCTGCCGGATGGTGCTGGCTTCTCTTTGCTCTCCGATCCGGTACCGTCGGGCCACCGCCCGTCCACGGTCCGTACAGTTCGCTTCAATCAGCCTCTCCTGCAGACGGTCACCACCGTCTGCCAACCTTGCTGTTCCGTCTGGGCCACACACCCAGACTGCTCCTCTACCACTTCACTCCTCCAACTTCAAAACTGAACTCTCTAATTTCCTACTCCCTCCTTTTCCTGCCTCCAGGACTGTGAACTCCTCGGTGGGCGGGGAATTTTGGGAATTCCACAGCACACCGAGCAACACGCAGTAAATCACCAAACTGAAACAACAACACACAGACCGGTGTAGCAGAAAGCTATAGTCGGCATAAGAAGACAAATTCCTCCATCTTAAAAAGGAGGGGAGTACCTGTGATAGGTCTCCAGCAACATGTGATCAAAAAGGTAACCAGCAGGCTAACAGAAATTAACTCCTGCAAGCCTGGTCACTAATGAGCACACAGCAGGTGGACACCAGAGCCTGGATGTGCAACTCAGAAGCACCAGAGAAAGTAGTTTCAGAGTCTGTGGTCTGAACAGCATCTGATGCTGCCATGACACTCGACGAGTTTAAAAGAAAAACACTGCGACACATACAGAAAACACACAGATGACACACAGATGACAATATAGAAAACACACAGATAACCATACAGAAAACACAAAGATGACATACTGACACACACAAACACATAAGATGTGCATACTGTATTTGTAACATGGGGAATCCAGCAGCAAGCCTCTCTCAGCTTTCAGTGACTTGCCTTTCCTTCAGCTCCTCTCCGGCAGGCATGTGATAGTGCAGGGTAATCCGTTTGATGGCTATAACTTTCGTGGACATGGCCACGCATAATGCACTGTGCGGACGTGCCCACTAGTAGTGATACAGCCAGGCCGGCACTGCAACTTTAATTTTGCTTTTGTGCTGGCCCTGCTTTATCACTACTAGCAGACACAGCCACACAGTGCGCTGTGCACGGCCATGTCTGCTAAAGTGACAGCCATGAAGTGGCACAAAGAAGACGACACAGATAGCTCTGCCCAGCTGCTGAGGGAGCATTTGTATCTCTGCCTTCTGGCCCAGCCCACCCCTGTCCACATACGTAATGCATATTTACCATAAGAGAAATTAATATGTTGCAGATTTCAAACATACATCACAGGGTCATAGTGTAAAAATCCTCCCGAGTGGGCATGAGATTTCTATAAATCCCATCCACTTTGCCTGAACTGTAAGATGCAGCATTTTTTGTGTAGTGGAAACATAGAGCATCAAAAGCTCATTGCAGGAACTTAACCTTAGCTTTACACTAGAAAACATCTCAGTTTTTTGCACAAGGACCACTTTATATCGGGGCCTTGTGTGATTCAATTTTTTAACAACAGCTTGTGTTAGGAAACCACGCCTATTTTTTTTTAAAAAAAAAAAGCCACGCTCATTTGAATGCCACTTCCCATTTGTTAACCACACTTTCCTCAGCCACAAAATACAAGTAACTAAAAGTAAGAGCACTTTCCCCTTCTTACCCCACTTGTACCTTCATGTATAGTCTCATTGCCTTCTGTCCAGTGCACATTGTTCCAATCATTGTCAGTCACATCTTAGTATGTTGAATAGTATTAAAGTGTTTTCTACAAATGTTGAAAATTAGTACTAAAGTAACCCTGCTCAAATTGGAGAAGATGACCACTTGTCTATCTGTCATCTCAACGGTCTCCGGCACCTAATCTCTGCTCTCCGCAGTCACAGACCAAATATGTGTGATATACCACCACACTGTGAGCAGACCACATATTACCACCACTGTCATGGGAATGATGAGAAACTGAGCAGGGGCACCTAGACTGGTCCTCAGAATGGGGACCCTGTGCTGTCGCTTATCCCAGAGGTACACTTAATGGTAGCGAGGTCTGGACTTCCAACGTGACCCTAACGCCTGTCCATACCCTGGTCTAACACCCCCTCTTCCCCACACCTGGGGAGGGCCATGACCAAAGTAACAAATCCCACAAATAACAGACAAGGGAGAACCAAAACACAGACATACTGCAACCAAACACAGGGAAGAGATAACACGTGCATAGGAAGAAATGAGATACAGGGAGGAAATAAACTGACAACAGGGATATTTCCATAGCACACCAGATATAGAACTGATCACCAGTAACTGGATCACATGCTAAGACCAGAATGGCTGGAGCTATTATTGGTGATGAGGAACCGGAACCAGCACCTTATAAAAGGGAGGAGGCAGCAGTGAGTGGTCATTAGCAACCTGAGCTCCTAGCAGCAGATCACAAGCCAGCAGGGATTAACTCCTGCTGGACTGATGACCAGTGAACATAAACTCTGTCTGTAAACTCGTCTGGTAGCGTAACTTGCTTGGCATTGTAGTGGTCCCTCAGTCATCGCTTCAAGAGGCACTGCAAGCAAGGTTACGGTTATCAAGATGGAGGCTGCAGACAGCTGTGAGAGAAATGTTGCAGTTAATACTGACGCTCATGCTGCAGGCAATGGTGGATCACCTGCAAGGACCCTCTTAATGGGCACGATATTTAGTGTTCTATCCAAGTTTGACGGTAAAAACATGCTGCTGTCTGTTTGGGTGTCCCGCCTCCAAGGCGTACTGAAAATCTATAGTATTGGCCCTGAACAGGAGGTGGAAATTGCATTGACCGCCCTGGAAGAGGTAGCCCGTAGAAGTAGCTGCCTGCAACTGGAGAGTACACAAAGTACTCTGAAGGAATTAGTGTCCTACTTAGGAGAGATCAATAGGGAGACCACAGGCGCGGGGCACCTCCGGGCAAAGTTTTTCTCCAGGCAGCAGGAGGAGGGAGAAGATATCTCCCAGTATGCAACAACACTACAAGAAGTGATAACCGAGGAGAAGGAAGAGGATGAGTCTGCTGACTTAAACCCCATCAACTGGGTACCCCGAGAACAGTTCATACTGTGGTTTTATAACACCTCCTTACGGTGAGACCTGCTGGAACGTGTCTGGGTGGACCAGAAGATTCATTCATTCCAGAAGATTCTGGCAGAGAGGTGGCCGTATGTAAGGAAGAGGCCTGCGCCTCTGGGGTGGTACGCTACCACTCTGTCAGCCCCAGTGGGGATACCACTCAGGAAGTGGTCCTCACACAGGCGGTACACATTATCTGCATAACTATGACCAACATGCAGGATAAACTAACTTGGATGGAATAGGAGATGTGAAACTTCTGTCTCTGAAGTCCTCTATCTGGTTCCACAGTACCCCTATCAGATTTATCAACCACGTCCGGCCATGGAGTCACGCATCCCTCCCTGACAACTCAGAGACTCCCAATTTCTGAAAGTTCATGCCCCCGGTTGTGGCATCCTTATCAGGTGGAGAGGCGTGTATACTAGCCAAAGCACTGGGGCGAACTAAACAAGAGTGGGGGCTTGCTCAAGATAAAGATGAATGTTTAAGACAGATGAAGCAATGGGCAGCCCAACAGCAGATCCCAAACAGAGAGGAAAGAGATAGCCTCAACGCTGACCTGAAGAGCATACTTAATCAGTGGGAATGGTTGGAACTCTGGGATGCTGTACTCTACTATAGGCAACAACAACCAAAAGGAAACCGAAGTGAGGTGGCAGGGGGGTCCTCCTGAAACACCAAAAAAGTCATCAAAGAGGCTCATGAGTTTGGATCCCACTTCAGTTCGGCTAAGACTTATCAGTGGCTATAGTGGTATGTGTACTACCCCAGGTTACAGTCAGCAGTAAAGGAAGGTTGTCAGCGATGCAGAGTGTGTGATCTAGTCAACAGCACCGAACAGAGGGCACCCATCCAATCCATTCAAACAAAGGAACCACTCGAAGTTTTGATGATTGACTATCTGTTCGTGGGCTCGGGGGCCACATTACTGTTTAGTCATGACGGACCATTTCTCCAAGTTTACTGTAGTCACCCCTGCTAGAGATCAGACTGCTGAATCAGACGTGCTAGCCATTTGCCAAGATTTCATTCAAGTGTACGGGTGCCCGAAGCGTATCCATTGTGACCAGGGCAAATGTTTACAGGGCAAGTTGATGGAAGAGCTATACTGTCTGTATGGTATTGAGCGGTCTAGGACCACTCCCTTCCATCCTCAGGGCAACGGATCAAGTGAGCACTTCAAAACGAATGCTGCTCCAGATGTTGAGAAACTTGGCGGAAGATAAGATGTGCTGGACAGAATACTTGTCAGAATTGGTGTTGTCCTACAACAACTGGGTCCACTCTGCTACAGGGTATAGCCCCTATCTGCTGCTGTTCAGGAGAACTGGATGGGAGGTCTTTGAACTCAATCTAGATCAGCCTGAAGACTACCTCGTGGGTAGCTACCTCACGGGTGAAAGAACACCGGCAACGTCTACAGACCATACGACGGCCAGCTGGACAACAATTGCAAAAGAGGGTATACAGTTGTCGCAGCCCAGTGCAGAAGGTCCCACTTCAGCCCGGGGATCGGATGCTGGTAGAAGCGCCCTAATGGTAAATGGAGTGAGAAGGGAAATCCAACCTTACACGATGATAGAGCAGGTGTATGCCAGGGGTCCCCTCTACAAGGTTCAAGTTGAAGACGGGGTGGCTGGCCCCTGTGTCCTGCACAAGAACATGCTGAGGCCGTGTCGCTCTGAAACTCCAGCAACTATGACAGTCCCTGAGGTACCAGACCCTGTTTTTGGGACCATTTCACGTGGCTATGTGGCGCCTTGGACAAGCCAGGGGCCACAGATAACAACACACACACCCCCAACCCCAGAAGTTCACAGCAGACATCCCCAAAGTGACCTGCTTTCTGCCTCGGGCTCAGACAGACGCACCAGGTGGGCGGAGTCAGGAGATGGAGACGCCCACCCAGGAGTGAGCTGGCCTGAGGCAGGAAACAAGCCCAGTCAAGTTCAGGCAGAGGATGAGAGAGGAGGTCTGCAGTGAGGCAGACGCAGACAGGGGCTTAGGTTGGAGCCTAAGGCCCCCGTGCAGAGAGTGAGGCAGACGGTAGTGGCCGTCTGCAGGGAGCCGGGCAGACAGTTGGTGGAACCGTAGGTAGCCGGGGCTGGGCAGTGGCCCACCGGTGCTGAATCGGGGAGCCAGCTGGAAACCGGAGAGCAGGAGGAGCGTACAGAGGGTGCAAGAAAGGACTTACACCACCAAACTGGGTCAGGGGAGAAACAACAACCGCAGCCGTCTGTGGGACCCGTCCATCCAGCCGTGTGTTTTACTGAGAACTGTGTCATCATCATTACCGGCTGAGTGAGTACCACTGTGCCGTGCGGCACCGTGCTGCCCCCTCGACCCTGCACCTCACCAGGCCCCATAACCCGCCTGCTACCCATCCACCTACCTCACCGGGCCCCGGGACAACCAACCCCCTACCCACGGAGGGGAGAACTAACATCTAGCTGCTCCATACCATCACTCCCGGGATCCCCGTCCAGAGCAGCGGTGGTGTTCCAATCTCACCACAACCGTGGGTGGCGTCACGGACAATCTCCCTTACCAAATCCCCTTTTACTGTGGAGCCTGGGATCACAGACCGGGTCACGCCACCGTGATACCCACAGAAGTGACCCCGTGGCCCGGATCTGAGTACCCCTGGTCCCCGGGCGACACAGCTATAACGGTGATGAAGACTCGTGGTCCGCTCCAAGTGCAGTGAAAGTGAAAGTCCTCATCCTGACGACACCAGCAATGCCGCAGCCGAACCACTACCACCATGCCAAGAAGAAGAGCAGCCGAATCTCCCTGTGTCCCCTGTGATAAAGTACAAAAATATATACAGCTACACTCTAAAATGCTAACATTGAATAAGGGAACTATGGTATTTCATTACGGCTATAGGAATATTTGGAAACAAATTCTTAGCTTATGTATTGGCCAATGCATTTAAGCCCGGTAACCACAACAAGATGATCTCTTATACTGTATACAGTGGGTACGTAAAGTATTCAGACCCCTTTAAATTTTTCACTGTTTCATTAAAGCTATTTGGTAAATTCAAAAAAGTTCATTTTTTTCTCAGTAATGTACACTCTGTTCCCAATCAAAAACAGAAAAAAAACAAAATGTAGAATTTTTTGCAATTTTTTAAAAAAAGAAAAAATTGAAATATCACATGGTCATAAGTATTCAGACCCTTTGCTCAGGCACTCATATTTAAGTCACCTGCTGTCTATTTCCTTGTGCTCCTCCTTGAGATGGTTCTACTCCTTCATTGGAACCCAGATGTTTAATTAAACTGATAGGACTTGATTTGGAAAGGCACAAACCTATCTATATAAGACCTCACAGCTCACAGTGCATGTTGGGCCAAATGAGAATCATGAGGTGAAGGGAACTGCCAAAGGAGCTCAGAGACAGAATTGTTGCAAGGCACAGATCTGGCCAGGGTTACAAAAGAATTTCTGCAGTACTTAAGGTTCCTAAGAACACAGTGGTCTCCATAATCCTTAAATGGAAGAAAATTGGGACCACCAGAACTCTTCCTACACCTGGTCATCCAGCCAAACTGAGCAATTGTGGGAGAAGAGCCTTGGTCAGAGAGGTAAAGAAGAACCCCAAGATCACCGTGGCTGACCTCCAGAGATGCAGTAGGGAGATGGGAGAAAGTTCCACAAAGTCAACTATCACTACAGCCCTCCAGCAGTCAGGCTTATGTCAGAGTGGCCCGACTGAAGCTTTTACTTAGTGACATATGACATATGAAAGCTCACAGAGTTTGCAAAAAAACGCACGAAGGACTCCCAGACTATGATATAAAAGATTCTCTGGTCTGATGAAACGAAGATAGAACGTTTTAGTGATAATTCTAATCGGTATGTGTGGAGAAAACCAGGCACTGCTCATCACCTGCCCAATACAATCCCAACAGTGAAACATGGTGGTGGCAGCATCATGCTATGTAGGTGTTTTTCAGATGCAGGGACCGAATGATTGGTTGCAATTGAAGGAAAGATGAATGCGGCCAAGTACAGAGATATCCTGGAAAAAAACCTCTTCCAGAGTGCTCAGGACCTCAGACTTGGCCAAAGGTTCACCTTCCAACAAGACAATGACCCTAAGCACACAGCTAAAATAACAAAGGAGTGTGTCACGCTATACTCCAAGATGTACAATAGCAGTACAGTGCAGTAATGTGGGACCGAGAGGATTCCTGAAACTTATCTGAGAAGGTAGTTAGCTGGTAAACCACTAGGGGGCATAAAAGTGGAGGAAACGTATGAGCAGGGAATTCCCTAGCAGAGGTAATACTAGTCAAGCCCACCAGATGGCAGTAGAATCGTCAGAAAGACGTGTCACAACATGAGGTCTTGTAAGTACACAAGGGCAAAGTCTAAACGTAGTCAGAGGGAAGCAAATAGTCAGTAGCCGGGAAATCAGAGCCTAGCAGCGAGGGGGAGTGGGAAGACAGGACAGAATTAAGGTAAACAGATAAGGAACGAACAGGGAGACAGCGGGAGAGACACTGATGGAAACAGACAACAGAGGTTACCAGGTCAGGTGAACACGGAGGTCAGGAGGGGGCAGGGCAGACAACAGGTCACTCAAGAGCAGAACACAGCAGAGCCAGAAGTATCACTGGCGAAGTCCAAGAGAAACAGTGCCCTAATAAAGCAGCCTGACTTCCAGAACGAGGCAGAAAGGATTAACCCCTAAAATGACCTGCATCAGAAGTGAAACTAAAAAAAAAAGGCTCAGCTCCAGCTGAGCCAGGAGTCAATCATGACAGAGTGGCTTCAGAACAACTCTGTGACCATTCTTGACTGACCACCCAGCCAGAGTCCTGACCTAAACCCAATTGAGCATCTCTGGAGAGACCTGAAAATGGCTGTCCACCAATGTTCACCATCCAACCTGATGGAATTGGAGAGTATCTGCAAGGAAGAATGGCAGAATCCAGGGGTGAAAAGCTTGTTGCATCATTCCCAAGAAGACTCATGGCTGTACTAGCTCAAAAGGTGCTTCTACTCCATACTGAGCAAAGGGTCTTGAATACTTATGACCATGTGATATTTCAGTTTTTCTGGTTTAAAAAAAAATAGCAAACATTTCTACAAATTTTTTTCTGTCAAGATGGGGTGCAGAGTGCACATTAATGAGAAAAAAAATAAACTTCTTTGAATTTACCAAATGGTTGCAATGAAACAGAGTGAAAAATTGAAAGGGGTGTGAATACTTTCCGTACCCACTGTATATACCAGGACCCTAACTTGAAATGCCTCTATCTGGGTTAAAAAGCTACATGTCTGGGCAGAAAGGATCCAGCTATTAAAGAGGGTGGACACAGCTTGGTTACAGGGCGGATGCTCAGTCAGAAAGAAATGCACTACAATTATATACCAAATCTGCATCTCCTGGCAAAAAAAATGCACCAATACCGCATGCGTTTTGATGCAGTTTCAATGCCTTTTTTTGTTAGGAGATGCAGAAATCACAGCTGTCTTTAACCTTTTATATTACTCCAATTCTCACCACTCCAGGGCAATCAGGGTAAGTGCCAGGTTTGGCAAATTTAATGGATGCGCCAATTCTGGGGTGGCTACTGTCTGCTATTTTTAGACTGGGGAGGGCCCAAGAACTATGGGCCTCTCCAGACTTAGAATACCAACCTCCAGTTATCTGCTTTATCTTGGCTGGGTATCAAAATTGGGGGAGACAACATGTTGTTTTTAAAATGATTTATTTAAATAATTAACAAATGCCATATGAGATACCTCATTTTTTTTTTTTTAAACAAAATTTTTATTTTGTTTTCTTGTAATGATAAAATAGGGTACAGAATGAAGAACATAAGGGTCAACAAATCAAAATATCAAATAACAGTCTCTACAATTTATCGATCAAATATTTGTCACGGTCATCAAATTTGCTCCTTCCCCTTCTTCATCAATGTATATTTCCATTATTCAGTCTCCGCTACCCCCCTTCAGCATTCCTTGATAACTTGTTACAAACATTACTTATAAACACTATCCCTCCCATTCCCCCCTCCCCTCTCCATGCGACAACCCAGAATTTGGCCAACTATACTTTCAGCTCGCACAGGGACCCTGACTGGTCTTCCTTCATGTACCATTCCGTAGACACAAACGTGGACATTATTTGTAGTGTTTCTTCTCTAGAACATATAACGCTTATGAACTTTCTCCATTTACTGAAAAATGTTGCTGTCATCCTTTCTTTACACCTCTCCACCATCACCTTCTCCAACATGAGCGTTTTTTTCAATTGATTAACAAGTTCTTCTTTTGTTGGTATTTCCTTCACCAGCCACTTCTGAAGAATAGCCCTTTTACTTATCATTGCTATATCATGGAAAAGATTCGGTAACTTGTCTCCCCCTTTCTCTCCCTCCTCCCTATGCCGATAGTGAAATAACCAGACCATTGGATCCAACTCTACATTTCTATTCCAGATTTTCCTCACTACCCCTTGGACTTGTTTCCAAAATCTTTCAATCCTTTCGCACTGCCATATCCCATGCTATAGATCTGTTTTTTCCGTACCACAATTTGGACAACTCATCATCTTATCTGGATGTCTTGCATTCAGTATATTAAATCCATAGATAGCTCTATGTATGATCCTGAATTGGGTATCTCTTAAGTTCTCATTCACAATCTTCTTTCTCATCACCATCCAACCATTCAAAATCTTCTCCTCCACTTCTTGATCTCCCAACTGCTTTGCCCACCCTTCCAACATTCTTCCTGATATGTTAGGGACTAACACTTCTCTCATATTTCCATAAAGACTTGATATATTTGTGGCATGGATGTCCCTTAATATGATCGCATCTATCTGATTTGCCTCATATTCGTTATTTATGTTGTATAGTTTCTTCATTATCCCTTGTTTCACCTGTTCAAACTGGAGAGTCTGGAATGGGCGCAAGTCATACTTTGCTCTCAACTCCTCACACGTCATCCATCTCCGTTCTGTATCATGCATCAGGTTTTTTAGAGTTCCAATCCCTTTTTCCCTCCATTCTTTAAAGAGATAATTTTCCCTTCCCTGTGGAAAGTCAGGACAAGCCCATATATTAAGGAATTTGGAGGAGATGTTCCAGGCTAACCCAAACTTCTATCTAACCGCCTTCCAAGTCATCACTGTGTCTCTACAAATCAGGGAGTGTTTAATGTTGGGTGGCAAATTTGGAATGGATGTATGTAGGATTGAACTCAGGTCCCAAGGTTTACAAAATTCAGCCTCAATATCCCAGTCAGAATACCTACTTCTTCGTCTAATCCAATCGACTACATGTCTTAAGATACAGGCCAAATTGTACCCCCTGATGTTAGGTAGTCTGATCCCTCCATTTTCCATTGATAACATTAGCTTTTTGGCACTAATCCTCGGCCTATATCCCTTCCACAAAAAACGTGAGAATGCTTTTGGTCAATCTGTTCACATCCGAGTGTTTAAGAAGCAATGGGATTGTCTGCATTGGATAGAGAAGCTTGGAAAAGCTCATCATTTTTATTAGAAGATTTCTTCCCAGAAGAGTCAACGGCAAATTTGCCCAACCTTGCAGTTCACGTTCAATTTTCTCGATCAAAGGGGAATAATTTAATGAATATATGGTCTTAGTATCCCTCCCAACCTTTACTCCCAAGTATTTAATTGTATTTCTAGCTATTGGAATGTCACATAATGCACCCCTCTCCCCCTCCGCTCTCTTTCCGTCCAAGAAGAGAATTTAACATTTGTTTTTGTTAAGTCTAAACCCCGCTAACCTCCCAAGCTCCTCAATTTGTTCTATGACTCTACTCAATTGAGTTTTAGGTTTGCTCATGAACAGGATTATAACGTCAGCAAATAAGGCCGAGTGGAGATACCTCATATTTTGATACACAGTCAAGATAAAGCACACAGCTGGGGGCTGCAGCCTCCAGCTGTCTGCTTTATCTGCTCTGGGTATCAAAATACTGGGGACCCTTGCCCATTTTTTCCAATTATTCATTTATTTTTACACTTCCCTTTGGGAATGAGACAGCTAGTGTGAGGGCAGCCAATCACAGATGCCAGCACACTGGCAGTCTGACTGCAGCCTATCACAGATGCTGTTGGATGGGCTAGGAAGAATTGAATATTCATGAGAGTACCCAGAAGCAGTTTGACAGCTGCATGGGAGGCTCAAAAAGTATATTTGTCCTGCTTTAATCCCTATTTTGCTTTTTTTTTTTTTTTTTTTTTAAATTTGGGTGGCCGAACCCGAACAGCAACATGGACTTCCCTGATAAGTCCATGTTAGAGGTCTGTGCAGAGTCACTAGACGTCCAGTACAGGCCATCACTAATACTAATTGGGTTAGCTCCTCACTAATGCTGACCACTTGAATGAGCATCAGAGTGCTTGGGTATACTCGGAGCTCAGCCCAGTGTGAGCCACATGCAGTGTTTGAATGGTGTGTACTGGGGTAAAAACAGCTTTATTGGATGTAAAAATGAAAAAAAATTCTGCACTCCCTCCCTCGGAAGTGTTTGGTTTATGGCTGGCTGTATGTCAGTAGAGAGCCAAAAATGCACAATCAGTGACTTCCATTGGGGTTCAGGTCAAGTCCGTGTCCACAACAGAACTTTTTCTAAAGCCCAACTGAACCCGCCGAACCCAAACTTCAATGGGTCCGCTCATCTCTAGAATTGGCTGCAATTTTGACAATCGGTTTCCACAAGTGGAGAGAACTGGCTGAATCCCATCCTTGACTCAAACCAATCATCTAACATTTAAAATGACTAAACATTTTAATGATCTTTGCTTGCTTAAAACATTTTTTGCAAAAGGAATTCTGTTTCTATTGACATAATTGTAAACATTATTGCTCATATCCAATCTACCTTGTGTGTCACTCACATGGTCATATGAATTCACAAGGGTTTGTTTACACTACGTCTTTTTCCTGCAGTCGAAAATATTCATATTTCAAATACAATTTTTCTATTCTTAATTCTTTGGAGTTTTGTAAACCTAAAGTGTCTTCTTTTTTTATTGACTTTGGTTGTTTCCTGGGCGTTTCTTGACATTTCTTTTCCGCAGGTGGTTTTTTAATGTTTCTTAGCGGGACTCAGTGTTTTTTCTCTGGCATCTTCCAGATGTTTTTAAATTCAAAAGAAAAACATGGTTTATGAAGTAAAAAAATGCTGACGAAATATGCCCAGGCATTCTTATTGTATAATCTTTATAATATTTTCCTACCAGAAAATGCCTAATACAGTCAAGCCAGAAATATTTGGACAGTGACACAAGTTTTGTTATTTTAGCTGTTTACAAAAACATGTTCAGAAATACAATTATATATATATATATATAATATGGGCTGAAAGTGCACACTCCCAGCTGCAATACGAGAGTTTTCACATCCAAATCGGAGAAAGGGTTTAGGAATCATAGCTCTGTAATGCATAGCCTCCTCTTTTTAAAGGGACCAAAAGTAATTGGACAAGGGACTCTAAGGGCTGCAATTAACTCTGAAGGCGTCTCCCTCGTTAACCTGTAATCAATGAAGTAGTTAAAAGGTCTGGGGTTGATTACTGGTGTGTGGTTTTGCATTTGGAAGCTGTTGCTGTGACTAGACAACATGCGGTCTAAGGAACTCTCAATTGAGGTGAAGCAGAACATCCTGAGGCTGAAAAAAAAGAAAAAATCCATCAGAGAGATAGCAGACATGCTTTGAGTAGCAAAATCAACAGTCGGGTACATTCTGAGAAAAAAAGGAATTGACTGGTGAGCTTGGGAACTCAAAAAGGCCTGGGCGTACACGGATGACAACAGTGGTGGATGATCGCCGCATACTTTCTTTGGTGAAGAAGAACCCGTTCACAACATCAACTGAAGTCCAGAACACTCTCAGTGAAGTAGGTGTATCTGTCTCTAAGTCAACAGTAAAGAGAAGACTCCATGAAAGTAAATACAAAGGGTTCACATCTAGATGCAAACCATTCATCAATTCCAAAAATAGACAGGCCAGAGTTACATTTGCTGAAAAACACCTCATGAAGCCAGCTCAGTTCTGGAAAAGTATTCTATGGACAGATGAGACAAAGATCAACCTGTACCAGAATGATGGGAAGAAAAAAGTTTGGAGAAGAAAGGGAACGGCACATGATCCAAGGCACACCACATCCTCTGTAAAACATGGTGGAGGCAACGTGATGGCATGGGCATGCATGGCTTTCAATGGCACTGGGTCACTTGTGTTTATTGATGACATAACAGCAGACAAGAGTAGCCGGATGAATTCTGAAGTGTACCG
This sequence comes from Anomaloglossus baeobatrachus, assembly GCF_048569485.1. Taxonomy (NCBI): domain Eukaryota; kingdom Metazoa; phylum Chordata; class Amphibia; order Anura; family Aromobatidae; genus Anomaloglossus; species Anomaloglossus baeobatrachus. The sequence goes on along the minus strand of NC_134364.1, from coordinate 80,907,785 downwards.
GGATATACTTTCAGCCCAGATTCAGCCAAATGCCGCAAAGTTGATCGGACGGCGCTTCATAGTACAGATGGACAATGACCCCAAGCATACAGCCAAAGCTACCCAGGAGTTCATGAGTGCAAAAAAGTGGAACATTCTGCAATGGCCAAGTCAATCACCAGATCTTAACTTAATTCAGCATGCATTTCACTTGCTCAAATCCAGACTTAAGACGGAAAGACCCACAAACAAGCAAGACCTGAAGGCTGCGGCTGTAAAGGCCTGGCAAAGCATTAAGAAGGAGGAAACCCAGCGTTTGGTGATGTCCATGAGTTCCAGACTTAAGGCAGTGATTGCCTCCAAAGTATTCACAACAAAATATTGAAAATAAAAATATTTTGTTTGGGTTTGGTTTATTTGTCCAATTACTTTTGACCTCCTAAAATGTGGAGTGTTTGTAAAGAAATGTGTACAATTCCTACAATTTCTATCAGATATTTTTGTTCAAACCTTCAAATTAAACGTTACAATCTGCACTTGAATTCTGTTGTAGAGGTTTCATTTCAAATCCAATGTGGTGGCATGCAGAGCCCAACTCACGAAAATTGTGTCACTGTCCAAATATTTCTGGACCTAACTGTAAATGTACATGGTACTTGTTTTTTTTTTTAAATTGCTTGGCGTCTTTGAAAGTGGAGACCTTTGCCAATGAAAATTCATAAACTATGGGGAGAGAACCTCTCCAACCCATTCTCGGGGAAAGAACACTACAAGTCTTTCGCCATTTATTCACTAGAGTTGCATTTGGGCCTGTCTCCCATTGTACGAATGCATCTTTATTATTTTTTGTTCTTACATGGGGTTGAGGCAAATCTGAGGCTACCAGGCAATTGTCACTGCTCCCTCCTTGCTTAAGTTGATTTTGTGGGTTTTTAGTGCCGCCGGGGGAATAATGATTAATAGGTGCATCCACCTGTCAAATAAAAATGCTGACAGTCTGACTGTTCTCAAAATGAACAAGGCCTAGATTGGCCCCGAGTTCTTAACTCCAGCAGATGACATTAGCAAAATATAAAGCAAATTCAAATTTTTTTTTTCTGGTGTATTCCCATGCATCCCTTTCCACCCCAATAAGGGTATACGGTTCATGGTTTATTATATTTCTTTTCTTTCTCCAGCCCTCACTCATAATTTTTAAAGGGCTATCAGCCAGATTTCAGTACTCAGTCGCATGCTGCCACTATTTTTCCCGGTGTGTTGTCCCATAATGTCACCAGTGTCCTCACCAACGCAGTTACTAAGACGTTCCACTTAACCACTAAAACGTGGACAAGTGCTTCTGGCGAGGGACACTACATGTGCATGATGGCACACTGGGTGAATTTTGTTGAGATCAAGATGTGCCGCCCCCGTGCCAGCAGCCGGTACTGCTCAGGTCCGAGCCTTCTGGCATGGTGGCTCGGGGGTCTCACGGATATGCCGAATAAATGGGGGGACGTAGATGTACGGGCTAGGCCATAATAAGTTCGTGACACCACCCACGGTATGTGGTGAGGTGGGACACCACCGCTGCTGTTATGGGGCACCCGGGGGAGATGTTGCGCAGCAAGTTGTTAACCCCTCCGTGGGCAGGGATGGTGGCCCCGGTACCCGGTGCAGGGGATGGCGACCGCAGAGGGTGCTGGTGTACTCACTGTTAGTAAAACACACAAGTCTCTGGTAAACCAAGGTGGTGGTGGCCGGTGCCGCGGCCGGTTGCATTCAGGGTCTCCCACCCAGCTGGGGGTCTCTATCCTTTTCCTGCACGGTTTTAAGTAGAAATGACTTCCCAGTTTGAAATGTAGGATTCCGCTCCCGGCTGGATGTGGCCTAAGGAGCCGTGCCCGCAGACGCTGGCCCGTGGGATCTATGGGCCCTGGCGGTGACCTCTTATCCCTAATCGGTGGGCTGTCATCTTCTATGAGGGACTTTGGGTGGGACATGACCTCTAGTCCTGGCCTCAATCGGTTAATTAACCAGTTGGTTCTGGTTTCTTGGTTCAGGGTCAGAGTACCCCCCATTGTGCTACGGTTTCCGGGTCGGTTCCCCGTGTCTGTACCGGCGGGCTACAACCCTGTCCCGGTCCACCTCGGTTCTGCCGAGCAGTCTTCCAGTCTCCTACTCATGGAGACCACCGTCTGCCTCCTAGCCAGTGGCACCATGGCTCCTACCCTGGCACCGTTCAACTTGAACTCTCTGCTGGAGCTACCCCTAGCTCCAGCCCACACTCCTCTCCAAACTGAACTTCAGACTACAACTCCACTTGACTGATTGTTTTCCCGCCCCGGGCTATCTAGACCCCTGGGTGGACGTGTTCCAACCGCCTGGTCACGCCCACTGCTGTGTCTATCTTTCCCTAAGGGGGGGTGACTAGGGTTTCTGGTTGGCTGTATGTTTCCTAGTGAGGGAACGGTGTTATGCAGGGGCCTAACTGTGACTACCTGGTTTTGCCAGGGCGTCACACAGACATAGTCAGTTCCGGGGATGGCACACGTGCTACCGACACCAAGGATTGTGGGCTTTAGTTCCACCAGGGTTTCCCTCACCTTCTACACCTGTTGCTGCACCACCTTATCCTTTAACGGCAAATTATCATCTCCGAGCACATTGTCCATATCAGTGACAAGATGTAAGTACTGCAGCACTGCCATGCTGAAGTGACAACAGGCTATGGTGAAACTAATTTCTTTAGGTGACATACAGCACACTACTGTGGAATTGTTGAAAGGTATAACAGACCAGACAGAACTGTGACATTTGCTGCTTAATCTGGCATGTTCTTGTGTGATAATGCCTGTAACCTGGTGGTGGCTCTAAAGCTTGGCAAGCTCGCACATTTACCAGGCCATGCCGATGTGCTCAACTTAGTAGTTCAGTGCTTTCTGAAAGCCTACCCAGATTTTCCTGTGCAACTTGTAAAGATATGCCATGTGTGTACCCAATTTATGTCCTAAAGCCTTTCCCGTGACCTTCACATTTTCCACATTTTTGCCAACACTGATTACTAGTTGTTGACCCTTCTCAACCAATGCTACAAGGTGAACTTTACATCTCTCCTTCCTGAGATGGAGAGGGCTAGTAAATGCAATACCAGAAGGCCCTAGTTGAACAATTTGTACAAAAATATCCTAACAATGTTGGCAGCAGAGGTTCTTTGAGCAAAACAGGAGAGATGGAGGAGACCCACATGAGGTCCAACAGAGATAGGGGAACTCTATCAAAGGTCTGAGACTAGTTGACCATACCAGCATCCTCCATGATTCCTCTGTGCTATACAACTATTGAGTATTCAAGCTGGACATGGGGCATGAACTTTCCCTCTATGCCTTGGAGGTGCTGGCCTGTCCTGTTGCTAGCGTTTTGTCAGGTTGTTAGTGCCGCCTGGGGTCAAATAACTATTCAACTGATAATGCTGATAGGCTGACTGTTCTCAAAATGTACAAGGCCTGGATTGGGCCGACTTTTCAACTTTAGCAGATGGATGATAGCAGTGGAATATAAACCCAAACCAAATGTTTATTTTTTCCTGCTGTGTTCCCATGCACCCCTTCCCACCCCAAAAAGGATAAAAGTTTTTTTTTCTGGTAGTCTTTCTCCCTCCCCTACACCATATCAACAGGTTATCCTGAGGCCGTTGCTCCGAATTTTTTTTTTTTCTTTAAAAGGTCATTAGCTTGCCCTCACTCAAATTTTTGAAAGGCCAGCAGGCGGCCTGCACTCAATTTTTGGAGGGCCAGCAAGTGGCCCTCACTTATAATTGCGGACCTTGCGGAGATTGAGAAAGCAGACAGGATGCTACATGCTTGCATATCCTGACTGCTTGCCCTGGAAAAGTTGCCATTTAGGCTTGTGGACTCTGAGGCTTTCTGCAATCTGATGGAAGTGGCTGTCCTGCAGTACTCTGTCCCCAGCCGCCAATATATTTCCAGGTCCGCCGTCCCCAACTTACATCTGCATGTGTCCCATAACATGATCCGTGCCCTGACCAACACAATTAGGTTGCAGCAGCAGTATACAAGAAGGACTATAAAGCAATATACCCAGAACGCATGCATCTAATCTAAAACTATCCTCCAGCAGCTATCCCTACACTGAATGCAAATAATAGTGGTATCAATAGGGAAAAGTATAGATGTAGGCCTGTTAAAAAAACAACTTTTGGCTTTAGATTCCAGCAGTGATGTCTAGAAGCCTAGAATCCCTGCATTATGCTCGCTGGGTAAGCACTGTATTAGGGTCCACTGGACAGAAGATTCCGTTCACTTGCCTGGGGGAGTGAACTGGACAAGCCGCCGAGTTTTCACGACAGCCACCAAATGTGGCAGCAGGTACATGCACTGGTAAGCAGCCGGCAGAGGGCAGTCCCAGGCGATCTGCGGTACCGTGGCAGCTGGCACAACGGACACAGTTGAAGGACACAGATGGCGCCACGGACTCTGGTAGAAGCGGCCGCAGCAGCAGGCAGAGTAGTGGATCAATCCAGGATGGATGCATGGACGGCTGGATGGAGATTGCAGCAGCAACCGGTGTGGATACTTGCGGTAGCTTATGTGGCGCCCCAGGACCTGGTCGCCACAACAGTATTGCCCTTCCAAAGGGTTAATGCTGAGCCTGGAGGTAATGGGGAGGTCCATTGGCCAGCAAGTTTAACATCCACCGCAGTTCTCCCTCCGGCCAGCAGGGGGAGCTCTGAACCTGGAATTCCAGGGAGCCTTCCTCAAGTCTGACCTGAGGGAGGAAGTAGAGTCAGTCTGTAGAGAGAAGTGACAGTGAACAGACGCAGAGTGTGCTGTCCTGTGGATCTGGGGCCTAGAGCTAGAGTAGCTTGGCCCAGAGAAGCAGGAGTAGCAGAGAGGCAGAGAAGAGACTCGGACATCGGAGTCTGTGGCCACCAGGGCTTAACATACTCCCTGGTAGCCGAATCCGAAGGGCAGGAGAGCTGCAAGCACCTGGCCCATAAACAGCCCGAAGGTACAGCTGCAGCATCAGGGCCCGGTGTGGACTCCAGCAGAGAAGCACCAGAGAGGGCCTGCGCAGCCTACCACAGAGGGAAAGGGACGTACCATCGGTCCCCGCAGCAAAGAGGGCCATTGCTGGATTCAGAGAAGCAGGGTCCTATCATAACAAAGAAAAGCACAGGAGTAGGCCTCATACTCAGCTGGCCAGAAAGATCCCCCCCACGTACTTCCAGGCCGACCGGATCCCCATCACCACCTGTAACGGTCTCCCAGGACTGGACTGTTTCCAAAGTAAAAGAGGAGAAGGTAAAGAGACTGTTGTTTGTGCCTGGTTCTTTCATTGCCTGTCGGCCCTGCACCGTGTTAGCCACACCACACCATAGACTTTCACGAGCACTAACAGTGTCCCCGGGGCTCCGCTCCACCTGTGGGGAGCAGTACCACCATTGCTGCTATATCATCACCCCGGAGGCCTCACACAGCAGCGGCGGCTTAATAGCCGCAGACCACAGGTGGCGTCACGAACACAAACTTTATTCATCAAGCCACATATTCTACTGACACCCACCAGGGCCACGGAGCCGGGCCCAGCCACCACTGACTACCTCCGGACTAGTCCGGCCCGGCACCGGGTGTCCCACAGCCCTGGGGTGGGCGATTCACTTATATCGTAGCAGACAGCCGGTGTAGGTGGTCATAGCAGCATTAGATAAGGAGTACACTGCAACAGAGGTACAAATCAGCAGTGTAAACAAAATACACTGAGGACCTGAGAACTAGCAATGTATCTAACTCCCATAGGGGAAAGGTGCCTTAAAGTACCTCCAACTTCTGAGCTGAACTGAGAGGCACTTCCGGCTTAGGATATGCTGTCCCTTTAAGAAAAGGGGCGTGCCCGTGTGTGCACCCTTCAGGCAGAACCAAACAGCCTGTGAAGTGTACACAGGCTCTGGGAGGCAGCAGCATAAACCTACACTTAATGCAGCTAAGAGTGGTATTATTAGAGAATAGATTTTTTACGTAGCCACAGCAAGGTCTGTAATCTCTGCCATCATGCCTCTAATACACCAACCTTTGTTCAGTAGCTTGCCGTACCTTAAATGCAGATAAGAAGAGAGTGTTATTATAGAATTGAATAGGACTGTTGGCTTAATATTGCTCCAGTTGGTACAGTGACGCTAACATACACTGTCCTTTCTCCAGCAGAACTTCTCCCTACACTATTTCCGGGTACAGTGCACCGAGCATGGCGTCACCGGGTCTTATATAGATCCCATGATGCGATGTAGCCGGCCAATCACAGTAATGCCAGTAGTCAACATGGCTATTGTATTACCGTGATTGGCAGGCAATACCCTCATTTTAAGTTCCTTAAAGTTGGAAAACACGCGGGTGGAGACTAGCGTATGATTCTCGATCGAGTATCTGGCTTCTCGAGCACACCGATGCTCTATCGAGTACTGAGCACGCTCGCCCATAACTAGTTACCAATTTTTTAAGAAAATATATATTTCTAAAAAGGTGCTCCTTTGTTGGAAATGACAGCGTCAACATGCCTCGGGATGGAGAATCTAGTCACATGCATTGCTCAGGTGGATTTTGATACATTCTTCCAAACAAACACTTAAACATTCTGAAGGTCCCGTGGGCTCCTTCGATGAACTCTGAGCTTTAGTTCCTTCCATAAATTTTCTATTGGATTCAGGTCTGGTGATTGGCTTAGTCATTCTAGCAGATTTATTTTGTTTCTCTGAAACCAATTGGGAGTTTCCTTGGCTGTGTGTTTTGGATCCTTGTCTTAGGCGGACTTTACACTTTGCGACATCTGTAACGATATATCGTCGAGGTCACGTCGTTAGTGACGCACATCCGGCGCCATTACCGACATCGTATTGTGTAAACCCTAGGAGCAACGATCACCGATCGCAAAAATGTCAAAAATTGTTGAACGGTGACAGGTCGCTCCGTTTCATAATATCGTTACTGCTGCCGGTACGATGTTGTTTGTCGTTCCTGCAGCTCCACACATTGCTGTGTGTGACACCGCAGGAATGACAAACATCTCCTTACCTGCCTCCACCGACAATGCGGAAGGAAGGAGGTGGGTGGGATGTTATGTCCCGCTCATCTCCGCCCCTCCGCTTCTATTAGCTGGCCGTTTAGTGACGTCGCGGTGACGCCGAACCCACCTCCCCCTTGAAGGAGGGATTGTTCGGCGGTCACAGTGACGTCGCCGACCAGGTATGTGCGTTTGAAGCTGCCGTAGCGATAATATTCGCTACGGTAGCAATCACCACATATTGCATGTGCGACGGGGGCGGGTGCTATCGCGCTCGACATCGCTAGCAATTGCTAGCGATGTCGCAGCGTGTAAAGCCCGCCTAACTGAAATGTCCACCCTCATTTCATCGTCGTCATCCTGGTAGATGGCAGCATATATTTATCAAGAATGTGTCGCGGGCGGAGGAGGGGACGCGGTGCTCTCCCACTGCTCGGGTCCGGCCGCTGCTGCTGAGGCTCGGTGGTGGCTCGAGCGGTGGGCCGGATCCCGGGGACTCGAGCGGCGTTCCTCGCCCGTGAGTGAAAAGGGGAGTTTGATTGTGGGGATTAGATATTGTCCGTGACGCCACCCATGGTTGTGGTGAGATGGGTGACACCACCGCTGCTCTGGACAGGGATCTCAGGAGCGATGACAGGGAGCAGCTTGGATGTTAGTCCTCCCCTCCGTGGGTAGGGGGATTGGTTGTCCCGGGGCCCGGTGAGGGAGTAGGGATGGATGGCAGGCGGGTTACGGGGCCTGGCCAGGTGCAGGGTCGTGGGGACAGCGCTGTGCCGCACGGCACGGTGGTACTCACTCAGCCAATGATGTACACAGAGTCTCCGGTAAAACAAACGGCTGGATGGACGGGTCCCACAGACGCTCGGCTGCGGTGTTTCTCCTCCCGGCAGGTTGATGGTGACTGCCTTTCCCTGCACCTGTGTAGTGTAACCCACCGGTAACCCGCTCCCCAGCTTGGATGGGTGCTGAAGGAGCCCCTTTTGCCCGCAGGCTCTGGCCCTGGGAACTTTAGCCTTGGCGGTGACTGTGTTTCCCTCTCTCGGTTGGACTGTTGCCTTCTGTCGGGACTTGGCTGCTGGGAAACCCAGGATGTTCCCTTCGCTAACGGATTTGACAAATTTACGGCGACTCCTAGCCTTGTCGGGGTCCGTAAGCCCCTTCCGGATGGTGCTGGCTTCTCTTTGCGTACCGGTCCGGTACCGCCGGGCCACCGCTCGTCCATGGTCCTTACGGCTAGCTCCAATAGGCCACTCCTGCAGACGGTCACCACCGTCTGCCAACCTTGCTGATCCGTCCGGACCACACACCCGGACCAACTTCAGGCCTCTCAACTGCTACTTCCCTCCTTCCACTTTTACTTCCAAACTCTATCTCTCCTGCTTTTCCCGCCTCCAGGTCTGTGAACTCCTCGGTGGGCGGGACCAACCGCCTGGCCCACCCCCTGGTGTGGACATGAGCCCCTGGAGGAAGGCAACAAGGGTTTGTCTGACTTTGGTGTGCCTGACCGGGAGTGTGGGGTGTGTTGGTGTAGTGCTTGTGACGTCCTGGCTTGCCCAGGGCGCCACAAATGCCTCTGTACATTTGTCCATTCTTCCTTCCAATACATGAAGTTTGTCAGTGCCATATGCTGAAAAACAGTCCCACTCCATGATTTTTCCACCTCCAAACTTTGTTGGTTGGGTGTTTTTGGGGTGACATGCAGTGTCTGTTGGCCTCCAAACATGGTGTATATTATGGCATGCAAAGTTCAATTTTTCTCTCATCTGACCAGACAATAATCTCCCAGTATTTAACAGTCTTGTCTAAATGCTGTTCAGCATCTTTAAATGCATTTGAACATGCTTTTTATACAGCAGTGGAGTCTTGAGCGTACACATACAGGCCGTGGAGGTTGAGTGCATTACTTTTTTTCCTTTTTTTTTTTTAAACAACTGTACTTGCTGATTCCAGGTCTTTCTGTGCCTCTCCACAGGTGGTTCTTGGCTCTTGGACAATTCTTCTGATAATTATTTTCACTCCTCTATCTGAAACCTTGTGAGGAGCACCTGGTCGTGGCCAGATTGTGGTGAAATTATGTTCTTGGAAAAAAAAAAAAAAGAATAAAAAAACCACAATAAAATTCCTCTGCAGTTAATACCTTTACTTTGTATTTACAATAATAAATACCGAAAAAGAGTGATTATTTATCATTAAAGGGATCCATTCACGGAGAATACATCCGATGCAGTATTTAACATGTATCCACTCATTAATACAGGAACTTTTTTGCCAGTGAAATACAATTTGAATCAATTCAAACATCGGTGGAACAGTGTTGTTCAGGCTGAAGAAAGTCCATTAGATTAGAAATCCGTCCCTTTAGGGTACATTTGTAAAGTGCAGTGCATATAGCATTCATGCAGTTTCATTGCACTGGCTGATATCGAACACTCACTGATGTAGAGCTCCTGGTTCCATGTGAGGTGCAGATGTATCAGTGTTCAGGCTGCCATGAGTCCACTGAGCTGACGTCTAAGGTTTGTAATCACCATCCATCCGTGGCGAAGTTTCTCAAGCCAGTCCACTATACGTTGTCTACTTATATACCGATATACATCAAATATGCCACCACCTACTTAGTCTGCTATAATGAAAAAGAATGAAATAAAGTAATTAGAGTCTGTACTTATATATAGAAAACATGAAGATTACAAAAAGTATAAAAACATACTACAACAATACATTAAAGTTGCAGACCTCATTTAACCCTCTAGGAGAAAGGGTAGCTAATGGATAAATGCAATATACTTCTCTTTGGACAAGTCTCTTTTTAATCAGATGATTTTCATTACTGTATACTTCCTCTAGGATCATCTACCTTAATTCAGAGACATTATGTTTATTTTCCCAGAAATGTCTCGCGGCTGTGGCCTTGGCCATTGATGCTGGTCATGTATCAAACACCTTCGGCAGTGAAGCAACCCCATATCATCAGTCTTCCTCCACCAAACATTACAGTTCCTTCAAGTTCTCGATCCGTTACCCACTTCTTCCCTTGTTTATTCCAGACCCATTTGCACCCTTGAGAGCCATCTATTGACTGTCATCTCATTGCTCCAAATCATCTATTTACAATCTTCTACTGTCCACTTTTTGGCAAAACACAAGCCAAAGCTTCTTATGACAATACTGAAGTTGAGGCTTCTTCTTCACCTTTTTTCAGGCCACCACTCCATAATTGTGTAATGTGCGTCGCACAGCACTTGCATGGACGTCTGTGATCTCACTATTACAAAGCATACGAGCCGCCTCTGCTGCCGTGTCACACCAGAACTGATAGACCTTGTGATGAGCCGACCTGTTGAATCCGTTATCTTGCCTGGTTGTCCACCTCTTGGCTTTTGAATGGATGGATAGACTTAATTTTGTATTCTTCAAACGGTCATGGCCTCACATCACATGATGCAGTTTGGCAATTTTTTTGGCCAAGAGACAGCCATCAATGGGCTGGATTATGTGGTTTCTCTGTTCTCAGGAAATGTTCACGGCTGCTCCTCGATTCAAACCAGTGACCTCTCGCATGGGAATCAACCTAATAACACACTGAGCTATTAGGGAATGTGAGAACAGGTTGTAATTCGTATACACGAATAAAATGATTTTTCCATCATCAGTAGCAAAACAGTAACAATTCAGGGACATGACAAGAATCTGCACAACTAATCATATGCTAAACAGTTGCAAGTCAAATTTATGTATGAGATAGTCTATAAAGTCAAAAGGAGTCTCACACTCAAAGCTGCAGTGAAAGGTGATATATGGAGCCTGAATGTCAACAGATCAAACCATTGTTACCCTTTTGCTCGTCAGCGTAACTTAATTTATGCAGATGTATTGTCTGATTTCTTTGTCGGTTTGAATTGGATTAGAAATTTAATCTGCTGTATATAATAATAATTCATTTATATACCGCTATTAATTTCACAGCGCTTTACATACATTGGCAACACTGTCCCCATTGGAGCTCACAATCTAAATTCCCTATCAGTATGTTTTTGGAGTGTGGGAGGAAACCAGAGATCCCGGAGGAAACCCACACAAACACAGGGAGAACATACAAACTCCTTGCAGATGTTGTCCTTAGTGGGACTAGAACCTAGGACCCCAGTGCTGCAAGGCTGCAGTGCTAACCACTGAGCCACCGTGCCGCCCGGTAAATATGATATTTCACAAGATGGGCCTTATAGGAGTATAAAGATGGCGGCACTCCATCGGTACCATGCACTCTTGTTGCTTGAAGGTGTCAGAATAGACCATGGCTGCTTGTTAGATGCAAAGAGGCAGGTGTTGACTGTGTAACACAGTGAGCACCTGCCTTATATGGTTCAACTCCCAAGCCCTCTTGCATCCTAGGAAGTACTGGTACATCCAGTCACTAAGTGTTAGAAGGGTTCCCAGGACTTAAGGCCCTGTCACACACACAGATAAATCTGCGGCAGATCTGTGGTTGCAGTGAAATTGTGGACAATCAGTGCCAGGTTTGTGATTGTGTACAAATGGAACAATATGTCCATGATTTCGCTGCAACCACAGATCTGCCAAACATTTATCTCTGTGTGTGACAGGGCCTTTATATTAATGACCTGACGCTGAACCTTTACCTCAAGTACAAGTTATAAATTGATAGAAAAGTTTTAGGTAATTTTCCCCTTTTTTGGGCGAGTTATGGCTCATTCAGATGTCTGTGTGATGCCCCTGGACTATCAGGTCGTCACAGGGTACTGCACAAGCTGCCCTTCCGTGCAGTATTCCGCCTCCCTCTTGGTTCTGGGTCCCTAACTAAATGGTGTTCTCCAACAGCAAATCAAATCCTAGATACACCCTGCACCACACCCACCAGACACACCAGTGGACGGCTTGAGTGGAATAGAGTCGCCCACCTGGGGGGAAGTCAGGGAGGGGAAGTGAGGAGTGTAGAGATTAGAATCTGAGAGTTGAAGGAGAGAGGATGGGAAGTAGCCCTCGAGCTGTGAGGAGCTCAGAGGAAGTCGGGAGTGGCGACTCCTGAAGGCACTGTTTAGGTTGCAAACGGTGGTCTGAGCCTAGAGGCATCGGACCCCCGGTCTCAGGGGATTGTGGCGAGGTGCTTGGACCTGTTGAGGATGACAGCTGGCAGCCTAGCACTATCACCGGTCCGGGAATGAACACATGACGGGGTACACGAAGCTAATCCCCGACCTAGGGTCCAGGCAACCCGACAATTCACCTGAGGAGAACGGAGCCTTTATGATCTGTTCCCACCCACTCCAGAATCGGGGCATTAGCGCAACGAGGGGAATAGAACTTTCCAATCCAAAATGGCCCAGAAAATCCCAAGCGTGAGCCCTGAGAGTAAGCTCCCATACTTAACCATAGTAGGGAGCGGGGCCCGGCTAGTTCCATACTACCGGGCCACCAAGTTGAAGTCAAACTAAGTAAACAGGAGGCAGGTCATGGATCACCAGGCAACACTATTGGGGACGGGACCCGGACGAGCTCCCCTCAGCGGCAGCGATACCCAGAGACTTGGTTTACCCGGTTGTCAGTGTCTGCTTATGAACTGAGTGAGGACCCCTGCACCCCATGGCACCCCTCACCAAGTCCCGGGGCATCCCCCCTACCCATGGAGGGTTACGACACCTTGCTACCCCCACTTCATCACCCCGGGTACTCCCCAAATTACCGTACACCACGGGTGGCGTCACGAACTACATATCAACTCCCCTGTAAATACCCCCTTTCATTTAAGTGGCCGCACGACCCCCGGGTCCGGAGACCCTCGAGCCACATCAAACCCGGATCCGAGCAGCTCGGCTGCTTCCACGGGGGCGGCACACCTCTACATCACGATTCGGATCACAATGCACCAACTGGCCATGGGTCTCTAGACCCAAATTCAGCAGTCTCATATATGCTTATGCATCAACTGGCCACGGAACTAAAATTCAGTATCTCTGGCTGCCACTACTGGATGTCACCCTACACCCATTCAGACCAGTAGCTCGTAGAGATAGTTGCTATATTATGTACATGTATTTCAACCATTTATTGCTAAATCCAGCTTTGACCTTCCCAGCGGAGCCCCATTTTTCATACCTGTTGTGTTACTTCATGTGGTAACACCGGAACACTTTTACATATAAGAGAGATTCTATTACTATTTCATGATAAACTATACTAAATGACAGTGGTAATTTAGGTTGATATGAGGTGTTTATATATGAGAATGTAAAAAAAAAAAAAAAAAAAAAAAAAAAAATGTACATTTTTATAGTTTTTAAACTTTGATTATTTTTTATGCCCTTAAACCAGATAGTCACACAGTGCAAAATAGTTAAACAACATCTCCCCCCATGTCAACTTTATGAAGCCATCATTTATCTTACAGCCTTTTATTTTTTAGGATTTTAAAATGGTTAAACGTTGAGCAGTAATTTTTGTGATGTTCCCATAAATGATGTGCGAGTGTGCGCCGTCTGATGTGCGAGTGTGCGCCGTCTGATGTGCGAGTGTGCGCCGTCTGATGTGCGAGTGTGCGCCGTCTGATGTGCGAGTGTGCGCCATCTGATGTGCGAGTGTGCGCCATCTGATGTGCGAGTGTGCGCCATCTGATGTGCGAGTGTGCGCCGTCTGATGTGCGAGTGTGCGCCGTCTGATGTGCGAGTGTGCGCCGTCTGATGTGCGAGTGTGCGCCGTCTGATGTGCGAGTGTGCGCCGTCTGATGTGCGAGTGTGCGCCGTCTGATGTGCGAGTGTGCGCCGTCTGATGTGCGAGTGTGTCTCTATACGAGTGTGTATATGTATGTGTATGAGTGTGTGATCTGATGTTTGAGTGTCAACCAGAGGCAGAGGAGAATGGTGTGCAGCATACCTACTAGGCGAGCCCACCGGAGACCACAGGAGAACCTGGGAGCCATGCAGACACATGGGGTATTTTAAGTATGATGATCCTGAGAAGGGGATCTTCATTTTTAGCGGGTAAACTTACCCCCAACCATGTCTCCCCGAGAATAAGCCCTATCCTGAAAAAAAGACCTAGTGCTTTGTTTGGGGCAAAAAAAAAAAAAAATTATATCTCAGTATCTTATTTTCAGGGAAACAGGGTAGAAGAGTTGGAAGGGACCTCAAGGGCCATGGCCATCGGGTCCAACCCCCTGCGAGTGCAGGTTTTCCTCTCTGTCATTTGTCTTGGTCGTCCAATGTTCAGTCCTGGACAACCCCTTAAATTCCTGTATACACTGTGTGCAGAATTATTAGGCAAATGAGTAATTTGATCACATGATGCTTTTTATACATGTTGTCCTACTCCAAGCTGTATAGGCTGAGCGCCAACTACCAATTAAGTAAATCAGGTGATGTGCGTCTCTGTAATGAGGAGGGGTGCGGTGTAATGACATCAACACCCTATATAAGGGGTGCTTAATTATTCGGCAACTTCCTTTCCTTTGGCAAAATGGGTCAGAAGAGAGATTTGACGGACTCTGAAAAGTCCAAAAGTGTGAGATGTCTTGCAGAGAGATGCAGCAGTCTTGAAATTGCCAAACTTTTGAAGCGTGATCACCGAACAATCAAGCGTTTCATGGCAAATATCCAACAGGGTCGCAAGAAGCGTGTTGGGCAAAAAAGGCGCAAAATAATTGCCCATGAATTGAGGAAAATCAAGCGTGAAACTGCCAAGATGCCATTTGCCACCAGTTTGGCCATATTTCAGAGCTGCAACGTTACTGAAGTATCAAAAAGCACAAGGTGTGCCATACTCAGGGACATGGCCAAGGTAAGGAAGGCTGAAAAACCACCACCTCTGAACAAGAAACATAAGATAAAACGTCAAGACTGGGCCAAGAAATATCTTAAGACTGATTTTTCAAAGGTTTCATGGACTGATGAAATGAGAGTGACTCTTGATGGGCCAGATGGATGTGTGACGCCCTGGGCAAGCCAGGGGTCACAGGTAATGACATCACCACACCCTACACCCCGGTTAGGCACATCCAAGCTACACCAGAAATTCTTGTTGCCTTCCCCAGGGGCTGATGTCCACACCAGGGGGTGGAGCCAGGCGGTTGGTCTCCACCCACCAAGGAGTACACAGTCCTGGAGGAGGGAAAACACAGGCAGTTTAGTGAGGGAGAGGAGTTGAGTGGTAGAGGAGCAAGTGAGAGGAGAAAAGTGACAGCAACAGAGCCTGAGGTTAGTCCGGGTGTGTGGCCCGGACGGAGACAGCAAGGTTAGCAGACGGCAGTGACCGTCTGCAGGAGTGGCCTATCGGAGGTGCCGTGAGGACCGTGGACGGGTGGTGACCCGGCGGTACCGGACCGGTACACAAGGAGAAGCCAGCACCATTGGCAGGGGCCTTTCGGATCCCGGCAAGGCTAGGAGTCGCCGTAAATTTGCCAAATCCGTCAGTGAAGGGGACCTCCGGGTTTCCAAACAACTAAGTCCCGATTGAAGGCAACAGTCCAACCGTATGAGAGAGGCACCGCCACCGCCAAGGCACCAGTTTCTCAGGGCCAGCGCCTGCGGGCAAAGAGGGGCTCCTCCGGCCCATATCCAAGTCGGGGAGCGGGTTACAGGTGGGAACCCATCGCTACCAACATTACACAAGGTGCAGGGAAAGAGACAGTCACCGTTAACTACCAGGGAAAAGCAACAGCAGCCGTCCGTGTGAACCGTCTTTCCAGCCGTGTGTTTTACCGAGAACTGTGTCATCGTCTCAGGCTGAGCGAGTACCACCGTGCCGTGCGGCACAGCGCTGCCCCCGCGACCCTGCACCTCACCAGGCCCCGCACCTGGCCTGCCATCCCTCATCCTCCACCCAATCACTGGGCCCCGGGACAACCAACCCCTACCCACGGAGGGGAGAACTAACAACTCAGCTGCTCGCTGTCACCGCTCCCGGGATCCCCATACAGAGCAGCGGTGGTGTTACCGAAAATCACCACAACCGTGGGTGGCGTCACGGACAATAAATACCCAAAACCAAACCCCTTTTCACTCACGGGCGAGGAGCGCCGCTCGAGTCCCCGGGATCCGGCCCATCGCTCCAGCCACCGAGCAGCAGCGGCAGCCGGACCCGAGCAGTGGGAGAGCGCAGCGTCCCCTCCTCTGCCCGCGACAGATGGGCCAGAGGCTGCATCAGTAAAGGGCAGAGAGCTCCACTCCGACTCAGACGCCAGCAAGGTGGAGGTGGGCACTGGTATGGGCTGGTATCAAAGATGAACTTGTGGGACCTTTTCGGGCTGAGGATGGAGTGAAGCTCAACTCCCAGACCTACTGCCAGTTTCTGGAAAACAACTTCTTCAAGCAGTGGTACAGGAAGAAGTCAGTATCGTTCAAGAAAAACATAATTTTCATGCAGGACAATGCTCCATCACATACATCCATCTACTTCTCAGTGTGGCTGGCCGGTAAAGGTCTAAAAGATGAGAAAATAATGACATGGCCCCCTTGTTCACCTGATCTGAACCCCATAGAGAACCTGTAGTCCCTCATAAAATGTGAGATCTACAGGGAGGGAAAACAGTACACCTCTCGGAACAGTGTCTGGAGGCTGTGGTGGCTGCTGCACGCAATGTTGATCGTAAACAGATCAAGCAACTGACAGAATCTATGGATGGTCGGCTGCTGAGTATCATCATAAAGAAAGGTGGATATATTGGTCACTATTTTTTGGGGGGGTTTTGTTTTTGCATGTCAGATATGTTTATTTCTAAATTTTGTGCAGTTATATTGGTTTACCTGGTGAAAATAAACAAGTGAGATGGGAATATATTTGGTTTTTATTAAGTTGCCTAATAATTCTGCACAGTAATGGTTACCTGCACAAACAGATATCCTCCTAAGATAGCCAAATCTAAAAAAACCCCACTCCAACTTCCAAAAATATTAAGCTTTGATATTTATGAGTCTTTTGGGTTGATTGAAAACATAGTTGTTGATCAATAACAAAAGAAATCCTCTAAAATACAACTTGCCTAATAATTCTGCACACATACATAGTAACATACATAGTTTGTAAGGCGGAAGGAAGACATTATGCCCATCTAGTTCAGCCTATTTTTAGTGCAGCTGTTCTGCAGTGTTGAACGGTGTAGTCCGTTTGTTTTTACCTTCATAGGTTGTAAGCTTGTGAGCAGGAGTCGCACTCCTTTCTGTTTAAATGTGTTATTCTCTAATATCTCATTGTTTGTATATGAATTGTTAAGTGTGGGAGACTATGTTGGTGCTATATAAATAATAAAATAAATCTATTATTATCTGCAGTTGTAAAACTAACGAATAGGCAATTGTATTCCTAAATGAAGATGGAGAACAGTGTTATTCTTTGTCTTGTTGTCGTCCTCTTTTTCTCGGCTGTGTGCTGCCAACCACTTCCAAATTATTTCTGGGATGGTAGACTTTAAGCAGCACAATGCTACAATCTCTAGATAGAAAAAAAAATACATTTTGGGGAGGATAGAAGATAATACAATGCGTTCAACGATTGACAACCACCGGCCAGTAGATGGCGCCATTTGCAAGGCAATTATGGATTAGGCACAGACTATGAGAACAGAGCAGCAAAGATCCCACAATATCAATGGGAAGGTCAGAAAATTGCACGTCCATGGAAAGAGTCTATATTGTGTGACTCTGTTTTCTCAGAAATCTAGATCAGTCAATATATCAGTAACTTACTGTACATGGAGATGTATAAGAGTTCCCGCCATGTGCCCATAATGAGATACTTCTGATGTGACAAATTAGGCAGTATTCAGAGATGCCGCCTGATGGATTTAGTAAGATGAGGCTTTATAAAAGTATGAAAAGTTGTACGATGCCACATCCCGTGGTGTTTTCAGTTTGAGGGTATTAAATGTTCTGATCCACTTACTGCAAGCAGAGATCTTAAGATGACGAGGCATGAAAGACAGAACACAACAGAAGGTCTCAGAGCTTCTCATTGCACCCTGATCTGAATGTGTCCTCATAACTGAGGGCTTTGAATGTTCTTACTTTCTACTGTCTTTGACCACCGATATGACTGGAATACAGCTTCTACAGTCCTTGTCACCCAGCTTTCCCAGCCTCCAGAATGGCCAATTTCCCGGTTTATTGACATCCTCTGCTTCTTGCTTTCTAACCTTCCTAGATTTACCCAATTCTTTATCTTTTCTACATTTTCTGTTCGAGTCCAGTAGCTTTGTGGTTATTAAAGCGCACCAAATCACCAGGATTTTCCTACATAACCTAAAGCCAGTGCTATACTGGCACTATCAGGCTGATTCTATACATACCTGTAGTGGTCAGCTCGGATGTATAGGTTTTGAAACACAAGTAAAGCTTGTAAAATGAGCTTTTTGATTGGCAGCAGCTGCTGATCAGCTGATAGCTGGGGTGGGTATTCATAGTGATTCCTGCCCCCTGCCTGTTGTTCCTCCCCTTATCTTTTATTTATGTTAATTCCAATTATAGAAGGTTGTGGCTATAAATCATGGTGGCTAAAAGGACCTGTGCTGATGTCATACCCATGTGACCAGAAGGAGCGGGGCCTCAGCCAACAGAATAAAAATAATGTTGCTTCCTGGTATCAGCTATGTTGGCTAAAGCCCCGCCCATTCTGGTCACATGGTATGACATCAGCAAGGTCCTTCTAGCCACCATGATTTATAGCCACAACCATTAGTAAAATGCCTCTATAATAGAATTAGCATAAATAGCAAAGGGAGGACGGACAGGCAGGGGCGCGGGAATCACTATCAAACCCCACCCCAGCTATTAACTGCTTCACAGCTGCTATCAATCAAAAAACTGTTCATTTTACAAACTTTATTTGCTTGTTTCAAAACCTTTACATCCGAGCTGACAACTAAAGGTATGTATAAAATCAGCCTGATAGTGCCAGTATAGAACTGGCTTTAGGTTACATAGGAAAATCCTGGTGATTGGTGCGCTTTAAAGGGAGTTTCCACTTTTGTGGCCTATTATGTTTTACTTTTTGCATGTATATGAGAAATAGTACAAACCAGACTATAAAGTTTTAATGAATAAAGTTTGACTAAAAGTCAAAACTGTCCCAAATGTTTATTGCACCTCAACTGCAAAAAGGATTTTTACCATGCATTCAAGTAAAAAAAAAAAGTTTGCAAAGATGGACGACCCCTTTAATGGACTCTTCTGGTAAATTTCAGTATAGACTGAGGCCCCTGTGAATACATCTAAATGCCTTGTTCCCATGTAGCATACATTCTGCACTTTCCCTTGTGTTTTTATTGAGTGGAAAATCCACTGGGTTTAACTATTAAAACAAAGTTATGTATAAAGAGGCTGATTGGCTGCAGCAGTCACTTAATACAACAGTGTCACGTGACCACCAGAAACACCATGTGAGATTAGGGGAGCGACGCTGGTTCCGAAAGTCAATATAGTAGCAGACAACCCCTTTAATAAATGTAGTGAGAGCACAGAAGTGCATTTATCCATGTTATCTGACAGTACAGTTTGGATAAGAAGCCGCGCAGTGATAGATTTCCAGTAGAGTGACTGATATGGAGGGGCAAATACTTTACCATTTGGGGATTTCAGTGGTCATTGTTTCTGGCCCTTCAGGTAAAAGGTAACTCATGGAATGAAACATTCACCATGATTCGGTGTCCTGATCGTAATTCATGAAGACATATTTGCCTATAGAATCCTGGCCTGGAACTTAACCCTAATGAAAGCAGCATTAACCTTGTAATTCCCTAATGACCTCATTCGAAAAATTAAAGCAGATCTACAATACATGAGATACAGCGCAAAGCAACAGCGTAAAGAGGAACAATCTAATGGTGTTGTCAGAGATTACCGGGGAATCTACCTGTATATCAATGTGGATGGCATTTGGGATAAGTAGCCAGAGGGAGAAGTGACTGGTCACCGGAAACGGAGGACAATGCCATACAACGAGGATGTAATTAGGGATCTGCTGATTAAGCCCCTCCATGCCTCCACGTGCATGATGCCCCAGGGTATGTTCTCCAAGACAGCGGGCCCAAGACACATTGTTACTATAACATTGTGTGCTTCCTTGTCTAGAGCCATCAGATCACACCGGCACTCCATTACCTGTACACCTCGTGCCATAAGCCCTACATATAGACATTGAGTGACTACAAGGGAGAAGATGACCACCACTTCCACGCTAACAAATAGGGATTTGTCTTGATGTCAAAATGGACTTTAAAACTGCTAAAATCAACAGAACAAGCTAATTATGTTTTGGACATTAAAAGGTATTGTCCTATAAACAATGTATACCATATATCAACAGTATAGGTGATACATGTATGATTGCACTGATTGCAGGGATGGGGTGGGTGGGGGTCCCATAGTTATAGTTTCATGTTTGAATAGAGCAGTAATTATTTATTTTACTCACATACAAGTGCAGCTCAATAAATTAGAATATCAAAAAGTTAATTTCAGTAATTCAATACAAAAAGGGAAACATTATATAGAGTCATTACACACAGAGGGATCTATTCCTATTATATAGAGTCATTACACACAGAGGGATCTATTCCTATATATTATATAGAGTCATTACACACAGAGGGATCTATTCCTATATATTATATAGAGTCATTACACACAGAGGGATCTATTCCTATATATTATATAGAGTCATTACACACAGAGGGATCTATTCCTATTATATTGAGTCATTACACACAGAGGGATCTATTCCTATATATTATATAGAGTCATTACACACAGAGATCTATTCCTATATATTATATAGAGTCATTACACACAGAGATCTATTCCTATATATTATATAGAGTCATTACATACAGAGTGATTTATTCCTATATATTATATAGAGTCACTACACACAGAGGAATCTATTTCAAGTGTTTGCTTCTGTTAATGTTGATGATTATGGCTTACAGCCAATTAAAACCCAAAAGTCGTTCTCAGAAAATTAGAATATTATATAAGTCCAATGGAAAAAAAGATTTCAACCTCAGAAATGTTGGTGCCTACTGAAAAAAGTCTGTACAGTAAATGCCTCAATACTTAGTCAGGGCTCCTTTTGCATGAATTACTGCATCCATGCGGTGTGGCATGGAGGCGATCAGTCTGTGGCACTGCTGAGGTGTTCTGGAAGCCCAGGTTGCTTTGATAGCAGCCTTCAGCTCGTCTGTTGGGTCTGGTGTCTCTCATCTTCCTCTTGACAATACTCCATAGATTCTCTATGGGGTTTAGGTCAGGAGAGTTTGCTCAAGCACAGGGATACTGTGGTTAGTAAACCAGGTATTGGTACTTTTGGCAGTGTGGACAGGTGCCAAGTCAGAGCTGGAAAATGAAATTTCCATCTCCAGAAAGCTTGTCGGCAGAGGGAAGCATGAAGTGCTGTAAAATTTCCTGGTAGACGGCTGCGCTGACTTTCGTCTTGATAAAACACAGTGGACCTACACCAGCAGATGACATGGCTCCCCAAACCATCACCGATTGTGGAAACTTCACACTAGACCTCAGCAGCTTGGATTGTGGCCTCTCCACTCTTCCTCCAGGCTCTGGGACCGCGATTTCCAAATGAAATGCAAAATGTACTTTCATCTGAAAACAACACCTTGGACCACTGGGCAGCAGTCCAATTCTTTTTGTCCTTGGCCCAGGTAAGAGGCTTCTGGCCTTGTCTATTGGTCATGAGTGGCTTGACGCAAGCAATACAACACTTGTAGCCCATGTCCTGGATACGTCTGTGTGTGGTGACTCTTGAAGCACCAACTACAGCAGTAGTTCACTTCTTGTGAATCTCCCCCAAATTTTTGAATGGCCTTTTCTTAATATTTCCAAGTCTGCAGTTATCCCGGTTGCTTGTGCACCTTTTTCTACGACACCTTTTCCTTCCACTCAACTTTCCATTAATATGCTTGGATACAACACTCTGAAGAGCCAGCTTCTTTAGCAATGACCTTTTGTGGCTTACCCTCCTTGTGGAGTGTGTCAGTGACTGCCTTCTGACATCTGTCAAGTCAGCAGCTTTCCCCATTATTGTATAACCTACTGAACCAGACCAAGGTACCATTTTAAATGCTTAGTAAGCCTTTGCAGGTGTTTTGTGAAAACTATTTTAATTTTCTGAGATGACTGACGACTTTTGGGTTTTCATTGTCTGTAAGCCATAATCATCAACATTAACAGAAATAAACACTTGCAATAGATCCCTCTGTGTGTAATGACTCTATATACTATATAGAAATAGATCCCTCTGTGTGTAATGACTATATAATAAATAGGAATAGATCAGTCTGTGTGTGTAATGACTATAACATATGCGTTTCCCTTTTTGTATTGAATTAGTGAAATAAAATTAACTTTTTGATCATATTCTAATTTATTGAGATGCACTTGTATAACGGGTGACCACTTCTCCAGTCACTGTCTAAGAGCGGTGGTCGCACTTGCACATTACTGTAGCCAAACTCAATTGCTAAAATGCCAATGATCATATTTTTCTGCTTTAATTGAAAAACTAGGGACTTTTCAATTATGTAAGTATCATTTTTTTTTTTATGGATTCCATACTCTGCTCTGTGTGTGCTCCTGTCTCCTAACTGAGCTGCAGACTGGGGGTATATTGAGCAATCGGTGGGGGTCTCAAGACCTGGAGCCCACCAATTTACAGGCTATAAAGTGTCTGCCAAATATGAAAGTTTAGTTACTCTTTGAAGGGAACCTGTTGGATGATGCATGCTCCCCAATCCACGAGCGGCATATATCAGGCACTGGCTGTATGATCTCAGCCAGGTATGTCTGACTCTGAATTGCTGTGGTGTTTCAAAGAAAAACATTTTAATGGCTGCTTGGGACCAAGCCGTGGGAGACTAGTCAGAAAGGCAGGTCCCTGGCAGCTTCTCCTCACCTGCCGACAGTAACTGACAGGTTTCTGCCTACGTGCCATGGATTGGACAGTATTTAACAGCTGTCAGGCTCCATTTTGCCTACCACTTTGCTGTTGCTACATTTACAATATACTCAAATACTGATCTCTCTGGTTGGTTTTCTAGTATGATATGTAATTGGGCGTCTTCACTGAACCTCCAAATTGTGGAAAATAGATGAACAGTTTACATCCAGTCTTGTGGTATTGAACCACAAAAGTCATGATATCCCACTGATCAGGGCCGGATTAAGGTTGGTGGGGGCCCCTGGGCAGAAAATCTGGTGGGGGCCCCATAAACGTTAACATTTTTAGCCATAACAGTAGAGCACGAACTGTAGCATTTAGATATAAATCCAATAAACATGTATCTTAAGGCCCCGTCACACTAAGCAACATCGCTAGCAACATCGCTGCTAACGAACAACTTTTGTGACGTTGCTAGCGATGTTGCTGTGTGTGACATCCAGCAACAACCTGGCCCCTGCTGTGAGGTCGTTGGTTGTTGCTGAATGTCCTGGGCCATTTTTTAGTTGTTGCTGTCCCGCTGTGAAGCACAGATCGCTG
Organism: Anomaloglossus baeobatrachus; assembly: GCF_048569485.1. Taxonomy (NCBI): domain Eukaryota; kingdom Metazoa; phylum Chordata; class Amphibia; order Anura; family Aromobatidae; genus Anomaloglossus; species Anomaloglossus baeobatrachus. Next base: position 80,884,256 of record NC_134364.1, on the reverse strand, counting down.
TGTGTGACAGCAAGACAGCAACAACTAAATGTGCAGGCAGCAGGAGCCGGCTTCTGCGGAGGCTGGTAACCAATGTAAACATCGGGTAACCAAGAAGCCCTGTCCTTGGTTACCCGATATTTACCTTTGATGATGTGAAGCCCCGGGGACGCTGTGTCGGTGCATTACCTTCAGGGACTCCACGTAGATGGATCTGTCTGGTCACAGGTAGGAAACCTTCTTTATAGTTTGTCGTGACGCCACTCTCAGATTTGCGGTCAGTGGGGACCGCCACTGCAGGTTAAGGGATGCCTGGGGCTGATGGTGGGTGCAGCCAGTTGTAGTAGCCTCCTGAGAGTGAGGCAAGCCTCAGGGCCCTGTGTAGATGCGTAGAACTACAAGGCGCAGAATGATTCAACACAGGCAGGATGTCTTTCAGGGTTTTTACTCACAGTTGATGGCAGGGTGAGTGACCCGGGCGTAGCTGGGATGAACCAAGTGGGAACCAGGTGTCCTTCAGGCTGACTTGTGAGGGTGACTACTAACTCGCCTTCCTTAGCCCTTGGTGGTTTGGGGTGACCCCGACTTTGAGTCCCTATGGGGGTCACCCAGGGAAGATGCTGCAGCCTCTCTCCCCTTCGTTTGCCGTTTGCTTGTCGCCTGGACCAGGCCACTCCAGCTGCTTGCCTCCTGTGACCTATGGGCCCTAACTGTGGCTACGTGGCTGCGGCTTTTGTGGTGTTGTGGCGTGGGCTTTGAGAGCCCCACACCGGCAGGTTTAGCAAAAGAAAGCTGGATCTATCTCCGCTTCGGGATCTGCCGCCCGTTTGGGCCTAGTACTCTCTAGCAGTCTCCTTACTTCCCACTCCGTTGCTCTCTCTCTAGCTGAAGATGGATTTCGGGTAGCACTCCTAGTTGACCGTTCTCCCCCGTCGGTAGCCACTGCGCGGACGCTGTCAGACTACAGCAGCCCAAGGGAAGGGGTCAGCTCTCCTCGGAGCTCCCTGGACTCTGCTCTGAACCGGCTCACATCTGGGACCTTCACTGCTGCTCCTGTCTGAGCTTCACTTTCCTGCTCCTCACTCCTCCACACTCTGCTGCAGACTCTCGACTGTTTACTCCTCCTTCTCTTTTCCCTTTTGTGCCTGCCTACGCCACCTAGCAACCAGACTCTCTTACCACACCCCTTGAGAGGAGATGGAGGCTTTTGGCCCCCTCCACTATTCCAGTGAAGGTGAAGGCTTTTCCCCCTCCTGGGATCCCCAGGGGTCCTCTCATGGGTACATGTGTGAGACCTGATCACTATGCGCCTGTGTTCCACACCCCGGTCAGCCTTCTGGATTACCTGTATTGTACTGTCCCCAGCATGGGTGCAGTACTCAGTGGTGCCTGACCAGGTCAGGGGCGCCACAATACCAGCCTCCGCTGCTCTCACTATCAGTGCCGGCTCCTGCTCTGTGCACATGTAGCTGCAGCACACATCGGGTTAATTAACCAGATGTGTGCTGTAACTAGGAGAGCAAGGAGCCAGCGCTAAGCATTGTGCGCTGCTCCCTGCTCTGTGCACATGTAGCTGCAGCACACATCGGGTTAATTAACCCGATGTGTGCTGTAACTAGGAGAGCAAGGAGCCAGCGCTAAGCATTGTGCGCTGCTCCCTGCTCTGTGCACATTTAGCTGCAGCACACATCGGGTAATTAACCCGATGTGTGCTGTAACTAGGAGAGCAGGGAGCCAGCGCTCAGTGTGCGCTGCTTCCTGCTCTCTGCACGTGTAGCTGCGTGCGCTGGTAACCAAGGTAAATATCGGGTTGGTTACCCGATATTTACCTTAGTTACCAAGCGCAGCATCTTCCACGCGGCGCTGGGGGTTGTCACTGGTTGCTGGTGAGCTCACCAGCAACTTGTGTAGCGACACTCCAGCGATCCCTGCCAGGTCAGGTTGCTGGTGGGATCGCTGGAGCGTCGCAGTGTGACATCTCACCAGCAACCTCCTAGCAACTTACCAGCGATCCCCATCGTTGTTGGGATCGCTGGTAAGTTGCTTAGTGTGACTGGACCTTTACCCTGATCTGCCATATTCAGATTTACAGGACTACAATACAGATACAGTCCAGGATAACTCACAGCCGTCACTTATACACACAGTACAATACAGATACAGTCCAGGATAACTCACAGCCGTCACTTATACACACAGTACAATACAGATACAGTCCAGGATAACTCACAGCCGTCACTTATACACACAGTACAATACAGATACAGTCCAGGATCACTCACAGTCGTCACTTATACAAAGAAAGTAGAGTAAAGGGGGCTTTACACGCTGCGACATCGCTAATGCGGAGTCGTTGGGGTCACGGAATTCGTGACGCACATTCGGCCGCATTAGCGATGCCGTTTCGTGTGACACCGATAAGCGATTTTGCATCGTTGCAATAACGTGCAAAATCGCTAATCGGCGACATGGGGGTCCATTCTCTAATATCGTTGCTGCAGTAGTAACGAAGTTGTTCCTCGTTCCTGTGGCAGCACACATCGCTCCATGTGACACCGCAGGAACGAGGAAGCTCCCCTTACCTGCCTCCCGGCCGCTATGCAGAAGGAAGGAGGTGGGCGGGATGTTACATCCCGCTCATCTCCACCCCTCCGCTGCTATTGGGCGGCGGTTAAGTGACGCTTCAGTGGCGTCGCTGTGATGCCGCATGGACCGCCCCCTTAGAAAGGAGGCGGTTCGCCGGTCACAGCGACGTCGCCGGACAGGTAAGTATGTGTGACGGCTCTGGGCGATGTTGTGCGGCACGGGCAGCGATTTGCCCGTGTCGCGCAACAGATGGGGGCGGGTACGCACGCTAGCGATATCGGGACCGATATCGCAGCGTGTAAAGCGGCCTTTACTCACATATTTTTAATTGATCCCAATGTTAAGGCAGCCAGGGACGGCTCCAGGTTTTTGTGGTCCCCGGTTGAGTCTCAGTGGGCCCCATCCACGCACATACACATACAGGCATACGTACATATACATATTTGAAGACAAATTCACAAAAATACATTTAAACAGACAAATATATGCACAGTCATATACACTGACATACATGCAGACACAGACGCATTACAGGTGTTAATATGGAGAAGTCACAACCAGCCTCACTCACCTCTCCCGCTTGTTTCCAGCTCCTCCAGGACATATGGCTGTGTTGCATGATGGCCATCAATAACAGACATGACTGCACACCATGCACACTGACACAGCACTGATGTATATACATCACAGGAGGGGCTGGGGCCTACAATAAATACATTACAGGAGGGGCAGGGGGCATAGACATTACTGGGGGGGGCATAGACGTTACTGGAGTGGCAAACCGCTCTGGTGGCGTACACATTACTGGGATGGGTGGCTTAGCGCTCTGGGGGACCCATATAGTTCTGAGGTGCCGCATAGACTGCTCTGATTCATATATACACACACACAGCTCTGCTTCAAACACACAGCTCTGCTTCACACACACAGCTCTGCTTCACACCACACATCTTTCTTCAGCTCTGCTTCACACACACACACACAGCTCTGCTTCACACACACACACAGCTCTGCTTCACACCACAAATCTTTCTTCAGCTCTGCTTCACACACAGCTCTGCTTCACACCACACATCTTTCTTCAGCTCTGCTTCACACACAGCTCTGCTTCACACCACACATCTTTCTTCAGCTCTGCTTCACACACACACACACACACACACACACACACACACACACACACACAGCTCTGCTTCACACCACACATCTTTCTTCAGCTCTGCTTCTCTCACACACACACAGCTCTGCTTCACACCACACATCTTTCTTCAGCTCTGCTTCTCTCACACACACAGCTCTGCTTCACACACAGACACACACACAGCTCTGCTTCACACCACACATCTTTCTTCAGCTCTGCTTCTCTCACACACACAGCTCTGCTTCACACACAGACACACACACAGCTCTGCTTCACACCACACATTTCTTCAGCTCTGCTTCACACACAGCTCTGCTTCACACACACACAGCTCTCTTTCACACACACACTCACACACACAGCTCTGCTTCACACACAGACACACACACACACAGCTCTGCTTCACACCACACATATTTCTTCAGCTCTGCTTCACACACACACAGCTCTCTTTCACACACACACTCACACACACAGCTCTGCTTCACACACACAGCTCTGCATCACACCACACAGCTCTGCATCACACCACACAGCTCTGCATCACACCACACATCTTTCTTCAGCTCTGTCCCTACCTGCTCTGATGCCATCCTCCTGCTGCTCCGGTATAGGCCGCCATCGTCCTGCTGCTGTTCCGGTGCCGCGGCCATTCTCCTGCTCCGGTTAGTCTCCTCTCCTGGCCGCGGCGTGGGTCTTCTCCGCGGCCGGCCGCGTGCGTGGGTCCTCTCCTCCGCGGCCGGCCGCGCGCGTGGGTCCTCTCCTCCGCGGCCGGCCAGCCAGCCGGCCGCCCGCGTGGGTCCTCTCCTCCGCGGCCGGCCAGCCGGCCGGCCAGCCAGCCGGCCGCCCGCGTGGGTCCTCTCCTCCGCGGCCGGCCAGGCAGCCGGCCGCCCGCGTGGGTCCTCTCCTCCGCGGCCGGCCAGGCAGCCGGCCGCCCGCGTGGGTCCTCTCCTCCGCGGCCGGCCAGCCGGCCGCGCGTGGCTCTTCTCCGCGGCGGCGTCCTGCTGTGACGTCCGCGGCGTCCTGCTGTGACGTCCGCAGCATTGGACGCCGCAGCAGAGCAGGGAGCAGGCACACCTCTGACCCCGGAAGTACAAACGATGGTACTTCCGAGGTCAATCAGCGTCCTGTGCCCGCAGCTTGTTTTTGCGTCTTAGAGACGCAGATACAAATAAATGTAGGTGCCCCCCCCCCCGAAAACACAGCTGATTTAGACTGTCTTAACGGAGGGGGAGCGGGTGTGAAGAAAAGAAAAAAAAAAATTGCTGACGGGTGGCAAGTATGGCCCTGGTGGTGGGGGCCCCCTTGGAAGCTCTTTTGGTGGGGGCCCCGGGGCTGAAGCCCCGCCTGCCCCGCCTATAATCCGGCCCTGCCACTGATATATGGCCAGCTACAACAAATGGTATATTCTCTAATTGGGCTATAGTCAGCAGTGGGGTGCCACAGGGATCTGTGCTAGGACCAATTCCTTTTAATCTCTTTACTATCTATCCCATCCACAAGGTCATTAATAAAGTGTCAGTCTTTGCTGAGGACACCAAACTATGTAGGATATTAAAAACTGACCTTGATAGTACAATATTATCAAACGATACTGATAAGATGTCGGAATGAGATTTAATGTTGATAAATGTAGAGTAATGCACCTAGGACAGAGTAATCCTATAGCTGCATATACATTAAATGGAAGTAAACTCGGGACTACAGAACAGGAGAAGGACTTGGGTATCCTCATTACAAATAAGCTGAGCAGCAGCTCTCAATGTCAGGCAGCAGCTGCTAAAGCAAACAAGATTCTAGGGTGTATAAAAAGATTAGATTTCGTGATCTCAATGTATTGTTACCCCTCTATAAATCACTTGTAAGGCCACATCTGGAATATGGAATCCAGTTTTGGGCTCCAGATTTTAAAAAAGACATTCAGAAGTTTGAGACAGTTCAAAGGTGGGCAACTAGATTATTACAAGGAATGGAGGCCTCACATATGATGAGAGGTTGGAAAAGTTGGATTTGCTTAGCTTAGAAAAAGAAAAGACGTCTCAGAGGAGATCTCATTTAGATGTATAAATACGTGTGGTCAATATAAAGGACTGGCACATGACTTATTTCTTCCAAAAACAATACTAAGGACCAGGGGGCACTCACTGCGAGTGGAAGAAAAGCTATTCCGGCAGCTAAATAGGAAAGGGTTCTTTACAGTTAGAGCAGTCAGACTGTGGAATGCCGACCACAAGAGGTAGTAATGGCAGATACTATAACAGCTTTATATCAGGGCTGGATGATTTCCTCAGTACACAACATTGTCGGTTATAAATGATTTAGTGACAAAATGTATAATTGGTGGAGGAAGGTTGGACTAGATGGACCGAGGGCTTTTTTCAACCCATGTTTATGTTGATATAAAAAACATTAAGGTTTTACTGTCATTAGTTTGGGATTTCTTCTAAGAATCCTCTAGTGCAAAAAAGTTATGTGATGGCGTTACAGTACAAAGAGAGCACTCACCCATGTAACAATGTCAGGGGTCCATCAAGCTTAGCAGGACGCACCTGTCACAACATAGCGAGGTGAAGGCTCCCACAAATTTCAGGCCTTAGGTTAGAACAAGGGGGTGTGAAACCCGAACTTAGTGAAAAGAACATAAACATTCTCTGTCCACCCACTCCGGCCTCAGAAACTCCTTTTGTTTAACACGATTAAATCCTCTTTGTTTCATTACAGACATCCAGGCAAAACAAACACTGCTGGAGATAAGCAGCCTCCTCCTGAATGGGACCCTCTTACCTGGCTTGTGTAAGGCTGATGCTATCAGAGGGACAGGTGTGCAGGTACAGGAAAAAAGTGTGAACTGCTTGTGTTGCTGATAAGGCTTGAGTGATGGCTTCAAGCATCCTGCTGCCCTCTGATGTGGTAATGTGTACACAAACAATAGCAAGGGTTTAAGATGCTGGTCTTCAAGAAAAGCCATCAATTAGAGAAGAAGTAGGGTATCATGCAATTCCACACCACCTATGGCTGTGTAAGTAACATTCACTCTGATACTGGTATGAAATGTAGTCATCCACTTCTCAATAGTTGTATACCTGGTTGAATGATCTAATCTTTGTATACTCAGTTGGGTGACAATTAGAAATTATCTAATCTTTTGAAGTTCAAGTTTGTTGAGTTCGATGAATTTTTCGCAAAAATTTGATTTGTAGCCACAGCCAGGATGGATACGGAAGATCAGTCCACCATAGGCACCCACAGTATAGAAACATACTGCATATTTTTATTTGTAGCAACCCTCTTTATAAGAAAGCATGATATACTAGGCTTTGCTATACAGCTAAACTATATTCTGTTGCATATCTGCCAAACTAAGGCCAAAAGAACAAAAGTTTGGCCTCCGTCTGATGAATGGGGCATTATGGACACATTACTGTACACGTTATTAAAAAATTTGGATGTGGAATAAGTGAAGAGACGCATTGTACTCCTTACCTAGCACATAAGCAAGGATGGTTGACCTTGGGGAGATCCACATCCAACACCGCAGAGACACCCTCACGTGTTTCTCAACGCAGTGATTCTAGAGCAATGCCCTCTGGGAAATATTCAAAACAAGAAAGCCTGCGGAGACTCCATCACATGTTTCTCAACACTGTCAGGAAACTAGCCAGGTCTTTCACCGGGAAGGCACAACCATGGGAAGGGCAGTCTCCAGTGAAGGAGACCACCTATGCCAAACATGGTATCCATCCACAGACACGTGATGGTGTCTCCGCAGTGTTGCCTGTTGATCTCCCCAAGGTCAACCATCCTTGCTTATGTAGTCTTCTACTAGGCATTGCTCCCACTAGCCAGTTTCCTACTCCACACTGATGAGGGGCAAATACCCCGAAACAGCTGTCTGTGGATGGATACCATGTTTGGCATAGGTGGTCTCCTTGACTGGAGACTGCCCTTCCCATGGTTGTTCCTTCCCGATGAAAGACCTGGCTAGTTTCCTGCCAGCATTGATAAACATACGATGGTGTCTCCTTACCTAGCACAGGCACAGTCTTCATAATGTCAAAGTGATATCACTATAGAATAAGATGGTAACCTATTAGTAACCAACAGCACATTTAATAACTTCGTGTACTGATAGACTTTCTTGGGTTTTCTTATTTAAAAAAAAAAAAAAAAAATGGTCCAAAAATTATCCGTGATCAAGCAGATTATTATTTGCAGAACATTGACTAAAACGGACGATGTCTCTATCAGAGGTAACATCGTCTTAGAAGGAAGGAGAAAAGGAGTACTAGATGGCCAACCATATAGTCAACAAATATCAAGACCATTGTCATTAAGGTATAAAATCTAAAGTTTATTAGGCATATTTTCAGACAATGGTAAAATCATGATAATAGAAAAAGACATAGTAAATAGGAGGTCAGTCCCAGAAAATCATTCCCAAAAACAGGAGGACATCAGCCCAATATGATAAAGGTATATACATAAATGGGTAAGCAGCACCCTAAAAATGTGGTAGAGGTAATCCTCTTACCACAGAACCAATAAAGTGTCTATTGAGCAAAGCTGCTTACCCATTAGAAGGTGCAAGTGCTAGGTCAGTGCCAGTGGGAGAAGCCACTGGTATTGGACTCCTGCCCTGGCACTGACCTAGCACTTGCACCTTCTAATGGGTAAGCAGCTTTGCTCAATAGACACTTTATTGGTTCTGTGGTAAGAGGATTACCTCTACCACATTTTTAGGGTGCTGCTTACCCATTTATGTATATACCTTTATCATATTGGGCTGATGTCCTCCTGTTTTTGGGAATGATTTTCTGGGACTGACCTCCTATTTACTATGTCTTTTTCTATTATCATGATTTTACCATTGTCTGAAAATATGCCTAATAAACTTTAGATTTTATACCTTAATGACAATGGTCTTGATATTTGTTGACTATATGGTTGGCCATCTAGTACTCCTTTTCTCCTTCCTTCTATTGATGTTATTGTGGAGTGGCCGTAATTTATTATTATTATATTTTCCATCTATCACTCAGAGATTTTTGATTGTAACATCGTCTTACTATGACTGAGGAGAGTGATTTGCCATATATTACATAACACCCTGTAATTCCTCTCCACTAATATGCTTATTGGAAACAAACTAGGCCGATTGTGACTTCTATTTTGTAGTGCTACTGTCTGGATGGCTGGTGACATTGATTGATTGTTGTGGTATCTATGCCACTATTGGCTTCAACATTTTTAGCTGAGGCATTGTTTTTTTCTTTTACACTACCCGGTCCATTGCCTTTTTTTTTTATTTACCATACGTTTTGTATAATAGAACTTTGACAATCTTTTCAACCCCGATTATTCAACACTTGGTAAAAATTATGTGATATGAAATGCTAAATACTATACATACAGAAAGTAAAATGTGGCAGCAGGCTGATGTATAAGTATGTTACATACAGTTGTAAAATTGTAATAGTAAATCAGGTGTGCAAAAATAGACATGGACAGTTAAGTGTCTATATTTTTCTACATTTTTTTTCTATTTTTTTTATATATATACAAAATTCAACCTCTTAAAACGGTTATGCAAAAAAAAAAAAAAAATGTTTGAGGCAAAACACTTTGTGGTAGACTGTCGAAGTCAAATGTCCGGCTTTTGGGGACTTTTGTTATGTATTTTTTTAAAAAAAACAAAAAAACACTTCTTTACCCCTTCACAAAAATGACTTGAGAAAAAAAAAATGCGAAAACTCAGTACAGTCCTTTATATTAAGTAAGGACACTGTCTCTGATTGAAACTAATGTGAGATTTTTTCAATATATACAGTGGGTACGGAAAGTATTCAGACCCCTTTAACTTTTTCACACTCTTGTTTCATTGCAGCCATTTGGTAAATTCAAAAAAGTTCATTTTTTTCTCATTAATGTACACTCTGCACCCCATCTTAACAGAAATGTAGACATTTTTGCAAATGTATTAAACAAGAAAAACTGAAATATCACATGGTTTGTTATCAATATTCAGACCCTTTGCTCAGACACTCCTATTTAAGTCACATGCTGTCCATTTCCTTGTGATCCTCCTTGAGATGTTTCTACTCCTTCATTGGAGTCCAGCTGTGTTTAATTAAACCAATAGGACTTGATTTGTAAAGGCACACACCTGTCTATATGAGACCTCACAGCTCACATGTCAGACCAAATGAGAACATGAGGTCAAAAGGAACTGCCCAAGGAGCTCAGAGACAGAATTGTGGCCAAGGTTACAAAAGAATTTCTGCAGTACTCAAGGTTCCCAAGAGCAGTGACTGCCATAATCTTTAAATGGAAGAAGTTTGGGACCACCAAAACTCTTCCTAGACCTGGCAGTCTAGCCAAACTGAGCAATCGTGGGGGAAGAGCCTCGGTGAGAGAGGTAAAGAAGAACCCCAATATTACTGTGGCTGAGCTCCAGAGATGCAGTAGAGAGATGGGAGAAAGTTCCACAAAGTCAACTATCACTGCAGCCCTCCACCAGTTGGACCGTTATGGCAGAGTGGCCCTGACGGAAGTCTCTCCTCAGTGCAAGACATATGAAAGCCCACATAGAGTTTGAAAAAAACATACATGAAGGACTCCCAGACTATGAGAAATAAGATTCTCTGGTCTGATGAGACAAAGATAGAACTTTTTGGTGATAATTCTAAGCCATATGTGTGGACAAAACTAAGCACTGCTCATCATCTGCCCAATACAATACCAACAGTGAAACATGGTGGTGGCAGCATCATGCAATGTGGGTGTTTTTCAGCTGCAGGGGCAGGACGACTGCTTGCAATTGAAGGAAAGATGAATGCGGCCAAGTACAGAGATATCCTGGAAGAAAACCTCTTCCAGAGTGCTCCGGACCTCAGACTTGGCCGAAGGTTCACCTTCCAACAAGACAATGACCCTAAGCACACCGCTAAAATAACAAAGGAGTGGCTTCAGAACAACTCTGTGACCATTCACCCTATCCTAAAAGGTCCGGAGAGACCTGAAGATGCCAGATACACCATATCGCTAATCTATCACATTGTGTTTGCATTTCTGCTGTCACTTCTCCTATCTCTATCTCATTCCAAATTCAATCTCTGTACTATTCACATGCTACTGCACTCATCTTCACTGCTGCGGTTGGACAACACATTGTTTAGGGTATTTATCCAATGTTTTAGGGTTTCCTCTTTCCATCTCTATTGTTGCGTGGGGAGTTCTGCTTTCCTCTTCTATCCTAAATCAACCTGCTGCATTCCCTGCATTGGCTATTATACTGGCTATGATAGTCTGTACTATGCCATGTCAATTTTTTGTGATGCGATAGCTGCAATGCATTATGGTGCAGCCACTGTGGTCATGTAATCCTTCAGTGCCTGATGCAATGTACTGAGATGTGTAAAATTTTGACAGGCCTTTTTTTTGGTGATTTGTGCAAATTGAATTGCAAATTGTTCGAATTCAAAGGGACCTGCAAATTTGAGAGAATTTACACAAATTTGCATCAAATTGGTTTGCTCATCTTTACAGACTACTAATGTGAATATGATCTAAATGTGTTCTGTACACAGTCACGGCCGAACGTGTTGGCACTCTGAAATTGTTGTACTATGATTGAGGGAAGGATGAATGGAAGAATGTACCTAGACATTGATAAAAATATGCTACCATCTACCAGGATGATGAAGATGAAACGAGGGTTTCAGCAATATAATGATAACACACGGCCAAGAAAACAATTGGTTTCAGAGAAATAAAATAAAAATGCTAGAATGGCCCAAGCAATCACCTGACCTGAATCCAATAGAAAGTTTATGGAAGAAGGAAGGGGGAGTTCATACAAGGAGTCTAGGATTTGAAGAGTGTTTGTGTGAAAGAACGGACCACAATCCCACCTGAGCAATGCAGGCGACTACTTTCTTCATACAGGAGGCATCTTGAAGCTGTCGTCACCACCAACAAAAGCTTATGCATGAAGTATTAAATAAATTTCAATAAGCGTAATCAATACTTTTTCCCTGTCTCATTTCTCATTATTACATTTAATTTAATTTATGGACACTAGGCTTTGACTTAATTGCCTGTGTGGATTAGATGGGTTGTTATCGACTTCTGATTATAAATTCATGTCAATAGCACCTTTAGAAATATATTTACTTAGAAAAATTGTAGATGTGTTCAATATTTATTTCACCCACTGTATATACTATGTAATGCCAGTTTCACATGGTAGGTGAATGGACTGCACTCGGTTTGTAATATCAAGCTCAACAGCTGGGACCTGTGATCTGAGATAACCGCCTTCTATAAGCATATATGAAATCAATTCCAGAAACGCAGGGGTCTGGCCGCATATTCCGATCCGACCGTGGTCTGTGTTTTATTAAGTGTAAACCAGGCTATGCACATCGCTGTACTACAAGTCCATGTAATATGGAGAAATACACAGCACCAACAGCATGATATGAGTGCCACTGAATTGGTAAGCGTGCACATTAAAGGTATTTTTATGGAAGCCCACCCTGGCTGCTTGTTGGCCTATAAGACTTAACACATAATCCTTGACAGAAACCTGGGTGTAAATACTTGAAACTGGTATTTAGACCCACTGCTTATTTATTCAATGTATTGGGGGCAGAGTCCAAGGGATGAAACTTTGGACCCCGATTTACCTGCTTTCTCAGTGGTGTATGCCTTTTTGGAGAGACATAGGCATATGTCACGATTCCCCTGTGTGGAGCATCTTGCACACAGGTGATGCTCTTCCGCGTCTTCCTGAACTATAGAGCCGTCAGTGACATGTTTCCTTTGCGCAGAGCATCTTGCATTTAGAGATGCTCTTCTGTCTTTCTCTGAGCACTTGCTGACAGGTTGTTTGACAGCACAGGATCCATGCAGGTTCTGGGAGGTGCTGATTACTCAGGTGTTCCACCTTCCTGGTAATTGCTCTGTTTCATTACTGAAGCATGCTATCCCAGGACCTTGCCGGTTGTACTCTCTGGTTCTGCAGTTGTGCTCTTGGCTTGTGTTTGTGTTCTGATCCAAATTTCTTGACCTCGGACTGTTGATTGACTCCTCTCTGCCCGCTCCCTGTTCTTGTCGTTTCCGCCTGGCTTCTGACCTCGGACCATTACCTGACCATGTCTGTCTTCTCCCTGAATCTATTACGTACTCTCCTGGAATTCTGACCCTTGGCCTGTGACTTGACTGCGTTTCTTCTTACTCCGTGTCCTGTTGTGTCCTCCCGTTTCCTAACCCCGGCTTGTCTAACTACCCTTCTGTCTAGACTATCCCTTGGTAGTGACTAGCATCACAGCATAGTCTCACACCCCCATCAGGATGCTCAGTGGATGCTCTTGTTGACCAGATTTCGATGACAGTCTGTAGCCTACTGATGGGATCTAGAGGAAACATACGTATATCTGAGGGATCTCACAATATTCATTCACTAATCATAGTAGACAAAACAGACAGCCATTCGCTGACATTTCAATGAAAATACCTTCAAATACAAAGTGGTTTGGGTATAATAACAGCAGGCATTAGTATGTCATATGTGCCCTTTTCCTCCGTAGCTGGACATGAACACTATGAGGAGATGTTAGATGGAGGGCCGCTCTTTTGTCTTCGCTAACTTCTGGTTACCCCATTACCTACTAGATTAAACTCATTTAAGTAATCTTGTTAGTAGCAGATAATAACATCATTTCTCTTTGAAATAAATTGAAAAGGGCAGACATTATCGTCAGCTCAGAAATATGCCAAGCTAGCAAAACTGGGTTCATTTGTCATAATGTTACATTTTTTTGTTCGCAGATAGTAGCTATTTGCATCATAAAGAGTAGAAATTGCTTAGTATGTACCTTGGTCATGCAAATGAGAGGGTGGTGTGGAATGCCGCCATATATTTGATTAGCATAGTGTCAGGAGATGTACCACTATTATAACATTGAAAATTAAGCCATCTGTCCAAAATTTTCTTCCACTTCAATGGTGGTATAGATTAGCAGTACAAATTGTCCACACTCTCTACATTAGCATAGTAATAGCTCGTAGTGGAAAAAGCCTGTGGAGGAAAAACATCCATAAACACTTCTGCTAAATATTTGAGAATTAAAACAAGTAAATTGTAGTTTAATGGAGATATTTTGTTTTAATTTATTTTTGAATGTTGGTAACGCTCATTTGTATCATTCGTGTTTGTTGCACCAGTCAATGTGGTGTATATGTGTGCCCCGTTCTTCCATACTGCACTATATCTAGATGGTTCTTTCAACCCCCAAGACATCGAAAAGGAGTGGCAGGGTGAAGGCTCAACCACCGCTCTAGTCAGTCTCTTAAATATGGTGTGCAGTATGAAGCAGTGGAGTTCATGGGACGCCTACTTTAACATTGATGGCCTATCTTTAGGATAGGTCATTAATGTCTGATCGGCCGGGGTCTGACACCAGACACCCTCGTTGATCAGCCGTTTTCCGTGCCGGCGGCAGGAAATGTTCAGTTCCGGAGCTGTTCTGTGTTCTCATAGTGGTCGTGGCCAGTTACTGCACATCCACCTCCTATTGATTTGAATATGAGGCAGATATGCAGTACCCGCAGTGGCCATTATCAGAAGGCAGAACAGCTCTGGAACTGAGTATATCTGGCAGCTTGCTGGCGCCGGGAGAAGCAGATTGCCATGGACCCCGGCCGATCAGACATTGATGTCTGATCCTAAGGATAAGCTATCAATGTAAAAGTAGTGGACAATCTCTTTAAAACTGTAAACATAATTGTAATTTTTATTTAATAAATTAATAGTACACATGAAAATAAGCAACTTTGTAGTATGTTATCAGAGAAATCTGCTTCTCTCTGCCAGAATTGATCAGTCATACTGAAAATTCTCAATTTGGAGGTAAAATCTGTATTCAGTGAAGACTTTCCAATTACTGAGATAGGAGAGGAGAGCTACTACTGATGAGATTCTATGATGATGGGATGAGAGAGGCGCTAGAGGTAAGGGGGGGGGGCGAGAGAGAGGCGCTAGAGGTAAAGGGGGGGGCGAGAGAGAGGCGCTAGAGGTAAAGGGGGGGGGGCGAGAGAGAGGCGCTAGAGGTAAAGGGGGGGGGCGAGAGAGAGGCGCTAGAGGTAAAGGGGGGGGGCGAGAGAGAGGCGCTAGAGGTAAAGGGGGGGGCGAGAGAAAGGCGCTAGAGGTAAAGGGGGAGGCGAGAGAAAGGCGCTAGAGGTAAAGGGGGAGGCGAGAGAAAGGCGCTAGAGAGAGAGGGGGAGAGAGAGGGAGAGAGAGAGGGGGAGAGAGAGGGGGAGAGAGAGAGGGGAGAGAGAGAGGGGAGAGAGAGAGGGGAGAGAGAGAGGGGAGAGAGAGAGGGGAGAGAGAGAGGGGAGAGAGAGAGGGGAGAGAGAGAGGGGGAGAGAGAGAGGGAGAGAGAGGGGGAGAGAGAGGGGGAGAGAGAGGGGGAGAGAGAGGGGGAGAGAGAGGGGGAGAGAGAGGGGGAGAGAGAGGGGGAGAGAGAGGGGGAGAGAGAGGGGGAGAGAGAGGGGGAGAGAGAGGGGGAGAGAGAGGGGGAGAGAGAGGGGGAGAGAGGGGGGGAGAGAGGGGGGGAGAGAGGGGGGGAGAGAGGGGGGGAGAGAGGGGGGGAGAGAGGGGGGGAGAGAGGGGGGGAGAGAGGGGGGGAGAGAGGGGGGGAGAGAGGGGGAGAGAGAGGGGGAGAGAGAGGGGGAGAGAGAGGGGGAGAGAGAGGGGGAGAGAGAGGGGGAGAGAGAGGGGGAGAGAGAGGGGGAGAGAGAGGGGGAGAGAGAGGGGGAGAGAGAGGGGGAGAGAGAGAGGGAGAGAGAGAGGGAGAGAGGGGGAGAGAGAGGGGGAGAGAGAGGGGGAGAGAGAGAGGGAGAGAGAGAGGGAGAGAGAGAGGGAGAGAGAGAGGGAGAGAGAGAGGGAGAGAGAGAGGGAGAGAGGGGGAGAGAGAGGGGGAGAGAGAGAGGGAGAGAGAGAGGGAGAGAGAGAGGGAGAGAGAGAGGGAGAGAGAGAGGGAGAGAGGGGGAGAGAGAGGGGGAGAGAGAGAGGGAGAGAGAGAGGGAGAGAGAGAGGGAGAGAGAGAGGGGGAGAGAGAGGGGGAGAGAGGGGGAGAGAGGGGGCGAGAGAGAGAGGCGCTAGAGGTAAAGGGGGGGGCGAGAGAGAGGCGCTAGAGGTAAAGGGGGGGGCGAGAGAGAGAGGCGCTAGAGGCAAAGGGGGGGCGAGAGGCGCTAGAGGTAAAGGGGGGGCGAGAGAGGCGCTAGAGGTAAAGGGGGGGAGAGAGGCGCTAGAGGTAAAGGGGGGGCGAGAGAGAGGCGCTAGAGGTAAAGGGGGGGGCGAGAGAGAGGCGCTAGAGGTAAAGGAGGGGGCGAGAAAGGCGCTAGAGGTAAAGGGGGGGCGAGAGGGGCGAGAGAGGGGTGCTAGGAGGTAGAGGGGTGCTAGGAGGTAGAGGGGTGCTAGGAGGTAGAGGGGTGCTAGGAGGTAGAGGGGTGCTAGGAGGTAGAGGGGTGCTAGGAGGTAGAGGGGTGCTAGGAGGTAGAGGGGGGCGCGAGAGAGAGGGGGGCGCGAGAGAGAGGGGGGCGCGAGAGAGAGGGGGGGGGCGAGAGAGAGAGGGGGGGCGAGAGAGAGAGGGGGGGCGAGAGAGAGAGGGGGGGCGAGAGAGAGAGGGGGGGCGAGAGAGAGGGGGGGGCGAGAGAGAGAGGGGGGGGCGAGAGAGAGAGGGGGGGGGCGAGAGAGAGAGGGGGGGGGCGAGAGAGAGAGGGGGGCGAGAGAGAGAGGGGGGCGAGAGAGAGAGGGGGGCGAGAGAGAGAGGGGGGCGAGAGCCGGGAAGGATCTAGAGGCAGAGAGAGGAGGCAGAGAGAGGAGACATAGGGAGTAGCTAGAGGCAGAGAGAGGAGCTAGAGACAGCTTCGCCCATGCTCCCTCCTCTAGCTAAATAGAATCTCCTTAGCACCCACTGCCATCTTTCTGCTTCTAACTCCTCCCTCTGACTCTAGCTCCTCCCTCTGTCTCAAGCTGTACACTGAATACAGATTTCTCCTCAGAATTGAGAATTGTGATAGTGACTGATCAATTCTGGCAGAGAAGGAAGCAGATTTCTCTGATAACATATCACAAAGTTGTTTATTTTCATGTGTACTATTAATTTATGAAATAAATACAAAGACAGTTATGCTTTAACATTTCTTCACCTAACTTTTCCTGAATAACATCCATTGATCCACTTACGGTCTCCACGGAATGTTTTATTTATTGTTCTACTTCTTAATTGCACAATGAAACAAGCCATCATCAGAAATGACTTAGTTTAAAATCAGGTTTTTGTGTTACATGTATTTTTTTTACACTCATGTGAAGTTCGCCTAATAATGAAGAATGTGGAGCAGCTGCATACAACTTTGTCATGAAACATTAATTATATGTAATAAAAATATACAGTGGACTAAGCATATATTATGTGTGAGACCTTCCATACTGGCCTTTAACCTCTTCCACTTTACATTTCATGTGTTTGTTGATGTTAATTGTCCATTTTGAGGCTCTTCTAAGCATACACACCATACTATTACTACTTTATACAACTGAAATTAATAAATAATAATAAAATAAATATTCCATTCATTGTCAATAGACTGCTATAGAGCTGCATGCCTATTGTCAAAATGTACTATGATATTTCCAAACAACAATTAAAAGATACATTCACTAATTTGTGCAACAGAAGGTATTGGTTACTTTGCTCCTGTCCTACATTTACCAATACGACATGGGCGGACATATCACTGGTGCAATCTGTGCAGTTGCACAGGGGCCCAAGAGGTAAGGGGGACAATTTTTACCTCCAAAACAGTCGGAACTGTACATTTTGATCTTTGATTTTCATTGGACTAAAAAGGTCCCATATACTATACATACACACAGGCCCTTTCCGGTCTGTGTCCACCACTACAATACAGCCAACGGTAATTTGTCCTAATTCCTCAAAAATTTAGTCGAGCATGCACATTATTTCAATGGAGAAGGTTTTACCATATAGTGTACTGGAAAACGGAAAAAAAATTGTAAGTGCGGAAAAATTGCAAAAAAAATTGCGATTGCATGATAGTTTTTGGGATATTTTATTTACTGTGTTCACTGACTCATCTGATAATGGCTGATCTACTGGGGAAACAAAGGATTGGGTGCTTAATGTTGGTACTGTTGAAATCACATGTAAAATTTTTCTGAGTCAGGAGACAATCTTCCAAGAAAAATTGGTAGTCATGTCAATCTTATTGGTATGGACAACTATAGTTTTGACCAGGGGCATAACTACTGCAATCGAAGACGTCGCCACTGCGACGGGCCCGGGGGTGCAGGGGGCCCGCTGGCCCCAGCCTCTGATTCAGATAGATGTGTATCGGAGGCTGCGCATCCAGTTGAAATACATCGCATCACAGAGATCCGTCGGGTCCCTGTACTGCGATGTGCCAGCTGCCGATTAATGCTATGAATATTTCTCCCCATGTACACGTTCTGGGCATGGGGAGAAGAGAGTATGCTGATAGCTGACGCTGCCATAAGTGGCCGCGCATGACAATGAGGTCATGCGCTGTGCCGCTTACACACTGGTCAGTTCCCAGCGTCGCAGGAGGACACCAGGGGAATGCAGGGTAGGTGAGTACCATGGCCACCAGTCGCACAGGGCCCTTTCCGGCAGACAGATGGGGCACCGCAGGGAGCAGCAGTTCACTGTAACTTGCTGCTCCTGCGGTGTACAGGCTCCAGCACAGAGCACCCTCCCCTCTGTGTCCTGTCTTCTCCTGTCTTCACCACACAGACAGGGGGAGGGCGCCTGCACTGCTGCGGCTGGAGAAGCTGCTTCTAAAGACCCTCTGAGCTCCAGGAGGCCAAGAAGGAAGTATAATGTGAATCATGTATTATGTGCTGTCTGTATGTTTGTCTTGTATAGTGTGCAATATGTAGCAGTCTGTGTATACTATCTGTTTGTCTGTCTGTGTAAACTGTCTGTGTATATGTGGCGCCCCTGCAGTATTCTCCTCAGGTAAGGAGGAGGTTAATCACAGTTGTTCCACATTTCCACTTTTCACACAGCTTAGGAGCCTTCTCACTGGGGAGCTGGTCTAGGGTAGGCAGGGGGTTGGTTATCACGAAGCATGGTACTTTCCTGGTCACTAGGACAACCACCTGAGGGGCGGGTTCCACTTGGGGTAGAAGTAGGAGCAACCTTCCACAATCTGCAGTCAGTCTAGCTGGGACTTCAGTTCTGGAGAAACAACATCACTCATCTTATTCTTTTTCTCTCACGGGGCCTGCGGCTTGGAGCGGGATGCTCAGCCCGGGCTCCTTACTACTGGAGGGGCATCTCTTAGAAAGGACACTTTCCAAACACCGATGGCTTCTTCCAACTTATCCGAGGTCGACGGGGCCCATCACAGCGGGTGACCGGTACTCTGGGACTGCACTGGAACAGTGAGTAAAGACACCTGGAACCGTAGCAGCCGACTCAGACTCTTATTACCATCGACCCGCGCTCCGGCTCCAACGGCCACCACTACTACTACTCCCCTCATCATCCTCCTCGTGGCCCACTCCACCTGTGGGGAGCAATACCATCCTTGCTGCTACAGACCATCCGCCCCAGAGGACAACAACAGCAGAGGTGGCTAATCCCTGGCTGCATAGAACAGGTGGCATCACGACAATCATCTCACTACAAACCCCATCATCCCATCTCCCTTTCCATGGACACCTTGGGGTCTCAAAACCGAGCAGGCCACCTGTGACATCCCCCGACCCTTCACCGACCCCGCAACGAGTATACCCCAGGACCCGTGGGGTGCTCCATATACTGTCTGTCCATCCATCTATCCTATTTTTCTGTACAAAATTGCATAACAAAAATACAATCTTTTTTTTTTTTCTTTTTACTATGTGTGGTACGGTGGGGGCTATATACCAGGATGAGTGGGCTGTATAGCATGATGGGGGCTATATACTAGGATAGGTGGCTATATACCAGGATTGGGAGGCTATATACCCCAATGGAGGCTATATACCAGGATGGAGTGCTATATAACAGGATGGGGCCATGAATGGGCCATATATACCATAATGGGCCATGATAGGGCCATATAAACTAGGATGGGCAATGATGGGGACATATATACCAGGGTGGGGCCATATATACTAGGCAATATCCTGGATCTGGGTCGCACACCAGGATGGGACCATATATACCAGGATATAGGCATGTAAAAACGGGGATGAAAGAAGACGGGTTTTCCAGCCGCGCTATGAACCACACCGTTGAAGATTCCTTAAGATATTTTTATTGAGTCAATTCCAACGCGTTTCAAAGGCATAACTGCCTTCTTCCTCAGGGAATAAAAATATTTTTATTCCCTGAGGAAGAAGGCAGTTATGCCTTTGAAACGCGTTGGAATTGACTCAATAAAAATATCTTAAGGAATCTTCAACGGTGTGGTTCATAGCGCGGCTGGAAAACCCGTCTTCTTTCATCCCCGTTTTTACAGCAACCACTTCTGACGGGGCCGCAGCTGGAACCAGCTCAGCACTCCCATACGCTGTCATAGGGGTTGTGACTATCACAACCAGACCAGGTGAGTGCATCTCTTCTTTTTCTTATACCCTAAATATCGGGTAAGACCCTATTGCGCCCTTGTTTCCCCCACCACAGATCGTGTCAAGGATCTAGGCATGACAGGGGTCATACACCAGGATAGGTCCATGATGGGGATATATATACCTGGATGAGGCCATGATAGTGGACATATATACCAGGATGGAATCATATACCAGGATATAGACATGATGGGGTCAAACACCAGGATGGGGCCATGATGTGGACATAGTTACCAGGAAGTAACCCATGATGGGGGGGCCCAGGCTCACTCTGCATCTGGGCCCATCAGACTGTAGTTAAGCCACTGGTTTTGACTATAGCTTAGTAAAAACATTTGCAACCTGGTCCCAAGACCAAATCTGTAGTTGTGGCCACCAGACCAGAGTTCCAAAAACCTTCTGCTACCTGTCGGCTTCCAGTGTTTTCTCTGTTTCGTAGGGCAGGCGTGATATCTTTATTGCAGCACAACACATGCCTGGCGTTCCACCGGGCTTTCTGGTTAGAAGACTATTCTGGCGGATAGTATGAGGTTCGCAGCGCTGGTCCGGGTGTACTAAGCTCCTGTAAATGTTTTTGCTTATCTCTAGTTTTGACCTATAAGATCAAATAGACATCTCCATCAGGAACGTTTAGAATCATTCATTTGCACGCACATGCAACAGATATGCTCGTAGCTGAAAACTATAGACTAAATATATAATTCATACGCTAATTTTCTAAAAATTATAAACTTTATTTTAATACATTTAAAATCATTACACCCCAAAAGACAATACCAAATACGACAACGGGGTAATACAGTACTAATTATTCTCTCTCTCTCTATATCTATACACACACACACACACACACCTACCTACAGAAGAACACCCTAGGTTTTTATCGTGACCCCGCTCACCGGATGCTGTCCCTATTTATATCCTAACTCCCCCTAAGTTTTGGACAATAGGTAAATAGCTTACAAGGATAAAGGGGTAGACGAAAAAAGCCCCCACCCCCCTTTCCCGGGGAGGAGAATGGACAAAAAAAAAATAAATAAGTGGATATTAGGTGCAGAGCAGGGAGCCAGCAATTTTATAACTCCAATTGTACAAACACAAGACAGACCGAATCCAATGTGTGCTCATACAGTCCATTAATAATTTCTTGATTTTAAATATTTCTCCCACTGTGTCTCCATAACTTGATATCACACAGTTTAATGAGACTCCATAGTCCAATTCACATAGATTCACATTCGCCAATATTTGGCCTGAAGAGGTTTCCGGTGCACATACCTTCTACGAGGTATAGCTACTCCCACATTTTCAGAGCCCCCCTCTATCAGATCATCCAGTGTATAAATATTTCTTCTGCCTCTGACTCAAAGTTTCCCCCTTTCTTAACGATAACTGAAGTTCATCAGGAAGCTATTAAGATGTTGAGATGAGATCCATGGGTACATTGTATAATGATCCTCCATGTAGGGATCCTACAATGATTTTTTCGGGGTCCCTGAGTTCCAAAGTAGATGACACGATTGTCAAAACTTCATGTCCCTCACAACCGCTGAGCAGGTCACCAGACCTGATCATCTCAGCTTGTACAATTTGGATCCGGTTAGCCTGAAACTATAGCTACTCTTAGCAGTCCTTGAACGCCTTTCATCTGCAAAATTGTGCTAGCTGGTTAAACAAAAAAAAGGATCTGTAAAGGCCGAAACGTAGCCGGCGGTTAACAGGGCCATGGCATACTGACTAGGGTTCTCCAAATCGATTTGCTCATTTCTAGTGTATGCCTCTCAATAAATTTGACACTTTACTAAAGCAAACTAATGTTTAATCCTGACATGAAACACCATAAAGCCCCATTCTGATATCGAAACCAGATTTCAATCTCGGGAATTTCTGCCACAGATCTGCAGAAATCACACGTGCAGCTTTTGGGGCAATTTTTGACCAAAACACGAAAGGAGGCTCAAAAACTGCATCGAAACCTGTGTGACTGCCGCCGTGTAGAACAAAGCTGCGGCACGGCGGCGTGTGATCACAGTGTTGGCTGCTAAATATAAATGAACTTAAACACTCGGCGATATCATTGTGTATATGACGGAGACTTACTGCACATCCTGCACCCGAAGGGTTAGATGATTATTTCTCTAATTAGTCTTTTTACAATCTACCTGCAATGATTAAAAATAAGTCACCTTTCAGTGTTCTGTGCTTGGCTCGTACGTGTAAAGTGCTCGGTCCCATTCAACCCGCAGATGATCATTATGACCCTTATTAAATAAATCCTTGCATTACTCCGGGCAAGATCTACGAAAATAGCAATGTTTTGTCTATTGTCAATCAGAGAAGTAAATGTTAATGAGTCGATGGTTTCTGCATAAATTAAGCCTCATTAGTTTAATGTGAAAGTGGCTTGAGAGCTTGTGTGAATGTGTAAGCGAGATCCTTGTGTTAAGAAGGACCCGGCTTATGTATTGTGCAGGCGATGGAAAATATTGGTGCTTTATGAACGCGGCATATTTGGGATGGGGCTGTGGCTATAGAGGTCGTGCACGGGGTTTTGTGAATCGGCGCTCGGAGCTAGTGTTTTGTTTACCGTCCTCGTAGACATAAAAGGAGCCTGAAGTAATTGGGAGAAACCAACTAAAACTGAGAGGAAACTGCAGATCTGTCTTTGTACGGTCTATTTCTGCCTGGTTAGATCATGTTTTTGTTTTAATCGCAATTTCCTCTCTCTCTCGCCTGAATCTTTACATTGCTATTATGATAATGGGGAGCCAAGCGTCCATTAAAAGTAAACCATATGTTCGCCGGCTTGCTGTGAAATAAAAAGACGTATATTGTCCCCCGTTGCCAAGGCAACACTTTCATTCGTTTTGTCAGGGTTGGGCCCGATCATTTAAATTGCAAGTAAACAAGCATCCTAGCGTTGCCACATGGGTAATATTTACAGTGTCTCTGTTGCTAAACAATGACAAAATGAAGGATTTTTTTATTCCATTTTGTTCCACGTGAATACGACGCCGTCTCAGGGTCTTGTTGTGCTCGGGGCTTCGGCAATAATACAATGGTTCAATGTAATAGTGTACGTCTGTGTTCTGTGCCATAGACCACATTATTTACCACACAGATCAGATCAGCCTGAAGGCAACGTTCACACCTGTATTTGTGGTCCGACTATTTTCTGTAAAAAAACTGACCACCTTCGCGCCAATGCTTATTCAATGGTGGCTGTTCAGATGACCATTATTTTTCATGGACTGAATGTTCAGGTGAAAAAAAAAGCGGCGTGAGACTCCGCTATTAAGGCCCCCTTCACACGTCAGTGATTCTGGTACATATCTTGCAGTTTTTATACATACCAGAATCACAGACATACACAGACCCATTAAAATCAATTGTTGTGTGCACACACCAGTGATTTCTCATTGACCATGTGTCTGTGCAGTGCATACGCGTGTCCATGTGTTCTGCATGTGTGACGCCCTGGACTAGCCAGGCAGTCACATACATACCAACACACACACCCCCACCCTAGGCAGTTACAACAGTCAATCAAAAATCCTTGTTGCCTCCCTCCAGAGTCTGATGTCCACACCAGGTGGTTCGGAGCCAGGCGGTTGGCCCCTCCCACCGAGGAGTTCACAGGCCTGGAGGCGGGAAAAGTTTGAGTTTAGTCTTGGAGGTGAAAGTAGGAGGACACGAACTGCAAGTGTCTGGGTTGGAGCCCAGACACTGACAGCAAGGTTGGTAGACGGTGGTGGCCATCTGCAGGAGTGGAACTCCGCAGAGCCGTAAGGACCGGGGTCAGGCGTCGGCCCGCCGGTACCGGACCGGGGAACGGAGTAAAGCTAAGCACACAGGCAGGGCCATCAGACCCCGACCAGGCCTGGAGCAGCCATCAATAGTCAAATCCGAATGTGACAGGAACCCCAGGGGTTTCCTAACAACCAAGTCCCGATAGAAGGCAACCGTCCACCCAGAGAGGATATACAGCCACCGCCACAGGCTAGAGATCCAAGGGCCAGCGCCTGCGGGCAAAATGGGCTCCTACGGCACCTATACACCAGGGAGCGGACTACCGGTGGGCAACCACAGGAGTCAAGAATATTATCAAAAGCGCAGGAAAAGACAGCCACCATCAGCCATCCGGGGAGAGCACAACAACAACACTGCAGCCGGCTGCGGGACCCGTCCATCCAGCCATTTTGGTTTACCTACGACTCTGTCAGTGATTGTCTGAGTGAGTACACCAGTGCCGTCCGGCACTGCGCCGCGCAGTCCCTGCACCCCAGCCATTCGGCCTCCCCGTTACACCATCGGGCCCCGGGATCACCAACCCCCCTACCCACGGAGGTGACAACATCCCAGCTGCACCCTACCATCTCTCCCGGGATCCCCGTTACCAGCAGCGGTGGTGCAGTTATCACCACGACTCGTGGGTGGCATCGCGAACAATCTCCCTAAACATACCATCCCCATTTCACTCACGGGTGAGAAGCGCTGCTCGAGTCCCCGGGTCCGGTCCACCGCTCGAGCCACCGAGCAGCAGCAGCAGAAGCACCGGACCAGAGCGTGGCAAGCGCGTCCCTCTGCCCAGGACATATGGAGACAAGTCCGTTTTTCTCTGGCATCACTGATGTCTCACGGACCACACAGTGGTGAGACCAGTCTTCAGTCACCGCTGTCTCCCGCTTCCAGGCCGGCTAATTATGCTCATGAATATTCACTGCACAGCCGATCTGGAAAGTAACAGCAGCGGTGAGACAGCAGCGACCGGAGACAGGAGAGCCAGAGGCATCAGCACCATGGACCACAGCGACGTGGACAGGTGAGTATTATTGACTGATCTCAAAGTATTATCACACGTGTGCCAAAATCACGGTGCATGGAGGGACATACGTACCTTTAACATGTCAGTGAAAAAAAATGTGTGGTTTTCGAATTTGTGTGGTTTGCAGGAGGCCCAAGTCTGTGGATGCAGCTTAAAAAAAATGCCACAGGCTAGAGATCCAAGGGCTAGCGACTGCGGGCAAAACGGGCTCCTATGGCACCTATACGCCGGGGAGCAGACTACCGGTGGGCAACCACAGGAGTCAGAACATTTCTAAAAGGTGCAGGGAAAAAAAAAACAGCCACCATCAGCCATCCGGAGAGAGCACAACAACAACACTGCAGCCGGCTGCGGGACTCGTCCATCCGGCCGTTTTGGTTTACCAGAGACTCTGTCATTGATTGTCTGAGTGAGTACACCAGTGCCGTCCGGCACCGCGCCGCGCTGTCCCTGCAACCCTGCACCCCAGCCATCCAGCCTCCCAGTTACACCACCGGGCCCCGGGATCACCAACCCCCTACCCACGGAGGGGACAACATCCAAGCTGCTCCCTACCATCTCTCCCGGGATCCCTGTCACCAGCAGCAGTGGTGCCATCTTCACCACGTCCCGTGGGTGGCGTCACGAATACTCTCCCTAACCAAACCATCCCTTTTCACTCACGGGTGAGGAGTGCTGCTCGAGTCCCCGGGTCCGGCCCACCGCTCGAGCCACTGAGCAGCAGCAGCAGAAGCCCCGGACCAGAGCGTGGCGAGCGCGTCCCCTCCGCCCTGCGACAGACCCATTAAATACATCCATGTTTATATGCGGGTTTGTGTGCTCCACATGGCGACATATCCATTTTTATTCGGCAGCATGATGTCACACGGACCACATGCTGATGTGATCCGTGTGACCCGTTCCAGAGAAAACACAGGTCACAAACAAAGAATGTTATACTAACCTGTCTCTGGCGCTGCTGTCTCTACTCTTACTTCCAGGTCCCACTCATTATGCTTGTTTTGCCGTCAATCCATGTTTTTCATTGTTTGCTTTGCTGTAGACTAATGTTTCCTTTACTAGGTTGTACTTTAGCTCCCTATAGTGACCAAATTTTAGTAGCACCAGCCTTGTGTTTCATGTTCCCGTTCTCCTCCCCCTTGCGGAGCATTAAGGGTAGGAAGCCTCCATTTCCTGCTGACTCACAAACAGAGGACATTCTCCATTTTATCCCCGTGTGATAGGATTGCTGGAAAGGAAATATATGTTTTTTGTTGCGATCTGCAGCTCCGGACTCTCCAATGTTAGATAGCTGCATGTATTGTTAGGTTTAAGCTACCTTACATCTATATTGTGAGGCTCTGTATGTATGTTCCCTGTTATATTATGCACATACTGATTGTACATATCTTATTGTTCCAGTTTCACCTAACAAACATCTACTAATGTTCAATAAATACAGACTTCCTTCAAGCAACAGTCTCCTTATTGCTATAGTGGATAAAAGTTTGGCTGCCTGTTAATCTTCTTATGCCTAAGGGCACGTGTAGGGAGGATAGAACAATGTTCATTGCATATTCACTGCACTCACTGTGGATCTAGAAGCAACAGCAATGCCGGAGACAGCAGTGCTGGACATAGGAAAGTATACCAGCTCATGGTGTCCATGTGATATCCGGATGTCACACGGATAGCACAGGGACCGCACCCGTAACACACACACATGCACATACATACACACCTACATCACGGACCGTGAAACACGTGTGTTTTATGCAGACGTGTAAAAGAGGCCTAAGGCAAAGAAAGAAAAATGGACCATGTTGAAGTATATAATGGACACATTCGTCAAGAACGATCATTTCTCTTTATACGATATGAATACAATAAAGTAGAAAGTGGTTCTTCTGCTCTGTCTTGTAAGCAAACGATGACTGATATATAAACCTGTTAAATTTTATCTACTCGTTTTGAGACGATCTGTCCTGTTCTTCAGCATAAACCGTAAGTTTATGGTTTTATCCTGAAGAAGAGGCCAGATCACCTTGAAATACATTGACAAATAAACCTTTTAAATTTATCTGACTCATCGTTTGGTTACATAGCAGCGCAAAGGAACCACTCTCTACCTTCTTATATTCCGGCTTGGTGTCTCTACATGGATCTGCAGCACCCTTTATGCCTACATAGTGCTTGTGTCTCACAACTTAAACCACCCCAGGTGATAAATTAATCCATCCTGTCACCCCTGTTTCATCAGGTATCACCCTATTGCGCTTTTTTTATTTTCACCTTTAGTTCACTTCTCTTTAGAAGGCTGGATTCACACGATTGTATGGCATCCGATGTGAGTGAATTGTATGCAATATGCTAATGACGCTCGTCTCCCGCTGTGCTGCGAGCGTGAGCCGAGTGTCAAGCAACTGTGATCCGAGAGGGAGGGATTAATCTCCCCATCAAATCCATTGTCAGCTGATGTGATTATCGCAGTCCGATGTTTCACTCGCACCCATAGACTTGTATTGGTGCGAGTGACACGGCCCTACCTGACAATCGCAGCATGCTGCAACTTTTCTCGCATCCAGAATCTGGATGAGAAAAAGCTGACCATCTGCTCTCCCTCATTGAATAACATTGGTCCGAGTGCAATGTGAGATGTTCTCGCATCGCACTCGTCCAATTCATACGCTTATGTAAGTGTACCCCAAGTCATATGATAGAACCTGCAGGAAGATGCATTTTACAAGGAACATCCACATTCTGGATTTACTGCGGAAAAGGTCTACAGGCAAATCCACAGAGGACGATTCTCACCAAGTTTTGCTGATATTACTGCAGATTCTCCCTGCAGATTTTAGCAATAAATTTAACCCCTTGAGAACCAGGCCAGAAAGGGCCTCCATGAACAGTTAATGTTTGTTTTTGCCTGCTTTTCAGCAGTCATAACATTTTTTAAAATTGTTTTATTGACTTGGCTCGGTTTTATACTTTGTGTTGTTTTGGGGTACATTACTGATTTTGTGGCACCCTGGACAAGCCAGGTCGTCACAGGTACTGCAACAACACACCCCACACCCCGAGATAGGCACATCAGTCACACACAAATCCTTGTTGCCTCCCTCCAGGGGCTGATGTCCACACCAGGTGGGGTGGAGCCAGGCGGTTGGCCCCACCCACTGAGGAGTTCACAGTCCTGGAG
This sequence comes from Anomaloglossus baeobatrachus, assembly GCF_048569485.1. Classification (NCBI taxonomy): domain Eukaryota; kingdom Metazoa; phylum Chordata; class Amphibia; order Anura; family Aromobatidae; genus Anomaloglossus; species Anomaloglossus baeobatrachus. The sequence goes on along the minus strand of NC_134364.1, from coordinate 80,855,878 downwards.
GCGGAAAAGGAAGTTAGTTAAGCTCGGGCAGAGCTAGAGAAGAGTCAGGGAGAGTGAAAGTGAAGGAGCAAGAAGTGGTAGTTGAGGAGAAAGAGCAGACTGACCGTGTCCGGGTACGTGGCCCGAACACATACAGCAAGGTTGGCAGACGGTGGTGGCCGTCTGCAGGAGTGGCCTCATCGACGCGGAACCGTAGGGCCGGGGCTGGGCGGTGGCCCACCGGTACCGAACCGGGGAGCGAAGAGAAGCCAGCACAAACCGGCAGGGCCTACGGACCCCGACCAGGCTTGGAGTCGCCGTTAAACTGGTCAAATCCGTTAGCGACCGGAACCTCCGGGGTTTCCAAGCAGCAAAGACCCGACTGAAGGCAACCGTCCAAACTGAGAAAGGGAAATACAGCTACCGCCACAGCTAGAATTCCCAGGGCCAGAGCCTGCGGGCAAAAGGAGCTCCTCCGGCACACATCCAAGCTGGGGAGCGGGTTACCGGTGGGAAGCCATCGAGACCGAAGACACAAACAGGTGCAGGGAAAGGCAGCCACCACCACCCGTCCGGGAGTAACCACCGCAGCCGGCTGCGGGACCCGTTCATCCAGCCGTTTGTTTTACCGGAGACTCTGTATTCATCATTGGCTGAGTGAGTACCACCGTGCCGTCAGGCACCGCGCTGCCCCCGCGACCCTGCACCTTGCCATCCCTGCCTCCCAGTCTCACCTCACTGGGCCCCGGGAACCACCAACCCCCCCTACCCACGGAGGGGAGAGAAACATCTCGGCTGCTCCCTGTCATCGCTCCCAGGATCCCCGTCCAGAGCAGCGGTGGTGTCCCAACCTCACCACAAACCGTGGGTGGCGTCACGGACCATACCCTCCAACCCAAACCACCCCTTTCACTCACGGGCGAGGAGCGCCGCTCGAGTCCCCGGATCCGGCCCACCGCTTGAGCCACTGAGCAGCGGCGAGCAAGCAGCAGTCCAGAGCCGGACCCGAGCGCGGTGAGCGCAGCGGCCCCCCTCCCCGCCCGCGATAATTTTCTGTCTAAAATCTCAGTCTGCAATCATTAATTCTCATCTTGCCCTCTATATCAGAAGAATGAATGAGCAGATACTGAGTGTAAACTGCATTTACACACACATTTATGACAAATCAGACCAATGTTACAGAAGAAGAAATTGGTTTAGTTAAGATCCCCACACACATTACATGAACGTCGGCCAGCCTCACAGATATGGGTTGGCTTGACCATCAGTATAATGTGTCTCCCGACTCTCCTGAGAGGTGATAAGGGTCACTGATGTCTGATTTCGGACTGATCTTTTTGTTCTTGGTGAGATAAGCCACCAGCATATGAGTGTCAGTGTGACGCTCTGGCCTAGCCAGGAAGTCACAGACAACACCATACACCCCTTTCCCTGGACAGGTCACACCGGTCACAGATTAAACCCTTGTTGCCACCCTCCAGGGTTGATGTCCACACCAGGTGGGGCGGAGCCAGGCAGTTGACCCCGCCCACCGAGGAGTTCACAGGCCTGGAGGCGGGAAAACATGGTAGTCAGTCCAGTTGTGGGCAGTAGAGTGAGAGGAGTGAAACTGTTGGTGTCTGGGTTGGAGCCCAGGCATTTCCAGCAAGGTAGGCAGACGGTGGTGGCCGTCTGCAGGAGTTGGTGAAGGTCAGCGGAACCGTAGGACCGGGGTCGGGCGGTGGCCCGCTGGTACCGAACCGGGGAGCCGATTGGAGCCAAGCACCAGGCAGGGTACTCAGACCACGACTAGGCTCGAAGCCAACCTTTAGTCAAATTTACTGATTGCGGTCTGGACCTCAGGGGTTCATTCCCACCCAAGTCCCGATTGAAGACAAAAGCCCAACCGTTCTGGATAAGAGCCACCGCCACAGGGCCAGCGTCTGCGAACGAACGGGCTCCTCCGGAATGTATACGTCGGGCAGCGGACTACCGGTGCCCAGGCATTGGAGTCAAGATACAAAACACAGGTGCAGGGAAACGACAGCCACCATCAACCCATCCAGGGAGAACACCGCAGCCGGCTGCGGGCCCTGTCCATCCAGCCATTTGGTTTACCAGAGACTCTGTCCATCTGTGTTGGAGTGAATACACCTGTGCCATCCGGCACCGCGCTGCACTGCACCGCAACCCTGCACCCTGCCAAAACTCATCCTGAAGAACCCTCCCTCCTACCGAGCCCCGGGACCAACAGCCCCTACCCACGGAGGGGTCAACATCTAGCTGCTCCCCGCCATCGCTCTCGGGAACCCCGTCACCAGCAGCGGTGGTTCCCACCATCACCACAACCCGTGGGTGGCGTCACAAACTCTATATGTCCTGAAAAGTCCGATTCCTCCCTTTTTCAGTCGTGGGCGAGGAGCGCTGCTCGAGCCTCGGGTCCGGCCCACTCGAGCCATCGAGGAGAAGGTACCGGATCCGAGCGCGATCTCCCCGAGCAGCCCCCGTGACGGGGAAACTGGCCCCCGCCCCCGACATCAGCAACTCTTGTAGAAAACACAGGAGCTCGTGGCTGTGTATGGAGGAGTAGGAACAGATAGCTGTCAGCCAAATAACAGGATGAACCATCATTCAGCCAACAGCTATCTATTGTGAATGGGATTCTTTAGCCATTAAAAATAGCATATATTCTAGTTTTCCTAATCTGCTGTAATCATCCTAAAATATAACCTTCCTATGCCTTACAATTGTATTGTCTTTCAAATATCTGCTTACTTGCTACAATCACTGGGATTGTCAGACAGATATTTAACCACATCAGATCAATTTTCTGGCAGATTAGACAAATTTCCATCAGCTCAAATGTGCATTTAGACACAGACATTTTGGTTTGATTGTACAGAAATTGGTCAGGTGTTTGTACGTGTAAATACACCCTAAGGGCTGACTTACACTGGCTGACTAGCAGAAACGAGTGTTCTTAGGAACACTCAATTCCTGATAATTAAGCATTGTAAACAGGCTGCCAGTCATCCTGAAAATGAGTAAAACACTCGTTTGTTGAGTAAAATGATTTTTAAGCTTGCTTAAAAGGGAATCTGTCACCAGATTTGGGGCCTATAACCTGCGGCCACCACCAGTGGGCTCTTATATACAGAATTCTAACATGCTGTATATAAGAGCCCAGGCCACTGTTTAGAACGTAAAAATCACTTTATAATACTCACCTAACGGTCGGTGAGGTGCAGACCGGTCTGATGGTTGTCTCCGTTCTCTAGGTCCAGTGCCTCCTCTTTCGGCTATCTTTGTCCTCCTTCTGAAGCCTGGGTGCATGAGGCATCCTACATCATCCACACTAGCCGGCATTGAGGTCCCGAGCAGGTGCACTACAATACTTTGATCTGCCCTGCTCAAGATAGATCAAGGTGCGCCTGCGCAGGACCGCAATGCCGGACCCGGAAAACAGAGACACCCATCTGACCGGTCTGCACCGCACCAACCATTAAGTGAGTATTATAAAGTGATTTTTATGTTCTACACAGCAGGCTGGGCTCTTAGAATGCTGTAAATAAGAGCCCACTGGTGGTGGTGGTGGGGGGGGGGGGGTCGCAGCTTATAGTTGCCAAATCTGGTGACCGGTTCCCTTTAAAAACCAGCATTCTCTGTGGCACATTGTACTATGTAAACAGTATATGTCCTCATTGGACTTGTACTGATAGCTAGTATACTAACAGAGAAATAAGATTGTGAAAAACTAGTTGAAAGATGATATTCAAAGAAAATAGAAATACTAAAAAGGTTGTCCAATATCATGTCTCAGGTTTGGGACTCAAACTGGTGACCTTGTGGAGCGTGATCAGATTCTGTCTATGCCGAGCCACAGCCTGATCAGTTTCTGTCCAAATTCTGATGGTATTTTGCTTTTATCCCTTTGGTTTGTGGTTAGGTCAGGTGTTCTCAATTGCTCATTTTCTCTGTACTATCACATCTCTATCAAACTCCTTCATGGTCGCCATCTTTGGAGACTCCTAGACATAGCAAAGGAAATCTGGGAAGCCAAGGTTTCACTGAACAGGAGCGTCAAACATGTGGCACAGATGCAGGTAAGGATTGTGGAGGTGATGCCGATCATGAAGGAAAGTCTTCTGGCGCAAGAGGCCCAGGCAAGAGTATTTAATCATTCGGCAAGGTGAGACCATTCAATCCTGGAGACAGAGAGTTAGTAATAATTCCTAATGGAGGAGGCCAAATACTTAAGCTGTATTGTCGGTAAGGGCGACATCAAGCCGCAAGTAAATAAAGTGGAAGCAATGCAAAATTGTCTGCAGTCGCTTTCAAAGAAGCAGTTTAATGCGTTTCTGGAAATTGTAGGATACTGTCGGTGGTTTATACCGAATTTTATCATAACTGCACCCATGACTACTCTCCTTAAGGGCACAAATGCGTTTAAATCCAAGGGAACTTCAGAAGTGGAGATGGCTTTCCAGGATTTGAAGCTAGTCCTGTGGAAACAGCTGGTCTTGGTGCCACCTGACTTCAATAAGCAATGTGTGGTCCAGACAGATACCTCAGAGGTAGGGTTGGGAAGCGTATTGTCTCAGGCAATAAATGGTGAGGAACATCTGATTCTATAAGGGGTGCTTCACACACAGCGAGCTCGCTGCCGAGATCGCTGCTGAGTCACGCTTTTTGTGACGCAGCAGTGACCTCATTAGCGATCTCGCTGTGTGTGACACTGAGCAGCGATCTGGCCCCTGCTGCGAGATCGCTGCTCGTTACACACAGCCCTGGTTCGTTTTCTTCAAAGGCGCTCTCCCACTGTGACACACAGATCGCTGTGTGTGACAGCGAGAGAGCGACAAATGAAGCGAGCAGGGAGCAGGAGCCGGCGTCTGACAGCTGAGGTAAGCTGTATCCAAGATAAACATCGGGTAACCAAGGTGGTTACCCGATATTTACCTTAGTTACCAGCCTCCGCAGCTCTCACGCTGCCTGTGCTGCCGGCTCCGGCTCTCTGCACATGTAGCTGCTGTACACATCGGGTTAATTAACCCGATGTGTACAGCAGCTAGGAGAGCAAGGAGCCAGCGCTAAGCAGTGTGCGCGGCTCCTTGCTCTCTGCACATGTAGCTGCATTACACATCGGGTTAATTAACCCGATGTGTACTGTAGCTATGAGAGCAAGGAGCCAGCGCTCAGTGTGCGCGGCTCCCTGCTCCCTGCACACACAGCTAAGCGGTGTGCGCTGGTAACTAATGTAAACATCGGGTAACCATACCCGATGTTTACCTTAGTTACCAGTCTCCGCAGCTTCCAGTCGGCGGCTCCGTGCAAGCGCAGCATCGCTTGCACGTCGCTGCTGGCTGGGGGCTGTTCAATGGTCGCTGGTGAGTTCTGCCTGTTTGACAGCTCACCAGCGACCATGTAGCGATGCAGCAGCGATCCTGACCAGGTCAGATCGCTGGTCGGATCGCTGCTGCATCGCTAAGTGTGAAGGTACCCTAACTGAATAGGAAACTCTTGTCCTGCAAAAAAGAACTATGATATCATGGAGAAAGAGTGCTTGGCCATTAAATGGGCGTTTGACATTTGAAGTACTACCTGTACACCAAACGTTCAGGCAAGTGTCAGATCATGCGCCACTGAGATGCATGAGGGAAAAGAGAAAGCATGCCCATGTAACTAGGTGGTTTCTAGAGCTCCAGGATTTTAGTTTCTATGTAGAGCATAGGCCCGGTAACTTACATGGTAATACAGATGCCCTGTCAAGGCTTCCCTGTTTAGTCACTGAGGGTGCCAAAACCCCTAGCTTTCGACAGAGGGTGTGGGGGTGGGGGGGGTGGGAGGGTTATGCAAGATGGTCACTGGAAAAATCCTGGAGGGGAGATATGTTTCACTGAGGTTGTCAGCCTCAATGATGTGAGCCCTGAAATATACTGCAACATGTTAAATGTTGAGAGGATTAATCAGTCATCCTAAGGGCTGGGTTTGTGAACAGCTAAGAGTTGGGTGGGGCAGCTGTTCACATATCTCCATCCTAGGGTTTTGTCCAGGAGGTAAAAGGAAGGTCTCTGGATTCCCTCAGAGTCTGTGTAGGGAGGTGAGCAGACCTTCTAATGCTATGTTCATACTGAAGGAACTAAGCCTTTTCCTTTGTGGACGGACCACGCATTGTATAGGGTAAGTTCCCACACTGCGTTTTTTTGATGCTGCATTTTTGTGTGTTTTTTTGCTGCAAAACATGCACAAAAACGCCCCCACGACAAAAAAAGCGTATGCGTTTTTACCGCGTTTTGGTGCGTTTTTTGTTGCATTTTTGCTCACTGCGTTTTTATGCGTTTTGTTATGAGTGACCAATGCCATTAAAGATTGTTGAAAAAAACAAAAAAGGATCTGATGTAATTTCCTTCTTCAATATGTTCTTCATTCTCCACTAGTGTATGCAGGAGAGCAGACAGCTGCAGAACTACAAGGCTCAGCATGCTCCATCCAGGACTGTATACTGGAGGGAGAGACAGGGGGAGCAGAACTAGAAGGCTCAGCATGCTCCATTAACTAGTCTATGCAGGAGAGTTGACAGCAGCTGCAGAACTACAAGGCTCAGCATACTCCATCCAGGACTGTATGCAGGAGTTTTTTGCCCAAAAGAAGAAAAAAAAAAAAAAAAAAAAAGACGTGGGCTTCGCCATATTTTTGCATGCTAGCCAGGTATAGCAGGCAGGTACGGGCTGCCCCCAACCCCCAGCTGCCTATTTGTACCCGACTGGGAACTAAAATTATAGGGAAGCCCTTTTTTTTTTTTTTTAATTTCATGAATTTCATGAAATAAATTTAAAAAAAAAAAAATAAATAAATAAATGACGTGGGCTTCGCCCAATTTTTGAGTCCAGCCAGGTACAACTAGGCAGCTGGGGATTTGAATCCGCAGTGCAGAGTGCCCAAGCTTTCTGGGCACCCCAGCTGCGAATTACAGTCCGCAGCCACCCCAGAAAATGGCGCTTTCATAGAAGCGCCATCTTCTGGCGCTGTATCTAACTCTTCCAGCTGCCCTAATGCCGTGTGGTTCACTGGGTGATGGGATTAGAGCTAGCTGTATATTATCAGCTGGCCCTAAGCCCGAAATTCATGGTGTCACGCCAATATTAGACATGGCCACCATGAATTTCTAGTAAAGATAAAAAAAAAAAAAAAACACAACACACAGAAAAATATTTTTATTAGAAATAAAACACAACACAATTAGTGACTCCATCTTTATTGATATAAAAGAACCCCCCATCCGCAGTAATCCTGGGTCAAGGGGACCGCGCCGTCCAATCCGGATCCAATATCATCTGATCAGTTTGCTGGAAGGCAAAGCGATCAGATGATGTGTCAGGGTCAAGGATGTGAATCACATCACACATCAGCTGATTGTATAAAAGCCGTTTATACAATCATCTGATGCATCAGAGCAAAAAAAAAACAAAACACGTCTGTGCAGACTCCCGTCCGATCGCTCCAGGAGCAGCCGGTAATCAGTGATGCTAACGGCATCAGCTGATAGTTTAAGCCGGCCGGGCAGTAAAAAGCCGGCCTCACCGCGAGACTTACAATTAGCTGATGCGTCAGGTGCCGCATCAGGTGATCACCGCCAGGTCCTGCATCTATCGGAGGTGTCCAGGGAGTCTGCACACAGCCGGCACAGGGGTGGCGGTACCGGGAAGAGGAGCTGGGAACGGACATGGCACCGGGACTCTGCAGACAGGTGAGTATGACTTTTTTTTTCTACTGTTCATGTTTGATTTCGCAGCTGCTTCCACCTCCCGTCCGAACATGGCACCACACGGGAGCGGACATGGTGCCGGATGGGAGGTGGAAGCAGCGGTGGCGGTACCGGGAGGATTCATGCTTCTGTGTTTACCAAAAGAAGGAATCCTCTTCCTGTACATGTCACTTTACTACCCACCCCTTGCGTTTATAGCTGCGTTTTTAGTTATAGAAATGCACTAAAATGCAGCTATATTTGCAATTTGCGTTTTTAATATTGCGATTTTGAACATCTCATTGAACTCAATGGGTGGAAAACGCAGTGAAAAACGCAAAACTAATTGACATACTGCGTTTGTGGGCACCACAAAATCGCAGCTAAAAAAAAAACAAAAAACGCTGTGTGCAGACAGCAAAAATGAAAACTCAGACTTTGCTGGGGAAGCAAAGTCATGCAGTTTTCTGAGCAAAAACGCACCGAAAAACGCTGCGAAAAACGCACTGCGCACATAGCCTTAATAACTGTCTCTTTTTTATGCTGGACAGTCTGTTGGTTTGTTTTACTTTTGTCCTGGTTTATGATTTCTTAATAAACCAGTAGTGGATTTAAGCAAAAATCATTCCTGTGTCTACCTCTATAAGCAGCCAAGTGAGCCGATCTACCACACCACGTTTTACATTCATGGCACTTCTAGACTGGAATGTGATGTTGGCTCTGTCTCATGGCACCCGCTTCTACCAGACATCTATGACATAGCCTGTGGTTTGGAGGGTGGTAACACAACCTGTTTGATAGGTTGTTGCTTGAGATTCAACACTTCATCATTGGCTGTTTCGTTTTGCAATTCATTAACTATATACGTTGCGTTTTTTTTCTGCATTTTCGCAGCGTTTACAACTGCACTGTGTCATTGACAAAATGCATGCATTGTGCTTCCCCAGCAAAGTCTATGAGAATCATGCAAAATCTGTGTGCACGATGCTTTTTGATTGTCAAAAATTTGACAAAATCTCTGCATTTAGAAAAGCAGCATGTCAATTCTTTTGTCCGTTTTGGCTGCATTCTACACCCATTGAAATCAATGAGTTGTAGAAAAACACTGCCAAAATGTTAAGCAGTGCGTTTGCACTGCATTTTTGTTGCGATCTGCATGTTTTTTTGACATAAAGGCAGGTCTTTCGTCTTTCTCTGTCGATCGGTCTGTCGGTCGGTCTGTCGGTCGGTCTCTCTCCATGTCTCTCTCTCTCTGTCCATGTCGGTCTCTCCCTCCCATCCCCGCTCTCATACTCACCGATCCACGATCACCGGAGCAGCGCTGCATGGCGTTCACACTGTGGCAGCTTTTCCTCTTTTGAAAATACCGGCCGCTCAATCCATCTTGTATTCCCTGCTTCCCTCACCCACCGATGCCTATGATTGGTTGCAGTCAGACACGCCCCCACGCTGAGTGACAGCTGTCTCACTGCAACCAATCACAGCCGCCGGTGGGCGTGTCTATATCGAGCAGTAAAAAAAAAAAAAAAAAAAAAAAAGAAAGACGTGCGGGCCCCCCACAATTTGGATACCAGCCAGGGTAAAGCCACACGGCTGAAGGCTGGTATTCTCAGGATGGGGAGCTCCACGTTATGGGGAGCCTCCCAGTCTAACAATATCAGCCAGCAGCCGCCCGGAATTGCAGCATCCATTAGATGCGACAGTCCCGGGACTCTACCCGGCTCATTCCGAATTGCCCTGGTGTGGTGGCAAATAGGGTAATAAGGAGTTAGTGGCAGCTATGGGTTGCTGCCATTAAGTCCTAGGTTAATCATGGCAGGAGTCTTCCCGAGATACCTTCCATGATTAATTTGTAAGTTAAAGAAAAACACACACATCTAAAAAATCCTTTATTTGTAAAGAAAGACAAAAAAACGCCCTCTTTCACCACTTTAACCCCTCAAAAACACCTCCAGTTCCGACGTAATCCACGCAAGGTCCCACGCCGCTTTCAGCTCTGCTACATTGGAAGCTGACAGGAGCGGCGGTATTCAACTGTGAGCTCCATGCAGCAACTGAAGTGAGTTGTGCGATCAGCTTTGCTGTCACTGAGGTTACTCGCGGCTACCGCTCTCAGGTGGAGGACTGCAGCTGTGGCCGTAAGTAACCGGAGTGAAAGCACAGCTGATCACGTGGCTCACTACAGTCACTAAGGGGATTTGCGATCACAGGTGAGTCCTTCACGTGTGACCGCAAATCAAGCCGCGACACACGCACAGAGCTGCGCGATCACAATGAAGTCGGGTGAAGATCATCTGAGTTCATTCAGATCGTGCGGCTCTGTCTCGCAGCCAGCCATGCTCTTTTTGACAGTGCGGTCACACTTGGCTCTGCTGCAAGTCTATGGGGATGCTGCAGAGTCGAGGGGGACCGCACTGTCAAAAATGTGCATTCTGGATGTTTTTCCCATTCGATCTATGGCAGAGCAAGCATCCAGAACGCATGAATTCTCCAGGAATATGCGCACATGGCGTTCTGCAGAATGCATATCAGAACGCAGCTTTTTCGGCTGCGTTCTGAGACACATATGCAGTGACTTACGCTCTGCGGAATAGAACGTAACGTGCGCATATAGCCTATAACACACAAAAAGTGAAAACGTTTATATACTTATCTCTGCTTGTCCAAACAAAGAGCCTCATGGTCATAGCTTAGAGTCTCATTGTGGGCAGCACCAGACGGGGTATAGATTAACCCTCCAGTGTGGCCCTGAGACAGCACACTCCAGGAACAATTCAAAAAACAAGAGCACTAGGAGTTTTAGTGCAAAAGTAGAAATTTATTATAAATATCGTTAAATACCAACAATTTGTATAGAGGACATATAGCGAGCAAAATAGAGGGATTAAGTACCCGGATCCCAAGAACCACACTGAGAAAGTCTTATATAAGGTCAAGGTATCAGAGCTGAAGCAGGCCAGCCTGTAGGCAATCTGAATGAGTGTAAAATGCTGAATCATAAAGATTCCATTGGTCAGTAAATATAACAGATCCTATACAAAGAGCCTGATTCAAAAAGAAGCACCCATGCTGATGCATACACTGTTACTAGATAAGGAAATATATATACAGTATTCGTAAAGTCACCAGAGCCTGAGTGCTTACCTAAGTGCAGTGGTGGTTAGAGGGATCCAGGCCAAGCCAGAGGGGACCTCCGACGGCCGTTTCGCGGTAAACACCGCTTCTTCCGGGAGGAGTAAGTGCAGTGAGGAGGGGAGCGCGCCATCCTTTTGAATATCCGCCACCGGGTCACGTGATGTAAATCACGTGACCGGATGCCAAGGGAGTCAGGGACGCCAGCGCAGCCGCACAGCGCGTTCCCGGACAGCGCATGAATGCGCGGGACACGCTGAAGAGAGCGCGGCGCCACCGCTCCCAGGCAACAGGGAGGACGCGGACGATGCGAAGCGCCAGGCTGAACCAGGAGGCACCCGTAGGTACCATATGGTCCAATAGGCGCCACACAAAGGCCGCGCCCCCCCTGGTGGCGAACTAAGAAAGGCAAAGATGGGACACATCTCAATAAAGATTTTTCAAAGTTTCTCTTTCCCCATTTATCTAATATAAAGGGGCATATGATCCACATAGATTTTCCTCTTTTGAAAATACCGGCCGCTCATTAATCCATCTTGTATTCCCTGCTTCCCTCACCCACCGATGCCTATGATTGGTTGCAGTCAGACACGCCCCCACGCTGAGTGACAGCTGTCTCACTGCAACCAATCACAGCCGCCGGTGGGCGTGTCTATATCGAGCAGTAAAAAAAAAAAAAAAAAAAAAAAGAAAGACGTGCGGGCCCCCCACAATTTGGATACCAGCCAGGGTAAAGCCACACGGCTGAAGGCTGGTATTCTCAGGATGGGGAGCTCCACGTTATGGGGAGCCTCCCAGTCTAACAATATCAGCCAGCAGCCGCCCGGAATTGCAGCATCCATTAGATGCGACAGTCCCGGGACTCTACCCGGCTCATTCCGAATTGCCCTGGTGTGGTGGCAAATAGGGTAATAAGGAGTTAGTGGCAGCTATGGGTTGCTGCCATTAAGTCCTAGGTTAATCATGGCAGGAGTCTTCCCGAGATACCTTCCATGATTAATTTGTAAGTTAAAGAAAAACACACACATCCAAAAAATCCTTTATTTGTAAAGAAAGACAAAAAAACGCCCTCTTTCACCACTTTAACCCCTCAAAAACACCTCCAGTTCCGACGTAATCCACGCAAGGTCCCACGCCGCTTTCAGCTCTGCTACATTGGAAGCTGACAGGAGCGGCGGTATTCAACTGTGAGCTCCATGCAGCAACTGAAGTGAGTTGTGCGATCAGCTTTGCTGTCACTAAGGTTACTCGCGGCTACCGCTCTCAGGTGGAGGACTGCAGCTGTGGCCGTAAGTAACCGGAGTGAAAGCACAGCTGATCACGTGGCTCACTACAGTCACTAAGGGGATTTGCGATCACAGGTGAGTCCTTCACGTGTGACCGCAAATCAAGCCGCGACACACGCACAGAGCTGCGCGATCACAATGAAGTCGGGTGAAGATCATCTGAGTTCATTCAGATCGTGCGGCTCTGTCTCGCAGCCAGCCATGCTCTTTTTGACAGTGCGGTCACACTTGGCTCTGCTGCAAGTCTATGGGGATGCTGCAGAGTCGAGGGGGACCGCACTGTCAAAAATGTGCATTCTGGATGCTTTTCCCATTCGATCTATGGCAGAGCAAGCATCCAGAACGCATGAATTCTCCAGGAATATGCGCACATGGCATTCTGCAGAATGCATATCAGAACGCAGCTTTTTCGGCTGCGTTCTGAGACACATATGCAGTGACTTACGCTCTGCGGAATAGAACGCAACGTGCGCATATAGCCTATAACACACAAGGTGAAAACTTTTATATACTTATCTCTGCTTGTGATGCCCTGGAACCCAGGGGTCACAGGTAACAACACCCACCACACAACACGCACACCCCCCATCCCTTGTGAGGACACATCAGTCACGAGAAAGGGAGACCTGATGCCTCCCTCAGGGCCAGTAGAGCACACCAGGTGGGTGGAGTCAGGCGGAAAGATACGCCCACCGAGGAGACTACTGTCCTGTGGCAGGAAATACAAGTGAGTTGAGTTTGAGCTGAGTTGTAGAGTGACAGTGACAGGAGGTGTAGAGGACCAGAGCTGTCAGGGACCCACGCTGGAGCCTGGGATCCCCGTAACATCAGGCTGGCAGACGGTGGTGGCCGCCTGCAGGAGTACCAGTATAGTGACCGGCGGAACCGTAGAAACCGGGTCAGGGTTGGAGCCCGCCGGAACTGAACCGGGGAGTCAACAGCTAATCTGAGCACCAGTAACCAGGTACTCAGACCACGTCCTAGCTTGGAAGCCACTGAGTTTAGGAAAATTCACTGATGATTGGAGTCTGGACCTCACGGGTTCATCCTCACCCAAAGTACCGAAAGAAGGCAACAGCCCACCGATACCGGGTGAGAGCCACCGCCAAGGGCCAAACATCCGACGGGCCAGCGCCTGCGGGCAATCAAGGGCTCTTCCGGCAGCTAAATTCCGGGGAGCGGGCTACCACTGCTCAGGCAGGGGAGCCAAAAGTCAAAAAAGAGGTGCAAGGGAAAGGGGCCACCATCAGCCTCACAAGGGACACAAGCAGCCGGCTGCAGGACCCGACCATACCCGAACTTTGGTTTACCAGTGACTCTGAGTGTGAATTAATAGTGAATACATCAGTGCCATCCGGGCACGACGTCGCACTGCAGGACGGCACCCTGCACCCCGACATCATCGCCCGTCCCACTGGGCCCCGGGACACACCACCCCTATGCACGGAGGGGCTAACATCCAGGCTGCGCCTTCAACACCGATCCCGGGAGCCCCCTTCACTCCAGTCACAGCGGTGGTGCATCCCGTCACCACGACCCGTGGGTGGCGTCACGACCCGTACAACGACAATGCGGTCCCCGGCTGCGAACCTCGTCCCACACCACCACCCCACTGCCTCCCCTTAACAGAGCGACGTGGCCCCCGGTCCAGAGGCGCTTGAGCCACCGACAACCCGAGCCCGGACCTCGAGCGGCTCGGCCCGGCAAGGGAGCGGCCGAGCCCCTCTCAGGGCGGTACATGCTTATCGGAGACCACTCACAATCAGGTGGGCTTAGAAGAAGGACTGCTAGTCTTAAAAGAGGTTGCTTCAAGTGGGAAGTTCCATTAATATCTTGTTTAGGAGAGAGGTCCATGGAATTTTTTAGACTAACATTGGAATTGTTTTATTCGAAGCAAAAAAAACAAAACACTGAGTAACGTGAATATTGTGCAAAAATATCTTCTGTAATGTGTTTTTATATTGCTTATCATCTACCCTTTACCGTACTACTGTTCTCCGTATCTTCTATTTCCCATCTTAAAATGCAACCCTTTTAGCTAATTATAAATATAAATACCTTTTGTATCTGGATCGCACAGTTAACTGTGAAATTCACACAGTAAATATACTTTTACTTGTGAAAAATCTAAGAAATTATGGGTAGCTTTGCAGATTTAATCACAGTGTTAATGTTAAGAGTTTATATCCCACATTCCCAGTAATTCCTGCATTCTGTAAGTAGAAGAAATAGTTTTAATATACATGATGGGACCCTATTTGGCACCTAATAATTATTTTCATTTTCACTGTTTCCATATTCCTATGATTTATAAAAGGGCTGGGAGGAGAAGGGGACACCTTGACCAATGTGGAGGCTATCAGAGTAACAAACTGCAGGAGCCATTAATTAAAGACTCTCTCCTATAAAGATTTCTTTATAATTAAATCTGTGTATATGTGCATGTAATGTAGTGTCAATGTATTAATATGCTCACCTACTGCGCTTTCTCTGGGATCCACCATTTCTTTGTCTTCTCATTGACATCACTGCTCTTCCGACTCTCTGGTTTACTCTAAGGTTTGTCAGTGGAGCCTGGTTCTGAGACTGGTTCTGAGCCTCGTTCTCATGCTCCATTGACTTACATTATAGAATCCACTCCTGGGTCAGGCAGAGTGCAGTGTGATCCGTCAGAGCGGTGACGTCAATCTATTAAAAGGTACATGAACACAATGTGTTGCTCAGGGAAGGGGGTACTCTGTCCTGGGCGGTTGCAAATGGAAATGGCACTCTGGTGGCCGTTGCCCGGTCCCAAGCCCTGGGGCTTCTCTTGTAAAAAGGGGTATTATTTAAAGTAGGGATGAAAGTTAGTGTATGTAACACCACCTGCGGGTTGCGGTTAAGGATGTAGAACTGCCGTTGCTGAATGTGAGTACGCCCAGGGCTGCTTGTGGTAGCAGCAATGATGTTGGGCCCTCCGCAGGTAGGGCCGTGCCTGGGAGTTGTGAAGGGCAATAACGGAGACCACACAAGGTTGTAATTAACAGTCTCTACTTACTCCGACCCGTGGATGACTGGTTCAGGTCCCATGGAGTATCAGTGCCAATGTAGTGACCCAGGTTGCTCTGTCCCCGGCACTCTCTGTTGGTTGGGTCCCCGTAGCATAGAGCGTATAGGGCCCGACTGTCCCTTTTGGGGTACTAGTCTCCTTCTCCGTACGGCGGGCTGTGCAGACCCTGTGGGGAGGTAAGTGTCCGAACCCCGATCCTAGTTTACTGCTGATGCCCCCAGATTATTTGGTTCGGTGAAGTCCATGAAGGTGTCCTCACCGTGCAGGTGATTATCAAGCCGTGTAGAACTGGCGCCTGATCTAGAGCCCTGTGCCCAGTGCTTGCTTCGGTCTCAGCGGTACTTTTTCGTACCCGCCCTGGCGACCTCTCTCCTGTGCCCTTGGGTCACCGTCGCACGGACTCAGCTCGAGCATGTCCACACACCTCTCTATGTGCCACTGTTCTTCACGTCCCCTCCCACCAGGCTGGCTAATTCTAGGACTTTTTCCTATCTCTAGGCGACCATCCCCTTATTTGATTAACCCTTTAGTTCCAGTGTGGAGTGGAGAACTAGGATTTTGGTTGTGCTTTCGTGGGATCGGCACTTGTACTCCAGGTCTCAGGGTGTAGATCCTGCATCCCTAAGTGAATGCAGCTCCTTGTAGTGCCCTGAGAGGCTCAGGAGCGCTACTAGTCCAGTATAGGTGGTGTTATATCGCTCTGAGCGTGATGCATTTCAAAGCTCATAATTCTTTTTAAAAGTAAAGCAAGACGCATGCTGGCATTTATACACATATAACATACTACAAGACCAATAGTAAAGGGGGCTTTACACGCAGCAATATCGCTAGTGAAAGCACCCGCCCCCATTGTTTGTAACGGGCAAATCGCTCCCCATGGCGCACAAAATCGTTAGGAGCCATCACACACACTTACCTGCCTAGCGACGTCGCTGTTGCCGGCAAACCGCCTCCTTTTTAAGAGGGAGGTTCGTTCGGCGTCACTAAGCGGCCGCCCAATAGAAGTGAAGCGGCGGCGATGAGCAGCCGTAACATCCTGCCCACCTCCTTTCCTTCCTCTTTGCCGGCGGCCACAGGTAAGCTGTAGTTCGTCGTTCCTGAGGTGGCACACATAGCGATGTGTGCTGCCTCGTGAACGACGAACAACCTCCGTCCTGCAACAATCAATGATTTTTTGAAAATGAACGACGTGTCAACGATAACCACCCATACCACCCATTAAACATAATGCATTGCTGTTTGCAATCCATTCCATGATTGACCTTCAAAGTAAATACAGCAGCCTCATTAGTTGTAACTGCATGCTTTTAAAGTATGCAGTTTGTTTTATGAAATCTGGTGACCCACCGATCTGCTTTAAAAACACTTAGTACACAAAATATGATGGCTCATTTCAACTCCTTACACTGTATGAGGCCTCCCCAAGCCCCTCTACACAGCATAGTGGCCTCCACAGCACCCCCAAGTATGAGGTAGCCATATACAGTATGATACCCCCACAAGCCCATCACAAAGTATGATGGCCCCACAGAGTAGCCCCCATGGATCCCCAGAGTATGAGGTCTTCCAAAACCCCTCACACACTATGATTGGTCCATTATACTTAATGGGGGCCAAACAGCCCACTACCCACCATGATTGCTCCCACAGCCCTTAACACAGCATAATGACTTCCACAAAGAGCCCTTACTAAGTATGATGGCCCAAAAGAGTATAAACCTCTTAAATTGTAGAATGTACTCCACAACCACCCAAAAAGTATGATTGCCACCCCCCCCTCCCAGCCACCTCCCACAGTATGATTCCCCCACAACCTCTCATACAGTATAATCCCTGCACAGCCCCCACACAGCATTTGAGGCCCTCGCAACACCCAGAGAATAAGGCCCCCATTGCCACATCACACAGTATACAAATTCCTCACTCAGTATACAGCCCCAACATACAATATAAGATACTCACACACAATGTGAGGCTCCCAGAGCTTCCCGACACAGTATTAGGCCTAAACACAGTATGATGGCCCCCAAAGCCCTCTGCACACAGTATGAGACCTCCACATAGTATGATGGCTTCCATAGCTCCATCACAATGTATGAGACTACCACATGTCTAGCAAATAGTAAGATGGTTTCATTGCTTCCAACAGACAGTATGATGACCCAAAGCTCCCTCACAGTTCACTAGACAGTAAGATGCCCCCACTGCCCCCACACAAGTATGATGCCTCAACCACCCCCAGAGCATGAGGCCCCCATAGTGCCCTAAATACTGACTGTCTCAAATAAAAGGAAAACTTGCCTTGTTTCCCTGACTTACTGCTCCAATTTGTGTAGCGTATGTACTGAGGTTCTGCACAGCAGGCAAGATCTAGTGATTTCATCATGCCTTCTGAACTGAGACTCAAATGCACAGGCTGAATGATGGATCAAAGAGATGACAGCTCACCGTTCCTCCATTATGTTCAACTGTATCTGCATCTTGAGAATGTATTAGACCCCACTATAGGTTTTCTTCATACAACCAGATCAGATCTCATACTTTGCACTGACAAGGAGCAATCACCCCGAGAAACAGTGTCTGCAAATTGAGGTTCTGATCTGGCATAACTCTTAAGTCATATGAAAAGACTCGTCAAAGGGCCACTTTTGACTTTTAGGATCGTTACTTCCAATAGGTGGTACTAGAGTTCGTCTCCTTCCTCCCTCAAGAGGCAATTTGAATATTTCCCAGAGGGGCATTGCAGCTATAAGACTCCTCACTGGCAGCCAGATTGGTTTGTCAGGTCTCCACAATGAGAAATGTTTTCCCCTTAGACCCACTATAGCTTCTTATACAACCAGATCAGATCTCATACTTTGCACTGACGAGGGGCAATCACCCCAAAATACTGTCTGTAAATTGAGGTTCTGATCTGGCATAAATCCTAAGTCATATGAAAAGGCTCGTTAAAAAGGGCCACTTTTGACTTTTAGGATTGCTACTTCCAATAGGTGGCACTAGAGTTAAGGTCGCTTTACACGCTACGACATTGCTCAAGCGATCTCGTTGGGGGTCACAGAATTTGTGACGCACATCCAGCCGCTTTAGCGATGTTGTTGTGTGTGACACCTATGAGCGATTTTGCATCGTCGCAAAAACGTGCAAAATCGCTAATCGGTGATCTATTCCCAATTATCGTTGCTGCTGCAGACATGATTTTGTTCGTCGTTCCTGCGGCAGGACACATCGCTATGCGTGACACTGCAGAACGACGAACATCTCCTTACCTGCGGCCGCCCGCAATGAGGAAGGAAAGAGGTTGGTGGGATGTTATGTCCCGCTCATCTCCGCCCCTCCGCTTCTATTGGGCGTCCGCTTAGTGACGTCGCTGTGACTCCGAACGAACCTCCCCCTTAGAAAGGAGGCAGTCCGCCGGTCACAGCGACGTCGCTAGGCAGGTAAGCAGTTTGACCGTTCTTAGCGATGTTGTGCGCCACGGGAAGCTATTTGCCCGTGTCGCACAACCCATGGGGGCGGGTACACTCGCTAGCGATATCGGTAATGATATTGCAGCGTGTAAAGCGGCCTTAAGTCTCCTTCCTCCCTAAAAAGAATTTGAATATTTACCAGAGGAGCATTGCAGTTATAAGAGTCCTCAATGGCAGCCAGATTGGTTTGTCTGGTCTCTGCAAGGAAAAAAGTTTTCCTCTTAGAACCTGGAAATATAGACACCATTGAAATCAAGATACTAGGAGGGAACTCTAGGCCTGAGGAGAGAATGATATAAATGAAGTTGAAAGTCTGACCATAAACGCGAAAATATAGTTAAGATGCCAAGAGGAGTGAAAGAAAAAAGATGAAAGGAGGTTAATGTAGTCAAATAAGTTTGGGAAATACATTATTTGAGAGACACTGCTGGTGTGGTGCTTGTGCTGCAAATAAGAGTCTAATCGCTATTGCAGTTATAGAGGGCAATTGGATCAATGTCATAATTTATGAATTACTAGAAAAAGCTATCTACAAATATACACTAAACATTCCCCCAGCACAGCAATGCAATAAAGACTTGTTTATTTCTAATGAACATTGGGAACATTAATGTGAGCACTGCTGCAAATCACTCACAAATTATAATATAATGAGCAAACAGTGTGAGTATATTATTAATATATTGCCTTATATTTCTTTTATATTACATTTGTGGCTGTGATCCAAAACTTCCAAATATAATCGCTCTAAAAATAATTTTATATTTTACACTTTTGGAACTGCATTCGTCAATGTAAAAAATGCAGTATTTAATAATTGAATTCAGTCATTGTTGCCCTTTAAGATATAACCCAAAATGAGTGGGGGAAGGGACTTTACTGATAAGTAAGAAGTATATAAAATTATCCATTAATCGTATATCTGTGACGCCCTGGCAAAACCAGGTAGTAACAAAACGTTAATCCTCCTTGGCACAACACAGTCCCCACACAGATATACACCAGGCAATCAGGCCCTACTCACCCCCTCCCCAGGAAAATGGGAGGGAGATAGAGGAGCTTAGGATGTGCAGAGAGGAGTTAAGTTAGTTTGTGCTGTATGGCCTAAGCCGCACGGCGAGAAAAACAGCGCGAGTGGAGTGCGATAAAACATCGCATCCCCCTCGGACCAATTCTAGCCTGTGTGTCAGCGCACATGAGCGATTATTTTCTCAGCCCTAATCGGACTGAGAAAACAATTGCAGCATGCTGCGATTGTAATGCGAGACTCTTTCTCTCGCACCCATTCAAGTGAATGGGGCGAGAGAAAAATCGCACTGCACTCGCAGTACACCGGTGTACCGCTAGTGCAGTGCGAGAATGGCAATAGCCGGCTACGCAGGAGAGAGGGAGAGAAATCCCTCCCTCCCCTCCTGAGAGCCAGCCCGCCCCCCGCAGCTGAGGTCTGCTCGCACGAACGGTCCTCAGTTGCAAGGACACACGCATGACACTCGGCTCTGCTGTACTGCCAGCACGAGCCGAGTGTCATGCAAGGGGATCGCAGTAGTCCCCGTGTGGCCCCAGCCTTAGTCAGTGAAGAGCTGACAGGTGAAGCTTGGAGCTCCCTAGAGAAGGTGGTAGTCGGGGTTGGAGCCCTGGAATACCGGACTAGGTGGCAGTGAGGGCCACAGGCGACGGAGATCTGGTCGCGGGGAACCTGAGGCGACCGGGACAGGGTTGTAGCCCGCCGGTGCTGAGAGGGAATCCGGTCCAGAGGCTGTTCAAGCGGACTAGTCAAAACAGGAAAGAGACAGACAGAGTGTGGAAGGAAGGGCCCCGGCTGTTTATCTGGGTGTGGGACTCGAAGACAACCGCCAAAGGTGACCGCCCACTGGCACTTTGGTTTACAAAAGGACCCTGTGTTTATTGACTCCACACATCTGTGCAGCCTCATCCAGCACCACGACTACCAACTGTAAGTGCCCTATTTCCTGCCTCCTAGAGACTGCTCCCTGCACCCCCTCACCATTCTCTGGGCCCCGGGACTACACCTCCCCTACCCGTGGAGGGGATCCCACCTTGCTGCCCCGCTCCATCAGCCTTGGGCGCCCCATCACCACGCAACGGCGGTGCCACCATCAGCCCTAACCCCACCCCCTGTAAATATCCCCTTTTCAAATCGTGGGCGACGGATGGCTGCCACTCGAGCCACAGCCACTGCCCGGATCCGAGTGCCTCGAGCGGCCCCCCGGGTTGTAATCTGTCCCCTGCCTGTGACATATCACCATATTTAAACTCTAAATTTGAGGATATTTTGAACCCAAATTTTAGCTTCACGCTTTTGTCACTTTTAGGGCTGCCACCAGGAATTTCAGGGCCCCATACAGGCAAAATTTTTAGGCCACCTTAAGACTCCGTCCAAGCTCCACTACAGCTCTACCTCCACCCAGCATATCTTCCACCGTCTCACCATCACTCTTGGAAAAACTCCACTTCTGCACTACATCCTCACCAATCACACATTAAGGGAATGTCCACACTGTGCCCTCAGGGAAAGAGAAGATTCACAGATAGGGACATAGAGAGACACAGGAGGTACAAGGTTGCTGAGAGGAGAGCTCGATTGCTCCCTCAGGACCAGCGCAATCAGGGTACAGAGCCCTAGAGTGGTGAATATTTCACATTTCATCATCAGAATCCGCCGGGCGAGGGGATTGCACGTCTCCAAGTCCACCTAAGTGCCCGGGGCACAGTGGCAGACTAACAGGAGCCTGGACCACGTTCCGGTCCAACAAAGGACTCTCGTTACCTGCTATATGGGACAAAATTTAAACACAGACCAGCAGTCCCTGTAAAGCTTTATGTCACAGGGATTCGACACATAGCGGAAGAAAGAAGGTCTCAGTCCACAACACCGGTGGTGGCCTCCGAACTATCCGGGATAGACTGCGGCCCATCACGATGGAAACCGGCACTCCAAGGGTGACGACAATCGCTGGGAGTAAAGTGAACTTTGACCGCAGCCCCTGTGTGATCCCCATCATTGCCGGCGCCTGGCACCCAGGTGCCATCGGCCACTATCACCACCATCATCCTCCCTGGGGCCTATCTCTACCTGTGGAGAGCTGAACCACACAAGCTGCGTTACCATCTGCCCCAGAAGAAAGCCACATTCCGCGGCGGCGGCTCCCCTCATAACCGCATACCACAGATGGCGTCACGAGACAACTACTCCCATCATCTCCATCCCCTTCATCTTTATTGACACCAACAGGGTCACAGACCCAGGCCAGTCCAATGTGACATCCCAAACCGACCCGGTGACGAGTGGGCCAGAGACCCCGTGGGCGCATCATACAGGGATTAGCACTATGTACCCAGAAACGCTTGTGGTTCTGGGTGCATATTGCGCCTGACAGGTTCCCTTTAAGAACTCTGTCAAGCTGGCATAAGGACTTATAGGCCATGCAAATCTCTCTGGGGAAAAAAAAATAAATTATACAAATAGCCTCTTTTGAAAAACGTATTTTTTTTTATATACATTCTCATTAGTTTGGCAAATATGCAATTAAGGCTTTAAGTCAAGTGCAAAATAAAGAGTTTTTCCTCAGCATTAGGAATTTTAATATTGCACAGTGTAAAAACAAAGAAAAATTGCAATTTACCTATTAAAGAGCTAAATTTATAGTTCTAGTCTACAGGGCAAAATAAAAACATACTTGCAGACTGGCGCTACTCCTCTGATCTACCCGCTATGTCTCGCGGCAGTTAAGTGACATTGTTATGTCTTGTTCCCACTGCAGGCGATCAGTGGACATAATATACTATGACCAGCAGCAGAACAGAGGAGCAGTAACAGTCCATACTCGAGGACCGCTAGTTCGGGCTGGCAGCATTGCTGACCTGCGGGCCGGAAATATGCTCTCTGAATGTATGAATCGTATGAAGCTGAATAGCAAACGGATTGCAGATGTATGGTGCTAACCAACCACCACTGAGGTCACTGACAACTTTGGTAGTAAGTGACAAACTTTAGAATTAAACATTTCTCAAATTTTCAGAACAGAGGAATTTTAATAAGCGGTAAATTGCAAAGTTGGTTTTTACAAGCACTTTGCAAATTTACAAACGGAATAAGATGAGACAACCCCTTTAATAATCCTCTATGTTCTCAAGGTTGGAAGTTTGTTTTTTTTTTTTTTTATTTCTAATGTATGCTGCTTGTCAGTCACCACTACTGTACTATACAAGAGGTGGGTAGTTGAAGTGAAGTGCTGACAAGATCTTTGTTATCGAGCTTGTAAGTGCTGTTCTGAAACTGTCTGAATTGCTGGATGCAGACAGCTTCAGTGCCTCTGATCTCCTCCGATGCCACAGAGGCAAAGATAGCATTGAAGCCTGCACAGATCAGACCAGTGGATTAGATGTGTCAAACTGTCAATCATCAGGAGCCCAATGACAGCTACTTTAAAACATAGCATATATGCAAATCTCAAGAAGGGGGAAAAAACCAAAAAAACAAAAAACAAAAAAAAAAACCACCCACACACAACACCATTGTTGTTGTTAAATAGTCAATGCAGCCGTATATTAATTCACTGAGGTTCAATTTCTACTGTGGGGTAACTTTTGCTCTTTTTTTTTTCTGGTGTTCTGGCATCTTAAGGGCTCTGCAAATGTTGCCAGCATACTATTTTAGCAAAAATCTGCGCTTTAATATATAAATGGTACTGATATCCAAATCTAGTGATGGTTTGCCCAATAGGGGCAGTGTATAGAGAGGAGGAGGGGACCTAGGACTGAATATTAAGGAACCCCGACAGTAAAGGGAAGAAGAGCAGAAGAGGAGTCAGCAAAAGATACAGTGAATTTGCAGTCAGAGAGGTAGGAGGAGAACCAGGAGAGAGTGATGTACTTGAGTCCGATAGAGTGGTACATAGTGAGGAGGTGCTAGTGATCTGTAGTGATGTGGGGGGTTCAGGGCTATGCCTACCTCTGCAGAAGTAGCCGACACACATTTGGGTCACATTTAATGTGTATGCTGTGTATTAGTTTCTGTTAGAGGCCACCAGGTGGCAGTATGTCTTAGGGACAGTAGTTCTGGCACCTTGTTAGGCAGGCAAATAGTTAAAGGAGAGGAGGAGAAGCTGGCTTATAAAAGGATGGGTTGCAGTGGAGAGAGGGGGAGGAGAGCCCCAAGGAGTAGTGAGATAGAAGCCCACAATTATTGATTCTGATCCTAAGGGTCACCCCTATGATCACGGACAAGCGGGATCCTGTACGAAAAGGATTGTCTAACTGCGTCCCCAGAAGCGAGGTATAGTCTGGATGGTCAGGGAAGGGTGTCTGATTCTTCTTGGATTTGAAAACCCAAAGATTCCCTCTGCGAGACCGAATGTCAGTTGTGCCCTCAGGTGTAGGCTATGTCTGGTTCCTGAATAAACAAGAGCACTAGGAGTATTATTTGCAAAAGTAGAAATTTATTATAAGTATCAATAAATAGCAACAAAGTAGACAAAGGACATTTAGCAAGCAAGATGAAGGGAAATAAATACCTGGGTCCCATAGACCACACTGTAAAAAACCCTTTGTGGGATCAATATCTAGGGACTAAATCAGGCTGATTCACAGGTGATCAAAATACAGTTATATAGAGTACTAGATCACATAGATCCCAATAGTAAAATAATAAGTCCTGTGAGTCAAGCCTAATTTTATCAATGCCCCCATACTAGTACATACATGGTTGCCGAGCCAAACAGTGATATGCAGGATATTCACATAGTCTCACCGACTAAAAAAGTGGCGGCAGACCTACGTTCTCATGGTAGTGTTTACAGGGCAACCAGGGGTGCTTACCTAAATACAATGGTGGTTTAGGGGAGCCAGGCCAGACCAGGGGGAACCTCCGACGGCCGTTTCGCGGTGGATGCCGCTTCTTCCGGGAGGAGTGAGTGCGGTGCACAGGGAAACGCGCCGTCCTTTTGAATACCCGTCACCGGGTCACGTGATGTAAATCACGTGACCGGATGCCACGGGAGTTAAGGACGCCAGCGCAACCGCACAGCGTAATCCCGGACCACGCATAAATGCGCATGCGCAGGACACGCTGGGGAGTGCGGCGTCACAGCTCCTAGGCAACAGGAGGGACGCAGAAGGAGCGAGACGCCACTCCGGACCGAGAGGCACCTTTACGGTACCAAATGGTCCAACGGACGCCACACTCAAACCGCGCCCCCCCTGGTGGCGGAATAGGAAAGGCAGAAAGGGACATATATCAATAAAGTTTTTTGATACATAGACATGTGTGTTCAAAAAGACACATGACCCTAATAGATTCCCACAGGAGGCATACATCATCGAGTCCACCAGTCAGCCAGCTCAGAGGGGGACGCGTCACCACCAATAAGCGTGACAGTTACTCAAAATGGAAAAATGGCACCTGTGGGAATCATAAATTGGATTAATAGAGGTATTCATTATTCTGCCTTGCCGAATTCAAAAGGAAGGACAGTATCAAGGTGTTAAAGACAAAAATTATTAAAATTTAGAAAAAGGGGGAAGTACAAAGTGTGTTTACTAATATGATTGCTACAATAAGGTCAAGAATATATATGACACTGTAATAGGATGGGAAACAATCCCTAAAACCAGTTTTTAAGTGACATATGAATAAATTAGTACCAACTTTTCTTTATGGGGAAGAGGGAAAGGGGGGAAGGCAATAAATATAATCACATGTGTCATTTGATAAAGAATATATCACATCAAAAAGTATATCATCATCATGACAAAAACCTCCTATATGTGAAAAGGAGGTAATATGGGAGAGGGAAGGGGGAAAGGGAGGTGGGGGGGGGGGGGGAAAAGGGGGGGGGGGGGAGGGTAAACATGACATGTGTCATTTGACAAAAAATACATATATCACATCAAAAAGTATATCAACATCATGACAAAAACCTCCTATATGTAAAAGGAGGTAAAAAAGAGGGAGAGGGAAGGGGGGGAAGGAAAGAGGGGAGGGAGGGAAGAAAAAAGGTACAAAAAAGTACAAGAAGTCATATCGATGATGGGAAATTCGCCATCCAGGCAGGTTCACAATTTCTGACCACTACGTTAAAGGGTATCCTGGACACCGCATGAATCACAAAGTGGAATGATGTGGAAAGACCTAATAGATAAGAAAAATAGAAATGACAATATGTACCACAAAATTTAAAAATAATATATGTACAAGAGGATAAGAGGATCATAAATCATTTCTTAATCATGAACTTCAGACTCCAGGTTCCTGATAAGTAATTTACTCGAATATAGGGAAATTCAAGAATCAAGGAGAATGAAGCCCAGGAAGGGCATCCATAGGAGCCACATGTGGTTTACAGGAACGGGGCGTAACTAATGGATTCGTTCAGACCCATTGGGGTGAGTGTGCCCAAGGTCGAGATCCAACGGGTCTCGGTCTGTGCTAGGCGTTTTTTCAGATTCCCTCCCCTAATGCCTCCATGTATCACATCTATTCCAAGAACTTTTAAGGATCTAGGATTAGATTGGTGTACAGCTCTAAAATGTCTCGGTAAGGTCTTCAAAGTTGAGACATCCAGAACATTCTTTGCGCCAATTATGTCCCTCACGTGTTCACGTGTACGAACACGAAGCTCCCGCGTAGTTAGTCCGATATAGATTAAGGAACATTCACATGTCGCATAATAAACAACATGGGTCGTGTGGCATGAAATATATTCCTTGATCTGAAAAGTCTGTGAGCCATCAGCGGAGGAAAAAGTATTCCCCCTGCTGATGTTGACACATGCAACACAGTGGCCGCAGGGAGTACACCCTCTTCTAGGTGTAGTTACTCCAAAGAATTTAGAAGGTGGTGGGACATAGTGGCTGCGTACCAACAGGTCACGGAGATTTCTAGATCTCCTAGATGTCATGGAGGGAAAATCGGGAAGGCAATCCTTAAGCGCCGGTTCAGCCTGTAGAATGGGCCAGTGTTTCAACAAAATATCCCGCATCCTCCCCCATTGTTGATTATAGGTGGAAATAAATCTAACAGTATTGTCACTCCTCCTGGATTTGGATGGGAGCAGAAGTTGTCCTCTAGTGTTTTGAATGGCACGATTGTAGCCATTCCTGATGGCCCTCCCACTATATCCCCGATCACGAAATCTCTCTTTTAGGTCTTCTGCCTGACGCCGAAAATTTGCCTCCGTTGAGCATATCCGCTTCATCCTGAGGAATTGACCGATAGGTATTGCTTTGATAGTTGAGTAATTATGTGCCGATGATGCATGTAACAATGAATTAACAGAGGTCGATTTCCTGAATACATCAGTCTGGATAACTCGGTGATGGTCTAACTCCAGACTGATGTCCAGGAAATCGACCCTGCTGTGATGAAATGAATAAGTTTGATATTGTATGGATTATGATTTAAATCCTTAATGAAATCCCCGAGCTCATCGGCTGTGCCCTGCCACAAAAACAAAATATCATCTATATACCTCATCCAGCACAGCACATGGTCGGACGCCCGCACGCCCCCGTCGCCAAAAAGTCCCCTCTCCCAGAACCCCAGGAAGAGGTTGGCGTACGAAGGCGCACAGGCCGCCCCCATGGCTGTGCCGCGGGTCTGCAGATAGAAAAAATCTTTAAAAACAAAAAAATTATGTGTCAGGACAAAGCAGAGGAGCTCGAGGATCAATTCCAGTAAATGTGAGTCCAGGTTGGTCATCCCCAGGAAGAAGCGGACAGCGGCAAGGCCATCATCATGTGAAATGCAAGTATATAAGGATTCGACGTCAGTCGTGACCAAGAGTACTCCAAGATCCACAAAAATCCCATCGACCCTATTCAGGACGTCCGTAGTGTCACGAACATATGAGGGAAGAGTTTCCACCAAAGGTTTTAAATAGTGGTCCAAAAATTTACATATTGGGTCACTCAATCCCTCAATGCCGGACACTATAGGACGTCCGGGTGGGTCAAGGGGATCTTTGTGAATCTTGGGCAAAAGGTAAAAAGTCGGTATTTTCGGGGACACAGTGAGAAGGCCATCATAGATTTTCTTGTTAATTATGCCCTCATCCAAAGCCCGCTGCAGGATAAGCGACAATGCGGCCAAAAACCGGGGAAGCGGATTAAAATCTAATTTTTGATAAGTCTCCCGGTTCCTAAGCTGTCTATATGCCTCTTTCTCGTATTTACCACAGGGCCAGATAACAATATTACCCCCCTTGTCCGATGGCTTAATTACTACATCAGAGAGTGATTGTAGTTGTTTCAGTGCCAAACGGTGGTTATGACCCAAATTGTCACCACGTCTCTGAGTAGTAATTTGTGTGAAATCCTTGGTCACTACTTTGGTAAAAATATCCACCGCAGCACATAGGGACAAGGGGGGAAATCTTGATGATTTAGGGTAAATACCTGGAGGAAAATTACCTTGAGTTTGGGCACTCTGTTCCTCCAATAGGTCATTAAGAGCTTGAAGGGCCTCCCTTTCAAGAGTGCTGTCCAGTCCGTCCCCCCCGTGGCTCCGATGGTGAAGTTTCTTAAGGATCAGCCTCCTCGCGAAAAGGTGCAGGTCCTTCACTGCAGTGAATAAGTTGAAACAATTAGTTGGAACAAAGTTTAACCCCCTGGAGAGCACCTCCAGTTGGTATTGTGTTAATTTATGATTAGAGAGGTTAATTACCTCCAGGGCATTCGACTTTTTAGCTGGTTTCCCTTTTGTATGATTTTTAGGAGGGGGATTTAGTCGATTCCTACCCCTTGTATTGATGGTATAAGTCTCCGAAGTACCGGCTAAGTTGGATGTTTCTCCTATAGACTCAATATCAGAAGTTCCCGATTGCAGAGAGGTTGAGCGGGACCGGGATGCAGATCCAGGCCTGAATGGGGGCCTGGATCTGCCGCCCGTCGACCTCCACCGATACATCGTATTGTTGTTAAAGTCGCTCAAATCTCTCTGCAACTTCTTAAACTTCAGATCCCTAACCTCCTTATCCCATTTTTCGACCAGCTGCTTCAACTCATCCTCAAGTGCAGAAAAGGACTCATGGGGTAATTCGCGGGAAATTGAAACCTGAAGTTCCTCCATCTCTTGTTCATACTCCTTTAAGGATTGAGTATTAGACTTGATTAGGAGTTTCATATAGCCACGGGAACACGTACCGGACAGCATCTCCCATTCCTTTTTAAACTCAAGATCATCTACCCCATATGAAGGGAAGACCTGGATTCTCAATCCCCTAGGGATAAGGTCCTTTTCTAGATACTTTTCCAAGAACGATTTGTTCCACCACATGCGGGTCCTTTTCCTCAAAATACCCTTATATTTAAAAATCCTCTCTTTCACTCCATCATCCACACCCTCTGGAGTGGTATTATTCCCGTCTTTAAATGCTTTGTCAAGTTCTAGGAGCCACGTCTGGTCACGTGTCCTAAAGTAATAGCAACAAAGTAGACAAAGGACATTTAGCAAGCAAGATGAAGGGAAATAGCAACAAAGTAGACAAAGGACATTTAGCAAGCAAGATGAAGGGATTTGAAAACCCAAAGATTCCCTCTGCGAGACCGAATGTCAGTTGTGCCCTCAGGTGTAGGCTATGTCTGGTTCCTGGCCTGAGCACAGCCAGAGGAGTGCAGTCATAAGTGGTCCTTCATATGCGCAAGCAGTCCCTGTGGGTGGGATTTAGCAGCCTAAAAGACTTTATGATTCGGTCTGTGCCAATGTGACGTTAGATGGAGGGATGAGGGGCCTAGCAGTCTCCTATGGAACCCAGGTGCCAGAAGATCAGTCAGACATTAAATGCTGGAATGGAGTTGGGAGGGAACCCCTATGGGACCACGAACGGTGTCCAAGTGATGGTGAATGCCATTAAAGTTGAGAGGAAAAGGAGAAATGTGATGAAAAGATATGCTGTAACCATTGAGAAGAAACCAAGTAAAGTTATGTTATTTAAGAAGAGAACTGTGTTGTGGCATTTATTGTCTCGGAGTGAAAGTGAAGTACAGACTGGACTGTGCAGAGCCCTTGCTTCAAGTGGCACGGTGATGGGGAGGCATGGGGTTGACAAGTGGCTGCGCTGCGGCCTGTTGACCCCTGAACACACGGCTACCACTGCCTGTCCCGTACCCGCTACAGATCCACAGTATCAAATGCAGCAGATAGATGCAGGAGACTCAGCAGGGAGTAGTGACCACTGAATTTAGCTGTTAGTAGAACATTAGGGACTTTAGTAAGAGCAGTTTCAGTAGAATGCAAGGAGCGGAAACCGGATTGGAAAGGGTCAAAAAGAGTTCTGTGAGATAGCGGATTAGATGGGACTGGACAAAACATTCCATAAATTTAGAGATGAAGGGGAGATTAGAGACAGGTCTGTAGTTAGAGCAGTTTTGGTTGAGGGATTTTTTTTTTTTATTTTAGTAATGGGTGTATGCTAGCATGAGTGAAGGAGGAGGGAAAGACACCAGAGGAGAGAGGTTAGGCTGCTTTCACACATCCGTTTTTTGCAGTGCGTCTCAATCCGGCTCAAAAACCTATGCAATGGAAGCGGCGAAAAAAACGGATCCGTTGTGTGGCGCCCTGGACAAGCCAGGTCGTCACAGAACAACACCAACACACCCCGGCTAGGCACACCAAAGCCAAAACACAAAATCCTTGTTGCCTTCCTCCAGGGGCTGATATCCACACCAGGGGGTGGGCCAGGCGGTTGGTCCCGCCCACCGAGGAGTTCACAGCCCTGGAGGCGGGAAACCAGTAGAGATTGAGTGGAGAGTTTGGAGTGGAAGGAAGTGAAGTGGTAGAGGAGCAGACTGAAGGCGGTCCGGGTGTGTGGCCCGGACGGTACAGCAAGGTTGGCAGACGGTGGTGACCGTCTGCAGGAGAGGCCAATTAGAGTGAGCCGTAAGGACTGTGGACGGGCGGTGGCCCGGCGGTACCGGACCGGTGAACAAAGAGAAGCCAGCACCATCCGGCAGGGCTTACAGACCCAGACAAGGCTAGGAGTCGCCGTTGAATTTGTCAAATCCGTTAGCGAAGGGAACCTCCGGGGTTTCCCAGCAGTCAAGACCCGATTGAAGGCAACCGCTCAAACCGTAGAGGGAAACACAGTCACCGCCAAGGCTATAGTTCCCAGGGCCAGGGCCTGAGGGCAAAAGGGGCTCCCTCAGCAACCATCCAAGCTGGGGAGCAGGTTACCGGTGGGAACCCATTGGAACCGTACACACTACACAGGTGCAGGGAAAGGCAGTCACCATCAACCTGCCGGGAGGAGAAAACACCGCAGCCATCTGTGAGACTCGTCCATCCAGCCGTTTGTTTTACCGGAGACTTTGCATTTGTCATTGGCTGAGTAAGTACCACCGTGCTGCCCCCGCGACCCTGCACCTCACCAGGCCCCGTAACCTGCCTGCTATTCATCCCTACCCCTCACCGGGGCCTGGGACAACCAACCCCCTACCCACGGAGGGGAGAACCAAACCAACATCCAAGCTGCTCCCTGTCATCACTCCCGGGATCCCCGTCCAGAGCAGCGGTGGTGTCACCAATCTCACCACAACCGTGGGTGGCGTCACGGACAATATCCCTAACCCAAACCACACCCTTTCACTCACGGGCGAGGAATGCCGCTCGAGTCCCCGGGATCCGGCCCACCGCTCGAGCCACCGCTGAGCAGCAGCAGCAGCCGGACCCGAGCAGTGGGTGAGCGCAGCGTCCCCTCCTCCGCCCGCGACAGTTGCATAAGTTTTTCCATGTGGTCCGTCCGAGTTTTGACGGATGTGGCTTGATACTGAGCATGTGTGACGCCCTGGGCAAGCCAGGGGTCACAGGTCATCACACCACCACACCCTACACCCCAGTTAGGCACATTCAGCTAACCCAAAATCCTTGTTGCCTTCCTCCAGGGGCTGATGTTCACACCAGGGGGTGGGCCAGGCGGTTGGCTCCGCCCACCGAGGAGTTCACAGCCCTGGAGGCGGGAGGAACCAGGCAGTCACCTCAGGGGGAGCTTGAGTGAGGAGCTAAGTGAAGGAGTAGACAGTGAAGTGTAAAGAGAGTGAAAAGTGACAGAAGAAAAGCCTGAAGTTGGTCCGGCTGTGTGCCAGGACAGTGTCAGCAAGGTCAGCAGACGGCGGTGATTGTCTGGAGGGGTGACTGCTCGGAGGTTGCTGGAAGGACCGCGGACGGGTAGTGGCCCGGCGGTCTGGAGCAGTATACAAAGGACAATCAGCACCAGGGCAGGGGCCTTTCGGATCCCGGCAAGGCTAGGAGTCGCCATAATTTGCCAAATCCGTCAGTGAAGGGGACGACTGTCTCCAAACAACCAAGTCCCGATTGAAGGCAACAGTCCAACCATTGAGGAGAGACACCGCCACCGCCAGGGCACCAGTTTCTCAGGGCCAGCGCCTGCGGGCAAGAGAAGTGGGGCTCCTCCGGCTTATATCCAGGCCAGGGAGTGGGGTAACCGGTGGGAATCCATCGCTACCAACAACCGTATCTAGGTGCAGGAAAAGGGACATCACTGTCACCTACTGGGGAAAAGCAAGTGCAGCCGTCCGTGGGAACCGTCTTTCCAGCCGTGTGTTTTACCGAAAACTGTGTCAACGTCTCAGGCTGAGTGAGTACCACAGTGCCGCAAGGCACAGCGCTGCCCCCGCGTCCCTGCACCCCACCAAGCCCTGCATCACCCACTTAATCACTGGGCCCCGGGATCACCAACCCCTACCCACGGAGGGGCAACACAACAACTTGCTGCTTCACACCATCACTCCCGGGATCCCCATACAGAGCAGCGGTGGTGTCAACAAATCACCACAACCGTGGGTGGCGTCACGGACAATAGACTATATCCCAAAACCCAATCCCCTTTCACTCACGGGCGAGGAGTGCCGCTCGAGACCCCCGGGATCCGGCCCACCGCTCGAGCCACCACTGAGCAGCAGCAGCCGGACCCGAGCAGAGGGGTGAGCGCAGTGCTGACACCCTCCTCCCCGCCACATGCGCAGTGCAAAAAACCACATCCGGCGTCCATAGGCTTGCATTCTAAATCGCGCCGCATCTGAAGCGATGCGGTTATTTCGCCGCACTAAGAACCGTGCCAGGCAACGTTCCATCCGGCCGCCGCATGGGCCAAATATACTGCATCAGGCAAAAAACGGACGCAACGCAAGGCCATGCGGCACAATACGGCGCTAATGCAGGTCAATGCGGAAAAAACGCAGCTGGCGGCAAAAAAAACAAAAAACACAAACGGTTGCGTTTTTTCTGCAAAGCGCCATATTGTGCCGCTCAGCAAAAACCAGATGTGTGAAAGCAGCCTTAAATATTTTACTTAGCTGAGTGGTGACAGTCGGAGAGAGGAGTTGTGAGGGAATAGGTCACTAGTGCAGGTAGTGGGGCGAGAACATGTGAGAAGCCATTTCACTACTTCAGTGACCTGTTCGAAAGCAGAAAATGAGCTAGATGAAGTGGAGGAGGAAAGAGAATGCATGATATTAGGAGATTGGGAAAACCAATGTCGGATATGGTCAATTTTTTTCTTTAACATAATTGTCCAGATTGTGAGCACCGACATTGATGGTTGGGGCCTGCACGCTTGGTCCAAGGAGGGAATGCAAAGTGTCAGAGTTATTTAGGATTTTTGGCTAGTGAGGGGATCAAGGTGTTCAAGTTTCTTGTTTGGAGAGTTAAAGGACAGAGTTGTATGTTTTAAGCATAAACTTGTAATGGATGAAATCTTCGGCCAGATTGGATTTTCTTCATAGGCTCAGGTGAGAGCTCCGGAGTGCAATGCAGGTACTTGAATCCAGGCCTGGCATTACTGGAGATTCCTCCGGTAGCCAGTCCGACGCTGCTGCCATCTGTTACCCTTTGTGTGAATTAAAACTTTGGGGCTAAAGTAAAATTTTAGAGGAAAAACACTACGTTTTTTGTTTTCACGATGTTGTTCCTGCGGTGTCACACAGTGATGTGTGCTGCCGCAGTAACGGCGAACAACCTGCGTCCTGCAACAGAAATGATATTTGAGATTAGAACGACGTGTCAACGATCAACGATATGGTGAGTAATTTTAATAGTTAGCGATCGTTCGTGCGTTTCACACGCAACGACGTCGGATGGCCGGATGTGCGTCACGAATTCCGTGACCCCAATGACAACTCGTTATCGATGTTGTTGCGTGTAAAGCCCCCTTAAGGGTCCTTTATGCACCAGAAACACGTCAGTGTTTATTGCTCTAAGCCGATATGGATGTTATTTGGAATTTTTTATTTGCAATAAAAACAGATTTTTTTTTCCTTGCTTTACTTTTTTGCACCCAAGTTGTCAGTGCAGACCATGCACACACCCAAAATATGGCAAAAATTTGAGTATTTACCCCAAACTCACACTGGGAAATGTAAAACTTCTCGACTATGTAGTTAGTAAGTGAAATGTCTCACCTAGTTACATTGGAAGTTGATGTTGAGGCAGTGTCCTGTCACCCATGTCCTGTGCCTTGTAGTCACTAGTTTTGGGTTCTTGCCACTGTAGCACGTGTTAGTATTATTACCAGGGCTATGACACACTTCATTTGAAGCTAATGTAATAATATAATCTCAATTAGAGCCATAAAATAGAAAAAAACAACAATATTGTGCATTAGTAATTTCCGGAGTCCTTCAAAATGATGTATTTATCCCCCATCACTATTCCTCATGCCTGAAATACCATGGATCTGATATACCATAGGTGATGAATGGCAAAAAACAAATGGGGCCTAAAAAGTCCTGTCACATATCGATACTTTCCCAGTTTCCTTGGGGGGACGTCAACATAAATCAGACATGCAGTACATATTCTGTACAAGGTTAAGTTCCTATGATAACATTTTGGTGAGTTTTTGATGCTGCGTATCTTCACAAAGCAAAAATGCTGAAACCAAGACCATGTTCACACGGTGAATAATTGGTGAATTTTTTGTACCTCAGCATTTATAGCAAAAATGAGTGGAACAATCAGAGGAAAAATATAATAGAAACACTAGCACCACTCCTGTATTTATCACCCATTCCTGGTTTTGGCTACAAATACTGAGGTAAAAACTCAAATACTGAACGTGTGCATGTGGGCCTTACATATACTGAACGTGTGCATGTGGGCCTTACATATGCTGAACGTGTGCATGTGGGCCTTACATATGCTGAACGTGTGCATGTGGGCCTTACATATACTGAACGTGTGCATGTGGGTGTGGCGCCCCTGACCTGGTCAGGCACCACTGAGTACTGCACCCATGCTGGGGACAGTACAATACAGGTAATCCAGAAGGCTGACCGAGGTGTGACTACACAGGCGCATAGTGATCAGGCCTCACACATGTACCTATGAGAGGACCCCTGGGGATCCCAGGAGGGGGAAAAGCCTTCACCTTCACTGGAATAGTGGAGGGGGCCAAAAGCCTCCATCTCCTCTCAAGGGGTGTGGTAAGAGAGCCTGGTTGCTAGGTGGCGTAGGCAAGAACAGGAGAGGAGGAGCAGTGAGCCGGTTCAGTGCAGAGTCCAGGGAGCTCCGAGAGGAGCTGACCCCTACCCCTGGGGCTGTTGCAGTCTGACAGCGCCCGCGCAGTGGCTACCGACGGGGGAGAACGGTCACCTAGGAGTGCTACCCGAAACCCGTCTCCAGCTAAAGAGAGAGCACAGAGTGGGAAGTAAGGAGACTGCTAGGGAGTACCAGGCCCAAACGGGCGGCAGATCCCGGAGCGGGGATAGATCCACCTTTCCTTGCTAAACCTGCCGGTGTGGGGCCCTCAAAGCCCACACCACAACACCCAAAAGCCGCAGCCACGTAGCCACAGTTAGGGCCCATAGTTCACAGGAGGCAAGCAGCTGGAGTGATCTGGTCCAGGCGACAAGCAAACGGCAACTGAAGGGGAGAGAGGCTTCAGCAACTTCCCTGGGTGACCCCCATAGGGACTAAAAGTCGGGGTTACCCCAAACCACCAAGGGCTAAGGAAGGCGAGTTGGTAGTCACCATCAGAAGTCAGCCTGAAGGATACCTGGTTCCAGCCTGGTTCATCCCAGCTACGCCCGGGTTACTCACCCTGCCATCAACTGTGAGTAAAACCCCTGAAAGACATCCTGCTTGTGTGGAGTTATTCTGCGCCTTGTGGTTCTACACACCTACACAGGGCCCTGGGGCTTGCCTCACTCTCAGGAGGCTATCCCAACTGACTGCACACACCATCAGCCCCAGGCGACCCTCAACCTGCAGTGGCGGTCACCACTGACCGCAATTCTGAGAGTGGCGTCACGACAATCCTACAAGAAGGTTTCCTACCTGTGACAAGATCCAGCCGAGTGGAGTCCCTGAAGGTAATGCACCGACACTGCACTTGTGGGGCTTCACATCTGGCGTCACGAACAGGATAAGGACTAGACCTGTTCAGACAGGTGACCATGTGCCTGGGCGGTCCGCTTGAAAAATTGGAAGCGCCGCCATATTGCCACCATGAAAAGCGCGCTGAAAAACAACAGCAGCCCGCGCTGGGAGAAGTTACCGCCCACGAAGAGGTGTGGCTACCCAGAGATCCCCTGCAGAGTTCTGACCTCGCTTGTGAAGAGAGCGGAAGCGTCCAGAGACGGCGGAACGGAAAAGAAGCCAGCAGCTTGTTGTTAGAGAAAATGGCGTCTGAATGCAGAGACCCAGAGCCAGGCTCCGCTGCCTGGTGGTGTCGGGAGCTCGCCGAGTTCTGTGATCAACTGGAGGCCAGGGTCGGAAGGCTGATCAGAGAGGGACGTGCGGAGTTCCTGGGAATGACCGCGGCGGTTCAGGCCTATGAAGAGAGCCGCGCGCCGAGTGCCAGACCGGGCGGTGACGACTCAGACCCCGATGCTGCCACCGATGGGTGAGTCCAGTGATGCCCCTGCCAGCGCTAGTGCCCCGACCCCTGCTGCCACGTCCGCGGTCCCTGAAGAGGCG
Organism: Anomaloglossus baeobatrachus; assembly: GCF_048569485.1. NCBI lineage: Eukaryota > Metazoa > Chordata > Amphibia > Anura > Aromobatidae > Anomaloglossus > Anomaloglossus baeobatrachus. The sequence goes on along the minus strand of NC_134364.1, from coordinate 80,819,289 downwards.
TCCGGCGCGGCGACGCTGAAGCAGGCCGCAGCCACGCCAGGTGCAGCCCGCCAAGCTCAGGCCGCCGCAGCGATGCCCTGCTCGGCCCACCAAGACCCGGTCCCTGCAGCGACGCCCAGTCCGGCCCGCAGAGAACCGGCTGCCGCCGCAACGCTCGTCCGCGCCGCAAGTGAGGTGCTGAACCAGGCCGCAGCCCCGTCAGGTGCGGCCCGCCAAGCCCAGATCGCTGCAGCGACGCCCAGCCCAGCCTGCAAAGACCCCATCGCAGCTGCGACGCCGATCCAAGCCGCGACAGAAACGCCCATCCAGGCCGCCGCCATGCCAGGCGCGGCCCGCCAAGACCAGGCCGCCGCCATATCGGGCGCGGCCCGCCAAGACAAGACAGACGTACCATTGTTTACCCCGGCCTGCAAGGCCAGAGCAGACACCGCTCCCCAGTCTAAGGAAGTCCCTGCTAGGAAGTCCCTGGTAGGTGAGGACCCCGCATACTGGCAGCTGAAGGCTGACCTGGAGGCCAAGTTCCCACAGGAGATGGTGGACCGGTACATGCTACCTCCGCATACCCCCAAGAGGATTCCGGCAACCCCTGCAGCAACCACGCCAAAGAGTCCCCCGCCTGGGCCTGCTGATGAAAGTCCATCCCCAGCACTGCCACCAAAGGAGTGCTCAGAAGAACTAAGGGGGAGGGGAGGCCAGGAAGCTGAGGAGCTGACTCAGGAGCCACCAGCAGTGGATCCATGCCCAGAGCCAGAGATGTTGCCATATTCCCGCTGGGATGAGGAAGACCTAACACCGTCTGCTGAAGAAGATCTGCCCAAAAGCCTCACCTGGGAGCTTGTAAGCTGTACCTCGCAGAATCCAGCCCGCAAGACACGGCGCCGTAACAGAACCCAGTCTTTCCCTGCACCGCAGTCCCCAGAGCAGAGAGATGACATAACGGCCAGAGACCTAGAGGAGAAACTGTTCCTGAGAAGAGCCAAAGCCCAGGTCAGAGGACCCCTTTGTCGAGGAGTAGTGGAAGATTTCAGCCTAAAATCAGGATACGGCTTCATAGTAGCACCTGGTATGAAGGACGGCATTTTTGTCAATAGAAGAGACGTTAGAGCTCATTTGCCCAGAGGACATCCTGGAAGAAACCTAAGAATGGGAGACACAGTGCAATTTACAATGCATCAAGGAGAAAGAGGCTGGTATGCGCTAGATGTAACACCATGTCCTAAAGAAAAAGAAACAGACACGGAAGAAGAAAGAGATCGAGAAACCAACAGGTGCCACAGCCCTACAGGCCCAAGCCCTGGTGAGGAGGAATCCACATAAAGTACAGAAAGAAGCATAGAAGTTCCCAGTTTGACAAGTTTGAAGTTTTGCAACGTTTTCAAGTTTAAGCAATGCGCCCACATAAACTAATGTGAGAAATGAACCTTAAGGCTATGAACTGGCTATAGCCACAAACTCTCGCAGTGTAAATAGTTACACCAGAGGGCACCACCACGACCAGAGTCAGCCTGTTTAGGGGCTTGGCTCGTCTGCAACCAGGGAGCACGTCCGTATATAGGGCCTTGGCTCACCTGCGACCAGAGAGCATGCCTGTTTATGGGGCCTGGCTCTCCACCACAAAGAGGGTACCTGGTCAGCACCAACTGTGAAGGCCGCCTCTGGATCCTGCCAGAAGTGGCTGAAGGCGCGGCTTCGCCAGGCCAGGTATGCCCTGAAGACCACCAGCCCATGAAAGCCGCCTCTACATCCTGCCAGAAGTGGCTGAAGGCGCGGCCAACGTGAGAGGGTCTTGGGTGGGTTAACGGACTTGTGGGTGGAGGGTGGTGATGTATGGTACCTGGTGGTTTTAAATGTTTTACCATGTTTTACTGTTTTATGCATTTTAAAATGTTGTCTTGCAGCCCGAGGACGTGCTGGTGATAACTAAGGGGGAATGTGGCACCCCTGACCTGGTCAGGCACCACTGAGTACTGCACCCATGCTGGGGACAGTACAATACAGGTAATCCAGAAGGCTGACCGAGGTGTGACTACACAGGCGCATAGTGATCAGGCCTCACACATGTACCTATGAGAGGACCCCTGGGGATCCCAGGAGGGGGAAAAGCCTTCACCTTCACTGGAATAGTGGAGGGGGCCAAAAGCCTCCATCTCCTCTCAAGGGGTGTGGTAAGAGAGCCTGGTTGCTAGGTGGCGTAGGCAAGAACAGGAGAGGAGGAGCAGTGAGCCGGTTCAGTGCAGTGCAGAGTCCAGGGAGCTCCGAGAGGAGCTGACCCCTACCCCTGGGGCTGTTGCAGTCTGACAGCGCCCGCGCAGTGGCTACCGACGGGGGAGAACGGTCACCTAGGAGTGCTACCCGAAACCCGTCTCCAGCTAAAGAGAGAGCACAGAGTGGGAAGTAAGGAGACTGCTAGGGAGTACCAGGCCCAAACGGGCGGCAGATCCCGGAGCGGGGATAGATCCACCTTTCCTTGCTAAACCTGCCGGTGTGGGGCCCTCAAAGCCCACACCACAACACCCAAAAGCCGCAGCCACGTAGCCACAGTTAGGGCCCATAGTTCACAGGAGGCAAGCAGCTGGAGTGATCTGGTCCAGGCGACAAGCAAACGGCAACTGAAGGGGAGAGAGGCTTCAGCAACTTCCCTGGGTGACCCCCATAGGGACTAAAAGTCGGGGTTACCCCAAACCACCAAGGGCTAAGGAAGGCGAGTTGGTAGTCACCATCAGAAGTCAGCCTGAAGGATACCTGGTTCCAGCCTGGTTCATCCCAGCTACGCCCGGGTTACTCACCCTGCCATCAACTGTGAGTAAAACCCCTGAAAGACATCCTGCTTGTGTGGAGTTATTCTGCGCCTTGTGGTTCTACACACCTACACAGGGCCCTGGGGCTTGCCTCACTCTCAGGAGGCTATCCCAACTGACTGCACACACCATCAGCCCCAGGCGACCCTCAACCTGCAGTGGCGGTCACCACTGACCGCAATTCTGAGAGTGGCGTCACGACAATCCTACAAGAAGGTTTCCTACCTGTGACAAGATCCAGCCGAGTGGAGTCCCTGAAGGTAATGCACCGACACTGCACTTGTGGGGCTTCACATGGGCATTACATATACTGAACGTGTGCATGTGCGCCTTACATATGCTGAACGTGTGCATGTGCGCCTTACATATGCTGAACGTGTGCATGTGGGCCTTACATATACTGAACGTGTGCATGTGGGCCTTACAAATACTGAACGTGTGCATGTGGGCCTTACAAATACTGAACGTGTGCATGTGGGCCTTACAAATACTGAACGTGTGCATGTGGGCCTTACAAATACTGAGGTAAAAACTCACCAAATACTGAATGTGTGCACATGGACTTACAGATGCTGAGGTAAAAAAACTCAAATACTGAGCGTGTGCACATGGACTTACACATACTGAGGTAAAAATGTCAACAAATACTGAACGTGAATGTATGCACTTGGCCTTACAGATACTGAGGTAAAAAGAACAAAAAAAAAACTGCTTAAATACTGAACGTGTGTACGTGGCCTTATATCTTCTGTAAAGTGTATGAGATTTATAGAAATCTCTTACTCCCTGGAAACTAATCTGTTGTGTGTTTCAGATCCACAACATGTCATTTCTCGGACTTTCCACATAAAATTGTACTAGATGCTGAAAAACTACTGGTTTAATAAAAATAATCTCATTTAAAAAAAAAAAAAAAAAAAAAAAAAAAAAAAACTACAGGTAAAAAAAATACACCTGCGTTTTGTTTCCTCAAAAAAAACACATGTAATCCGCATTAACAGTACCAATAAAGTTTTTTCACAGCCAAATTCTAGGGAGTAGCAAAAGCAAAGCAGCTTTATGTGAAACTTGACAAACCGAAGAGGCAAAAACCGCAGCATCAAAATTGTAATAAAAACTCATAAAACACAATGAAACAAAAACTAATTTACTCAATAAGTGAAGAAATGCTGCAGAAAATCTGCAACATCAAAAACTCACCAAACTCATCATGGGAAAACAGCCTTACGATTTTCAGCATTGTTAATTACATTGGACAAAATCTCATCAACCTGCTGCGGAGAAAATGCACAGAGGAAATTCAGTGGTGATATAAATCTGCACAGGGGCATAAATATGGTTGCAGGGGTCTCAGAACCGTGTAAGGGCCTACACGTTTCCTTTGATCTATGTGTAAGAGGGTTTGAATGCAAGACGCACTCCATTAACATCTTGAAATATTTGAATATCGCCATCTGCTTGTTGAAAAGGACAAACATTAACAGGAGAATGGAGTGTGCGTTTCATTTCCTTGAGGGAGGAGTTTAGAAGAGGCGCCAGGTCATGTGACAGTTGTGGTGCAGTTGTTTAATATAAAACTCCGGGACGGCCAAGGAGAGAGGAGTTGGCGCCAAGACTTGTAAGGAAGCAGATGTGTGAGCATCAGAGAGAGTCTTTAACCGCGTTTACTGTAGACCTATCTGTGAGAGACCCGACCCTGAAGAATCCCCAACTTTTGCTGAAAACTGAATACCAAAGTCCGAATACCAAAATTCCAAAGACTGAACATTGATTAAAGAATAAGATTCGAGTGAGGCGGGCCATTGCTTCCTGTCCAGACATACGATACTCAGTGGGGGGAGTTACCCACTAAAATTGAACTTGTGGTATAGCAGATTGTACCATAGCCATGTTAGTTCTGGTGTGGTGATACATTGAATTATCTTGATCAGGCTGTATTCACATGATCTCTCGCATCGGATGCCATACGATAATGACACCTCGGCTCCCGCTGTGCTGCCAGCATGACCGAGTGTCATGGAACTGTGATCCAATCCTGCAATCGGAACACAGCTGTCGAGGAGAGGGATGGATTAATCTCCCCATCTCCTCCATTGTCCACTGATGCGATTATTGCACTGCACTTGGATGTCATCTGAGTGCAGTCAGATGTTTCACTCACACCCATAGACTTGTATGGGTGCGAGCGACACGGCTCTCGCTGACAATCACAATTGGTCCAAGTGCAATGCGGGATTTTCTCATATTGCACTCGTCTGAATCGTGGCAAAAGTTGGTATGACACTAACGCTTCCTCGACAGAGACTGGGACTAAGTTAGCATTACCTATACTTTAGTGTTATAAGAAACCAAGTGTACACATATAGCATTGATATCGTGTATTATATCACTTTGTATGCATTTTTTTTTTTTAACACACTAGTGCTGTTCCTTTATCGTTACCTCTTTGCTTGTATAAAATAAACTTCTGTTGTTGAGTCACCACTGAGTCAGCTATGTGTACACGTAGAATATTTTGTTTCTGCACAAAATAAAAAAAAAAGCATGTTTTGGCAGGAAAAAAGCTGCTGAAAAAAAAAGCGCATTTTTCTGCTTCTTTTCCTGCTTTTTTAATCTATTGTGATAGGGAAAATGCAGGACAAAAAGTAGATAGCATTGACATAATGCTTCGTTTTTCCTTGCAGATTTTGTTGCAGAGAAAAGCAGCAACATGTGAACAGCAACTCATGATTCTCATACACTTTGCTAGGATGCTTTTTTCCTTGCAGTACTGATTAAAATCTGCAAGGAAATAAGCATGAAAAAAAAGCAACAGGTGCACATAACCTTATTAGTGTGCTGTTGCATTCTCATCCGGTTTACATATAGGAGAATACCAATATTTGGAGCTACTCCACTGAATATACAAGATGTGACTGTATGCCACAGATTTTCCCTGTAGATTTCTGGACCTTTTCTGCAGCACAATCAGCATGGTTTGGCGCAGATTTTTCAGCACATTCTTCCTTTTAAGATTTAACCTATGTTCCTTTAAGGCTATGTGTCCACGTTGCTTTTTACCTGCTTTTTACCTGCTTTTTTGCTGCTTTTTCAACTGCAGCGTTTAATGCCAAAATGGTTGTGTTCTGCTTTTCAAGCAAAGTCTATGGGAATTTGGGTTTCTTGTCCGCACTATGCTGTTCAAACTGCAGCCTTTTTCTGGCAGAACTTTGGACAAAAACTCAGCTTTGCAGTGCAAAACCCAAATGGCAAAAACAATTGCATGTCAATTGTTTTTGCCATTTGCGTTTTGAACTGCAAAGCAGAGTTTTTACCAAAATTTCTGCCAGAAAAAGGCTGCAGTTTGAACTGCATAGTGGGCACAAGAAACCCAAATTCCCATAGACTTTGCTTGAAAAGCAGAACACAACCATTTTGGCATTAAACGCTGCAGTTGAAAAAGCAGCAAAAAAGCAGGTAAAAAGCAGGTAAAAAGCAACGTGGACACATAGCCTTAGAGTTTTGCAGCAGAAATGCCACAGTAAAATCTGCAGCGGGATTACAAAGGATCAAGTGCACAGGATAGATTACCATACTGCAATTTATTTTACAGTTATTTTTCTCAGTGTGTGCAAGCGATTTCATAATAGCTCTCTTAGGCCATGTGCGCACTAGAAAGTGCCTTTTCTTAAGGAAAATCCGGACCCTCTTAATAAATCCCGCACCCATGGTAAAACAATACGCACCTAAAACCGCAGCGATATCTGCATGCGGTTTTACCGTGGATTTACCACAGGTTGTTCCCTGCGGATGTTTACCATCATGTATGGCAAAAACCGCAGGTACCTGCAGAAAAGAAGTGACCTGCTCATTAATTCCGCAGTGGAAGATCCACGGGTATAAAAAAAAAAACAAAAAAAAAAAAAATTCAGTGTGCACAGCATTTTTTTTTTTATTTTTTTTTTAAAACCCATAGGATTTGCTGGGGAATGACTGCAGCAATGTTAGACACATTTTCTGCGGAAAAATCCACGGTAAATCCGCAACGTGCGCACATAAAAAAAAAAATCTGCTAAATTTTACAGCTTTAACAACCATTTCAAAACTGATTATTTTCTACCCACTATAATTACAAATACAGAAGTGGCAGAAGTTTGTTGTTTTAACGTCTGGTGTTCTGACATAGGACTGCAGGCAAATCTACTGCTTATCTGGTGTTTTTACATAGGACTGCAGCCAAATCTACTACTTATTTGGTGTTTTTTTCATAGGATTGCAGGTAAATCTACTACTTCTCTTACAACCAAATCATTAACAACCAGCACAAACAATGCAGCCCGAAAGGGGTTAATGACGGAATCCGCTCTACTACACTTGTGCTTATTTTCATAATTCCTTCACTTCATTAAACCCAAATTAAAGCCTATCAACAAATTCTCAAGTTCCGCTCAATATTAAGCAACCAAATCAGCTCATTACTTTTCCATTCACATTTTCTACCATAGGCTGCTTTCATTAACACAGCTGATCTAATGAACAGGGTCTGCATTAAGGCATATCATGACTTTTAAGTTAAATACCAACCATTTGGGAATACCACTGTGAAATATAGTTTGTAATTGTAGTAATTAGCGGCACATGACACTAGGGGGCAGCAGTGTTACAGAACATCCCTGCTGCTCCCCTTAACCAGTGCAGTGCCTCCTCTTCCAGGCGTTGTGTGGAGGAGAATCTTGGAGGGACACATTCTATTACTCGCCTGCGTTTCTGAAAACTCCATTTTTAATGTTCTGCATTTATCACATTCATTACTGACCCATCCCTCAGCGAGAAGTGACCTCCGCGCGCTCCTGACTCACATTACTGTTTTTTCTGATTAATTTTTTAGCGTAACGTTTATTGGCTTTAAGTGAGATATATCACCGAAGCTCACAACACGATTGATGCGTTCATTTGTGCGTCCCCAGAGCCTGGGAATACGCTGCCCCTTTATCCCAAGGATAACACGATATATATATAAGTACCTCTAACCTCGGTTTTTTCCGCATCGCGCCGCATCCGGCCTCCATAGGGATGCATTGAAAAATGCGCCGCAGCGGCCGGATGCGGCGCGATGCGGTGTTTTTTGCCGGAGCAAAAAACGTTGCAGGGTACGTTCGATCCGGCCGCCGCATCGGCTAAATCTGCCGCATGCGGCAAAAACCGGACCGAACGCAAGCCCCTACGGCACAATGCGGCACTAATGTAAGTCAATGCAAAAAAAAACGCAATCGGCGTTACAAAAGCCGGTTGCGGTTTTTCTGCAGAACGCCGTATTGTGCCGCAGAGCAAAAATCCGGATGTGTGAAAGTACCCTTACTTATCTCATCCAAGTTATTCGCCTCTTTATTTCTTTTCCCAATCAGCAGCTAAAGTCCTATAGGTAAACACTGCTGCGTCTCCGCTCCTTCTTGTAAGGCAGTCATTATAAAATGGTTATTTTTAGCTGTTATTCTGCTAGAAGCAAATTAATACAGGCTGGAGATTTTTAACACAGTTTCACCCACACACAGAGCTCTGTACTCCGGATGTTAACAGAACCTCGGGATTAACCGCTCTTCTGCTGGACAACTCCCACACCGCTCTTACATTATGTGGAGGGACAGTTAAGTCGGAAGCTTAGGGGTTAATAACAAAATAACCTTTGCGTAAATTAACATATCGGAATCAATTTTTTTTCCCGTTCTCATTCAGTTGGTGAATTTCCAACTTAGTGTTATGGGTCTAAAGAAATATTCCGAATGTTGACGCTGGATAGAGAAAGGCACCGGTTCCTGGCCTTGTTATAGGGGATAGTAGAAATCTCAATAAGGCCCACTTCACACATTAGTGATTCCGGTACGTATGTTGCAGATTTTATATGTAACATAATTACAGACATACACAGACCCATTAAAATAAATGGGTCTGCACACATATCAGTGATTTCTCACTGACCATATCTCCATGCAGCGCACGTGTGTCCCACATGGAGACAAGTCCATTTTTCTCCGACAGCCCTGATGTCACACAGACCACACTGTGGTGTGATCCGTGTAACACGTACCAGAAAAATCACGTATCTGTGAAATAAAATGATTTTGATACTCACCTGTCTCCAGCGATGCTGTCTCCGGCCGCTGCTGTCTCCTGCTTCCAGTCCAGCTAATTATACTTCTGCATATTCACTGCACCGGAAGTAACAGCAGTGGCCGGAGACAGCAGCACCACAGAGAGCAGTGCCGGAGACATAGTAGGTGAGTATAGAAGTCCCTGCTCTCCGTGTGCTATTGTATAACAATTGCACTGTTTGGAGCATACTTTATTTTATTTTGTAGCAAAAGATACTGCAACTACAAAATCCAAAAGAGAAAAATAAAGTTTTTAAAAATATATATTATATATCTACACATACATATACACACACACACACACACCTAAAAAAAAATAAGGGAACACAAATAGCACAATGGTATTTTAGTGTTCCCTTTAATTTTTTTGAGAGATATACTAAAATAATATTAGTAGTAGTAGTAGTTAATACATATATATATATATATATACACACATACATACATATACATATATACACATACACATACATATACATATATACACATACACATACATATACATATATACACATACATATATATATATATATATATATATATATATATATATATATATATATATATATATATATATATACACACATATATATACATATATATATATATACATATATATATATACATACATATATATACATACACACATATATACATATATATTACCGTATTATTATAGCACCATTTATTCCATGGCGCTTTACAAGTGAAAGAGGGTATACGTACAACAATCATTAACAGTGCATAACAGACTGGTATAGGAGGAGAGAGGACCCTGCCCGCGAGGGCTCACATACACAATTATATATTTATATATATATACATATACACATACACACACAAAAAAGTGGCAGATGAAACAAAAATAAAATACTGGCATTATTTTGAAAATTTCAATGTGTGAAATCACCCTTAGCGCCATAAAGTAGAAACACTGAATTTTTTTGCATGCATAAATTCTTGTGTATCTACCATAGATAAGAAAAATAATAAATAAATGCTGCATAAAATCTGCACTAAAACCCCCAAAAAGAAGATAAAGCATAAAAAAAACAAAAAAAAACACAGTAATCAGAGCAGATTGATATTATTTTGCTGGAGAAATAATGCAGCAATACATAAAAAAATATAAATAAAAAAAAATCAGCGTTTTCTCACATGGGAACATAGCCTAAATGTGGTGGAATCTCCCGTTCCTCACCATTTGCTGCACTGGACATACAACCCTGGAAAGTGCTTGATTATATTGCCAAATATAAGAATCAAACGGATGGGATAATTTAATGAATGTGAAGCAATGGGCAGAATTTCTTATGGGAATCTTGTCAACTGGTCAGGAGGACTAATCCTCTGGGGTTCCTCTAAGTAGGACTTCACCATTTCCCACACAATAATTTGATAAGTGACTTCTAGGATACATTACCGCTCTGCATGGCATGAAATGACACAAATATATTGCTTTACATTATCTTCTTGGAAAAAAAAAGGTACTTGTGCTACCAGGAAAGTCGGATTAGTAGTAAGTAGGCTTAGTGCAATTTTTTTCCTTGGCCATCAGAGATGGTTTATCACCTCCTGGGAAAGCTGAGTGATACCAATATGGCTGCAGGTAGTAATGAAGTTGGGAGAGGGTGACATGTTATATGGCACGCAGACGGTAACATCCCTACATGACCCAGCCGTCCATGTGTACAATAACTTACACGTCTCTCCCTTCAGTAAGAGTGACATGTAACTCATCATTTAGCACTGGCAATTATATTCCTACTTTTGTTGCAGCCATAGCTAAGAATAATAGCACCTGCTATCACTATTGTCATGCCGAGGGAAGGCGATATCATTGTGCACAGCAGCAGTCGGCTAAATAATGACGATATCTGTCTGCAGCATAGATAGTACAAGTAGACACCATAACTTCTAGCCGTGGGCCTGACATTTGTATACCGCCATTAAAACCTCTGGGCCAATGCAGGATGCGCCTTCACGCTTCATGTCAGAACAAGGATAAAACCCAGGAAAAATGGGAAATATATTAATAGATTCTACTGCTCACCTGAAAATGTTAAAGTGCCACCATTGTAACCATTGTGCTTCGTGCCACATTCAAATCAAGTTTTTGAGTGGGGGGATACTGTAAGGTGTTAAAGGGAGCCTGTCACCAGTTTTGGCGACTATAAGCTGCAGCCACCACCACTGGGCTCTTATATACAGCATTCTAACATGCTGTATATAAGAGCCCAGGCCGCTGTGTAGAACATAAAAATCACTTTATAATACTCACCTAACGGTCGCGCTGCAGTGGGTTCTAATCATATGGTTGTCTCTGTTGTCGGTGCCTCCTCTTTCAGCCATCTTCGTCCTTCTTCTGAAGCCTGTGTGTGTGTGTCGCCCCAGCAGCAGTCGAACTGATCGGATCCGAGGGTTGCAGTGGCTCGAGGGTCTCCAGACTCGGGGGCTTGTGGCCACTTCGAATTTAAGGGCATATTTACAGGGGATGAATGTTCGTGACGCCACCTGCGGGTTGCGGTAAAGGGGAGTACCGTCACTGCCTATGGGAGAACCGGGGCAGATGGTGTGGGACAGCCAGGTGTCAGTCCCTCCGCAGGCAGGGAAGGCCTCGGACAGTGGGGATTTGGTGAACAGGTAGCTTACTTGGCCTTGGGAAAGCAGGGTGCAGGGTTCAGGTTACTCACTGCGGTAGTCTTGGTGCTGGATTAGGTGGAATAAGCAGACACTCACACAGATGGTAAACCAAAAGTCTCCAGGCACCGCAGTCTCTACGGGGGAAGCCTGTTCAGGTCCCGCTCCCACCAGTGTCACTTGATAAGTCCGGACCCTGCCTCCGTGCACAAATTGTTTTACTGTTGTGGCCCCTTGGCTTGAAGCTTTCGGGGCCCCACTACCCCTGTGTATGGCAGCTGTGCTCTTGGTGGCTGGCACTAGGGATTTTAGTGGGTTGTGTATTTTGGAGAACCCTATGCCCCGCGGTGTGCTGTTGCCTCCAATCTCTGAGTTATTGGGGACAGTTCATACTGAGGCTATCCTCCACAGGCTAATTATGTTGCTTGAAGCTACTCTCCGATCTAGGGTCCTGTACCCCGCCGTCCTCGGTACTGGTAAGATGGCTGGGCTTTCTAGTGCCAACAGTCCTCCTAGACTGCGTCTATTACACTCCTGTCCAGTATTCCTAATACCGGTCCCTGACTCCTGTTGTCCCGGACCACCGTTTGTGACCCAACCCGTCACCTCCCTGGGAGCTCCAACTCCCACGCTCCACTCTCTCTGATGGGTAAAGGGCTAACTCTCCACTCACTTCCTCTCTCCCAACAGTCTGCCTGACCCCTAGGCGGGCGGCCGTGCTCCAACTTGACCAACCCACTGGTGTGTCTGTCCAGCCCTGGTGTGAGGTGTGGTTGGGATTTGTAGTGCGGATGTCAGTGACACTGTTGATGGGAACCTGGCACCACAGGGGGTAGACCCTGCACCCTGGGTGACAGGATGCAGTTCCCTGCAGCACCCTGACAGTCATAGACACATGCTACGTCATACACACTCGCCGGTCCCACACAGGCGCACTACAATACTTTGATCTGCCCTGCTCAGGGCAGAATAAAGTGAGCCTGCACAGGACCTCAATGCCAGTGAGTGTGGATGATGTCGGACGCGTCATGCACCTCGGCTACTGAGGAAGGATGACAAAGATGTCCAAAAGAGGAGGCACCGGCACCGAACAACAGAGACACTCATATGACCCAACTCCACCGCACTGCTACCGTTAGGTGAGTATTATAAAGTGATTTTTATGTTCTACACAGCGGTCTGGGCTCTTGTATACAACATGTTAGAATGCTGTAAATAAGAGTCCACTGGTGGTGGCCGCAGCTTATAGGCCCCAAACTTGGTGACAGGTTCCCTTTAAATACTGTTTTTATAGAGTCTAGTGCAGGGGTCTCAAACACGCGGCCCTTCAGGTGGCTTCTTGCGGCCCGCAGGCCCGTGGACCTGGTAAAGATGGCGACCGGTGCAGGGGCCGCAGCTGCCAGTTATTTATTTCAGCCTACAGTATTGTCTTTGCCGCGCACAGTGAAGTTCTCGCTGCAGAACGCAATAACAGCCGCCTGCCAATCAGAGGCAAGCACCTGCTGCATATGACCTCAGATGATTGGCCAGTGGCTGTTGTGCAGTGAGAACTGCTCTGCACGCGCCGGCCGAAAGTTCAGCGATGACAGCAGCTGTGATCATTACCGGGTCCACGTGCCTGCGTGCCGCTGACAGCAGGTGAGAAGAATGTTTTCGTGTGTGTGGGGTTCTGTGTTGCTGGCTGAGGCTGCAGTGTGTGTGTGCGTGTGGGGTTCTGTGTTGCTGGCTGAGGCTGCAGTGTGTGTGTGCGCGTGGGGTTCTGTGTTGCTGGCTGAGGCTGCAGTGTGTGTGTGCGCGTGGGGTTCTGTGTTGCTGGCTGAGGCTGCAGTGTGTGTGTGCGCGTGGGGTTCTGTGTTGCTGGCTGAGGCTGCAGTGTGTGTGTGCGCGTGGGGTTCTGTGTTGCTGGCTGAGGCTGCAGTGTGTGTGTGCGCGTGGGGTTCTGTGTTGCTGGCTGAGGCTGCAGTGTGTGTGTGCGCGTGGGGTTCTGTGTTGCTGGCTGAGGCTGCAGTGTGTGTGTGCGCGTGGGGTTCTGTGTTGCTGGCTGAGGCTGCAGTGTGTGTGTGCGCGTGGGGTTCTGTGTTGCTGGCTGAGGCTGCAGTGTGTGTGTGCGCGTGGGGTTCTGTGTTGCTGGCTGAGGCTGCAGTGTGTGTGTGCGCGTGGGGTTCTGTGTTGCTGGCTGAGGCTGCAGTGTGTGTGTGCGCGTGGGGTTCTGTGTTGCTGGCTGAGGCTGCAGTGTGTGTGTGCGCGTGGGGTTCTGTGTTGCTGGCTGAGGCTGCAGTGTGTGTGTGCGCGTGGGGTTCTGTGTTGCTGGCTGAGGCTGCAGTGTGTGTGTGCGCGTGGGGTTCTGTGTTGCTGGCTGAGGCTGCAGTGTGTGTGTGCGCGTGGGGTTCTGTGTTGCTGGCTGAGGCTGCACAGGGTGGGGGTGTGCGCGTGGGGTTCTGTGTTGCTGGCTGAGGCTGCACAGGGTGGGGGTGTGCGCGTGGGGTTCTGTGTTGCTGGCTGAGGCTGCACAGGGTGGGGGTGTGCGCGTGGGGTTCTGTGTTGCTGGCTGAGGCTGCACAGGGTGGGGGTGTGCGCGTGGGGTTCTGTGTTGCTGGCTGAGGCTGCACAGGGTGGGGGTGTGCGCGTGGGGTTCTGTGTTGCTGGCTGAGGCTGCACAGGGTGGGGGTGTGCGCGTGAGCAGAGGCTGCACAGGGTGGGGGTGTGCGCGTGAGCAGAGGCTGCACAGGGTGGGGGTGTGCGCGTGAGCAGAGGCTGCACAGGGTGGGGGTGTGCGCGTGAGCAGAGGCTGCACAGGGTGGGGGTGTGCGCGTGAGCAGAGGCTGCACAGGGTGGGGGTGTGCGCGTGAGCAGAGGCTGCACAGGGTGGGGGTGTGCGCGTGAGCAGAGGCTGCACAGGGTGGGGGTGTGCGCGTGAGCAGAGGCTGCACAGGGTGGGGGTGTGCGCGTGAGCAGAGGCTGCACAGGGTGGGGGTGTGCGCGTGAGCAGAGGCTGCACAGGGTGGGGGTGTGCGCGTGAGCAGAGGCTGCACAGGGTGGGGGTGTGCGCGTGAGCAGAGGCTGCACAGGGTGGGGGTGTGCGCGTGAGCAGAGGCTGCACAGGGTGGGGGTGTGCGCGTGAGCAGAGGCTGCACAGGGTGGGGGTGTGCGCGTGAGCAGAGGCTGCACAGGGTGGGGGTGTGCGCGTGAGCAGAGGCTGCACAGGGTGGGGGTGTGCGCGTGAGCAGAGGCTGCACAGGGTGGGGGTGTGCGCGTGAGCAGAGGCTGCACAGGGTGGGGGTGTGCGCGTGAGCAGAGGCTGCACAGGGTGGGGGTGTGCGCGTGAGCAGAGGCTGCACAGGGTGGGGGTGTGCGCGTGAGCAGAGGCTGCACAGGGTGGGGGTGTGCGCGTGAGCAGAGGCTGCACAGGGTGGGGGTGTGCGCGTGAGCAGAGGCTGCACAGGGTGGGGGTGTGCGCGTGAGCAGAGGCTGCACAGGGTGGGGGTGTGCGCGTGAGCAGAGGCTGCACAGGGTGGGGGTGTGCGCGTGAGCAGAGGCTGCACAGGGTGGGGGTGTGCGCGTGAGCAGAGGCTGCACAGGGTGGGGGTGTGCGCGTGAGCAGAGGCTGCACAGGGTGGGGGTGTGCGCGTGAGCAGAGGCTGCACAGGGTGGGGGTGTGCGCGTGAGCAGAGGCTGCACAGGGTGGGGGTGTGCGCGTGAGCAGAGGCTGCACAGGGTGGGGGTGTGCGCGTGAGCAGAGGCTGCACAGGGTGGGGGTGTGCGCGTGAGCAGAGGCTGCACAGGGTGGGGGTGTGCGCGTGAGCAGAGGCTGCACAGGGTGGGGGTGTGCGCGTGAGCAGAGGCTGCACAGGGTGGGGGTGTGCGCCGTGAGCAGAGGCTGCACAGGGTGGGGGTGTGCGCGTGAGCAGAGGCTGCACAGGGTGGGGGTGTGCGCGTGAGCAGAGGCTGCACAGGGTGGGGGTGTGCGCGTGAGCAGAGGCTGCACAGGGTGGGGGTGTGCGCGTGAGCAGAGGCTGCACAGGGTGGGGGTGTGCGCGTGAGCAGAGGCTGCACAGGGTGGGGGTGTGCGCGTGAGCAGAGGCTGCACAGGGTGGGGGTGTGCGCGTGAGCAGAGGCTGCACAGGGTGGGGGTGTGCGCGTGAGCAGAGGCTGCACAGGGTGGGGGTGTGCGCGTGAGCAGAGGCTGCACAGGGTGGGGGTGTGCGCGTGAGCAGAGGCTGCACAGGGTGGGGGTGTGCGCGTGAGCAGAGGCTGCACAGGGTGGGGGTGTGCGCGTGAGCAGAGGCTGCACAGGGTGGGGGTGTGCGCGTGAGCAGAGGCTGCACAGGGTGGGGGTGTGCGCGTGAGCAGAGGCTGCACAGGGTGGGGGTGTGCGCGTGAGCAGAGGCTGCACAGGGTGGGGGTGTGCGCGTGAGCAGAGGCTGCACAGGGTGGGGGTGTGCGCGTGAGCAGAGGCTGCACAGGGTGGGGGTGTGCGCGTGAGCAGAGGCTGCACAGGGTGGGGGTGTGCGCGTGAGCAGAGGCTGCACAGGGTGGGGGTGTGCGCGTGAGCAGAGGCTGCACAGGGTGGGGGTGTGCGCGTGAGCAGAGGCTGCACAGGGTGGGGGTGTGCGCGTGAGCAGAGGCTGCACAGGGTGGGGTGTGCGCGTGAGCAGAGGCTGCACAGGGTGGGGGTGTGCGCGTGAGCAGAGGCTGCACAGGGTGGGGGTGTGCGCGTGAGCAGAGGCTGCACAGGGTGGGGGTGTGCGCGTGAGCAGAGGCTGCACAGGGTGGGGGTGTGCGCGTGAGCAGAGGCTGCACAGGGTGGGGGTGTGCGCGTGAGCAGAGGCTGCACAGGGTGGGGGTGTGCGCGTGAGCAGAGGCTGCACAGGGTGGGGGTGTGCGCGTGAGCAGAGGCTGCACAGGGTGGGGGTGTGCGCGTGAGCAGAGGCTGCACAGGGTGGGGGTGTGCGCGTGAGC